>NC_137784.1:71960057-73160057 GCF_963455305.1 Plecotus auritus | reverse complement strand
CATGTGGGTGGACGGGGACTTGACTCTGGGCCCCGTGGTGTGCCCCAGACTCTGACAGGAGGAAGGTTTTCATATACATTTTACTAATTTTCTTTCATCTCTGACACTTCTATTATAGAGAAAGGGCAAATAGCAATATTAAATTATTTCCTCTAATTAATCCCCTTTTAATGTGCACGAATTTCGTGCACCGGGCCACTAGTTTTAAAATATGAGAAAACATTTATATCAGCCTTTCCCAGCTCATAAGAGGCAAGAAGGGTTCACTCAAGGGTTGCAATATCATCTAACTGCACTGCAAATTTTCCCAACATTTAAATTGTCAATAAAGATAACTTACAGGGAATAGCTAAAATACTTACAGCACTGTAGGCTCAAAGTTATGCCACTTGTATTCTGTTTGGTCCAAGTAATGTAGGTTGAAGTAGACAAAAAGAATATAATTTGATGTTAACTCTAGTTTGCTTGAATTTTGTGATTTTATCTGAGATTTAGGGAGTGCTCATGTGTTAAAAGATACCAAATGTAAAATAGTTCATCTAAATTTAAAAATTGACTTTAAAAAATTACTTGACACACACATGTAGCGCTATATTCAAGTTCATTTACTCTAAGTCTTCTGGAGTTTTCAGGATGAGAACTTGGTATACACTTCAGAGTAGAGAATAAGATCTGATTTCTATAGCAAATCATATTTCCTGAAGATGACCACAATTTTGGCAAGGCAATTTTTTCAGAAAACACATCCTACTTGGGTTTTTGTGATACTGAATCTACTGGGGTTTATCAGATGTCAAATTTATATAAGATTTTCATGAACTGGATAGATTTCAGTGAGGAGGAAATCCCTCAGGTGACAACCTTAACCCCCTAAATCAAGGATGGAAAGCACTTGGTGGGGTAATGAATCATGGATTCTTTCTCACTGAGTACCAGCAAGCTTCAACCAGGCCTACTCCCAGGCATTTGGAGTTGGTTTATGGAATAAGCCAAAAATGAGAGACAACAGGCATGAAACAGGAAGAAAAGAGAACCAAGTCAATGATGCATTACCAGGTGGGCCACCACTCTGAGTGTTCAGTCATTATAGGACCATCTAATTTAAATTTACCTCATGAAATGCAATCCAAGACCAACCACCTAAAAGGGAAAAGCATTTAACCATCATCTCTATTTCCCATTGGCTAAAGGTTGCCCTACAGGGTGGTAAATTTCCCCACCTGCTCCCAGGTTGCTCCTGTTTGAATGCCAACTGCCTTCTTGGAGCATCCCTGGGCAAGGAATCAGAGAAGCTCTGAGCCCAGAAGTTTCTGGGGCTGACTAGCAGATCCTGAGCGACAGACGAACAGATTACTCCAACATAGTTTCACTGTGAAAGAGAGGGCTAAGGGCTTGCCTGGCTCAAGGGACCAAGCAGCCTTGCTTACCTGCTTCATTTGCCTGCCTCGTTAGCCTTTTATTATAATAGCAGTTTGAGACCAAGTTTATCTTTTAGGTGCAATCAGTAGGGTGAGTAATCTTGGGAGGACACATGTGTTTACATTGTCCTCAAGGCAAGGGCATCCAGGGATTAAGCATAAGGATTCCAGTAAACACCTGGGGTCTGCACATGCACAGACTTGTTTGGAAAGTTCAAGGAATAATTAGGGGTGTCACCTTCGACACTCCCCTAAGTCGGATTTCTGGTAAACAGGGCAGGTGGCCTTCCACACACTTCCCTTTTCTCAGAATATCCTCCTTACAAACTTTCCAACCAATCTCACGTGCTCCCCTTGTTTTTGGCTGGCCAAAAACAAGGCACTGCCAGGGGGCCTCTGGCATGGAGACTGGTCAAAGCCTACTCAGTTGCCCAGATGTAACTGGGTAGAGATGAAAGCAGAGGATTTGAAGTGGTGCACAAGAAATGGTCAATATACGCTTTGCAGGGCCCACCAATGAGAAATTATTAAAGTGGTTCACACAGTAATGACAAACAGAAGAGCAGTTTGTTTTCTATAGCTGTTATTTTTAAACTCCCCCACATAATTTAAACCTGAACTGGAAAAGTTTGTTCCTCTTTCAATTAGTATTAATGAAATAATGCCACTGAGATTGGTTACTCTGATAAGCACTATGGAACTGATGAAAAATTGATTTTTTTATTAGTATTTTATCCTTATTAGCAAGGAAATTCCACAATCATGCTGTTACACACAATTTTGAATAAGCAGCTTCTCATAATTATGAAATATAGAGCTATGGAATCTAATTTAAATAATTCCACTAATTCTCTGAGGTTTTTAATCACATCTGTGATTTTTTTCAAGACCAAAGTTGACAGATTTACCTTTCATGAAAGAAGACAATTTACTTATCAACAAAATCTTACTGTATCATAATTACTAACATGTCTATTTCCCTTTCTGGCATTGATTTAAAATACTTTGAAATTGCTATAACTTAAATTTGTGGAAATGCTTCATAATACTCCTACTTAGCCTGTTTGCCAAAATTACCCAAGTGTATCCCACTCCTGTTGAGACTGCAGTGGAGGGTTGAGAGGGGGATTGCAGGCAGTTCATTTGGGAAGGCAGTATGATTAATATCTGCCATTTATTGGACTCTTGAAATGTGCTAGTCACTGTGCTAAGTAAATGCTGTTCATATATCATGTCATTTAATACCAAATAGGTGTTTTTATCCCCATTTCATATTTGAGAAAAGTAAAGCCCAGAGAGGTTGAGTCATATGTCCATCGTCACATTGTTGTAACTGATTTAGCCAAGATTCAAAGGAACGTCTTTTATTTCCACACTAGTGGCCCGGGGCATGAAATTCGTGCACTTTAAAAGGGAATTAATTAGAGGAAATCCTATCTAATAAAGAGGGAATATGCTAATTGACCATCACTCCATCACAAAGATGGCTGCACCCACAGCTGAAGCCAAGTTCCCATAAGAAGCCTTAATAAGCAATCAGCAGGGACCTGAGGCTATGCCCTCCCCCACCCCTATGGGGCTTGACAGGGGACCTCAGGCTGCGCCCCCTGCCCTGGCACCAGGCCAGGGGACCTGAGCCATGCCCTCTGCCCAGTGGGACTTGATGGGGGACCTCAAGGTGTGCTTCCCGTCCTGGTGCTGGGCTAGGGGACTTCAGGCTGCTCCCCCCGCCCCAGTGCCAGGCTGGGGTACCTCAGGCCGCGTCCCCCACCAGGTGGGGCTTGACAGGGGACCTCAGGCTGCACCCCTAGTTCTGGGTCGGGGGAACTCAGGCTGCGCACCCCACCCCAGCACCAGGCTGGGGGACCTGAGGCTGCACCCCCCTGCCTGGCTGGGCTTGACAGGGGACCTCAAGGTACACCCCCAGTGCCGGGTTGGGGGAACTAAGGCTGCACCCCCACCCCAGCACCAGGCCTGTGGACCTCAAGACAGCACCCCCCACCCAGCAGGACTTTATGGGGGACCTTAGGCCACGCCCCCCGCCCAGCAGGGCTTGACAGGGGACCTGAGGCTGCACCCCCCTGCCGGTGGGGCTTGAGGACCTCAGGCCATGCCCCCCCACCCTGGTCTGGGCTGGGTCAGAGGACCCTGCCTGGCGGGCTTGACAAGGGTGGGACTGGCCAGGTCTGGATCTAGCCCAATGGGGGCGGGAGCTGACCGGGTCTGGGTCTCATGCAATTTTGAGGTGCATGTGGGTGGGCAGGGACTTGACTCTGGGTCCCGCGGTGAGCCCCAGACTCTGACAGGAGGGAGGTTTTCATATACATTTTACTAATTTTCTTTCATCTCTGACACTTCTATTATAGAGAAAGGGCAAATAGCAATATTAAATTATTTCCTTTAATTAATCCTCTTTTAATGTGCACGAATTTCGTGCACCGGGCTACTAGTATTTTAATATTGCTATTTGCCCTTTCTCTATAATAGAAGTGTGAGAGATGGAAGGAAATTAGTAAAATGTATATGAAAATAATATATAAATCTATTAATAAATAAACAGTAACAAAAGGATATAACAACAACAGAGGCATGATATAAAAACAACAAAAACATGATATGAAAACAACAAAAACATGATATAAAAACATGATATAAAAACAACAGTGATGCAAACAATGACTGATAAAGTGATTAAACTTATTCTAATATCTCCCTGTACACCACATTAAGAGTGAAAACACTTTCAGAATGCTTGACTAATTTCCCTTGTGATGAAGTATTTAGAACTTTAATGTCACACGCTTTTCGAACTTGAGAGAAAGCAACTTATAACTGACCATGTGCGAAAACGGGTTCAGGTAGGAATATTCCTACTCTGTCTAGAATTTGTCCTTGTGATTTATTAATAGTCATCGCAAATGCTGGCATCACAGGAAACTGTCGTCAAATCAATTTAAATGGGAGGCCAGTGTCAGATGGGGACAAACCAGTTCTTGGAATCAGAACAACCTCTCCCTCTGCAGATCCTGTTAATACTTCAGCTTCGATAATGTTAGGTCGTAATCTTTTGATAATAAATCTGGTACCATTACAAAGACCCCATTTACTATTAAGATTTCTCAATAGCATGATGATTGCACCGACTTTCAATTTTAATTTATGACATGGCATTCCCGAAGGAGTGATACTATTAAGAAATTCGATGGGAAAATTTTTCTTTTCACCATCATCTGTTGAGTCAATGGACTCATCACTCAAATATGTGTGAAAATCTCCATCGAGTATATTCAAAATTTCTTCATTTAATTTTTGAACATGCTTATTTTTTGGACAAAGAATCGCACGTTTAGATATATTTTTAATATTATCTATAGGTATACTATTTCCAAAGGTAGCTTCAATAATAGATCCATTACAAATCATTTCATGGGGAATTTCAATAATATCCATTCCTAAATGAAAACTGCTATCAAGTTTGCCATCTCCAAGTTTTACTAACCATTCACTATAAGCAGAATCTTCTGATCTCATATTTGTTGTAAGAGACAACTTTCTGAAACATCCCCAAACATCACAGTACTTTAAACTCGTTTGTACTATGGCCAATCGCAAAGCATGTGGTACAATACTGAGACATTGTCGAAAATCCCCTCCAAGAAGGAGAACTTTCCCACCAAATACAACATTGAAATTAATAATTTCTCTTAGTAATCTCTCTATGGTGTTTATAGCATGACTGGATGCCATGGTACATTCATCAATAATGAGAAGTTGGGCCTTTTTAATAGTTTTAGCAACTTCACTGTTTATATCAAGTCTAGAAATTGAAGTTTCATTTAATGGAATTGGTAATTTACAGTATATTGGGAATGAAAGGTTCTTCCACCGAGAAGTAAATTTGCAGCAATTCCTGTAGATGCTGTGGGTAAAACAGTACCACCATGACCTCTAATATAATGTATTAAAACTTTATACAGATGTGGGGAGCAGCTACAGTGTTTGGACAGGTTCAAGCCTTGGACTGATGAGAGGGCACAGTCCTCTCATCGCCACGTGCAAGTCCCAGCTTGGAGGGCAGGTCCCTCCCAGCACAATTATAGACAACAGCTATGGTTGTGGGCTTGAACCTATGGTCTGAACACGTGCCTAAGTGATGTGGGCTTGATAGAGTTCAGGTGCATGTAGTTGAGTAGGATTGAAACCCACGAGAATGTTGTAAACATCTTGATCACGCCCTTACTTTGCCTCGTGGCATCGGCTATAAAATAAAGACATGGTTTGTGGGTGCGGTCGCTGTCTCTCAGAGAAGCAGCGTCCCACCAAGACCCAGCTTTCATTCTCTTGTCTGTCTTTTCTAAGCCTTTCACCACCCCCACTCAGGGTCAGCCTTGGCCGTGCCAGCATGGCACATACGGATATGCAGGTGAATAGGATTCCTAGCTGGCAGGCCCCTGACAGCAAGCTAGCCACCTGTCAATTCCTTGAGGAATGGGGTTCCCTCCTCCCTCCTGTCAGGGTCCAGGGTGCAGGTGAATGGGGTTCCTGGCTGGCAGGCCACTGACAGCAAGCTATCCAACAGCGGATTCTGTGAGGAATGGGGCTCCCTCCTGTCAGGGTCTGGTTTGAAGGTCGGCCACACCCCGTGTTGGGCCAGACCCAGAGTTCTACCACGCCATGGCCTCTGCATCCGCAACCCAGGACTGACTGCCACTGGGTGCTCCTGGCACTCCGAGGGTGGGTTCTTTTCTCAGGCCTGGAGGGAAACAGCTTGGGGAGGGTTCTGCCGTTGCCAAGGCGACCCTTGCAGGACTGACTTCCTTCCGGTTGGTCGAACTTCTGCCGTGATGGTGTTACACCCAGGGTTTTTATATAAATAGATTCAGGCTGTTAGCAGTTTGCTGCTTTTGATTTAGATGTCTGGAATGGTGAGAGTAGGACCTATAACTCTTTGTATACTGAGTCCATTAGAAATTTAGTTTTTTGTTGAGTACCTGAAAGAATCTCTGAAGAATCTATCAACTGCTCACTCCTTTGCAGCTTAGAGCCATGGACACCCTGTCCAGTTTGGCTGCCAGGAACTGCCTTTTCCCCTCTCACCTGCAGTCATATCACATTGCTTGGTTTTCTTTTGACATATTCCTAGAGCACTCCCAGCAGCACTTGATTCCCGAGAAAATACTGCATAAAACACAATCACATTTCTGTTCACCAATTTTTTATCAGCCTTAGAGATGTTCATTTAGAGATGGGTTTTTATTTTTTATTTTACTTTTGTTGTTAATCCTCACCTGAGGATATTTTCCATTGGTTTTTAGAAGGGTGGAGAGGAGGGGGAGAGAGAGACTGAGAAACATAGATGTGAGAGAGACACATCGATTGGTTGCCTCCTAAACACACCCCGATAAGGGCCGGGGATCGAGCCTGCAACCAAGGCACATGCCCTTGATCAGAATCGAACCCGGGACCCTTCAGTCCACAGGCCGACACTCTATCCACTAGGCCAAACTGGATAGGGCAGTTTTGAGAGTTTTTAATGAAGTTTCTAAATATTATATCCTCAGTTGCACTAACAATGTGAAAGTTTCGATGTTGTTTGGGCCCCTTGCACAGGAATAGTCCACCTGGCCTCCCTCTTAAGGGAGTGATTAAGTCCACATCACTCCCATCCATATTCTCAAATATTAAATTGAACAGTATTCATTACGTTTATTAAGCTCTCCCATTTTTATTTTAACATATCCATGTAGGTGCATGGTACTTAATGAAATTATTATTCTTTATTTCTCATCTTGCAGAAATCACCCAGCCTAGACAAAGTGGGTTAGAGGCAATATTCTGGGTTCTTTATTTCTAGAATGTGTGTGGCTCGACTTGGAGGCAACTACATTATCTCTACCGCAGTCTCAGCAAATGTTTCTCTATAATTGGTAATGCTTGACCAAATTAGCCTGTATGTCATGAACCAAGAGTACTGAAAAACCATGAGCTTAATTAATTGACAGGTAGAATATGTCTTTCTCCACATCCCAGTTCCTGTTGGAGCAGTGTGTGTTCAAATGGGTCATCACACCAAGACAGAGGCCACATCTTTCAACTTGTTTTGCTTCAAGTTTCCAATTGACATATGATACCATTTAGTAGTTACAAGAATGATTAAAGCACTATAAAAAGTGTCTATAGCAATGATTAGCTAACTATACATTAGAATGACAAAAGACACTTAGAAAGTTTGCTTACCTAACTAGTAAGCTTTGCTCTGGGCCAGGTCAGGGTTCTTTTTGCTTGGGCAGGGTTGTTAATGTCAGGTCCTTGATAGAGCAATAGACATACAATGGGGAGAGTTGAATTAGCTACAGAGCAATTCCTGAATTGTGAGATTAGGATTCTTTGTGACAACCCCCAAGAGGGAATAAATACTTTCTGAGATACTCATACCACTGTCTCAAATCCTTATGTTGACCCTGGCCCATGAGAGACTATGATCACCCTATAAACCAAGGCAGCCTAACTCTGGTAACAACAGATTTCAATATCTGAGTGACTATACAGAATAAAGGTTGAGTTCTCATTCATTGCGTAGTCCAATTCGGTGATGAGTGAGAAGCCTTCTACAAAACCATTCAGGATCCCAGACTTCTCCCATGGTGTGGCCTGCCATCCCCCAATGCCTCGGAGTCCTACATTGGATTCTCTGCGTCTGTCTGGGTGACAAGAGAAGAAAGAGAATATGGAAAAGGTTCACCTGCTTTTAACAGCCTTAGCGAAGCCATGACATGCACAGCCTCCACTCATTTTCCATGGACAAGAAATAGTCACATTGACCCACCTAGATGCAAGAGACTAGGAAATGTGAAATGCCCAAGAAAGGGAAGGAAATGAGTTGTACTTGAAACAACAATAAACACATTTCAAAATGATGCACCTTCAGAGCACCTTGTTTGTTGACTTTGTAACACATCGCAAAATGCCATTTCTCTATTTATTGATTAATTTGAGGTTTACCCGTTGTTTTGTTTGTCTGTCTCCCCAACAAGAATATATTGAGGACAATGACCATGTCTGTGTTTTCCACTATTGTATTCCCAGCACTGGGCATAGTGTCTGGTACTTCATAGGTAGAATTGTTAAATGAATGAATGCCAGTGCTATGATAAATAAAAATAAAAAAGAGGAAATACTGTAATAGTTCCTTTTTAATATATATATATATATATATATATATATATATATATATATATTGATTTTAGAGAGGAAGGGAGAAGGAGAGAGAGATAGAAACATCAATGATGAGAGAGAATCATTGATTGGCTGCTTCCTGCAAGCCTTACTGGGGATTGAGCCTGTAACCCGGGCATGTGCCCTTGACCAGAATTGAACCTGGGACCCTTCAGTCTGCAGGCTGGCACTCTATCCACTGAGCCAAACCAGCCAGGGCTGTAACAGTTCCTTAATTCTAAGATGTACTCTTTAATGAATAACAGATTTTCAGTGGGGTGGAGAATCACCATCATAATAAATATACTTATTGTTAAGACATATCCAGAGTTAGAAATATTAATCTGAAAAAAATGTATAAAAATTAATGATAATTCTGCCTGATGGGCTCTGTAAGGTTTCACTGAGCACATGTCATTTGAGCTAATGGAAAGATGGCATTGTCAGGTTTCAAAAAGTTGTGAAAAGACATTTGGACATGGAGAAGAGCGTGCACAAAGCCAGTGCAGCATCCTCCCTTTGAGAACAGTGAGTAATTCGCTGCAGTTAAAGTGAAGAGTGCTGGAGGGAAGCGACCCGATATGAGTCTGGAAAGGCAGGCTCCAGCGATGGGGTGTTATTGACAACTTCTGAGCAAAGAACTGACATTGTCAGATACGTGGTTTACACATTTGTGTTTTCATTCTGGCAGCAGCATGAAGGACATGACCCAGGAGGTATAGACTGGAGTGAAGGAAACTATGAGGCTGTTGGAGGTGTGGGAGGTGAATGGAAGGGTTAGTGTTTATAATATGTCAGCTCAAAAAAATAAAATATGCAAACACAATATAATCTCTTTTTTACAAGGATAATTAACATAAATTGAAGGAGTAGGAAAAAAACCACATTTGTTGTGTGGGATTATTTATTGTAGACAATTTCTCATTACCACACCAAATTAGCTTGAACCACCCTATGGAAAATAAAAATCACTTCATTATACCGAGGTCTTCTTTATAATTATGTTCTTTATAATGATATTCTTTATAATATCCTATATTAAAATCAGTTTTTTCTTCAGTCTATTTTAGCAATTAAGAACATTCCATCTCCATCATCTACTATAGTATTGGGTGTGCGGAGCTAGAGTATTTTGACTTCTTTATGCCCATCCCCACATCTATCTTTTCTTCTAAGGAAATAGGAATTTATTTATTACTTTTCATTGTTGTGTTTTCAGATTTGAGGCATTTTCAAACACACTGGGGGGAAGGGGATGGCATTTCCTCTCAGGATTCTTATGGCAGGTCGAATAATTAAAATGAATTAAGGTAGATTAACAGGAGAAAATCAAGGTTTAACATGTGTGCACAGGGAATTCACATAAGCATGAAAATTCCAAAGACAGTAAGACACATTGGGGTATATATGTCATTCTGGACTAAGGAGGAGGAGGTAGGTATTTGGGACTCCAAAGGGAAATAAGGCAATTCACAGGGCGTTGAAAAAAGTTCAAGTTTAGTAAACAATTTTTTGCTGGGCCATCTTGAAACAATGGAACAAAGAGAGGACTTTGATCCAAGGGGCTTTGCTAGGATCCTCCCTGTCTACCACACCCAGTCCAGATGAAGCTATAGTCATCTCATCTATGATGATAGCTCCTTCCTGGCACGAGCCTATCTTCAATTCTTTAAGGCAGTTAGGGGGAAGTTCAAAGGTTCTTCCTGAGCCTTCTGGGCCTTGATTATTTCCAGCTTGAAATCATCTGTATCCCAGAGTGGCACATTTTGGGCAACTCATTCTGAACCCCTAAAGCACCTCTTGTTCTTAATGGGATTGGGATTGTGGAGCTGAGAAAGCAAACCTTCTGAAGACTGCACTTTGTACTGAATGTATTGAAAGGATGTCCTGGTACTTTCTAGATAATACCAGTTTGATGACAAGAACATAGGCTTTATACTCAGAACAATGTGGGCTGAATTGCAGCTCTGCTTACATACCGGTAGGTCACTTCACCACCACCTTTTAATGTAAGAAACATTCAAACCTATACAGAATTTTTTGTGAGTTTATTTGAGCTAAACTGTTGACAATTGCTGGGAAGCAGAGTCTCAACTGATTGAGATAATGCTCCAGAGAATGGCAGTTTTGCACCTTGTTTTATACATTACAATGAAAAGAAGAGATGTGTGTTACATGAAATCCATTGGTAATAGATTAGGGAGGCATCGGGAGAAAGCTAAGTGGGGAAACCTCTGGGACTGGATAAAAAGTAAAATGATAGACACATACTTCTTTTACTTAGTGGGTGCAGAATAGTTAACAGTCAACAATGAACTAACGACAATAAGGGGACTTGTGGTATCCACAGAGTGGTGCCTGTGCTTTGAGGGGTCCAGGAAAAGGAAAATTACTTTGACATTCCAAAGATGTGTTATCATATATGCAAAAAGACAATAGGCTCCGTTAAGGTAAAGATTGACCTTTGTCAGGGAAGATCCGGCCTAGGACATGACTACCCACCATAAACTGCTTTTTAATTTAAAAAGTTTTAATTTCAGACCATCCTTTGTGGTTACTTTAGGTCTCTGAGTTTTCAAGGCCGCCACACAGGCTTTCCCTGAATTAGTCAGGTTAGCAGGTGGCCCCTTTTCATACACAACCTCCTTGGGTGGTTGTCAAAAGCAAGATAAGCTAAGGTAGGTAAAGGGCCTAGGAGATTGCCACAGGGCTCAACAAATATTTACTGCATCCATCCTCCAGGGCCCTAGTTAGCCATCCAACTCCCCACATGCTCAGATTCCCCCTCTCTTTCTCACATTAGCACTACATCCTGGCTTGTATTGAAACAGTGATCCAATGATTGGTTTTTCCTTTAGTTATATCTATTTATAGAAAACATTTTTGCATTACATTGCTTGTCTCTTGTGTTGCATTTGTACCATGTTTTTCCCTAAGTGGCATTACAGGCAATTCTCCATTTCTTCCCATCAGCCTTTGCCACATTTTCTCCCCCCAAAATTTGTTTCTTTAAAGTTTGTTTACTATCATCAATAGGATTAGTTATAAAAATGAAATCAATAACAACTTTATCATATGCTTTGCTTTGTATGTTTCTCCCAATTAAGCAGTCCCCAAAATTTTTTCTTTGTTTTCTAAAAGTTGGAAACACATAGCTTCTCTCCCCTTCAGGAGACAGTGTTACTAAAATCTTGATTTTCTAGTTTCCAGTTTAGTGTACATGACTTTATTATCTTTTTAAATATGTTTTAATACTTTGGTTTCAATCTTTTTTACCTAAGCCTTTACTGAGATTTCAACGTTTTAAAGCTTTCTTCCACTCCCACACATCTAGTTATTTTTGGTCCATAATCACTCCATTTTGGGTCTAGCTCTGTTAGTTTTTACTTAACCTCTGAGTATCACTACACACACCCTTGCTTATCCCTCCTACTCAATTGGTTTGGCGATGTAAACTTGATTTTATTTAAAACAGGGCTGTGTGTGTGTGTGTGTGTGTGTGTGTGTGTGTGTGTGTGTGTGTGTGTATGTGGTGTTGAATCCCTTAAAAAAGTAATTATTTATTTTAAGAGAATTTTATTTTGTTTCTTTATTTTACAAGGTGGAATTTTTCCTCTCTATATTAAAAGCAACTTAAGGCATCAGTTTTAAAATCACTGGGAAAGTGGACTCTGTCTCAATATCTCCATCAGTGATTTGAAGCAGCCACATCCTCTGGTTACAGAGCTAAAAGGGCCGTTGCAAATAGTACCTCCTGCTTCTAGCATTTAGCAAAGGACCACCTCCAAGACAATTGAATATACTCAGATGACACAATACAATCTTCCAACAGCATTTCTGTGATACTGTTTTGGGCAAGTCTATGGCTTTAACACTTTTAGTTGTTAGGCAAATAAGATAAATGCATGTATAGTATTCATACCCTGAACTGATGAATTGCTTTGATTCATATACTGAAACAAAAGCAACCAAAGGTAAAATGGCAGCCTCCAATTTAATTGGGTTCAGCAGGTATTTACTGAGTGCCTACTATGTGCCTCTAGTGTGATCCATGGACTCCATGATTTCTAGAGGATATTTTAATATTGATGAAGAGAGGGAAACATTAGGGCCCCAATGTGCTCATCTAAATAACCTAGAAGCTGTTGGAAGTTTTTCCAATCTTCAAAAATCTCTGAAAAGTCTACCTCAATTTTGCTTATATCTTTTTCTAAAATACATTTTTTATTTATTTCAGAGAAGAAGGGAGAGAGAGTTCAAAATGAAAGGGTTAGCTAGCTAGCTTAATTAGGAAGGTTTAGGGAATGAGGAGGGTCCATGGGAGAGGAATGCATAGATGGAGACTTCAAGACGCCAGGGTGTTTATCTTATACAGAAGATAGAGAAATGCCACAGGAAGAGGGGGTCCAGGCAGATGGGAACATTTCTGGCCTAAGCAATTAAAACAGCCATAAACCAAGGACAGAGATATCTCTTACCTGAGCAGCCGGGAGATCAAGGGCAACTCCAACCTGCAAGACAAGGGGGAGAGAAAGAAGGGAGCACCACATAGGCTTTGAGCTTTGAAACTAATTCTTTGTAACAGAATGACCAATGAGAAAAGCAAGGGGAGGCGGTGGTCCCAAATTAAGGAAAGGGACCAATTTAAAAAGGTCAGGTTCAAACAAAGAACTGCAGCGTATATAAACCAGAGACACAGGGACACGAGACACATATTTTTTTAGATTGATTTTCCCATTAGAGCTAGTGAGAGAGCAGGCTTTTCTCATGTGGGGGGCGGGGCTTCCCATGGTGTCCTCTTTGGGGACACCCCTGCCAAGACGGAGTTTGTATCTGCTTCCAATAAACTTCTACATTTTTTATTAAAGAAGCCTTTTTGTCCACAAGTTTATTCTTCAAACTTCATAAGAACAAGAACCCACGGGAAGAAAAGTCTGCACCCCAAACCCCACGTTTCAGAAACATCAATGATGAGAGAGAATCATTGATTGGCTGCCTCCTACATGCCACATATGGGGGATCAGGTGCACAACCTAAGCTTGTGCTCTGACCCAGAATCAAACGGGACCTCCTGGTTCATAGGTTGATGCTCAACCACTGAGCCACACCAACCAGACTGCCTATATTTTTTGGCTCAACAAAGATTTCCAACATTTGGGGAGGAGGGCATAGAAAGCTACAAAATACCTATGAGCTACTTTAGGCAACATACCAAAGAAATGAGAAAGCACTGGTGTTTCCTGACTAACTACCTCCTCCCTGGAAAACCTGTGTCACCCAACTATAGATAAATAGGTAGAATGTGTTCACTTGCTGAGATGGAGGACCTATGAATTATCCACCACAATCATTTGGTTATTTGGAATAACTTAGGCAACCAAAGGGGTAAGACCTCTGCCTTACCCCAGGTGACCTTGCCACAAATAATCCATTTTTTTTTTTCTAGAATCGGTTCTGAAAGGAATTTTAGAGACAAAATAGCCAGGCTTAGGGAGTCTTAGAAATAAAGAGAGTTTATGGGAGAGGAATGCATACATGGAGACCCAAAATGCTTATCTTACTTGTACAGAGGCTACAGGATAAGGGAGGAGGAAGGCATACATTCAGAGGATAAAGAAATATCACAGGATAATGGGAAGAAGGAAATATTTTCACAGAGAATAGAGGAATGTTGCAAGATAAAGGGGAGCAAAAAAGGGGGATACCATGTGGCTTTGGCCTTTGAAACTGATAGCAAAATGACCAATGAGGAAAGCATGGGGGTCTTAAATTAAGAAGGGTCCAATTAGAAAGGGTCAGGTTCAAACAAAGAACTACAGTATATATAAACTGGAGACAAAGGGACACCAGACAGATTTTTTTTAGATTACGAATTTTTAGATTTTAGATTTTTTGGACTTAGATTTTTTTCTCACTAGAGAGAGGAGAGTGAGCAGGCTTTTCCCATTTGGGGGCCCTTCCCCAGAGTGCTCCCAGGCACCCCTGCCCCGATGGAGTTTGTATATGCTTCCAATAAACTTCTACATTTTTATTAAACAAATCTGTTAGTCCGCTAATTTATTCTTCATCTTTGTCAGACAAGGACCCACAAGAAGAAGTCTGCACTGCAAAGCCCACATTTCAGTTCTTTATCCCACCTCCTTCTGCCTATAAGATCAAACAGGTGGTTCCTATTCACTGGGCATCACACTTTCACCCACATCTACCATGCATGCACATACACCCATTTTTTGCCAATGTAAGGGAGGAAAAAATTTCCTCTACTCTCTTAGGTCTATGGCTAGGCCTAAGAATTAAACAGACTAACAGAAGAAAAGCACACAAATTTTATTTGACTATTTCCGTGAACATGGGAGTCTTCCCAAGAGAGTGAAGACCTGAAGAAGTGACCAGAGCAGGAAACTTTTATACCTTTTAGACAAAGAAACAATAAATTTGTGAAGAATTGATGAGACAAAGGGACATGGGCTATGTATAGTAGTAAATGGTAAAGAAGTAACTAGGTTTGTTTATACAGCCTGCTAAGTCCCTAAATTCCCTATCTCTGGTGATAAGCATGTCTTCTATCCTCCTGCTTCAGGGAGGGTACCGTTCACAGGGCGGGAAGATTTATCTCCTGCTTTTAGGAGGACAAAGGAGGGCCAGAATGTCCTGTTTGCAGCAGCTGTTTCTTAAGTACCTTTAATTCAAAATAATAAATGTGCTGCCCTGGTTGGCATTGCTCAGTTTTTAGAGAAGCGTGCAAACCCCGCCCCCACCACCACCACCAAAGGGTCTTGGGTTCAATTCCTGATCAAGGGCATGTACCTGGGTTGCAGGTTCAATCCCCAGCCCCAGTCGAGATGGGTGTGGGAGGCAACCAATCAATGTGTCTCTCTCACATCTATGTTTCTCTGTCTCTCTCTCTCCCTCCTCTTATCCCTTCCACTCCCTGTGAAAATCAATGAAAAAAATGTCCTCTGGTGAGGATTAATAACAACAAAAAATAAAATAAATAAACAAAATAATAATAATAAATCTGCCAAAGTGGTATATATTGAGGTGACATCTTCTACTACCCTTCACAAAAATAAAGGGAATAGTTTCTAGTCACATGTACTGGAGCTTTTTTGTTTCGTTAGGTGAGAAAATGTTAGGGGCAGAAATAGAATATTGGGGACCAACTACAATGATAAGAATTATTAGTCATGCCAAAACCGGTTTGGCTCAGTGGATAGAGCGTCGGCCTGTGGACTGAAGGGTCCCAGGTTCGATTCCGGTCAAGGGCACGTAACTTGGTTGCGGGCACATCCCCAGTGGGAGGTGTGCAGGAGGCAGCTGATCGATGTTTCTCTCTCATCGATGTTTCTAACTCTCTATCCCTCTTCCTTCCTCTCTGTAAAAAAATCAATAAATATATATTTTAAAAAAAAAAGAATTATTAGTCATGATGTTAACTGTGATGGTTCTGTTCTGGCTAGAGAAAGCACATTATAACCTGGCTGAGAGTTGTATGCCCTGGGACATGGGAGCTACAGTAACATTGGAATGCAGTCCATCCTCCTTTCATTATGATACGGGAATTTTTAAACTGGAAACTCGTGGTGTTCCCCTGGGCAGGATGGTTCCCAGGCTCTTGTCTGGTGGAGTCGAAGAATGAAACCACGGACAGAAGATAGAAAAGGTGGAAATTTATTGAGAAACAAGCACAGACTCCCATGTGGGGAGGGAGAAGAGTCCCCCAGCACAGACTCCCACGTGGGGAGGGGGAAAGAGTCCTCCAGCACAGACTCCCACATGAGGAGGGGGAAGAGTCCCACTGAGTCCCTTTTCCCTGGTTTGTGAAGTCTAAAGTTTTTGGGCCTCATTACCCTCTCTGATTGGCCACTATTCCCCTTTGGTTTGGTCACTATAGCAACTCCTGGGCTCAAGTCTCACTTGAAGTACTTGAAATTCCCTCCTTCTTCTCTCTTATTGTTCTCCTTTCCCTCTGTGAGAATAAACAAGTCATCTTTTCTGTCAAAGAACAGTTTAGACAGCCGCCATTTTGGACTGCATGACTTGGCAGCCGCCATGTTGGCCACATGGCTTGCAGCTCCCCTGGGGGCTGCCATTTTGAAACAACAAAGGCCAACCCCTCCCTTTTCTTTAGCCAATCACGAAAGACTGTGCGCCTGAGCTCCAATCAAGAGGAAAGGATAGGTCACATGTGTAAGGGATTATAAACCCAAGCAGCCCACCTGCTTGGTGTGTATGCGCTTCCAGACCATGTGTGTGCACCCTTCGACGTAGAAGTAAATATGTTTGCCTTGCTGCCTGGCTCCTGAGTATGTTTTGTGTTCTACCAGGACCCCTGACTTGGGGGGCTCGCTTTATTTCTAACAATTTGGGGGCTTGTCCGGGATACCGTCTGTCATCACAGGGTAAGTGGACCCCTCTCCTGAGGTGGTGCACCCCACTGCCAAGTTGCAGCGGCCTCGGTGAGGAGGGATAGCCATTACCCCTGGGCCGACTACGAGCTCGGGATCGAGAGTCAGCCAGCAACGCAGGAAGGGCCCAAGCAAGACCCGCGGCGATCAGGTAACCTCATGCATGAGCCAAGGTAGGAAATGGACTGAGTACTACTTTGGTGATTGGGTGTCCTTGGAGGTTGGGCATATGTGACTGGGATGTGTCTTGGACATAAAGCAAGTGCGGAGTTCTGATCTGTGGTTCCATTCTCCTGTGAGGGAAGCGGCCAGAGAAGGATGAAGCAGATCTCGGGGAGTACGAGAAACCTCCAACATGGGGGTTGACAAGGGACCTGCCGAGGCTGGGAAACAGAAATTCTAGGCCTAGGGAGTACATTCCCCTGAAATAGTCCATTGGGAGAATACTGAGGTTCTGGGGAGGCAAGTTCCCAAATCAGGAACAGAGACGTTGCTCTTGGTATAAACTTTTAGTGTTGTGCTCGGCTGTATGAGAGTGTGTGTTGATGTTTTTATGTCTGTATTTTTTGTTTAATTTGTTTACTTAGCTAGTGAAATTTCTGTCTATATGTCTTAGATGAATTTAAAAGTGTAACATTTGTAAAGGTTGCAATCCAGGGGAGTTTAAAACAAAGGAAGATAACTGCTTGTGGTTAAAAAACCATCATCTTCCCCACGTGAGGCAAAGTGGGAGGGGAAAGAAAGAAGGCGGAGGTTTCCAAGAGGCAGAATGGAAGGCGGTACTGGGGTGCTTGTGGAACTGGGAAGGCCGGAGAAATTTGCAAAACCCCGCCCAGCATCATGTCCATTAAATATCCAGTTGTCAGCGTTGGTATTAACTGGGATGGGACTGGAATGGAACCGGAATGGGGCCAGAACGGGACCTGGACGGGAAGCGGTTGCCCCGCGCCTGCTTGTGACATCACAAACCCATGCAGGCCAGCCGAGGAGGAGAACTAAGGCTGACCTTGGGGGCACAGCAGCAAGAGAATGGGCGGTTCTTGAATGGGGATGGACCACATTCCAAGGGTGGTCCTGGAGGCATAGGACTCCCAGCCAGATTAGCGTGTCCTTTCTTTGAACAGAAAGGGCTATCATAGTTAACAGCATAATTCAAATAGAATGGTTCTTTCACATTGACTTATACCTGTTAGTAAAGGAAGAGAAGCCTAAAGGAGAACAAGGGTGGACAGACAAATGGGATCCCTTGAATTGCCTCCCCCCATCCCTATGCGACCCAGAGACGATCTGAGGGAAGAGCCAAGATGGCAATTTACAATCCCAGCCTCCCCCTCGGGAGGAGAGCTATCTTGATAAGGTTCCAATCGCCATGAGGTCACTGCACCAGCAGAAACCAGCTTTTCTAGGCTGTGAAAGGAGTTGGAGCAGTTAAAAAAAAAAAAAAAAAAAAAAAAGAGTTAAAAATGCTGCTGGAAGACGCAGCTGAAAAGGAGGAGTGATCTGAAAGTCAGCTATGGCTATCTGGGAAAGGGAGCTTGCGGCTAGCCCTGGTGTGTTTCCAGCAGATGTAAAATTTCCAAACCTGGGAGCCTCAGTGGGAACTTAACAACATGGACCACAGAGGGCACCTGAGAGACCTTAGGGAGCTAATCATTAAAGGAATTAGGGAAGCAGTTCCCCGGTCTCAGAACCTAAATAAAGCCTTTAATATTCAACAAGGCAAAGAAGGGTCTTCCGAATTTACCAAGACTAAAAGATCCAATGAGAAAGTACTCTGGGCCAGACCCTGAGGACCTATTGGGCCAAGAAATGTTATAAATTACATTTTGTCACCAATAGTTGGCCTGACATCTCAAGAAAGTGGCCTAGGGAAGGGCTGGCCCGGAGGGCCAGAAACAGAAGCGGCCACACTAACCTTAGGTGATGTGTTTCTAAGGAAGAATGTAGCAGTTTATACATAATTTTCCAAAGTCTTTGGTAACCTAAAACTTTGGAGTTTGCTGAACTAAATAATAAAATTTATTAAATATCTAGGTATTTTAAAATGAAATATTAATATAAGTTTGCCTCATATGAAAAATCTAGAGGATAGATATGAATCTATTAATTAAATATGTCTTGTATTTTATTTGAGATATATCCTTAAAATATAAGTGTATTATTAATCTGAGAAATGCTAAGTATTTAACTTGCCACCTAAAATTTGAGGCTTCTAAGAGTTAAAAGTTCAAATTAAGTTGGGAGAAATTATATGGTTGTAAAAATGCATAAAGTGTAGAAATTCATTTTTGAGAAAAATCTTGTAATTTCTCTGGAAAATTAGTTCAAAGTATATTGTGCTCTTTATGTGTAATAAGTGTGGTAAAATTTCACCTAGGATATAATATTTTATTGGTCTGATTTAAAAAAAAGAGGACTAATTGGTCTGAATCAAATTTTTAATATTAAAACCGGTTTAAATTTAATTAATGTCTTTTAGAATAATTACAAAAAGTGTGTTGATAAATGTTAATCTAAGAAATGCTGGATGTTTACTTTTTGTAAATTATTGAAAAATTAAGGTTTCTAAGAATGAAGAATTCTAATACATTAAAAAAAAAGGTCTGTACAAATTGCTGATGGTGTGACAGAAAGAAAGAATATCGGAATGGAGATGCTTAATGGAAGGACTGAGGCATGGTTATGCATTTTGAAGGAAAAAGAAGGTGGTTTCTAAAGGTGGTTATTTCTGGAAATTGTAAAAATGTTTTTGAAAGTTGTAAGAATGTCTGTGGAAATTATAAGAAGTTTATAAAAAAGAAATGTTACAGGGAAATTGATTAAATGATACAGGCCAGTAAGCCAAGACAGAGCAGGGAAACTGAAATATTAAAACTGTAAGGTCTGGGGCTGGGAAAAAAAGGAACTTTCCTGATCTCACCCCTGCTAAGTTGGACAAGCCACAGCCGTGCTGACGCCCTGCTGGACAATAAATAACTGCCCGAGACTTCTCAAGGATGGCCAGAGTGTGGCTGTACCAGCTTCCAGCTTCATAAATCACCTACCACAAGCTACCTCAGATAAGCTACCTCAAATAAACCTGATTGGTTCAACAGCAGCATAAAAGAACTGTGCCAGGCATAGGCGGGTGTGACTCCCCCAGCCTGTGCTCTCAGACCACGGGACCTCACCCAAGAGCTTTCAATAAATTCGATCTTTCGCTTTTACCCTGCTTGTCTTGGTCAACTTACTGGCTTCGGTCAGATTAAGTCTTACATCTCTGATTAAACCTTACAAAAACAGCAGTTTGCAACAATCTAGAAATCTCTGTCTTCCTTAAACCAAGGACACTTAAGAGTCAATGATTTGCATTTTGCCTCCCTAAATAGAGGGTAAATAGCTTATGCCAAAGTACTCAGGAAGACTGATGGGAGAAATCCAATTAGTGTCACTTGTTGTCCACACCCAAGGACAAATGAAGTTAGAAAATAAGCCTTATTTTGGTCACTTTTTTCTAGTAAAATAATCCTATCTAATAAAAGAGTAATATACAAATTGACCATACCTCCATTACACCCACCAGCCACGCCCACCAGCCAATCAGGAGGGAATATGCAAATAAACCCAACCAAGATGGCTGCAGCCACAGAGAGCAGGAGGGAGGCTTGGGTTTCCCTGGCAATGGAGGAAGCCAAGGTTTCTGCCTGCCCTTGCCTGCCCAGGCCTCCGCTCAATGCTACAAAGTTTCAATTATAGAAGATAAATAAATCCCAACAGAAATGGCGGCAGCCACGGTGCTGGAGAGAGCAGGAGGCTAGGGTTGCCCGCGGCGATGGAGGAAGACAAGCTTCTGCAGCCCTGGCCTGCTTTGGCCTCTGCTTAAGGCTACAAAGTTTCAATTATAAAAGATACATAAATCCCAACCGAAATGGCTGCTGCCACGGAGCGAGCAGAAGGCTTGGCTCCACTCCAGGCTACAAAGTTTCAATTGTAGAAGATAAATAAATCCCAGATCCTAGGGCCTCCGCTTGGGTCGCCGGGGGGCATGGCCCGCCTGCAAACCACCACAGGCCCCTCGCCCAGGCCACCCCACACCCCAAGGGAACCCCCACCCTGATCCGGGACACCCTTCAGGGCAAACCAGTTGGCCCCCACCCATGCACCAGGCCTCTATCCTATCTAATAAAAGAGTAATATGCAAATTGACCATCACTCCAACACACAAGATAGCTGCCCCCATGTGGTCAAAGATCCTGCCCCCATGTGGACACAACATGGCCACCACAAGATGACCAGCAGGGTTGGGCAGTTGGGAGGGACCAGGCCTGCGAGGGAGGGAAGTTGGGGGCGATCAAGCCTGCTGGGGAGGGCAGTTAGGGGTGACCTGGCTGGCAGAGGAGGGAAGTTGGGGATGACTGGGTCTGCAGGGAAGGGCATTTGGGGGGAACTCAGGCCTGCAGGGGAGAGCAGTTGGGGGGTACCAGGCCTGCAGGGGAGGGCAGTTAGGGGCAAACAGGCTGGCAGGGGAGCAGTTAGGCATCAATCAGGCTGGCAGGGGAGTGGTTAGGGGGTGATCAGGCTGGCAGGCAGAAGTGGTTAGGGGCAATCAGGAAGGCAAGCAGGTGAGCAATTGGGAGCCAGCAGTCCTGGATTGTGAGAGGGCAGTCGGACATCCCTCGAGGGGTCCCAGATTGGAGAGGGTGCAGGCTGGGCTGCGGGACACCCCCCACCCCCGCATGAATTTCGTGCACTGGGCCTCTAGTTATGTTATATTAATCAGGTATTTAATAAAAAGATTATCCTTTAATCATAGGAACTGAAGTTTCCTGGCCTATGTTCCTGTCTAATACACTTTAATATATAATCTTTTGGTAAAGTCAAGTTTGACAACCTTCCTAGGGTTTGAATTTTAAGAAAAGTGGTGTGTTTTTTTTTACCTAGAGTTGGCTGTAGATGATTCCAATAGGCCCTGGAATGCCTCAAGATCTTCCTACAATGGAAACTAGAGACCAATTTCTTAAGAACTGTGTACTGGGGATCTCTTCTACTTTAATCTCTCTCAGGTTAGAAGGCCTCCTGACCCAAGGCCCTCTTGAGTTTCCGGTTTATCGCCATCGACGGGAAGACTACGTTTGTTCTAATCAAGACTTGGAAGGGAAGCAAGTTGTAACCCTCCTGGGAAGGACCGTACCTGTCTTGCTTACTACAGAGACTGCTGTTCCGATTGCAGAGCGAGGTTGGACCCATCACACACAGGTTAAGGGTGGACACACCTCAACTTGAACAGCCATACCAGGACATATACCCTTGAAAGTGATGCTAAAAACTGTGAGCTGTCTTAATAACCATCATCTACTGGGCTCTATTTGCTTAAGGAATCTGGCAAATTGCAGGGGCTTACAATGTGGGCTGGGGAAATGTGTACAATCTGGATCATGCTTACTCAGTTAAGTTATCTGTTATAGATAACTTGAATGACTTGGATATTTCAGCCTGTAGGTCAAAAGATTGGCTAGGACCAGATTTAGGAGTAGATACCACAGGACAAGATCCCCTAGGCCACTGCCACCACCATGCAAATAGAAGTAGGATATAAAGAAACGAATGCCTGGGTGGGATGGATTAAATATTCTGTACACGCCCTAAATAAAAGTGACTGTTACACTTGTGTGGCAGGAAGGCTAGAGGCCCAAGTGGTCCCATTCCCCTTGGTTGGACCTCAGACAGTAACGGGATGGAATGTGTGCTTGCCTTGCACGAGGAGGAAACCATCTGGGGAAAGGCTTCCTGTAAGACTCGCTCTATTGTTCCCATTCAACAGAGGTAAAGAGCTAGGACAACACTCCAGCCCGTCCTCCGACATAAACTATACCTCCTGCCTCTCAAGGAGGGGAACAGCGCTCAGAGTTTATGAGGAATGTATCCCGATGTATAAATGGCCGAGTATCCTCAGAAGCCCATCGTGCTGCACTGTCGGTACCCCGTGCTGATGTTTGGTGGTGTCATGGGGAACCCTGACTTGTGGCCTTGCCCGGCAAATGGAGTGCACCTTGCACTCTGATACAATTGGCTATCCCTTTCACGCTGGCATATCGTAAACCTTTTTCAATGGACAGACAGACTAGGAAGAGGAAAGAGAGTCTAGGGGGTTCCTTTGATCCCTATATACACACATTGGGGTTCCAGGAGGAGTGCCAAGGAGTTTAAGGCTAGAAATCAGATTGATGCAGGGTTTGAGTCTGTCCTGTGTTGGTGGCCCACTGTGAACAAGAATGTGGTGGATTAGTTATATTTTCTAGAACCAGCAAAGGCTCGTTAACTACACTTGAGACGCAGTTAAAGGGATAGTGAACAGCTAGATGCCAGCAGCAGGGTGCCCTGGGAGAACAGGCAGAAGAAGGAGGAAGATATGTAATGTTGGGGCCAGTGCTGTGCATTCATCCCTGACAACACAGGAGACCATCACTGAGTCTAAGGCACTGGCAGTTTTAGTGACGAGTGAGCTGGAGCCTGGGATCGAGGTCCTTTCTCTGATGCACTAGAGCAGTGGTCGGCAAACTGCAGCTTGCGAGCCACATGCGGCTTGCGAGCCTCAGTTTGCTGCTCTGTTGACTAATGAGTTTGCCAACAACTGACCTAGACTCTCGATTCCAATAATTACAGGCTGTTGTTGTTCCTTGTGATTAAGCCCCTATCCCAGTGGTCAGCAAACTCATTAGTTAACAGAGCAGCAAACCGCGGCTCTTGAGCCGCATGTGGCTCGCAAGCCGCAGTTTGCCGACCACTGCACAAGAGCAGTGGTGTCCACTTCACCCCTTTGTTTAGGAGCTACAGTGATGGGATGTCACATCATCCCATGTCTTATCCAAGGATTAATTGAAACAGCATTGACCAAACAGCAAATTAGTCTCCTCCTAGACACTGCAGAGCAGGAAAGTCAATGGATGTCAGCCGAGTTTGAAGAAAAGAGTTTAAATAAAGAAAAGGGGGGAATTGTGAGAATAAACAAGTCATCTTTTCTGTCAAAGAACAGTTTAGACAGCCACCATTTTGGGCACATGGCTTGCAGCTCTCCTGGGGGCTGCCATCTTGAAACAGCAAAAGCCAACCCCTCCCTTTGAATTAGCCAATCGTGAAAGACTGTGCACCTGAGCTCCAATCAAGAGCAAAGGACAGGTCACATGTGTAAGGGATTATAAACCCAAGCAGCCCACCTGCTTGGTGTGCACATGCTTCCAGACCATGTGTGTGCACCCTTCTATGTAGAAGTAAATATGTTTGCCTTGCTGCCTGGCTCCTGAGTATTTTGTATTCTACCAGAACCACTGACTTGGGGGGGGCTCGCCTTATTTCTAAAATCTCTGGGCTTTTCTTCCTCCTTCTCTTTATTTTGTAAATGTGTACGTTTTGCTACTCCCAGCTCTTTTGTCTTATGGAAATGTACACTTTGCAACTCTGTAGCCCTGTGTTTTTTCCATGGACCCCTTAATTTTTAAAAATTTGTTAAACCTGCCTATTTCACCCCCCCCCAATTCCTTTCACTGAGAACTGCCTACCATTATGGAAATATTTACAACCTTGTGGCTGAAGCAATCTAGTCCTGGAGGCACCCACTCTTTACAACCTGCAGGCCCTATTGCCTGTAATCTGGTTTGGGGCACCCAGAGGTGCCTGCCCTCTGTAAACAACCCCCCCTCCCCAGCCCACATGATCTGTAACTGTAATGATGATCCCATGCCTACCTCCCCATGCCTGTAATTCCTACTTTCCCATGCAATCTTTGTCCTTCTACCCAATATAAGCAGCTGGGTTATGGTGGGGTGCAGAGCAGATTTTTGTGGATGACCTGCTGCTCTCCCAGACTGCCGGCATTATTGGAATAAATGCTCATATATGATTCAACTCTGTCTCTGCTTAACTGGCTCAAATAGTGACAGGCAGCCCAGACCCCTTGGTTGTTCTGTTACAAAAAGAAAAAGTTTTGATTGAGGGAGGGGGTCAGGGGAGACTAGAGTGAAGGCCGAAGGGGATGGAATGAGCTCCATGTACACTGAGTCCTTCAGACTGAGTGCTACTATATATAGAGTGGGTTAGAGGGAGAAGCTGAGAAACAAAATACAATGCTGCTACCCAGAGACAACGTCTTAGACATACAGGATGGCTTATCTTTGTAGGGGAGAAAAAGAAATTTTCACTCTATTTTTGATTCCTTGTCAAGATTCCAGAGAAGAAAGGGCAGATTAACAAGAGAAAAACAAGTTAACATGTCTACCTCATTTATACATGGGAGATACCCAGGGAGAAATGAATAAACACCCAGAGGTGGCCCAAGCCACAACCTTAAAATACCATCTTCAGCTAAAGACAAAAGAATGATATGGGGTGCGTGTGTGTGTGTGTGTGTGTGTGTGTGTGTGTGTGTGGCAGGGGGTTGGCGGGGGGTCAGTTATGGGATGTTGTTGCAGAAGACCAAAGAAAACCAAGGATGCTTCTGTGAAAAAAAGGAGGGACACTGTTTAATACGCCAGCGGACTCAGGGAACAGCCTTCCAAATCTGAGTGAAGGAAAACACATGGGGCTTTCCTTTATATCTCCCTCCCTGTGATCTTTGTCCCACAAACATGGATTATGCTTCCGGTCCTTTTCGCAGGCCTTGCAAGAAGGCCCCCAGGTGTTGGGGAGCTCCAGGCCATATCTGATGGTCTGGCCTGGCGCTAGCGTTAATAACCCTCCCTCCGGGGCAGTGCACTGTTCACAGTAACAGGTTCTGCAAGACAAAAATCTGGGAAGGAGAGCAGGACTTAATTATAGGTTATCAAGAATGTACACTGAGCTTGCTGGCTTGGATTCAGATCACTAGCCCCAAATATCAGGGTTACATTGGAATTAGCCCTTTTTAGCCTTCCCAATGTGACCAGGAAACGCACAGTAAACAAGGCTAAGGTTATTATGCAGATTTAAGTCAGTGCCTTCTCCATTGATAACATTTTCTTCCAGGAATGGAGAGAGACAATTACAAATAGAGATTTCCTTTATAAATGTAAATGTCCCTTACAAAAGGGTAACTTCCACTCTGGTTTCAGAGATTATTTTTCTGATGTTTGTCAAAAATAATCAGATAAAAATAATCTTTATGCCAACAAGGCATGTTTTGGGGTGGCATTTTCTGTTCCCCTTCACCATTATGGTCTATAACAGCAGTGAGGTTCCACCGGAATATTTTAAGCACAGTAGATACAAACAAATAGGGTCAGAGAGGAAGAATATAGAAGACCCCACTGATGAAAGCAACTGACAGACTGTTTTGTAGGTTCATGTGAAGCACTCCTCTGGGGACTCAGAAATAACTGGGGGAACATTTGCAGGTTGTAAGTCTGAGACCTGCCTTCTACACAGTTGGAAGTTAGCAAGTCATTGAATATCTGGGTTACAGTTGGTAGCACTTTCCCATACTAGTGTTAAAAAGGAAAGGAAGAAAGAAAGAAAGAAAGAAAGAAAGAAAGAAAGAAAGAAAGAAAGAAAGAAAGAAAGAAAGAAAGAAAGAAAGAAAGAAAGGAAGGGAGAACGGAAGGAAGGAAGGAAGGAAGGAAGGAAGGAAGGAAGGAAGGAAGGAAGGAAGGAAGGAAGGAAGAGGCCCGCAATGAAGTCACTTGTGCTAATGAAAGGGCGGGGAGAGACCGACTCCATGTTCCCTTTGTTCCATATCTTCCACCTCGTGGAGTCAGGTTCCCGCCCTAGAACCTCTCCAAGAGCCCAACCCACACTTTTGAATTAGCCAATAGAAATGCAAGGGGAAGGTAAGCCGCACCCTGCCCCCATGTGCAACCTGATCCCGACCAATCAGTGGAGGCCACACTACCTCACCCCTCCTACCTCTCCCAGGCCCCCTATAAATCAGCGCGTTTGGGGGCTGACTCTCTCTCTCCACCTCGCTGCTGTGCAGGTGGGTGTGTGTGTGGGACTGAGCTCGAGCTAGCTCGATTAAAAGGCTCTTTGCTTTTGCATCGGACTCGGCTCCCTCGTGGTCTTTGGGAATCACGAAATCTGGGCATAACACTAAGCCCTATGTCAGCAAAGCAAGACTTAATACTTAACCTAATTTCAGTTTCAGCCTCTCCCAGGAATGTAACTTTAATCAGTCAATCTGGAATTACCTGGTCAGCACTAGTGAGGTTATCTGCCTGATAGACCCCTGCTTTATCCCAGGTGACCTTGCCTGAAACAATCCATTCTTTGCTAGAATGACTTCCTTGCCCCACCTCCTTCTGCCTATCAAAGTATTCCATTTTGTACAGCTCCTAGGAGTGCCCTTTCTGTTGCTAGATGGGAGGTTACCCAGTTAGTGAATTGTTAAATAAAGCCAATAAGATCTTCAAAATTTACTCAGTTAAATTTTGTTTTTTGACACTAGCATACAATGCACAAGGCATGGAGAGCCACAAATCAACATTATAATGCTCTGGCCTCAAAAAAGTTTTAAGCTACTAACCACATCTCCAGAAATGGAAAACTCTTCAGCTACTCCTTAAGGAACTCAGACCCCACCCCCACACTCAACATATGCACACACACTAATCTTGTTTATTTTAAACGCAGCTCCCAAGGCTGCCCAGTCCAAGGCTGCTAGGTCAGTCTGCACCCTACCCCCAAAACAAAGTGCACATGTTCTTTGGAAATATTTGGTTTCTGCTGTAAAGTTAGACCTTTTCTTCTTGGCCTCCAGCTGCCTGCAGGAAGAAAAACCTTTCACTATTCAATTTCTCAGTTTGTTTTTAGCACCTTCCAAAGCCTTCATTGCATTCCTTACAATGACCACTTCCTCTACCCTTTGTGTGTCCTTCCATCTTCTTTCTAAACTCCAATCACCTCCCTGCTGGGAAGTGCCTAGTAACCTAATATACCTAGGAACAAAAGGCTTCTTTAAGTTTAATCCCCCAGGGGATTTACATTTTAATAATGGGTAATCATCCAAACAAAAGAAATTAATTATACCTGAAGCAATTTGAGACTTTGGCAAAAGGTCCTGAAAAGTTTGTATGGAGAGTGGAACTTGAAGCAAATTCTATCACTTAATAATTGCATATTTTAGGGCGGAATAGAGTCCTTCATTTTGGTAAAGCCTTAGGACTTCAAATTCACAGACCCACTCTTTTCCTGAATCTTTTCTTGAATTTTATTTTTCTATACATTCTCCTCAAGTTTTTCAGTGAGATAAGCATTTTCCAATGAACACAATAAAATCTAGATTCTGCTGATCCTGATTGTTTTTTAGGCAAAGGGAGTAAACACATACTTTATGTAAAATGAAAAGACAATTGATATTCTTGGTTACGGAATTTTTCTTGTCATCTTATGCAGTCACTACTTTATATCTTCAGTAGCTAAAGATGTACCTCTGAGAAGGCTAAAAAGGAATAATTCCAATGTAACCCTGATATTCGGGGCTAGTGATCTGAATCCAAGCCAGCAAGCTCAGTGTACATTCTTGATAACCTATAATTAAGTCCCTCTCTCCTTCCCAGATTCTGGTCTTGCAGAACCTGTTACTGTGAACAGTGCACTGCCCCAGAGGGAGGGTTATTAAGGCTGGCGCCAGGCCAGACCATCAGATATGGCCTGGAAACCCCCAACACCTGGGAGCCTTCTTGCAAGGCCCTCGAAAAGGACCGGAAGCATAATCCATGTTTGTGGGACAAAGATCACAGGAGGGAGATATAAAGGAAAGCCCCATGCGTGTTCCTTCACTCAGATTTGGAAGGCTGTTCCCTGAGTCCGCTGGTGTATTAAACAGTGTCCCTTCTTTTTTCTCAGAAGCATCCTTGGTTTTCTTTGGTCTTCTGCAACAGCTGCTTCCCTGATACCGGGAAACCAACCGCACTTGGCATTTTTGGCCTCCAGTGAGGGGACAGGGCTTGGGGCCCGGGGGTGCGGGATAGGCCTCCGGAAGGCGCGCCCTGCTGATTTTAGCAGAATTGAACCGGGGCACTCCTGGCGCTTCCGGAACTCAGCCTAGGACCCGGCTGGCATCTGGAGAAAGTGGACGGACACTTCTGGACCTGTCGACAGAATCGGCAACGTAGGGGCCCCAGTCAGTCAGGCCCACTCCAGTGAGTGGAAGGGGCAGCTTGATCACCTCCCCAGAAGTCATAGGACTTCATCAGTTAAATTGGTCAGGAATCAGGAATCGGGTGGATTGTGTTTTTAAACTCTGAGTGAATGTCTGGTGAAAGTGTGTGAGTGTGGAGGGAGAGGGCCTGCCCTCTCTTGTCCTTTGTGTGGCTCCACGACCTTGGTTATGGAGTCCGAGTGGGCCCCAACCTGCGGTTCCACGATTTGTCATATGGCATAACGGTGACTCACCCCCACATGGAGGTGACCAGGCCCGGGGTTTATACGGGAGCACCTTAGCTAAGACAAATCTAAGCTCCCAAGGGACACGGCCACGCGGGCATCTGAGTGAGGATCTGTGAAAACAGGTCACCCCCTACCTTGTCTGTCTCTCGCCACCATCATCATGGGGTCGGGACAAAGCAAACCCACTGTTCTCAATTGCATGTTGAAAATTTTTGAAAAGGGTTTCAATGGAGACTATGGTATTAAAATGAACCCCAAAACACTGAGGAAATTCTGTGAATTAGAATGGCCAGCCTTCGGGGTCAGCTGGCCCTCGGAAGGCTCCTTAGATAAAGGACTGGTCGGGGCGGTCTGGAATGTAGTCACGAAAGATCCTGGACACTCAGATTAGTTTCCCTACATAGACAGCTGGTTAGAATTTGCTCAAACCTTGCCGCCTTGGGTCCGGTTCTGCATGTGTAACAAGGGACAGAGTAAAGTTTTAATAGCAGGAGTAAAGAGGCAGGCAGGGCAGGTGCATGCTAAGGAAAAGCAGGCAGGATAGGAGAAAGCAGAAGAGAAGCAGGCAGGAGAAAAGAAACAGGTCCCTCAGAAGGGAACCCAACCCCCTGTTCTGCCAGGACCCCTTGAGGAAGTCCTGCCAGTTTTACCACCTCCATATGTGCCACAGGCAGCACCAATTGCTCCCCCCGCTGGTCTGGAAAGTCTAGAAACACCAACCCCCTCCGTCTTTCCTCAACCGGGCTCTCCAGAGCCAGTTGGGCAGCGCTTGCGTTCAGCCGATCAAGGGCCCAAGCCACAACCGGCACGTCAGATGCCTCTCAGGAAGATTCGGGGGCCCAAGTGCTTGGCGAAGATGGGACCTTGTAGGAGGGAAGGCCAGTCTATTATTATCAGCCCTTTACCACAAGTGACATCCTGAATTGGAAACATCACACCCCAGCTTATTCTGAAAAACCTCAGGCCATGGTAGACCTCCTAGAAACGATTTTCCAGACCCAGAAGCCCACCTGGGTGGACTGCAAGCAGCTCCTTTTCACATTCTTTAACACTGAGGAGTGCATGAGAGTAGTAACAGAGGCTCGGAAGTGGCTCCAGACCCAGGCCCCGGCAGGGACATTAGATACAGACAGATGGGCTAGGAAGGCCTTCCCAGATGAGGAACCTGATTGGAACCCGAACTCAGAAGATGGAAGGGCCAGGCTAGAGAGATATCGGCTGGCCTTCCTCCAGGGGGTCAGGGTTGGAGCCAAGAAGCCTACCAATATGGCTAAAATCTCTGAAGTTTTCCAGAAGCCTGATTAAAGTCCAGCAGCTTTCTATGAGAGACTATGTGAGGCATACCGAATCTACACTCCCTTTAACCCTGAGGCCCTGGAAATTCAGACCATGGTAAATGCCGCTTTGTAGGCCAAGCCCAGCCTGATATCAGGAGAAAATTACAGAAGCTGGAAGGGTTTCCAGGAAAAAATGCCACCGAACTGCTGGAGATAGCCAACAAGGTTTTCATCAACCGAGACAGTGTGGCAAGGAGGGAGGAAGAAAAGAGAATACAAGGAAGGGCCAATATAATAGCAGCAGCTTTTAGAGGCTCAGGCTCCCAGACAGATCAGAAAGGGAAGCAAGAATACAGATCAGGGGGAAAAGGAAGAGCGAGCCTGAGATGAGACCAGTGTGCCTATTTTAAGGAGACAGGACACTGGAAGAATGAATGTTCCAAATGACACAGCAAGAAAACTGGACCCCCTTTTCTGTCTAGTCGCTATCAACCAGAGCCACCTGAAGCAGATCTCATTGGGCTAGCAATGGCTGATTCCGATTAGGACAGACCGGGCTCTTTTCAGCTAGGCCCCCACGAGCCCACGGTCAGAATGAAAATCAGGGGCCAGACTGTGGACTTCATGGTTGATACAGGAGCTGAGCACTCAGTAGTCACACAGAAAGTAGCGCCTCTCTCGGGAAAGGAGGTCACCATTATTGGAGCTACTGGGGGTCAGACCAGTAGACCATTCTGTCACCTTCACCGATGCCAACTTGGTGGTTATCAAGTAATTCATGAATTCCTGTACTTGCCAGACTGTCCAGTGCCTCTAATGGGTAGAGACCTTTTAGCCAAAATGGGTGCAGAAATCACTTTTGCTCCAAATGGCTCAGCACAGCTTCGCCTAAGTGAGGAGACCTCCCCTATGATCCTGTCCCTAGCAGTGCGAAGGGAGGAAGAATGGAGACTTTATACCCCCCAAACAAAGGCCTCACCATTAGAACCTGAATTAGAAAAAGAATTCCCGCTGGTCTGGGCTGAAGGAAATCCTCCAGGCCTGGCTAAGGACCAGGCCCCGGTGCTGATAGACTTAAAGCCTGGGGCACAGCCTGTTAAAAATCTGCCAATAGCCAATTCCGAGAGCAGCACTCCTAGGAATCCAGGTCCACTTAGACCGGCTGCTTCAGTGGGGACTTGTTAAACGATGCAGGTCTCCATGGAACACGCCTCTCTTGCCTGTCAAAAAGCCTGGGACTAATAACTACCGCCCTGTCCAGGATCTACGGGCTGTTAATGAGGCTGTTATAACCCTGCATTCAGCACTGCCGAACCCCTACACTCTTCTGGGACTCACCCTATCAGAGGCGGAATGGTTTACATGCCTAGATCTGAAAGATGCCTTTTTCTGCCTTAGATTAGCTCCTTCCAGCCAGCCTCTTTTTGCTTTTGAATGGGAAAACCCAACTACAGGGGCCAAGGAGCAGTTCACCTGGACCAGACTGCCACAGGGGTTCAAGAACTCCCCTACTCTTTTTAGTGGAGCACTAGCATCTGATCTAAGTTCCCAGGACAGGACTTGGGGTGTGTTCTACTCCAATATGTAGATGACCTCCTACTGGCCAGCTCCACAGGAGCTCAGTGCTGGGAGGGAACACGAACACGAGCCCTCCTGAGACTATTAACTGAAACAGGTTATCGGGTGTCTAAGATTTGTCAGAAAGAAGTCAAGTATCTAGGCTTTCAGATCACCCATGGGAAACGAAGGCTAGGGACTGAAAGAAAGCAGGCAGTATGTGCCATCCCAGTCCCTAGCAACTGGCGGCAGATTCGGGAATTCCTGGGAGCGACAGGGTTCTGTTGAATTTGGATCCCAGGGTTTTCAGACCTGGCTGAGCCTCCCGATGAAGCTTTAAAAGGGGAAGAGAAGGCACCCATCAACTGGGGTCCCGAACAGGAGAAAGCCTTCATCACCATAAAGGCAAAGCTCACTGAGGCCCCAGCACTAGGACTACCAGATGTGACACGAGACTTCAATCTTTTTGTTCACGAGAACAGTGGGGTAGCCCTAGGAGTTCTAACCCAGGAGTTTGGAGCCTGGCAAAGACCAGTAGCCTATCTCTCCAAGCAGACTGACCCAGTAGCCTCCGGGTGGCCCTCAAGTCTCAGGGCCCTTGCAGCCACGGCATTATCAGTCAAAGAAGCAGATAAGCTTACCTTTGGACAAAACTTAAATGTAAAAGTACCTCATGCTGTTGTCACCCTGGTGGAAGCAAGGGGGCAGCACTGACTGACTCATGCTTGAATGACTCAATATCAAGGCCTGTTAAGTGAGAACTCGCAGGTACGATTAGAAGCAGTGAGAACTCTTAATCCTGCCACCTTTCTACCCGTTGCTGAGGGGCCCCCTGAGCATGATTGCCTGGAAGTCCTAGAGGAGGTTTACTCTAGCCGGCCAGACCTAAAGGATAGGCCCCTGCCAAACCCGGACTTGGTATTGTTCACAGATGGCAGCAGCTTCTTAGATGAAGGAAAAAGACGAGCTCGATATGCAGTGGTATCAAACTTTGAGACAATAGAGGCACAGGCCCTGCCTGAAGGATGGTCAGCGCAGAGGGCAGAACTTTGGGCCCTCGCCAGAGCCTTAGAACTCAGTAAAGATAAACGTGCCAACATCTACACTGACTCACGCTATGACTTTGCTACCCTGCATATCCATGGGGCCATATATAAGGAAAGGGGGCTCTTGACGGCTGGAGGAAAAGGAATAAAAAATCAGAATGAGATTTTAAAGTTACTAGAAGCAGTCTGGGAGCCCAAGGAAATAGCCATCAGCCATTGCAAAGGTCACCAGAAAGGGAAAGACTCGGTGTCAGAAAGAAACCAACGTGCTGATGCCGCAGCCAAGCTGGCTGCTAAAGAACAAGTGGCATCGTCAGGTATCATGTTGGCCCCCGAATTACCTGAACCTCCAAAGTACACTCCTCAGGAAGAGGAATGGGCCCAGCAAGAAGGGGGCAAGAGAACAAAGGAAGTCTGGTGGATACTCCCAGATCATAGGGTCTATGTCCCAGAACAGTAGCCCATAAGGTAGTCCTCCAGCAGCATGAACTCACTCATTTAGGGAAGACTGCCCTAGAAGCTTTGTTAGGCAGATACTACCTAATCGCCCGTCTTCCCTCCTTGTGTGCCTCAGTCTCTCAACATTGTCTCCTCTGTGCTCAGAACAATGCCAAACAGGGTCCTGTGGGACCAATAGTAGTTCAGCGCTGTGGGCAATCTCCTTTTGAGGACTTAGAAGTAGATTTTACAGAAATAGGGCCTAGCAGAGGAAATAAATACCTGCTAGTTTTTGTTTGCACCTTTTCAGGCTGGGTCGAGGCATATCCCACTTGCACGGAAAAGGCAAGAGAAGTCACTAAGGCATTGCTGAAGGATATAATTCCATGGTATGGAATGCCTCTGATCATAGGGTCGGATAATGGCCCAGCCTTTGTAGCAGAAATAGTACAACTGGTAGCTAAGGCTTTAGGAATTAAATGGAACCTACATACAGCCTACAGGCCTCAGAATTCAGGGAAAGTAGAATGCATGAACCGGACTCTAAAGCAGGCTATGGCTAAGCTATGCCAAGAGACAACCTTACCATGAACAGATATCTTTTTTTTTTTTTTTTTTTTTTATATTTTTAAAGTATGATATTTTGTAAAACTTTTTTTTTCTTTCAAATTTTTATTAAGGTATTATATGTGTACATATCTTACCATTGCCCCCCACCCCCACCCCACTCCCATACATGCCCTCACCCCCCAATGTTTTGCATCCGTTGGTTACTCTTATATACATGCATATAAGTCCTTCAGTTGATCTCTTATTTCCCCCACCTCTCCCTAACCTTACCACTGTAATTTGACAGTCTGTTTGATGCTTTACTGCCTCTGTAACTATCTTTTTGTTCATCAGTTTATAATGTTTTTCATTATCCCCAAATGAGTGGGATCATGTGGTATTTTTCTTTCATTGACTGGCTTATTTCACTTAGCATAATGTTCTCTAATTCCATCCAAGTGCCTACAAATGGTAGTAATTCCTTCTTTTTTACGGCAGCATAGTATTCCATTGTGTAGATGTACCATAGTTTTCTGATCCAGTCATCTGCTGATGGGCACCTAGGCTGTTTCCAAATCTTAGCTATTGTAAATTGTGCTGCTATGAACATAGGGGTGCATATATCCTTTCTGATTGGTGTTTCTGGTTTCTTAGGATATATTCCTAGGAGTGGGATTACTGGGTCAAATGGGAGTTCCATTTTCAGTTTTTTGAGGAAACTCCATACTGTTCTCCACAGTGGCTGCACCAGTCTGCATTCCCACCAGCAGTGCACGAGGGTTCCTTTTTCTCCGCATCCTCGCCAACACTTGTCGTTTGTTGATTTGTTGATGATAGCCATTCTGACAGGTGTGAGATGGTATCGCATTGTTGTTTTGATTTGCATCTCTCGGATAATTAGTGACTTTGAGCATGTTTTCATGTGTCTCTTGGCCTTCCTTCTGTCTTCTTTCGAAAAGCTTCTATTTAGGTCCGTTGCCCATTTTTTTATTGGATCATTTATCTTCCTTTTATTAAGTTGTATAAGCTGCCTGTAGATGTTGGAAATTAAACCTTTATCAGTGATACCATTTGCAAATATGTTCTCCCATACAGTGGGGTTTCTTGTTGTTTTGTTGATGGTTTCTTTTGCTGTGCAAAAGCTTTTTATTTTGATGTAGTCCCATTTGTTTATTTTCTGTTTGGCTTCCATTGCCCTAGGGGCAGTATCACTGAAAAAGTTCTTTTGGCATATGTCTGAGATTTTGCTGCCTGTGGATTCCTCTAGTATTTTTATGGTTTCCCGTCTTATGTTTAAGTCCTGTACCCATTTTGAGTTTATTTTTGTGTATGGTGTAAGTTGGTGATCTAGTTTCATTTTTTTGCATGCATCTGTCCAATTTTCCCAACACCATTTATTGAAGAGACTGTCTTGACTCCATTGTATGTTCATGCCTCCTTTGTCAAATATTAATTGCGCATAGTGGTTTGGGTCGATATCTGGATTCTCTATTCTGTTCCATTGATCTATATGTCTGTTCTTGTGCCAGTACCAGGCTGTTTTGAGGACAGTGGCTTTGTAATACAGCTTGAAATCTGGTATTGAGATCCCTCCTACTTTATTCTTCTTTCTCAGGATTGCTGTGGCTATTCGGGGTCTTTTTTTATTCCAGATGAATTTTTGGAGAGTTCTTTCTAGGTCTGTGAAATACGCCGTTGGTATTTTAATGGGGAGTGCATTGAATCTGTAGATTGCTTTGGGTAGTATGGACATTTTAATGATGTTGATTCTACCAATCCATGAACATGGTATGTTCTTCCATCTGTTTACATCTTCCTCTATCTCTTTTTTCAGTGTCCTGTAGTTTTCCGCATATAGGTCTTTTACCTCCTTGGTTAGGTTTATTCCTAAGTATCTTAATTTTTTTGGTGCGATGGAAAATGGGATTGCTTTTTTAGTCTCTCTTTCTGTAAGTTCACTGTTGGTGTATAGAAATGCCATAGATTTCTTGGCGTTAATTTTGTATCCTGCTACATTGCCGAATTCATTTATTAAGTCTGTTAGTTTTTTGATGGAGTCTTTCGGGTTTTTTATGTACAATATCATGTCATCTGCAAATAAGGACAGCTTTACTTCTTCTTTTCCGATTTGGATGCCTTTTATTTCTTCTTCTTGTCTAATTGCAGTGGCTAATACTTCCAGTACTATGTCAAACAGGAGTGGTGAGAGTGGGCATCCCTGTCTTGTTCCTGTTCTTAGGGGAAATGGTTTTAGTTTTTGCCCATTGAGTATGATGTTAGCTGTGGGTTTATCATATATAGCTTTTATGATGTTGAGGTATGATCCTTCTATTCCCACCTTGTTGAGAGTTTTTATCAAGAAAGGGTGTTGGATTTTGTCAAATGCTTTTTCTGCATCAATTGATATGACTATGTGATTTTTATCTCTCAATTTGTTTATGTGATGTATCACATTTATTGATTTGCGGATATTGAACCATCCTTGCATTCCTGGGATAAACCCTACTTGGTCATGGTGTATGATCTTTCTGATGTACTGCTGGATCCGATTTGCTAGAATTTTGTTGAGGATTTTGGCATCTACATTCATGAGGGATATTGGCCTGTAATTCTCTTTCATTGTGTTGTCTTTATCTGGTTTTGGTATTAGGGTGATGCTGGCTTCATAGAAGGAGCTTGGAAGTGTTCCTTCCTCTTGAATTTTTTGGAATAGTCTGAGGAGGATAGGTTTTAGTTCTTCCTTAAATGTTTGGTAGAACTCTCCTGTGAAGCCGTCTGGCCCCGGGCTTTTGTTTGCCGGAATCTCTTTGATGACTGCTTCAATTTCTTCCATAGTTACTGGCATGTTGAGCTGTTTAGATTCTTCCTGATTGAGTTTTGGAAGGTTATATTTTTCTAGGAATATGTCCATTTCCTCCAGGTTGTCCAGTTTGTTGGAATAGAGTTGTTCATAGTATTTTTTAACAATCCTTTGTATTTCGGCGGGATCTGTTGTTATTTCACCTCTTTCATTTCTGATCTTGTTTATTTGGGTCCTCTCCCTTTGCTTCTTGGTGAGCCTGGCTAGAGGTTCATCAATCTTGTTTATCCTTTCAGAGAACCAGCTCTTGGTTTTGTTGATCTTTTGTATTGTTTCTTTGGTCTCTATGTCGTTTATCTGTGCTCTGATCTTTATTATTTCCTTCCTTCTGCTTACACTGGGCTTTTCTTGTTGCTCTTTTTCTAACTCTTTGAGTTGTTGGGTTAGGTAATTTATTACCCCTGTTTCTTGTTTTTTGCAGTAGGCTTGTAGAGCTATGAACTTCCCTCTCAAGACTGCTTTCGCTGTGTCCCATAGATTTTGGATTGTAGTGTTTTCATTGTCATTTGTTGTCATGATGTTTTTTATTTCTTCTTTGATCTCTCTGGTAACCCAGTCATGGTTTAATAGCATGCTGTTTAGTCTCCATGTGTTTGATTTCTTTGGGTTGTTTTTATTGTAGTTGATTTCCAGTTTTATGCCACTGTGGTCTGAGAAGATGCTTGATATGATTTCTATCTTCTTGAATTTGAAGAGACTTTGCCTATGTCCCAACATATGGTCTATCTTTGAAAATGACCCATGTGCGCTTGAGAAAAATGTATATTCTGTGGCTTTGGGGTGAAATGTTCTGAAGATGTCAATTAATTCCATCTGGTCTAGTGAGTCATTTAGGATTGATGTTTCTTTGCTGATGTTTTGTTTAGAGGATTTGTCCAATGGTGATAGTGGGGTATTAAAGTCTCCTACTATGATTGTATTGCTGTCAATGTCTCCCTTGATATCCTCCAGGAGTTTTTTTATGTATTTGGGTGCTCCTGTATTGGGTGCATATATGTTTACCAGAGTTATTTCTTCTTGTTGGATTGCTCCCTTTAGTATTATGAAATGGCCTTCCTTATCTCTTGTTATGTCCTTCAGTTTGAGATCTAATTTGTCAGAAATAAGTATTGCTACCCCAGCTTTTTTTTCAGTTCCATTTGCCTGGAAAACCTTTTTCCATCCCTTCACCCTCAGTCTGTGTGCGTCTTTTTTTCTGAGGTGGGTTTCTTGTAGACAGCAGATATATGGGTCGTGTTTTCTTATCCAATCTGTTACCCTATGTCTTTTGATTGGGGCATTTAATCCATTTACATTTAAAGTTATTATTGATAGGTACTTATTTGTCGCCATTCCTATTCTTTACCCCTGTGTTACTTCTTCGCTTCCTGTTTCTTTCTTTCTTTCTTTCTTTCTTTTTTTTTTTTACAGTAGACCCTTTAGCATTTCTTGCATTGCTGGTTTGGTGGTAATAAATTCCCTTAGTCCTTTTTTGTCTGTGAAGCTCCTGATTTCACCTTCAATTTTGATTGACAGCCTTGCTGGGTACAGTATTCTTGGATTCAGCCCCTTCCTTTGCATGACTTTGTATATTTCATTCCATTCCCTTCTGGCCTGATGAGTTTCTGTTGAGAAATCAGTTGCTAGTCTGATGGGGGTTCCTTTGTATGTAACTTTCTGTCTCACTCTTGCTGCTTTTAAGATTCTTACTTTGTCGTTGGTGTTTGCCAATTTAATTATAATGTGCCTTGGCGTCGGTCTTTTGGGGTTCATTTTGCTTGGGACTCTGTGAGCTTCTTGGATTTGTGTGGGTTTTTTCTTCCCTATATCTGGGAAATTTTCTGTCATTATTTCTTCAAAGAGGTTTTCTATTCCTTGCTCAGCTTCCTTTCCTTCTGGAACCCCTATTATGCGGATGTTGTTTTGTTTCGTGTTGTCCCAAAGTTCCCTTAGACTCTCCTCCTGCCTTTTAATTTTTTTTTCTAGAAGTTGCTTTTCTTGGGTATTTTTTTCCATCTTGTCTTCTAGCTCACTGATGCGGTCCTCTGCTTCTTCTAGTCTACTCTTGATGCTTTCTATTGAGTTCTTTACAGCAGCGATGTCATTTTTCATTTCTTCTTGGTTCTTCTTCATTTCCTCTTGGTTCTTGCTCAAATTGTCGAATTTGTCTTCCATTCTTTTCAGCCACCTTATGACCATTTCTCTGAATTCTTTTTCTGGAAGGTTGCTTGCCTCCATTTCGCTTACTTCCTTTTCTGGTGATGCCTGCTTTTCTTTCATATGCGGGCTGCTTCTTTGTCTCCCCATGGTCTCTCTTCTCTGGGTGTCTGGTTATGTAGTTCTCTCTCTCCTGGGTTGATTTAAAGGCACAAAATACAGCACTACCAGGTACAACTCACAAGGCACTGAACAGGAATGTATTCACGATATTAATAACCTCCAATAAAGGTGACCACCAGAGAAAGGCAAATTAGGTGATAGGAGAGAAAGAAGAAGAGGAAAAAACAAAGAAAGAAAGAAAAAAAGAAAAAAGGAGTGTGAAAATGAAATTGGGAAAAGGGAAAGTAAAGAGAAAAAAAAGTAAGAGAGACAAGAAATTGACTAAGAGAGAAAGGGGAACAGACTATATATATTGGGGATAAAACTCCAATAGAACAATCACTAATCCCAGCAAATGCCAGCAACAAGTGCCTGGGGATTAGTACAAACTACAATACCAACTAATATGGAGTGAGGCAAGGGAAAGCTGAAGCACAAAACAAACAAAAAAATAAACAAAAGAAGAATAAGCAAAACAATCTCACAAAAAAAGCATAAAAATTGGATATAATCTACATTCAAGCAAACAACAACAAAAGGACAGAGATAAGGACAAGTTTATGGATAACTCAGACAGCGAAGGGAGAGGTGTATGTGGACTTGGAGCAGGGGATTGGAGATTAGATATGTAAGTAGGGTGAAATTTTAACAAGGGGTAAACAGAAAGAATAGGGAAAATCTAAAGCAGTAAAAGGGTAAGACAAACAGGACACTGAAAAGGGGGAGGTTAGGAAGAGAGTGATGGCCTAAAGGTAGAGTTGAGATAGAGTAAAACGATGCTAAAGGAAAGATAAAAAATAGAATGTAGAACCCTAATCCCAAAATAAAATGAAGAGAAAATAAAATGACACTTTAAAAAAAAAAAAAAAGATAAAATAGCAGTAGTAATAATACGGATTGAAAATAAAAATGTAATCATTAAAAAGGTAAAATCAAGTGATGAAAAAAGAAAAAAAAGTTTCTTGATTAAAAGATGCAAAAAATGAAAATTAAAAAAAAATAAAAAAATAAAAAAAATAAAAGGTAAAAATAAAATGTGGAGTAGTGAAGGTCATTCACTTCCTCTGTTTTTCTGTTTGGCACGCCTGTTTCTCAGTCCAGACAGTATTGCAGTTCCCTGCGATCCACTGCTCTTCGGTGTTGTAAGCCAGTCCGGATTTTAAGCAGGCGGTGTGTCTTAATTTCTCGTATTCCTTTATTTTTGATTACACAAGAGTCAATTTGTGATTCAGCCCCTGGGTGGCAGTGTTTCTGGATTGACTTCCGGGTCTATCTATGGCCTCTCTAGGCAGTGTTAGAGCCTTCTTTCCCTGTGGGACTCGCCACGGGCCTGTGGGAGTGGTCTGCCTCAGAGCTGACTCTCTGATGGTCACTCCCCGCTCCGATCCCCAGGTTCCAGAAAAACAACCTTCCCCTGCAGTCTCCCAGGGTGTCCCCAACTGGGTGATCCTATGTATTGGGCTTAGTAATCAGAAGCAAGGATTTGAAGAGGAAAAAGCCCAAGTGTGCGAACTCCGGGACTGCGAGTAAGCCCAGGCACCCAGGGAGCGCACGGGCTGCGCGTAAGTCTGGACTGCCTGAAATTCTTAGGGTGTCCCTGCACTTCAGATCAAAATGGGTTGCTTTTTAGAGTGCCCTTCTCTTAGCAGCTCTGAGGACCCCTTTCCACAGTCACAGATCACGCCAGCCCCTACAGCCACGGATTTTTCTAGGCACAGACTTCCCTGGTCCTCCAGCTCCCGCAAAGCGCGCGTTCCTCTCTCCCGCCGGGACCAGAGACCTCACCTTATCCCAGGCGAAATCTGACCTTTCCGTGGTGGAGTGTAGAGCTTCTCTGAACCCGTGTGCTTGCGCCAGTTGGGGAGCGTTGTTCTGGGGCTCGCAGCTGTTCCTGGGGTGCCGCAGTTGTGGATTCTCAGGCTTCAGATAAGCTCCACTTTCCGGATCAAGATGGCGCAGACTCCGCATCCAAGCCCGCAGCTCCAGGAGGGGACCCAGCCGCAGATGAACAGATATCTTGCCTCTTGTACTCCTGCGGGTACGCTGTGCCCCGAGGGCCAGGGTAGGTTTCTCTCCCTTTGAAATTCTATATGGTAGACCCCCTCCCTTAATTCGGCCAAAGGGAGATTTGGGGGAAATAGGAAACTTAGAAATCCAGAAACAACTACAAGGACTTGGAAAAACTGTCTTTGAGGTACACAGATGGGTTACTGACTGACTACCCATCTCTCTAGGAACAGCCGTACATCCTTATAAACCTGGAGACCAGGTTTGGGTAAAGGACTGGAAAAGGGAGCCCCTCATGCCTATCTGGAAGGGACCCTATCCAGTCATATTAACCACCCCCACAGCTCTCAAGGTTGCAGGACTGAATACCTGGATCCACCACTCCTAGGTGAAGGCAGCCCACCAGCCGAGTGATGCCCAGCCAGAGTGGAAGGTGACCTCTGACCAGAAACACCCCCTGAGGATCACTCTCAAGAAGATAGCGGATCTGGCCGATCAACCTGTTCCAAGGTATTCTGAAATGCCCTGCTGAATTCTCCCTAACACTAATCTCTTTTTCTTATCTCCTCCTAAAGGTAATATGCTCTGGTATTTCTGGATAATCATTGGTTTTATCTTTCTAATAATTCTAATTTTGTCTTTTTATGAGTGCCGCCAGAACCCGAGACTAGCACCAGGAGGAGAACTCATCTGCCCTTGCTGGGACACAGAAGCACCATAAAATTACTGCTTCCCACACAGCAAGGAAACAAAGGCCTCATCATGGATTGCTGGACTGCACCTTGTCATGCCATCCTTGGCTACATCTGCCTTGCAGGAATAGCCATAATACTGCTCTTTGTCCTAGCAGTTCACTGCTGTGGACCCCCACTGAACAGAAATAGAGAGAATAACATGCTCCCACAAATAATATTAGCTAGCACATACTTGCCTCCCATAGGGACCACTGCCATGTGTCCTTGCTTAGAAACTCACTACCCAAATATGTTAGACCGGGTAGCCTATCGGAAAGCCCCATCAAGCCAGATGTTTGTTAGCTATACTTATCAGCCTGTGGCATGTTATGACTCCACTACCAAATGCATGTGGTGGGGGCGGGAAATTGTATTGGATGGAAAAAATGATAGGACCTGTCACAGCCAATGTGCAGCTAATTAATGTTGCTCCTATTTGTTTCAGCAGTACCCAGGGCCAACATCCAACAGGTTGCCTCCCAGATGAACTATGCAACCCTACCCTCAAGCCTGAAAACACCACCTGGTGCTCCCCTGCAGGATCATTCTACGTGTGTGGAACTGCTGCTTGCCTCTGCCTGCCTACAAACTGGACGGGAATGCCTTTAAACTTCAGAATTCCCTACAAACCCCTCACAGGATGCTAACCCCTTTGTCATCGCCCCTTTCCAGCTGGAAACAGTTAAGAGCAGTTGTCGGCCATGTTCACCATAACACATAACATCCCATAGTCGTTGTACCACAAGGCTAAGAGAAGCTTGTGGGACAAGGAGGGGGGCGTGGAATGAGAAGGCTAAAAAGGGCTAATTCCAATATAACCCTGATATTCAGGGCTAGTGATCTGAATTCAAGCCAGCAAGTTCAGTGTACATTCCTGATAACCTATAATTAAGTCCCTCTCTCCTTCCCAGATTCTGGTCTTGCAGAACCTGTTACTGTGAACAGTGCACTGCCCCGGAGGGAGGCTTATTAACGCTGGCGCCAGGCCAGACCATCAGATATGGCCTGGAGATCCCCAACACCTGGGGGCCTTCTTGCAAGGCCCGCGAAAAGGACCTGAGGCATAATCCATGTTTGTGGGACAAAGATCACAGGGAGGGAGATAGAAAGGAAAGCCCCATGCGTGTTCCTTCACTCAGATTTGGAAGGCTGTTCCCTGAATCCGCTGGTGTATTAAAGTGTCCCTTCTTTTTTTCTCAGAAGAGTCCTTGGTTTTCTTTGGTCTTTTGCAACACCTCAAAGGTATTGCAGGTTTGGTTCCAGACAGCTGCAATAAATGGGATGAATATTACAGTGTATATATCCTTAATTTAAAATACTTTAGTCTATATATCCTTAATTTAAAATACTTTAATATATATATATATATATATATATATATCCTTAATTTAAATTACTTTATTGCTAAAAAATGTTAACCATCATCTGAGCCTTCAGCAAGTCATAACCTTTACACTGTGGAGGGTCTTGCCTTGATGTTTATGGCAGCTGACTGATTAGGGTGGTGGTTGTTAAAGGTTAGATGGCTGTGGCAATTTCTTAAGATAGGACAACTGTTACAGAATTTACTGGAAAATACACACAGGAGTAGTCAGAGATACAGAAAAAAAACATTTATTTTCAGATTTACTAGTACTGTGACTCAGGGGAGCCTGTTTCCAAATCCTGAGCAAGCCAATATGAAGAAGCTTTCTCTTTATACCCTTTGGTTTCTTTGTCCCCCAAATATGGATCAGACTTCCGGGACTTTCATGGGCTTTGCAAAAAGCCCCGTGTGTTGGGATGGGGGCCCTGAGACCACACCCAAAGGCCTGGCCTGGTGCCAGCGCTGATAACCCCTCCGGGGGTTGTGTATGGTTTATGGTTTACAGCCTCTGTAAAATGGGAGTATTTAGGTAAACAGGTCTTGCAAGACAAGATAATTAAGGAAGGGGCAGTGACTTGATTATAGGCTAACAAGAATGTGCATTAGGGATACTGATTAACAGGCTGCTATACCCCCACCCCCCAAAATGTCTTATTTTCTTCATCACAACAATGAAGTTTGCTGCATCGATTGACTCTTCCTTTCACAAACAATTTCTGTGTAGCATGTGATGATATTTTATCACATTTTACCCACGGTAGAAATTCTTTCAAAATTAGAGTCAATTCTCCCAAGCCCTGCCACTGTATTATCAACTAAGTTTATGTAATATTCTAAGTTCTTTGTTGTCATTTCAGTAATCTTCACAGCATCTTTACCAGTAGACTCCATCTCAAGAAACTACTTTCTTTGCTCATCCATAAGAAGCAACTCCTCACCCATTACAGTTTTATCATAAGATTATAGCAATTCAGTCACATCTTCAGGCTCCACTTTTAATTTTAGTTCTCTTGCTATTTTCACCATATCTGCAGTTACTTTCTCCACTGAAGTCTTGATTCCCCAACATCATCCATGAGCTTTGGAATCAGCTTCTTCCAAACTCCTGTTAATGTTGATAGTCTGAGCTTTTCTCATGAATCATAAATGTTCTCAATGGCATCTAAAATGGTGAATCCTTTCCAGATGGTTTTCAATTGAGTTTGTCCAGATCCATCAGAAAAATCACTATCTATGGTAGGTATAACATTAGGAAATGTATTTCTTAAATAATAAGACTTGAAAGTTGAAATTACTCCTTGATCCATGGGCTGAAGAATAGATGTTATGTTTGCAGGCATGAAAATAACATTAATTTCGTTGTACATCTCCATCAGAGCTCTTGGGTGACCAGGTAAATTGTCAATGAGCAGTAATATTTTGAAAGATTTTTTTTTTCTGAGCAGTAGTTCTCAACAGTGGGTTTATAATATTCCATAAAACATGTTATACACAGATGTGCTGTCATCCAGGCTTTGTTGTTCTATTTATAAAGCACAAGCAGAGTAAATTTAGCATAATTTTTTTTAGCATAATTCTTAAGGGCCCTAAGGTTTTTAGGATGGTAAATGAGGATTGCCTTCAACTTAAAGTCATCAGCTGCATTAGTCTGTAACAGGAGCATCAGCCTGTCCCTTAAAGCTCTGAAGCCAGGCATTGCTTTGTCCTCTATAGCTATGAAAGTTTTAGATGGCATATTTTCTAAGGCTGTTTCATCTACAATGAAAATCTGTTGTTTAGTGTACCCATCTTCCTTATCTTAGCTAGATCTTTTGGATAACTGGCTATAGCTTCTACATTAGCACTTACTGCTTCACCTTGCACTTTGACATTATATTCTTTTAAGGGAATAAACCATTCTTTCCTTAAAGCTTATGAACTAACCCAGTGGTCGGCAAATTGCGGCTCTGTTGACCAATGAGTTTGCCAACCACTGAACTAACCTCTTCTAGCTTCAAACTTTTCTTCTGCAACTTCCTCACTTCTCTCAGCCTTCATAGAATTGAAGAGTTAGGACTTTGCTCTGGATTTTGTTTTGGCTTGAAGAGAAAGTGGTAGCAGGTTTGATCTTCTATCCAGACCACTAAAACTTTCTCCATATCAGCAATAAGGCTGCTTTGCTCTCTCTTATCATATGTGCTCCCTGGGGTAGCAATTTTAATTTTCCTCAAGAATGTTTCCTTTGCATTCACAACTGGGTTAAATGTTTGGTGCAAGGGGTCTAGCTTTTGCCCTATCTCAGCTATCGACATGCCTTCCTCACTAAAGTTCATTATTTTTTAGCTTTTGATTTAGCTTTTGAAGAGACATGCACCTCTTCCTTTCCCTTGAACACTTAGAGTTCATGGTAGGATTATTAATTAGCCTAATTTCAATATTATTGTGTCTTAGGGAACAGGAAGGCCTGAGGAGAGGGAGAGAGATGGGGAACCACAAGTCAATGAAGCAGTCAGAACTCACACACATTTATCAATTGAGTTTGCCATTTTATTCATTTCTTAAAAATATATATATATATTTTTTATTTCAGAGAGGAAAGGAGAAGGGAGAGAGAGAAAGAAACATCAATGATGAGAGGGAATCATCAATTGGCTGCTTCTGCATGCCCCACACTGGGGATCAAGCCCACAACCTGGACATGTGCCCCGACCAGGAAAGAAACTGTGACCTCCTGGTTCATAGGTCAACACTCAATCACTGAGCCATGCCGGCCAGGTGAGTTTGTCAATTTATATGGGTGCCATTTGTGGAGCCCCAAAACAATTACAATGATAATATTGAAGATCACTGATCACAGATCACCATAATAACAATGAAAAAGTTTGAAAATATTATAACACTTACCAAATTTAACACAAGACACAAAGTGAGCAAACACTGTTACAAAAATGGCACCAATATACTTGCTTAATGCAGGGTTGCCACAAACCTCTAATTGGTAAAAAATGCAAAATCTGAAGAGCATATTAAAGTGAAGAACAATAAAACTAGGCATGCCTGTATACATTCTAGGGTTTCTTTCCACCAAAGAGTTTGATATGATCCGATTGGTCTAAAATTTGAAATAATAATAAAGGGTTTGGGTTTTTTTTTTTTTGTAATTAATGAAAAACTGTCTTAATATGGTCTTAAAACATTACCAAAATGGCCAGGAATATGCCATCATCAGGGAAGGGATAGTTCTTGGTCTAGTTTGCAGTAATGAGGACAGGACCTTAGTGGGTGAGCCTAAATTATGCTGTTATGTTCTTCAGAAGCAGTGGGGTTGAGACTAATCCATGGGAATTGTACATTTGTAAACAGAAGTAGGTTAAAGTAATTAATCCTATGTCTTGCAGCTCCAACATTTTTTTCCCTTAAGAGAAATTACCCAGGGTCCAAGGCAGCTAACAGCAAGGTGCAGTGATAAAGTGGTTGAGTTCTCTCTGATTCAGGACCTGTTATTTGTTTCAGTGTATTAGTCTGTTCTGTGCAGAGCACATGTTTTAAGCTAAAGAACAAGTGTAAATTTTGTATAACCTCATATCCTTTCCAGTCAGAGATATAAAAAATGCTTTTAGAAACATAAAGTCACAATTTTAAAAGCAATCACTGGAACTATTCAAGAAGCAATTAATGCCATCCTGGGGGGAGGGGAGAGGGAGCTTCAATAAAATGAGTGGGTGATTTCTCTTAGCATTTCTTATGTTTCTAGTTTCATGCTTAATGAAACAGAGGCATGAGAAAGAAATTCTGCCCATTACTGTTTTTCCTGGGGAAACTTTGAAGTCATTTTTTTAAAAAAAATTACAATGTTATTTAGGCTTCTGGAAAATAACTACGTTTAGCAGTCTTCTATCATGTTAATCCTAGAATTAAGTGCTTCATTTACTCACATAATAGAAAACAACCAAACAACCTTCATAAATTTGTTGACGGAACAATAACAAAAAGGATGGATCTGCAATCTAAGACTTTGCCAGCACAGTCGTGTGCACATCCCTGTAGAGCAAACATAAAGTGCTTATTAAGTGCAAGGTGTGCTAAGTGTCATACATAAGTTAACACATTAAATACTATAAAGATCCTCAGACATAGATACTTAGATGTACCCACTGGAAATAGGAGACAACTGAGGCTGAAAGAGCTTATTTGCCCCATTAAATGTGAAGCTGCTCTAAAGTGGGTACAATGTTCATAGAATTCCATGTATTCATCACAGTGTACAGCTTCCCCTGAAGAGAGCATGCTGCTAAGGCACATAAGTAAAGACATATGCCAATCTGGGGGCACTAGCATTAAAACTGCTGGTCTGACACTGATTAGAAAGAGTCCCAGGCAGGTGTGGAAGAGCAGAATTGCAGTATACTTATGCCTGGATAACACAATCACTGGCTGGTTTAGCAACAGATTGAAAACCCAGGGGCTGTTAGTTCTCCTGAAAGCTTTGTTTGAGCACAGATGTGACCTTGATCTCTCTAATGAACCATGCTGGCCTCAGTTTTCTTATCTGTGACTCAGACATGGAGACATGGAATACTTCAAAACAGATCCTAGGTGACAGGAAATTTTAAGAACCTACATTGTCATACTTGATGTACAACAACACAGTGTTCTGTATGGAGGTAAGTATATGCTCTATACAGGAACAAGAACAAAAGACCTATTCCCCTTTAGGGGAAAAGAAAGCCATTTACCAAGTTTTCCCTCTGCTACTAAATGTCACCTTGATGGATCTCGCTAAATAGAGCATTGAAAGAATGGAAAGGTCTGTCATTTCCAGGAGTAAACTTTTTGAATTTTCTTTGTTTCCAGGCATAGTCAAAGTACTACAGTTTTAATAAATGTGAAGCTAATAAAATAGTATTATTTTGAGCTTTTGAATTGTTAAGCCTGTTTTTTATAATGATTAATGATGAATCGTTTTATAAAGCTTTGGTGATTCATCAACAGAGCAGCATGCCTTTAAAACAGGTGTTCTGGGAATTCAGAACCTCTGTAATAAAAGTTGTGTGTTTTTTATTCTCTAATTTTGGGATTTTCAAATCACTTGCAAATAGGAATAAGAAAGTCAGAAATTAGGAGATATCTATTCTTAGCTCCCACATTACTTCCATCTTCATGTGATCTTAATAAATTCAGTTATAACAAAATGTAAACTACAAGTAGAGTCCGATTTAAAAAGTGATGTGGCAATGCTATCTAAAAAAGATTGTGTAGCTTTTATACCGGTATTTTTATTTCAAGTGTTTTGTCCCTGCTGTGTTATCTTAAAGGATTAAAAGAAGACTAAAAAGGAGAGTAGCAAAACTGTTTGCTTCAGAGCTCAGATGCTTTTTAAAAATGTAGACTGCTTCCCTGGAATTATTTTTCAGAAGGAAGGGTATAAACTTTATTTTAGATATAAGATATAAGATGATGTGACAAAGATCAAGGAGAAAAAAAAAAGGCTGAAAACTATCAACTTAATTCCATTCCTCTGAACTCATGAAATCATCATTTGATGGAAAGATAATTATCATGACTGTACTTTTTAAAAAATATATAGTTTTATTGATTTCAGAGAGGAAGGGAGAGGGAGAGAGAGAAAAACATCAATGATGAGAACCATTAATTGGCTGCCTCCTGCACGCCCCTACTGGGGATTAGCCTACAACTGGATATGTGCTCTGACTGGGAATCAAACCGTGACCTCCTGGTTTATAGGCCAATGCTCAACCACTGATCCACACTGGCCAGGCCATGACTGTACTTTTGTCTCCTGATATTTTTAGCTTATCTAAAAAGAAAGTCTTAACATGAATGACCAACTGTAAAGAAGTGCTTAAATTATGAATGCCTGTATGATAGAAATGTGCTGCAGCCATTATAACAAATGCTTTAGAAGAAAATTTAATAACAGATTTTAAAAATAATATAACTGAATAAAAATAACAGAATACAAAACTGGAAGAAGAGTATTGTTATCAACGGTGAGTTCTCCATGCCCCCACTGGTTGAGAATGAGTGGCATTCATTTGTGTGGAATTAAACCCATGTGATTCCAAGATCCCCTTTCCCTCCATCTCACCATGGAAGAAATGTAGCTGTGTCCTTAGCAGAGCTAGGATTAAAGCCGTTGCCCAAAGTTGTCATCCTGTATTTACATAGTCCAGTCCAGCATCAGGCTAGCATAGCTTGTGTTCCCAGCTGCAGTCCATCAGTCCATTGTGTGTGTAGTCTGCATAGCTGTGTGCCATGCAGCTTCTAGGAAGATGGGCAAATGCAAGGAAGCAGGAGCAAAACCAGGAGCACAAGAGACGAACCAGAGAGCAAGAATTTCTTTATCTGGGGGATTTTAACTAGGAGCATGACCAATTAAGCCTTCAGGATTTCATGCATTTGCAGTGGCTCTGCACCCCCTAGCCAATTATCTTTATTTCCAGACTAGACTGACAGTCACTATCCCTTCATCACCCCTACTTCACTGCACATGTGCCCATCTCCCTTTGGTGGCCACCTTACCCCAGTGATCTGCAGGGAATAGACTGGTGGTTTCCTGTGTGGAGAGCGGCTACAGAGTTTGGACAGGTTCAAGCCTCGGACTGATGAGAGGGCACAGTCCTCTCATGGCCACGTGCAAGTCCCAGCTTGGAGGGCAGGGCCCTCCCAGCACAATTATAGCCAACAGCTGTAGTTGTAAGCGTGAACCTATGGACCGAACACGTGGCCCCATGTGCCTGAGTAATGTAGGCTTGATAGAGTTCAGGTGCATGTAGTTCAGGAGGCTCGAAACCCATGAGAATGTTGTAAACATCTTGACCACGCCCTTAATTTGCCTCGTGGAAATCTGGCTATAAAATAAAGACACGGCTTGTGGGTGCGGTTGCTGTCTTTCAGAGAAGTAGCGTCCCATTGAGACCCAGCTTTCATTTGCTTGTCTGTCTTTTCTAAGCCTTTGAGCCGCCCCCACACAGGTTCACCCTTGGCCGTGCTGGCGCAGCACATTCTTGGGGAGTGTGAAATTGTAGCTTCCTGGTGAAGTTGCCCAGATGGCCATGCTTATAATGTCTGGCCTCTCCTTTGATCCCTTCCTACTATTAATAACTATCTAATTACAATAGTAACAGTATGAACTTAATTAAAACATATAACTAATATGTTTTATAACTTTTATAAAAAAGAAACATTCATGTTAATGAGTATCTCTGGTGGTGTTTTTATTTGATCTTTTATACTTTATTTCTCAAATATCCTATAATGAGCATATATTTGCTTTTCTATTAGAAAACAAATACACATTTTTTAAAGTCTTAAAGTTAAAAATTTCCATTTATTTTCAGGCAAGTAACATAAGTTCACTTATTTTTATTTTTCTAGAGACAAAACAAAAGTTACTCTGATATAAGGGCAAGAGTGAAAGAATTTTACTTTTAATACTCTATTGCTCTCTCTTTCTCTGTTAGGGTACGTGACCCTCATACTTGAGAGTTCTGTAAATCCAAGCTTGAAACATTCCATTTCAGATTACATTTAGTTTCTTCTGTAAAGATAGCCATCTACACTAATAAAAGAGAAAAATGCTAATTGACCATACCTCCGCTATGCCCACAGCCCATCAGGAGTGATATGCAAATTAAGCCAACAAAGATGGAGGGTAAATTTGCATATTCAGGAGGGGCAGGCTGCACCAGAAACCGCCTGTGGGATCCAGGCCACCATCGGGGACCAGGCTGGCAGTGCTTGACGCCCCCTGTGGGGTCCAGTCCACCATGGGGGACCGGGCAGGCCAGGCGGGCTGCGCCTGACGCCGCCCACTGGGTTGAGGCCATGATCAGTAACTGGGCAGGTGGGGTGGTGGGGAGCAGCACCTGACGCCACCTGCGGGGTCCAGACCGCTATCAGGGACGGACAGGCGGGGGCGGGGGGGGGGGGGCTGCGCCTGATGCTGTCTGTGGGGTCCAGGCAGCCATCTGGGTCAGGCAGGCCTGGTGGGCAGTGCCTGATGCCACCATGGGGTCCAGGCCGCCATTGGTAAATGGACAGGCCGGGCGGGCAGCGCCTGACGCCACCCGTGGGGTCCAGGCAGCCATCGGGGTTGGGCAGGCCTGGAGGGGTCCAGGCCGCGATTGGTAAACGGGCAGGCCTGGCGGGCTGCGCCTGACACCACCGAGGGGTCCAGGCCGCCATCAGGGACCTGGGTAGGTGGGGGTGGCCAGGGTTTCCGGGATCACTGTCTGCCCCTGGGCCGCCTGTGGATACCGGTGGAACAGGCCGGGGTTGAACATTTTAATGAAAATGGGGTGCCTGTGTCCCGGCCCACTGCGCCCCATCCCTGGTGAGGAGAGGGCAGTGGGCAGTTAGCGGATACCAGGGCTTGGAAGGGACTGGGAGCAACCTGCAGGCATGCTACCAGGAAGAGGTGCTGAACCATGATGATGCAGAGGGCTGGCTGATGGAGGCGCGCAAAGGTGCAGATGAGTCAGCTCTCGTTGGCGCTGAGCTTGAAAAGCACATCGACAGCCTGATGGACTAAATCACCTTTCTGAAGAAGGTGCATGAAGAGGAGATCCCCGAGCTGCAGGCACAGATCCAGTACGCTCAGATCTCCGTGGAGATGGACATGTTCTCCAAGTCCGACCTCTCTGCCTCGCTCAAGGACATCCGTGCCCAGTACAAGAAGCTGGCTGCCAAGAACATGCAGAATGCAGAAGAATGGTACAAGAGCTGCTTCACCATGCTGACCAAGAGCAATGCCAAGAACACCTATGGGGTGCGCGCCGCCAAGGAGGAGGTGTCTGAAAGCCGCCGCCTGCTCAAGGCCAAGACCCTGGAGATCAAAGCATGCCGGGGCATGAACTAAGCTCTGGGAAAGCAGCTGCGAGAGCTGGAGGATAAGCGGAACTCCGATGTTAGTGCTGTGCAAGACACAATCAACAAATTAGAAAATGAGTTGAGAACCACAAAGAGTGAAATGGCATGATATTTAAAAGAATACCAGGACCTCCTCAATGTGGCTTTGGACATTGACATTGCAGCTTACAGGAAACTCTTGGAAGGTGAGGAGACCCAGCTCAGTTTCACCAGCATGGGAAGCATAGCCAGCGGCTACTCCCAGAGTTCCCAGGTCTTTGGTCGATCTGCCTACGGTGGTTTACAGACTAGCTCCTACTTGATGTCCGCTCGCTCCTTCCCTTCTTAATACACCAGCCACGTCCAGGAGGAGCAGATCGAGGTGGAGGAGCCATTAAGGCTGCAAAAGCCGAGGAAGCTAAGGATGAACTCCCCTCTGAAGGAGAAGCTGAAGAGGAGGAGGAGGAGAAGGAAGTGGCTGAGGAAGAGGAAGGAGAGGAAGAGGAAGAAGGTGCCAAGGAAGAATTTGAAGATGCAAAGGAGGAAGAAGAAGGAGGTGAAGGTGAAGGAGAAGATGCCCAAGAAGCTGAGGATGAGAAGAAAGATGAAGGTGCTGGGGAGGAGCAAGCAACCAAGAAAAGATTGAGCCCCCCTTTCCTTAATTATTTCAGGAATAATCCTCCTGAAACCAGGTCAACCCCATCACCAACCAAGCAGTTGAGTTCCCGATACTATATGAATTAAGAAGTCAATATATGTATCATTCTGAGGTGACTCAGGTTGGACATTAAATGTTGTGCTATGACTTTTCTCCTTATGCAGAGTATCTGTTTGCTTGCAGAGTGGCTTCCTGGCTTGCTGCCAGCCTGTGCATGGTCCACGCTTATGAGTTCAGGATCTATGACAATGTGAATAATTCAGATGTTTATAATAAAAACACATGAATACATGAATTCACTGATATTAATGTTAAACTTCATGGAAAAAATAGTCCTTTGAATATTTGGTGGTTAGAAATTAAAGACCTCAACTCATGTGCAATAAACAGTAAATAAAGTTACTCTGAATGACAAAAAAAAAAAAAAATACATTAGGGGCCAGGAAACGTTCAAAGAACTGGGGAACCATTCCCAAATCAGGAAGGGAAGTCACAGGGTGTATATTATTGCTATGAATACAGTATTTCCTACTACTTACAACATATACAATGTAATATATTAGATGCCTTCCTATTACATGAAGTATGTATTCTCAGAGAGTAATACTGATACATATGTTATAGTTATGGCACTATGTCATATCCTATCTATATTAATAAAAGGGTAATATGCTAATTAGACCATGAGACCTTCCAGAAGTCCTTCCAGACAAAGCCATGGTGGCTGGGCCAAGGCAGAGGTGGTTAGGGGTGATCAGGCCAGGAGGGGAAGGCAGTTGGGGGTGATCAGGCTGGCAGGGGGGGCAGTTGGGGGTGAGCAGGCCGGCAGGTAGAGTGGTTAGGGGTGATCAAGCAGGCAGACAGGTGAGTGGTTAGGAGCCAGCAGTCCCAGATTGTGAGGGGGTTGTCCAATGGCCAGTTTAGGCCCGATCCCACAGGGGTCTCAGATTGGAGAGGATGCAGGCCGGGCTGAGAGACACCCCCCTCCCCCCCGTGCACAAATTTTGTGCATCAGGCCACTAGTTGTGTTTATAATTGTCAAATTTTAATGTTTGTATAGTCATTTATTTGTTTATGAATTCACTCAACAGTCTGGTATTGAGGAACACAGGCATATTATTACCTTACTAGAGGCCCGGTGCATGAATTCATGCACAGGTGGGGTCCCTCAGCCTGGCCTGTGGGATCAGGCTGAAATCAGCTCTCCAACATCCCCAGAGGAGTCCTGGATTGTGAGAAGGTGCAGGCCAGGTCGAGGGACCCCACTGGTGCATGATTGGGGCTGGGGCCGGGGCCGGGGAGGGATGCGGGAGGTTGGCCAGCCGGGGAGGGACCACAGGAGGGCTCCAGGGTGTGTCTGGCCCATCTCTCTCAGTCCTGATCAGCCAGACCCCAACAGCAAGCTAACCTACGGGTCAGAGCATCTGCCCCTGGTGGTCAGTGCACGTCATAGTGAGTGGTTGAGCAGCCTTAGCATCTCATTAGCATATTACACGTTGATTGGTTGAACGGATGACTGGACGACCAGACCCTTAGCATATTAGGCTTTTATTATATAGGATTGGGAGATAGTTTGGCAGAAGGAAAACTAAAGATGGGAGACCAGTTAGGCAAGGAAAGCTGCATGCCTAAAACAGGGTGGTTAGTGTGAGATGCAAAGAAAGGGACACAATCAAGAGATATCCTGAGAATATAAAGAAGAGAATTTGATGACTTTTCATGGGTAGTTATGCCTAATATGTAGTAGATAATGTGGTAATGTAGATTTCACAACAGTAAACAAAATGCACCTTCTCATTCCCCAAACCTCCAACAAACCTCACTCATGCCTCACTCTCAACTGATGGTCTGGAAAATGGAAGCAATCAGAAGAGAATTTAGTCACAGCCCCACCTCCAAGTCTCCTAATATCTCTATACCTTATAACAGATATTCTGTCTTTCCTCCTGTTAAAATGGAAGACCTGTCCACCCCTTCATGTGTGTCCTGAATCTCATCCCCTGTCACCTCCTCAAGGACATCACTCTCATAAATGCCCAGCTGTTCTGCACCATCAAAATTTCCCCCTCTAATGGATCATTGTAATCAGCACAGAAATATTCTGTTATTCTTTCATCTTAAACAAACATGCCCTTGATCTCAGCACTCCCTCCATTCACCACCCCATATCTCTGCTAAAATTTAAGAAGGGAAAGGAAAAAAAGAAAAAAAAGAAAACCTTCAGATAGTTATCTACCTTGATATCCAGACTTCCTCTCCTTGAATTCTCTCTAGAAACCAATCCAGTTAGGTTTTTGTCCTAACAACTCTACCAAAACTGCTCCAGTAATTGTCACCAATGCCGCCCCCGCTCCCCCCGCCATTGTAAGATCCAAAGACAGGGCCAGTTTTATGGCATGCAACCTATGGAACAGCACTGGTCCACGTGCTTAGAAGAGCCCAGTGCTTGGCTTAATGCTCTGCTGTTGCCATCCTGAAATTCTTAATAACTTTTAAAAAAGGGGCCCCACATTTTCATTTTTTCACTGGACCCAGAAAATTATGTCGCTGGCTCTATCCAAAAGTCATTCTGAGTTCTCATTGTTCTATTTAGCAGCATTTGCTCCAACTGATCACACACTTCTTGAAACCCTTTGTTTACATGGCTTGTGAGCACCATGCTTTTGGTTCTCCTATCTCTCTGGCTCTCTTACCTGATTAGTCCTCATTTTCCTGACCTCTAAAATGTTGAGTATTCAAGAGTTCAGATCTCAGTGTTTTCCTCTTCTCCAGCTACATTTCTCTCTCAGTAATTTTATTTAGTTTCATGATATTAAATAGCATTTAAATACTAATGCACTTCACACACATTTACACCTCTGAGTCAGAAATTCTCTTCTGAACTCCTAAGTTTCTATAAACAATTCTTTACTCAATACAGGGTGGGGCAATGGTAGGTTTATAGTTGTTAGTATGGAAAATAATACAATAATTAATAGTAATAGAAGAATAAACTGTGTTTTGCGTATTCACAACTGTAAGCCTACTTTTGCCCCATTCTGTATATCTACTTGGATGTTCCTTAGATAGGATGACTCAGCATTTGTCTGGGACAGTCTGATTTATACCCATTGTTTATAAATAGTATTCTCTTTCTCACTCAAAAGTGTAATCTTATATAATAAAAGGGTAATATGCAAATTAACCGTCACTCTGTCACAAAGATGGTGGCACCCATAGCCACAAGATGGCAGCACCCAGTCATCTCAGCCCCGCTGGAGTCCTCCAGCCCCGGGGCGGGGGGGGGGGGGGGATGGCCGCTGAGAGCAGGCAGCGTGAGCGGCCTGGCGGAATGCTTGCTTTGTTGCCATGGCGACGAGGCAAGTGTTCCGTGCGTGGCCACGGATGGTTCTCTGTGCCATGGAGAGCCTCTGGGCAGCAGATATGGAGTGGCCAGGCTCCGCAGAGAGCTACTGGCGCACAGATTCGTGCGCAGGGCTACTAGTAGTTTGTATAAGAAATTATATGGTCACCCTACCTAGATATCTCACATTGAACATGTTAAAAAGGAACTCCTGGTTTTCTCCCAAGCCTGCCACACTCTTCTTGATCTCAGTGAAGGACATCACTGTTCATGCAGCTTCTTAGAACCAGAGGCTGACTTACTGTGTAGGTAATAAAGTCTCCAGGTCTCCTTCCTTTCATGTGTCCTGCTAAGACCCTAAGAGCAGATATGTATTCCTATATGGTTTTATAAAATTTATGAAGTAAGATATAAATTATTCTGATGTTAAGAAGCAAATTTGAAAAAGATTCTTTGGAAAGGTTCTTTAAAACAAATGAAAATGTACAGACTCCTGACTTGGCTGACTATGAAAGGTACTCCTTTTGTCATCTTTAAATTTATTTATTAAAGCAGAGAGAGAAAATTCAGGTAAAAAATTAATGAAATATAAAGCCAAAGTGATAAAGATTAGTGATTGAATCAATAGAAATTATCCTGACATTGAGAGAAGTGAATTGAAACATTTTTTCCAGGTTATGCCAAAAGCAGTAATTCATTAAGAGAAAGATATAAATTTTGAATAGAAGCAATGAGTAGGCTCTTGGATTGTTTAAGAGTCCAAATAGTGAAGAAAAGTGAATCATATGATGTATCAAGGGAAGATTTAAAATTTTTGCTGATTTGATACAAAATACTGACACTGATGAAGGTAACATAAAACTAATAATAATGCCACTACCATGAGCACATTGACGCCAAAGTGGTTAATGAGTGTCATCAATTCAAATAGTATTTAATATTAGTCACTGTACAAGAAAATTTGAAATACTCTGAAGTCTTACAACTCATAAATTAAATAAACTTAATAGAATTTACTCAAATTTGACAAATCCATCAACTATATATGACATTACCAATAATATATTGAGAAGGTGGTAAAACAAACAAATAAACAAAAAAAAACTATAGGCAAAAAGATAGTATAGCAGTGTACCAGGCAGTTTATTTAATGAGTATAATGTTATTTTCCTGGATTTGTGTCATGTTTGTGATATTTGTCACCTTTTAAAAAAGTAAATGATTTATTGTGATACCTTTTCTCATCCCATAACAACTGTTACCCTCTATTGTTGTATAACAAATTATCCAAAAACTTAAATAATAACACGTATTATTTCACATCTGTGAGTCAAGAATTCAGAAGTGTCTTAACTTGGAGGTTCTCATTCAGGGTCTTTCAGGAGGCTGCAGTTAAGATGTCGTCTGGGGCAGCATGCATGCCAAGGCTTGACTGAGGCTGGAGGATCTATTTCCAGATGGCTCAAAACCAACTATGCTAGCTGATGATGGGAAGCCTCAGTTTCTCCCCACATGGACCTCTTAATTTGGTTTCTTACAACATGATAGCTGACCTCCCCTAGAGTGGTAAGTGATTCAAGAAAGAGCAAGATAAATGCCACAAAGTTGTTTTATGTTGTTGTTTTTGTTTGATCATTTAGCTTCAGGAGTCACATACCATCATTTTGGCACTATTCTACTGATTACAAAGCTCAGGCCTGTTAGTGTGTGAAGGGACTACTCAAGGTCATAAATATCAGGAAGCAAGAATCATTAAAGGTAGTCTTGAAGGCTTGCTACCACAGTCTTCCCTCTGGCCACGAAAGATTCAGCCCCCCGCAACCATTCCCACCCTGGACAAGCCCCCACCACCCTAGTGTCTGTGTCTATTGGTTGTGCTAATATGCATGCATACAAGTCCTTTGGTTGCTCTCTAATGCGCCCCCCTCCCCCCATTCCCTGCCATTTGTCTCTGGATCTATTTTTGTTCATCAAATTACATTGATCATTATATCCCACATAAGAGTGATATTTATCTTTCTCCGACTGGCTTATTTCGCTTAGCATAATGCTCTCCAGTTCCATCCATGTTGTTGCAAATGTTAAAAATTCCTTCTTTTTTATAGTGGCATAGTATTTCATTGTGTAGATGTACCACAGGTTTCTAATTCACTCATCTGCTGATGGGCACTTAGGCTGTTTCCAAATCTTAGCTATTGTAAATTGTGCTGCTATGAACATAGGGGTGCATATATCCTTTCTGATTGGTGTTTCTGATTTCTTGGGATATATTCCTAGAAGTGGGATTACTGGGTCAAATGGCAGTTCCATTTTTAATTTTTTGAGGAAACGCCATACTGTTTTCTCAGTATGCATTCCCACCAGTCTGCATTCCCACCAGCAGTGCACGAGGAAGAAAGGTTCTTCTTGATACAAAGACCTGTCAACTAAAGAGATAACCTACCTGCTCTCCACATGCCCAATATGCAATAGAGGGAAAGGCATAGCTATTATAACCATTGTAGGCATCTCGCTCAAGAGGGGAAAAAAACTGGGAGGCACCCTAGTCCCAAGAAATTCTGAAAATTAGCTAGGCAAATGGAAGTTTCTTGATTAGTTTCAAATCTTCCTCCTGCCCAGGAATTATTCTGCGTGATCCTTGGCTCTGCCTCCTGTGCTCTTGGTTCAACCATCTGAGTCCCTGTTTGAAGTTGCATAGTTTTCTCAACCTGTTTCCCATCTGGAGAAGTTTGGGGATTCAAAGTCCTCTTTTCATGTTGTACTTTTCTGTCCTTTTCAATACAAGCTAGCAGTATTTTTTCCAATATAATTCTTTTAAAAACTGTGTGAATATACTATGAATCTTATTGGGGGTTCACTCCATTAGATAAAATCTTGAGATAAGCAGTTTTCTAACTTGGGCTGTGGCTGAAACTGATGAGGAGCATCACTCCTAAGCTTCTTAAAAGCCTTATTGTTTAGCTAAAATTTCAGGGGTCCTCAAACTACGGCCCTCGGGCCACATGCGGCCTGCCGAGGACATTTATCCGGTCCGCTGGGTGCCGCTGCCTGTCCTGCTTAGCAGCCGACTCGTCCCCCGCAGTGCGCATAGGAATTTGTTTATAGTTGTTTTTTTTTTTAAAATACATTTTATTGATTTTTTTACAGAGAGGAAGGAAGAGGGATAGAGAGTTAGAAACATTGATGAGAGAGAAACATCGATCAGCTGCCTCCTGCACACCTCCTACTGGGGATGTGCCCGCAACCAAGTTACGTGCCCTTGACCGGAATCGAACCTGGGACTTTTCAGTCCGCAGGCTGACGCTCTATCCACTGAGCCAAACCGGTTTTGGCAATAGTTTTTTTTTTTTTTTAAACTATAGTCTGGCCCTCCAACAGTCTGAGGGACAGTGAACTGGCCCCCTGTTTAAAAAGCTTGAGGACCCCTGAACTCCCTGAACTAAATGGACCTGTGAAGCACTGTGTTGCATTTTTTGAGGTCTTAATTTTACAGAAACAGTCTGATCTCTGTCTTTATATCCCGTTTTTTTGACAGTGAACAGGATTTGATCCTTGCCCCTGAGCGATCCCTCAAGTTTAGCAATGTCTGCCATCTGGAGATGTTGAGAATTCTCAGAACCTGCAGACTGGCTACTGTTTTTTTAATATTTCTTGTTTTATTGAGATATACATTTTATTTATGTTTTTTTGAGATAGAATTGACATATAACATTATATAAATCCAAGGTGTACAACATAATGATTTCATATATGTATATATTGTGAAATGGTTACGATAAGTTTGGTTAACATCAATCACCTCACATAGTGACATTTTTTTTTCTTTTTTTTTTTTATGGTGCTTCGCTTTATTGTGCTCCACAGAAGTTGCCTTTCTTTCTTCCTTCCTTCCTTCCTTTTTTCCTTCCTTCCTTCCTTCCTTCCTTCACTCCTTCCTTCCTTCCTTCCTTTCTTTCTTTCTTTCTTTCTCTCTCTCTTTCTTTCTTTCTTTTAATCTTTATTGTTCAGATTATTACAGTTGTTCCTCTTTTTTTCCCCCCATAGCTCCCCTCCACTCGGTTCCCACCCCACCCTCTGCCCTTACCCTCCCCGCCTTCCCCCCCCCCCCGTCCTCATCCATAGGTGTACGATTTTTGTCCAGTCTCTTCCCGCACCACCCACACCCCTTTCCCCCCAAGGATTGTCAGTGCACTCCCTTTCTATGCCCCTGATTCTATTATATTCACCAGTTTATTCTGTTCATCAGATTTTTTATTCACTTGATTTTTAGATTCACTTGTTGATAGATATGTATTTGCTATCACTTTGTTGTTCATAATTTTTATCTTTACCTTTTTCTTCTTCTTCCTCTTCTTAAAGAATACCTTTCAGCATTTCATATAATACTGGTTTGGCGGTGATGAACTCCTTTAGATTTTATCTGTGAAGCTCTTTATCTGCCCTTCAATTCTGAATGATAGCTTACTGAGTAGAGTAATCTTGGTTGTAGGTTCTTGCTATTTATCACTTTGAATATTTCTTGCCAATTGTATGGGTGCTCCCTTGTAGGTAACTGTTTTTCTCTTGCTGCTTTTAAGATTCTCTCTTTGTCTTTTGCCCTTGGGCATTTTAATTATGATGTGTCTTGGTGTGGTCCTCTTTGGATTCCTTTTGTTTGGGGTTCTCTGCACTTCCTGGACTTGTAAGTCTACTTCTTTCACCAGGTGGGGTAAGTTTTCTGTCATTATTTCTTCAAGTAGGTTTTCAATATCTTGCTCTCTCTCTTCTTCTGGCACCCCAATAATTCGGATGTTGGTATGCTTGAAGTCATTCCAGAGGCTCCTTACACTGTATTCATATTTTTGGATTCTTTTTTCTTTTTTGCTTTTCTGGTTGGGTGTTTTTTGCTTCTTTGCATTTCAAATCTTTGACTTGATTCTTACGATCCTCTAGTCTGCTGTTGGATCTCTGTATATTATTTTTTATTTCAGTCAGTGTATGCTTAATTTCTAGTTGGTCCTTTTTCATATCCTCAAGGGTCTCGCTAAATTTATTGGACTTTTCTAGAAAATTCTTGAAAAATCTTATAACCATGGTTTTGAACTCCATATGCAGTCGTTTGCTTTCCTCCATTTCTTTCATTTGTGACCTGTTTCATTGTCTCCACATTTTGACTGCTTCCCTGAGTTGATAGAGTGGCTTTGTGTGCTAGTTGTCCTATAGGGCCCAGTGGCTCAGCATCCCCAGTTACCTGAGGTGGACACTCTTGGTGCACCCCTTTGAGGGCTGTGTACACAGTCTTGTTGTAGTTAAGCCTTGATTGTTGTTGGTATCACTGGGAGGAATTGACCTCCAGGCCAATTGGCTGTGAGGATCAGCTGTGTCTATGTTGGGAGAACTTCTGTGCTAGAGACACCCTTATGAGGCAAGACTTGCTTAAGTGGGGCTTTGGTGCTCACTGAGTCTGCCCCCTGAGTGTGTCCCTTATGGATCTGAGGAGTTGTAATCTGGATGGTCCTACTCTGACCCCTGGGTACACTGGCTCTTGGATCTCCAAGGAGGTGCTAATTTAGCCCAGCAGGAGCTACAGAGAGATCTGCAGATTCCTCTTCTTTGTTTGGGTTTTGGAGGTGTCCAGATGAGGCCCAGCTGTGAAGCAATGCAAGCTGTTGTGGGGCCTTGGGCCTTCTTTTGGATGTTCTGAGTCTCTCTTTCTCAGCTGCAGTTTGATAGGTAAGTTTAGAATTCAAGGGACCAGGCCATTCATATGCAAAAGCCTCTGCACACAGCTTGGGTGGGGCAGAGTTTCAGGGCGGTGCAAACAGCAATGGCTTCCCGTCAGCCCTGCCCTAAGAGGCCCCTGGGTCTCAGTGTCCCTCGGTAATCGCTGCAAGCACCTCTGAGAGAAAGCCTCCCTCGAGTTCCACCCACTTACAGGCAGTCCAGTTTCTCCCCATATGAGTCTGGGTCCCCAGAGTCTTGCCCAGAACTGGAGTTCAGAGCAGTCGGGAGCTTGTGTCTCCCTCCAGCTTGAAAAAGCCAGCCACGTACTCAGTTGCCAGCCCTCTCCGCGCTAACGCCTCCGTACCTCTGCCTTCTGCACCTCTTTTGAGTCTCAGTGTGCTTTTCTCTTTCCTTCTAGTTGTAGAATTTCCACTCAGCCAGTCTTCCTGTGATTCTAGATGATGTCCGTTTTGTCTTTTAGTTGTAGTTTTGAAGTTGTTGTGTGAGGCAGCAAGTTCAGGTGTTTACCTATGCTGCCATCTTGGTTTCTCCCATTTTTTTTTCTTATGATGAGAACTTTTAAGATTTACTCTCTCTACCTGGCCAATTTGGCTCAGTGGATAGAGCATCGGCCTGTGGACTGAAGGGTCCCAGTTTTGATTCTGGTCAAGGGCACATGCCTGGGTTGTGGGCTTGATCCCCAGGGGGATGGGGCAAGCAGTAGGCAGCCAATCAGTGATTCTCTCTCATCATTGATGTTTCTATCTCTCTCTCCCTCTCCCTCTCTCTGAAATAAATAAAAATAATAAATAAAAGATTTACTCTCCCAGCAACTTTTGAATTTTAAGTCTGGCTCCTTTTTGTTAAAAACTGGGAGGTACCCTGGTCCTTTCTTAAACTTAGCATTCTCTTGCCACATTTTATTATCAACAGCAAGAAGACATTAGGAGGCAACCTCAACACCCTGCCTAAAAATCTCTATAGCTAGATCACCCAGTTCCCTGCATATATTTCCTACTTTCCCTATTAGCACAGGTGACAGTGTTGTTAAACTTTCAACCCCTATATAACAAGGATCCTCTTTTCTTCAGTTTCCAATAACATTTTCTCACTTTCTTTTAAACCATCTGCAGCTTCCTTAAATCCCATCAGGATTCTACTAACAGTCTTGTTAATGTTCTTTAGGTTTTCTCTAACATCTCCTCAATATCCTTCTAGTTTCTGCTCATTACCTAGTTCCAAAGCTTCTCTATATTTTAGAGTTTTATTATGGTAGCACTCCATTCCTGGCACCAAAAAGCGGTATTACATATCTCTCCGGCAAAACAAATTAGCCAAAAACTTAGTGTCTTAAAATAATAACCATGTATTACCTCACACAAGTTTCTGTGGGTCAGGAATTCAGGAATGGCTTAGCTGAGTGGTTCTAATTCAGGATCTCTTATGACACTTCAGTCAAGACATCTGGGACCATCTTGGAGGAAGGCCACACTCATTAAACATAAAAATAAAAATTTTACCTTCACACCTCATTTTCATTTGTAATTTTATATTTATTACATGTATACTTTTTCATTTCCACAGCACTTGGATCTCCAATAACAGTTTTTAAAAATTTTAAAGTATATCTTTATTTATTGCAGAGAGGAAGGGAGAGGGAGAGAAACATCAATGATGAGAGAGAATCATTGATTGGCTGCCTCCTGCATGCCTCCTATTGGGGATCGAGCAAGTAACCCGGGCCTGTGCCCTTGACCAGAATCAAACCCCGGACCCTTCAGTCCACAGGCCAAAGCTCTATCCACTGAGAAAAACCGGCTAGGGCAATAATAACACTTTTTTTAAAAAAAAAATTATTTTACAGAGAGAAAGGGAGAAAAAGAGAAAACATCGATGTGAGAGAAACATCCATCAGCTGCCTCCCACATGAGCCCCAACTGGGGATCAAACCCGCATCATGGGTATGTGCCCTGATCCAGAATCAAACCCGCCACCTTTTCATGTAAGGAATGACCCTCCAACCAACTGAGCTACATAGACCAGGGCGGATCTCCAATAACTCTTGACTTTTCTCCTTGTCTCATACCCCAAAGTTGGTCTGTTAGTACCTCTTATTAGGTATACCTTCAAAATACACTGAGTGGCCAGATTATTATGATCTCTGAATGCATAATAATCTGGCCACTCAGAGGCCTGGTGCATGAATTCATGCATGGGTGGGGTCCAGCCAGCCTGGCCAGGGGGAGGGGACATGGGCGGTTGGCCGGCCTGCCTGCTGGTCAAACTCCTGGTCGAGGGGACAATTGGCATATTAGCCTTTTATTATATAGGATATACACTGAGTGGCCAGATTATTATGCATTCAGAGATCATAATAATCTGGCCACTCAGTGTATATCCCAAATTCCTTCACATATCACAACCTCTGCTGTTACCATGCTTCTTCAAATCAAAGTCGTCTCTCACAGAGATTACTGCAATAGTCTTTTACTTAGTCTTCCTGCTTCTATCTTTGTTCTCCTGTAGTCTATTGTCAACACAGCAAAGTGGTTATTTAAAATAAAAGTCATATCATGTTACTATTTTGTTCAAATCCTCCTATGACTTCCTATCTTAACCCAAGCAAAAGCCAATGTCCTTACATGTTCTATAGAGCCCTACATGACTTGGCCCATGTCTAACTCTCTGCCGGCATACCTACCTCTTTCCTGCTCATTATGCTGTGCAACAATGGCTTCCATGCTGTTCCTACCTCGAAGCCTTTCTTTCTGCTGTTCCTCTGCCTAAATGCCGTTTCCCCAGATTTACCTCTTTTTTGGTAATAACATGTTATATATATTTTTCTTTTTTAAAAATATATTGCCTCTCATCATCCACCAAAATGTAAGCCCGGTAAGGGCAGGAACTTTGTTGGGTTCCTGGTGGTATTCCCAAAGCATAGAACAAGGCCTAACACATGATGAATATCCAATAAATATTTATTGGGTGAGTGAATAGATGAAGGAATGAATGAACAACTGAATTTTTGGAGAAGTCACATTAGAACTCGGATTGTGCAGTGTTACTGTGGTCAAGAAGAAAAGGGATACAAAAAACAATGATAGGATCCTCTGTGTCAAATGCTGTAGAAAGATAGAAGATGAGACTGGAAAAAAAGGACAACCTCTCTATTTACTTGATAGACTAGTTATAATGCAGTTGTGTAAGGGGAAATCATTGCCAGATGGTAAATGAGTGAGGTAGGAAAGCATAGAGACTGTGAATATCCTTCTGAGAAAAAGGATAATAAAAGAAAGGGAGGGCCTGGTCACTGTGGCTTGGTGGTTGAGCATTGACCTATGGTCATGGTTTGATCCCCAGTCAGGGCATATGCCCAGGTTATGGGCTCAATCCCCAGTATGGGGTGTGCAGGAGGCAGCTGATCAATGATTCTCTCTCATAATTGATGTTTCTATCTCTTTCTCCCTCTCCCTTCATCTCTGAAATCAATAAAAATATATTTAAATCAAGAAACAGAGGGAGAGGAAGATAAGAAGGGAAGCAGGTTGAGAGAGGGAGGGGATGACAGACAAACATAAAGAGAAAGAGAGAAATAGGAGAGAAAGCCCAGTGCAGTGGTTAAAATCTTAGGCCAGTGGTCGGCAAACTCATTAGTCAACAGAGCCAAATATCAACAGTACAACGATTGAAATTTCTTTGGAGAGGCAAATTTTTTAAACTTAAACTTCTTCTAATGCCACTTCTTCAAAATAGACTCGCCCAGGCTGTGGTATTTTGTGGAAGAGCCACACTCAAGGGGCCAAAGAGTCGCATGTGGCTCACGAGCCGCAGTTTGCTGACCACTGTCTTAGGCTTTGGAATCAGACTGTTATGTATTTAAGACCCAGCTTCACCACTAAATACTTGCATGATTTGAGACAAGTTGCTTAAACTCAGGAGCTTCAGTTTTGTCTGTCTATTGAGTATAGTAGTATTACCTACCTCATAAAGTAGAGGTGAGGATGAAATTAAATAAATCATACAAACAGTTGAGTTTGATAAACATTCTGGAACATAGTAAGTGCTAGCTTAAGAAGAAGTGCCTTTAAAAAAGTCACAGAGTTGAGAAAGTGTGTTTTGGTATTTTGTTTTTTAGGATATGGGAATACCTGATCTTGCTTAATAGCTAAGGAGAATAAGCTAGAGGAGAGAAGACATAGAAGATGTAAGAAGTGTGTGGATGCAGTGGAATACTATGCTGTGGTAAAAAAGGAGTTCTTACCATTTGCAACAGCATGGTTGGAACTGGAGAGCATTATGCTAAGTGAAATAAGCCAGGCAGAGAAAGATAAATATCACATGATCTCACTCATTCATGGAATATAATAACATAAACTGATGAACAAAAATAGATCAAGAGACAGAGAAACTTCGATCAGACCATTAAACCTCAGAGGGAAGGTAGGGGAGGATGGGGGTAAGGGGGAGAGATCAACCAAAGGACTTGTATGCATGCATATAAGCCTAACCAGTGGTCACAGACCACAGGGGGGTGAGGGCATGAGGGGGAAGTATAGGGGGGGTAGTGGGGGAATAAAGACACATATGTAACACCGTAATCAATAAAGAAATTAAAAAAAAAAGAAGTGTGTGGATGAAATGGAATTGGACCATTATTGATAGTCCTGAAAAGAGTGGAATTGAATGAGAAGGGCTTATTTCTGACATTTAAATAGGTAAGGGCAATTGAATGGGCAACAAGAAAAAAAAGTTTAAAGAGGGAAAGCTAGCTTGTATTTCATAAAACAGAAAGAAATGCTGTGAGAAAAAAGGAGATTCTAGCCCAGCCAGTGTTGCTCAGTGGTTGAGCATCAACCTATGAACCAGGAGGTCATGGTTAGATTCCCAGTTAGGGTACATGCCCAGGTTTTGGGCCCAATCCCCAATGGGGGGCGTGCAGGAGGCAGCCAATCGATGTTTCATCAATGTTTCTATCTCCCTCTCCCTCTCTCTCCAAAAATCAATAAAAGCCTATTGAAAAAAGAAAAAAAAAGAAAAAGGATGTTCTTTTGGATTGAGATTGAGAGAGGATCGAGGGCAAAGGATACCCAGGTGCCTGCTCAAATCTTTTACAGCAGAGTAGTCATACTGAAACCATCACATTGAATAGAGCTGTGCATACCACTGTGGCAGTGAAGGTTGCTTAAAAAAGTGCCTTAACAGCACTTAGTGCTTGCTGGTGACATTACTTCACTCAATGTTTGGCTAGTTCCATTTGTACCTTTAAATAAACTGAGGGAGGTAGGAGAGGGTGAAGGGGAAAAATGGTGGGTCAGCCCTTACTTTGATTTGAAAATGTTTTTTGGTCTGAAAAATATCATCATCAACAACAACAAACATTTGTTGAGTACTTAGTACTTTGAGAGTAGTTCTAAGGTCAGAGGAATGATTTTAAATGTCACTGCTTAGTGCTGGGAGATTTATCAAGAAAAAAGAAGACATCAGTTGGAAATTGCTTGGATGGCTTTTTAAAAGACAGCTGGGTTATCTTCTAAACCATTCCCACATGTGTCTTCTAAATTGTAAGAAGCCAAGAAAAAGATAGTAATTTACTATATTTACTATATACAATGTGGGATATACATTGTATTTTTTCCAAACTTTGATTTAGATGGGATAGTGATTAGTGATAGCCGAATTTTTAAACATGATAATTAACAATAATACATGCTCTCCAAAATATGTTGAGGGCATGAATATTATGTATCACTGCTTAAAGCTATCACTTTTTTTGCTATTGGTTCCTTAGTGAAGTTACTAAACTTCAATAATAATTGTTCCTCTGAAAATTTTAATTCAGTTTATGATCATTCTTAGGAACACAGTGCAGCAAATGAGAATCACATATATTTTGTTTCTATTTCAAAAGTTTTGTTCTTAAATCTCAACTTTAAAGTTATTTGCCAGCCTGAGTGTCTTGACTGGAATCATCTGAAGAATGGTGCCCCTGCCCCCAGCAGTACGGAGTGAAAGTTCAGGTGCTTAAGGACTGGTATTGGAAACCTGTTGCAGAGAGAAACTCTGGGAGAGAGGTAAGATGTCAGGAAGGAAGAAAAAAAGTTAGAAGGGAGGTTATAGTCCAAAGTAATGGCTTTTTGAAAGGATGGGAACTCCTGGATGTTTCAGAAAGAGACTATTCTGCAAGCTTGAAGAAGCGGCTGGCCCTTCTAGATTTCAACAAAGTGGTGAGAAAATAAGTAATATTACACTGGAGTCTCAACCTTGAGTGGCTTAAGAATCACCCCTTAGCGTGCTCTGTAGGATGAAGTGGCCCCAAATACATGTTACAAAGTAATGTGAAATTGAGTATTTGTATTTCAATTTTGCTTCCTTTTTCCTGGCTCTATATTTTTGTGTTGTTTAATTTACTTACTTGGGGTTCATCAAGTGAGTGAAAGAACTGGCAGAACTAATTCACCCAAAGTTTTAGTGAAGAGAAATATTGGGTTGGAGTAGAAATTGGTACAACCTTTCTGGAGGGGATTTGCATTGAATTTCATGGCCCTTAAAAACATTTGTAGCCTTTGACTCACTCATTCCACTTTAAGAAATCTTAAGGAAATAATCAAATATACATAAGGTTTTATACACAAAATGAAAGAAAACTAACTATTCTCTCTCTCCCCTTGCTTCTATTATAGCTGAGTTAGAAACTACAAAAAAACATGGTCATGATAGTAAGAATCACCTGTAATTCCACTGCCTGGGGACAATCACTGTAATTACACTCTTCTTGGTGTTATTTTCTTGCACACTGAGCTGTTCTCTATTTGAGGCCCTAACAAGTTACCACAAACTTAGTGGCTTAAAACAACACAAATTTGTGGGTCAAAGGCCAATGCAAGCCTTACTGGGCTAAAATCAAGATGTTGCCAGGGCTGCTTTCCTTTCTGGAGGCTCTAAGTGAGATTTTATTTCCTTTCCTTTTCAAGCTTGTAGAGGGCACCCCCATTCTTGGCTAATGGCCTCATTCCTCCATCTTCAAAGCCAGCAAAGTTGCATCTCTTTGTGCTTTTCTTTCATAGATATATCTTCCTTCAAATACCAATGGAAAGCCCGGCTGCTGTGGCTCAGTGGTTGAGCATCGACCTATGAACCAAAGAGGTTACGATTCATTTCCTGGTCAGGGCACATGCCCGGGTTGTGGCTTGATCCCCAGTAGGGGGCATGCAGGAGGCAGCTGATAGATAATCGATGATTCTCTCTCATCACTGATGTTTCTCTCTCTCTCTCTCTCTCTCTCTCCCCCTCTCCCTTCCTTTATGAAACCAGTGGAAACATATTTTTAAAAATACCAATGGAAAGATTCTCTGCTTTTAAGGACCCTTGTGAATACATCAAGGCCACTATCCTCATCTCAAGGTCCTTAAAGATAACTACATGTGCAAAGTTCCTTTTGCCACATAAGGTAACTTATTCACAGGTTTGGGAAATTAGGGCATGGACATCTTTGGAGGTGAGAGTGCATTATTGTGGTGCCTACCACACAAATGTTTTTGTGTAGATTTAAAAATATTTTTCTGCCATTGGGAACATACAAAATTATATCTTGCTTTCCTTCTACTGTACTTATATTTTGAGAATTTTTCTAGATCATTAAATGTTTTTTTAAAAAAACATGATTTTTTATGCTAAATATTATTTGACTTTAGGGCTCTACTGTAATTTATTTAGCCTCTTCTCTACTGTTGGACCTGTAGGTTATATTTAATATTTTGAAAAACCTAATTCACACTGTTTATGAATATCTTCTACATATATCTTTGTGTGTAATTCTAATTGACCTTAAGATAAATTACTAGAAGTAGAATTATTCCATGAAATATTTTAGGGGGACAATTCTGAAATAATCATATTCATTTTTTCAATAAGGACTTGGAGAACACTTGACAATTTGACTTGTGCATGCTCTCTTCTTCTTCACCAGTCCTGCTTGGGTTCATGTCACCATCATCTCTGGATAGAATAATCTACATAACAAATGTCTTTCTAGTTTTGCTATACTCCATTCTGCTCTGAGATAGCTAGTAGAATGATTCTTCTGAAATGTAGACATGACACTGTCCTTCTGTCTCCCCGTCTCCATCCCCACCCTGTCAACTATGAAATGGTTTTCTATTTATCAACACACTTGTGTCATCAGCTTCCAGATCAAGAAACATTACCAGCACTCCAGCCCCCTCATGATAACTCCAGTCACTACCACCAAAGTAACCTCTAGCCTGACTTATAAATAGCATAGATTAGTTTTGTGTTTTTTTTGGTGTTTTTTTGGCAGCTCAAAGACATTTTATTTTTATGTATGTATGTCTGTATGTATTCATTTATTGTTAACAGTATTACAGATGTCCCCCATTTCCACCACCACCCTTTTACCCTTCTTGACCCAGCCCCTCCCCTCCCCAGGCCTTCGCCACACTATTGTCTGTGTCCATGGGCTATGCATATATGTTCTTTGGTTAATTTATTCCTCCCCCCATCCACACCCCTCTAAGATTAGTCAATCTATTTCATGTATTCATGCCTCTGAACATATTTTGTTTGTCAGTTTTTTTGGTCATTAGATTCCACAAATAAGTGGGATCATGTGATATTTGTCTTTCTCTGTCTTATTTCACTTAGCAAAATACTCCCCAGGTCCCTCTATGCCAGTGGTTCTCAATCTTTCTAATGCCGTGACCCTTTAATACAGTTCCTCATGTTGTGGTGACCCCCAACCATAAAATTATTTTTGTTGCTACTTCATAACTGTAATTTTGCTACTGTTAACAAATCGTAATGTAAATATCTGTGTTTTCCGATGGTCTTAGGCGACCCTGCTAGCGGTTCTCAACCTGTGGGTTGTGACCATCGGAAAACACAGATATTTACATGATGATTTGTTAACAGTAGCAAAATTACAGTTATGAAGTAGCAACAAAAATAATTTTATGGTTGGGGGTCACCACAACATGAGGAACTGTATTAAAGGGTCGCGGCATTAGCAAGGTTGAGAACCACTGCTCTATGCTGTCTCAAAGAGTAAGAGATCCTTCTTTTTTACAGCTGCAAAGTATTCCATTGTATAAATGTACCACAGCTTTTAAATCCAATCATCTGCTGATGGGCACTTGGGCTGTTTCCAGATCTTAGCTATTGTAAATAATGCTGCTGTGAACATAGGGTGAATATATATATTTTTTATTGGTATTTTGGGATTCTTAGGATGTATTTCCAGAAGTGGGATCACTGGGTCAAAAAGCATAGATTAGTTTTGAATGTTTTGTACATTATGAAAATACTAGAGGCCCTGTGCACAAATTCGTACACCAGTGGGGTCCCTCAGCCTGGCCTGTGGGATTGGGCCGAAACCGGCTCTCCAACATCCCCCCAGGGGTCCCAGCATAGGCCAGGCTGAGGGACCCCACCAGTGCAGGATCAGGTCTAAGGAGGGATGCAGGAGGTTGGCCAGCTGGGAGGGACCGCGGGAGGGCTCCAGGGCATGTCTGGCCCATCTCACTCAGTCCCAATCAGCCGGATCCCAGCAGCAAGCTAACCTACTGGTTGGAGCATCTGCCCCCTTGTGGTCAGTGCACGTCATAGTGAGCGGTTGAGTGCCTTAGCATATCATTAGCATATTACGCTTTGATTGGTTGAACGGATGACCAGACTACTGGACACTTAGCATATTAGGCTTTTATTATATAGGAAGATTATATAGAATATTAGAGGCCCAGTGCACAAAATTTATGCACGGGGGTGTGTCCCTCAGCCCAGCCTGCACCCTCTCCAATCTGGGACATCCCTCTCACAATCCAGGACTGCTGGCTCCTAACCGCTCACCTGCCTGCCTGCCTACCTGCCTGATTGCCCCTAACCACTTCTGCCTGCCAGCCTGATCACCCCCTAACCACTCCCTGCCAGCCTGATTGATGCTTAACTGCTCCCCTGCTGGCCCAATTGCCCTTAACTGCCCTCCCCTGCAGGCCTGGTCGCCCCTAACTGCCCCCCCCTGTAGGCCTGGTCATGCCTAACTGCCCTCCCCTGCAGGCCTGGTCATGCCTAACTGCCCTCCCCTGCAGGCCTGGTCACCCTTAACTGCCCTCCCCTGCTGGCCATCTTGTGGTGGCCATCTTGTGTCCACATGGGGTTGGCCATCTTGTGTGTTGGAGTGATGGTCAATTTGCATATTACCTCTTTATTATATAGGATATGCATTTGTATCTGGTTTCTTTCATGCAACATTATATAAGATTCATCTATATTGTTTCATATGTTTGTAAATTGTTCTTTCTCCTACTATAGATAATTCAGTTGTGTGAGTATGCCACAATTTGTCCATTCTACATTGGGTATTTAGGGAGTTTCCATTTGAGGGCTGGTGAGCCTATGAATACTTGTTTGTTGGTTATTAAACTAGGAGAGGAATTGCTGTGTCATAGGGTATATTGTTAGCTTAAGTAGATACTGCCAAGCCATTTTAGGAGGTGATTGTACCCATTTCATTCCCACCACCTATGAGTAAGAGTTCTACTTGCTCTATATACTTGTCAACACCTATTTTCTGTCTTCCTCATTTTAGACATTTTGGTGGATGGACTCATAAATTTTTACATATATTATCCTCAGTATCCTATCTAATAAAGAGGGAATATGCTAATTGACCCTCATGCCATCGCAAAGATGGCGGCACCCACAGCCAATAAGGAGGGAATGTGCTAATTGACTTCCCCGCCCTCAAAGATGGCGACACCCAGTCCCCTCAGCCCCACCAGGGCGGCAGGCGCACTGCAAGGCCAGACCCGCCTCCAGGTGGGCCCGGCTGCTCTGCGCACCTGCCTCCAGAGTCCCCCAGTCCCCTCAGTCCCCCAGCCTCTGAGGGCTCACCCAAGGCACAGGAAAGCCTTGGATGGCGGCTGCCCAGCTAACACCCAAGGTGCAGGCAAGCCTCAGATGGTGGCTTCCCAGCTGCCCAGGGCTGCCCGAGGGTCAGGTAACCAGGGCCGGCTGAGTCTGACACTGCTGACAGTGGCGGCAGCAGAGGTGTGATAGGGCATCGCCTTCCCCTGATCACCAGGCCGCCTCCCACCCCTGAGGGCTCCGGGACTGAGGGGGCAGGCCAGGCTGAGGGACCCCCCTCCAGTGCATGAATTTTCATGCACCAGGCCTCTAGTAGTTCTATAAGTGCAGCTTTAGGTTTTCTTTGTTACTTAAGTAGCTATTTAGGAAAGTTATTTTAAAAATTATAACTAGCTGTGTTATTTTCTTTAAATTATTGTTAAATTTTAGTTTTAGCACATTGTGATCAACTCATGTGGCCTTTATTACCTCTGCTTTTTGAAATTTGTTTTCTTTTAGAATCTGTGTGATCAGTTTTGTAATTGTACAAGCGATATGTGGAAGTAATACAGATTTTCTGTAGTGTTTTACCTTTGTTCTGACAGCTTGATTAATATTTGTCATTTGTTATTGTTTTTTTTCTATTTAATCTCTCTAAGATAGAAAGGGCGGATTAAAGATTTCCACTTCAGCTGTGTTTCTCTCATTTTCTTGGAGGCAGCACATGTAGTATAGTGGTTCTCAAATTTTAGCATGCATAAGAATGAACTGGAGTACTTGTTAAAATGCAAATTTCAGAGCTCTAGAATATATCTGAGGTGATGCCAAGAGTTTGCATTTTGAGTAAACATTCCGATGCAGATAATGCAAGGATTAACCTTTCCTATACACTAACATAGTATCTTAGAGGTTCTCAAGTCTTAAAGACCAGGGTCCAAACCCAGTTAGGTCCTCAACAGTGAGCACCTTGAACAAGTTATTGAGCTTCTTTGTGCTCAGCTGTTTCATCTGTAAATGAGAATAATAATCATGTCTATTACATAGTGTTGCTCTGAACATTAAATTAGCTAATGTAAGTGAAAATGGTAGCTCAGTCCAGGCCACATTATTTATTATTATATAAAGGCCCAGGCCTCTTATTTTCATTGACCATATGCTATTTTATCAACATAAAATGACTTTGCCTCATTTATTGAATTCTACGGGCCACCTATATACTTTTATTTCATTTTCTGTTATATTTTTGCCCATTTAAAATATTTTTAACTTTTAGGGTACTTTATTTTAGATACCTCATAGTTGCAAATAGCTGTTTTTCTTTTGTCAATTCAGTCTGAAACTCTTATTAGGGGAATTAACTCATTTATATTTGCTTTATCTTTTATAAGCTCCTTTTGCTTTAATATTATATTTTCATGCTGTTTGGTTTATATACTATATTTTTCTCTTTTTTTTCTTGTTTTTGTTTAGATATTTGGAACAAATTAAACATCTTTTAATTCACCTTTGTGTTTAAAAGTTGTTTTATTTCTCCCTTTCTCCCCACACAATTTTAGTTTAAAATAGAGAAATTGTTTTACATAGCTAAATGTTCATAAGACTTACTTATAAACTTTGAATTGTAAAAATTCCAACCAGGAAATGTCTGGTCTTGCTTGCCTCATTTACTTTGTATTATATTGACCCTTTTTAGCTCAAAGTTTCCTTTAAAAATAATGATCCATGTGTCACTTAGTGCAGCTTTATTTTTAATTTATCTTTATTGTTGAAAGTATTACAGATTTCACCTCCCTTTTTTTTCCCATTGACCCCCTCCACCCCACACCTGTCCCTCCCAGGCGTTTACCACACTGTTGTCTGTGTCCATGGGCTATGCATATATGCATTCAAATTTTCCTTCTAAACTGTGGTTTTTTATTTACTTGATCTGTTCTTCATGTGATTGGAAAGTTTGGATTTCCTGGATCTGTTCTCCATATCTTTTTACAATTTTCCCATTCCAGAATATTTTTAAGTGTTTTAGGACTTGACTCTGACACCTAAACAGCACCAACCCCTCCAATATGATTCTCTATATTCCCTACTGTACTTAAAAGGTATTTGCTCACCCATCCCAAAAAAAGATAACACTGCTGATGTGGAACATATGTGGAGAAAATGGAGCTAATCAAACCATAATAAACACTGACTCCAATACATAGGTACTAAATGGATAGAGCTATGGTGTTTGTAAGAATGAAGTTCTAAGTGGCATAAGCATGCCTTGTCTTTCTATCCCTTATTTTCTGCTGTTGGGTGGAAGAACTCTTCTTGAATGGAAGCCCTGAACTTCGTGTTTGTTGCCAGCACACAACTTTGCCTCTGCCTACTTACTTCTCTGACTTCATGATCATGTTATACTGAATTTCTTTCACCCTGCCAAATACTCTATAGTTAGCATACTTTTGACTCTAGGTAACAGAAAACACTAACTCAAAGTAGCACAAGTAATAAGGGAATTTGTTAACTCAAAACTGGGGGTCCAAAAGTATGGCAGACTCTAGACATGATAGAAATCGATAGTTGCTCAATTATTATTATGAAACACTTCCATTTCTTCCAGTTCTGTGCTAAGCTCTCCACAGTTTGGCTTCATGTTAAGGCTGGTTATCCTCTGTGATTACCAATGGAAATAAGGGCCACAAACTTTTTTTGATCATATCCAACAGGACAGAGGGAGGAAAAATCTCTCCTTGAAGCGTGGACTAGGTCTTTTTCTTTAAGTTTTATTGCTCTAACCTAAGTCAGGTGGCATCTGCTGGACAAATATTAGTAACTAGAGGCCCGGTGCACGAAATTCGTGCATGGGGGTGGGGGGAAGGAGGGGGACCCCTCAGTCGGGCCTGCACCCTCTCCAATCCGAGACTCTGACTGCCGGTTTGTGCCCGCACTTTTAACAGATGACAGACAGCTCCATTGTTGTTTCTTTCTTTTCATGCTTAAACCCATTGGAATTAGTAGATATTCAAAGTGTGTATACATTTTGGGGGTACACCCTGTATATCTCTAGTCAGCTGTGAAAGGAACCAAAGGCGGATTTGGAACCCCCAGACAGGGAACCTCGCTCACTCCCCGCATGTCTCCCCACTCCACTTTCCACCTTCGCTGGCAGCAGGAGAATCAATGTTTTCTCTCATTAACTTGGAAAAGCAAGTCCTGTCACCCGCTGCCCCGCAGGAGTGCGCTAGGCTCCAAGCAAGCGAGGCTCAGTCAGGGCAGCCTTCGCTCATGGGTGCCGGCACCCAAAGTGCACATTCCTCCTCTGCAGTCGCCCCGACTATCCCACCGTTTCACCGAGAGGACGGAACTCCTCACTTCCTCTGGGTTCCTGATCTTGAACGCTGACCAAAGGCACCTCAGCGAGGGCTGCCAGGTGTGTCTTCTGTCCGCACCTGCTCCCACCTCAGCACCTGCATTAGCCCCACGGAGGGGTTCTCCTAGCTGCACTGGCCTCCGCGGGAACAGGGCATCACCACTCGGCCCTCTCACTGTCATTTCACAGGTGCCCACCCTCAGCACCCAGAACACCCAGACACTCTCCAAAGGATGTGAGCATGCCGGAGGGGACGTGCACACGTCCTGTGGGGGACATAGGCATGCTGGGGTTGATGGAAGTGTGGAGGAGGAGCGGGGGCAGGGGGGGGGGGGTGAACTTGCGCACACCACGGTCCGGGACTGTTGCAGGTGCGTGTGGGTGACAGCACGCTGGGGGACGTTCGCACGCCAGGTGGGGAGGAGAGGATGTGCGCACCCGAGGCCTGAGGCTGCACAGATCCGCAACCCCCCGTGGCAAGGCCAGGAGGACGTCAATCTGGCCCGCCACTGTGGCTGTCACTGCGATGAGCACCTTCTGGGCCAGGAGGTGGGACTTGTGCAGCCACTCCTCTGCACTGCTGACCTGCAGGAGCTACTTCAGCTCAGCCCGCAGGCTCCACCTGGCAAGCTCACGGCTGCAACAGCAGCCATGTGGGGAGTACTGGCCATCCTCCGCCGGCCTGCCTCCTCCGCCCAGAGGCTCTCCACGCACGCTGCCCACAGGCCCGGAGCAGCCTGGGCGGGGCGGGACACCTGCGGGTGCTGCACACCGGCCACTCTGCACCTGCATGCGCTGCCCACGACCGGAGTGCGCTGCCCAAGGCAACAAAGGCAGGCGTCTCCGGGCCTGTGCATGCTGCCCACAGGCCAGGAGCCGGGCTCCTGGCTTCCTCGCCTTGGGCAGTGCTCTCCAGGTGGGCGGGTGAGCAGGAGTCCCGCCCCGCCCACCGGCAACCCCGTGCCTCCACACACTGCCCACTGGCCCAGAGCAGCCCTGGCAGGGCAGATGCCTGCCTTTGTCGCTTGGCGACAACTCAGGTGTGCCGCCCAGCCCCCAGCCCTGCGCCCATAGGCCCCGGGGTGTTCTGGGACCCCTGCTGCTCAGGGCCTATGCGTGGGCCTACAGGCTAGGAGCGCCCCAAGGATGTTCCCGGGACCCAGGCCGCTGGGCACCTGTGTATGCAAATTAACCTGCCAAAGATGGCGGGTTATTTTGCATACTCCTGCTAATTGGCTGGTGAGCGTAGTGGAGGTATGGTCAATTTACATTTTTCTCTTTTATTATATAGGATAGTCACCAAAGGCATGCCATCCACTGATTAGCTTGAACTAATCAGCTTATCCCGACCATCCAGAGATTGGATTGGACATCTGAAAAAAAAAATTGCAATCACATTCAGAGTAAGAAAAGGGTAAATGAATGTCGAGGAGGCAATGAACAGTGTCTACCATGGATGACACCTTCTTCCTCAAATCCTTATCTTTATACATGCTGTTTCCTCTGTCCGAATACTCTACCACCCTCTTTACTTAGCTTAATTTTGCTTAGTTTTCAACTCTCATCTTAAATGTGATTTCCTGACCCATTCAAACCGTGTTAAAGATGTTGGGGCCTGTATAGATTTTGTACCTTAAATCCAATTTTGTGGATGGAGTAAGGATGACTCAAGTGTCTTAGAAATATTTGTTTCTGGAACATATCTCAGGCTTTAGGCAGCAATGTACTCTATAGCTTCACAGGCTGGGTACTGCCATTGAATGATACCCTCCTGCCTAGGACCAGGGGTTCTCCAAACTATGGTCAATGGGCCAAAGCCAGCCTACCACCTTGTTTGCAAGTATTATTTGAGCACAACCACATTTATTTACATATGGCTTCCAAAGCTAAAAATATTTACTATGTGTCCCTTTATAGAAAAGAAATATGCCATCCTCTGACTTGGTCAATACAGAGGGCCCTTTTCCAGGCCTTGTCTTGCTGCGAGTTGCTATACTTGGTGAATTGACTTGAGATTACCTATCCTCACTATAAATAGGAATAGAATGGGTTTTTTTTGCCCCTTTTTACTTGTACTTGGTAAGCATACAGACAAATAACCATAGTCTGGAAAATAATTGATGGGAGAGTGGGACTAGAGTGTATAGTAACACCTATGAGATTGACAAAGATGAGCGGCTCACACTTCACAGATTCCTCATACCGTGCTATCATCAGCAGTTGTAAGTCACTGTGGAGAACTGGGAAGTATACACATCCATCCAGGTTCATGCTGCTTTATTGTCTGTTTTATGCAGGAGTCTCTAAATAGATGGGTTTTTATATCTGTTTCCTTAAGCAGACTTAACATCCTTAAACTATACATATGTAACCATCACTCATATTACCAGACTAAGTGTAACAGCAGATTTGTCTATCTATATTTATGGCTACAGGTCTTATGTGGATAGAAGGTATGAAAGTATTTACTTAGAAAGTTGAACCTGATTTCTTTTGCCAAATGGTGAACCTGCTGAAGATAAGGACCATATTTTATACTACTTTCTATGTCTCACCTAGAAGAGGATAAACTGCTAGTCTGCTCAATAAATGCTTGTGAATGTGGAATAAAAACAGTACAGTCTAGATGGGCAATCAAGCAAGGTTGAATGTTTTAGCTAATTCATTGTTTTATGGAGGAAAAAATTCAGAATACTTCCTACATCTTATTTGTGTTTTCTTATACAGAGTGGCCAGATTATTATGATCTCTGAACGCATAATAATCTGTCCACTCAGTGTGTGTGTGTGTGTGTGTGTGTGTGTGTGTGTGTGTGTGTGTGTGTGTATTAGAGGCCCAGTGCATGAATTCGTGCATGGGTGGGGTCCGGCCAGCCGGGCCAGGGGGCGGGGACATGGGTGGTTGGCCGGCCTGCCTGCTGGTCAAACTCCTGGTTTAGGGGACAATTTGCATATTAGCCTTTTTTTCCATTTTTTTATTAAGGTATTACATGTGTACATATCTTCCCATTGCCCCCCGCCCCCGCACCCCAATCCCATACATGCCCTCACCCCCCAATGTCTTGCGCCCATTGGTTATGCTTATATGCATGCATACAAGTCCTTTGGTTGATCTCTTATCTCCCCCACCTCTCCTTAACCTTCCCGCTGTAATTTGACAGTATGTTTGATGCTTTACTGCCTCTGTATCTATCTTTTTGTTCATCAGTTTATAATGTTCTTTATTATACACAAATGAGTGAGATCATGTGGTATTTTTCTTTCATTGACTGGCTTATTTCACCTAGCATAATGCTCTCCAGTTCCATCCAGGTTGCTGCAAATGGTAAGAATTCCTTCTTTTTTATGGCAGCATAGTATTCCATTGTGTAGATGTACCATAGTTTTCTGATCCAGTCATCTGCTGACGGGCACCTAGGCTGTTTCCAAAATCTAAGCTATTGTAAATTGTGCTGCTATGAACATAGGAGTGCTTATATCCTTTATGATTGGTGTTTCTAGTTTCTTGGGATTTATTCCTAGAAGTGGGATTACTGGGTCAAATGGGAGTTCCATTTTTAGTTTTTTTGAGGAAACTCCATACTGTTCTCCACAGTGGCTGCACCAGTCTGCATTCCCACCAGCAGTGCACGAGGGTTCCTTTTTCTCCACATCCTCGCCAGCACTTGTCCTTTGTTGATTTATTGATGATAGCCATTCTGACAGGTGTGAGATGGTACCGCATTGTCATTTTGATTTGCATTTCTCGGATAATTAGTGACTTTGAGCATGTTTTCATATGTCTCTTGGCCTTCCTTCTGTCTTCTTTCGAAAATATTCTATTTAGGTCCACTGCCCATTTTTTATTGGATCATTTATTTTCCTTTTATTAAGTTGTATAAGTTCTCTGTAGATGTTAAAGATTAAACCTTTATCAGTGATCACATTTGCAAATATGCTCTCCCATACAGTGGGCTTTCTTGTTGTTTTGTTGATGGTTTCTTTTGCTGTGCAAAAGCTTTTTATTTTGATGTAGTCCCATTTGTTTATTTTCTCTTTAGTTTCCATTGCCCTAGGAGTGGTATCAGTGAAGAAATTGCTTCGGCATATGTCTGAGATATCTCTGCCTGTGGATTCTTCTAGTATTTTTATGGTTTCCCATCTTATGTTTAAGTCCTTTATCCATTTTGAGTTTATTTTTGTGTATGGTGTAAGTTGGTGGTCTAGTTTCATTTTTTTTGCATGTATCTGTCCAATTTTCCCAACACCATTTATTGAAGAGACTGTCTTGACTCCATTGTATGTTCATGCCTCCTTTGTCAAATATTAATTGAGCATAGTGGTTTGGGTCGATATCTGGGTTCTCTATTCTATTCCATTGGTCTATATGCCTGTTCTTGTGCCAGTACCAGGCTGTTTTAAGAACAGTGGCTTTGTAATACAGCTTGAAATCTGGTATTGAGTTCCCTCCTACTTTTTTCTTTCTCAGGATTGCTGTGGCTATTCGGGGTCTTTTTTTATTCCAGGTGAATTTTTGGAGAGTTCTTTCTAGGTCTGTGAGATATGCCGTTGGTATTTTAATGGGGATTGCATTGAATCTATAGATTGCTTTGGGTAGTACATTTTAATGGTGTTCATTCTACCAATCCATGAACACGGTATGCTCTTCCATATATTTATGTGTTCCTCTATCTCTTTTTTCAATGTCTTGTAGTTTTCTGAGTAGAGGTCTTTTACCTCCTTAGTTAGGTTTTTTCCTAGGTATCTTAATTTTTTTGGTGCAATGATAAATGGGATTGTTTTCTTAGTCTCTCTTTCTGTAAGTTCACTGTTGGTGTATAGAAATGCCATAGATTTCTTGGCATTAATATTGTATCCTGCTACATTGCTGAATTAATTTATTAAATCTAATAATTTTTTACGGTGTCTGTAGGGTTTTCTATGTCCCGTATCATGTTATCTGCAAATAAGGACAGTTTTACTTCTTCTTTTCCAATTTGGATGCCTTTTATTTCTTCTTCTTGTCTAATTGCAATGGCTAGTACTTCCAGTACTATGTTGAACAGGAGTGGTGAAAGCGGGCATCCCTGTCTTGTTCCTGTTCTTAGGGGAAATGGTTTTAGTTTTTGCCCATTGAGTATGATGTTGGTTGTGGGTTTGTCATATAAGGCTTTTATTATGTTGAGGTGTGATCCCTCTATTCACTCTTTGCTCATGGTTTTTGTCAAGAAAGGGTGTTGGATTTTGTCAAATGCTTTTTCTGCATCAATTGATATGATAATGTGGTTTTTATCTCTCAATTTGTTTATGTGATGTATCACTTTTATTGACTTGCGGATATTGTACCATCCTTGCATCCCTGGGATAAATCCTACTTGGTCATGGTGTATGATCTTTCTGATGTACTGCTGGATCCGATTTGCTAGAATTTTGTTGAGGATTTTGGCATCTATGTTCATGAGGGATATTGGCCTGTAATTCTCTTTCATTGTGTTGTCTTTATCTGGTTTTGGTATTAGGGTGATGCTGGCTTCATAGAAGGAGCTTGGAAATGTTCCTTCCTCTTGAATTTTTTGAAATAGTCTGAGGAGGATAGGTTTTAGTTCTTCTTTGAATGTTTGGTAAAACTCCCCTGTGTAGCTGTCTGGCTCCGGGCTTTTATTTGCTGGAAGCGTTTTAATGACTGCTTCATTTTCTTCCATAGTTATTGGCCTATTGAGATGTTTAGATTCTTCCTGATTGAGTTTTGGAAGGTTGTCTTTTTCTAGGAATATGTCCATTTTCTTCAGGTTATCTAGTTTGTTGGAATGGAGTTGTTCATAGTATTTTTTTTAACAATCCTTTGTATTTCTGTGGGGTCTGTTGTTATTTCTCCTCTTTCATTTCTGATTTTGTTTATTTGGGTTCTCTCTCTTTGCTTCTTGGTGAGCCTGGCTAGAGGTTCATCAATCTTGTTTATCCTTTCAGAGAACCAGCTCTTGGTTTTGTTGATCTTTTGTATTGTTTCTTTGGTCTCTATGTCATTTATCTCCACTCTGATCTTTATTATTTCCTTCCTTCTGCTTACAGTGGGCTTTTCTTGTTGCTCCTTTTCTAACTCTTTGTGTTGTAGGGTTAGATAATTTATTACCATTGTTTCTTGTTTTTTGCAGTAGGCTTGTAGAGCTATGAACTTCCCTCTCAAGACTGCTTACTCAGTGTCCCATAGATATTGGATTGTTGTGTTTTCATTGTCATTTGTAGCCATGATGCTATTTATTTCTTCTTTGATCTCTCTGGTAACCCAGTCATTGTTTAATAGCATGCTATTTAGTCTCCTACTCTTTGATTTTTTTTGGATTGTTTTTATTGTAGTTGATTTCTAGTTTTATGCCATTGTGATCTGAGAAGATGCTTGATATGATTTCTATCTTCTTGAATTTGAAGAGACTTTGCCTGTGTCCTAATATGTGGTCTATCCTTGAAAATGTTCCATATGCACTGGAGAAGAATGTATATTCTGTATCTTGGGGTGGAATGTTCTAAAGATGTCAATTAATTCCATCTGATCTAGTGTGTCATTTAGGATTGCTGTTTCTTTGCTGATTTTTTGTTTGGTTGATTTATCCAGTGGTGTCAGTGGGGTATTAAAGTCCCCTACCTATGACTGTATTGCTATCAATCCCTCCCTTGATATTTTCCAGAAGTTGTTTTATGTATTTGGGTGCTCCTGTATTGGGTGCATATATGTTTACCAGAGTTATATCTTCTTGTTGAATTGTTCCCTTTGGTATTATGTAGTGGCCTTCCTTATCTCTCGTTATGGCCTTTACTTTGAGGTCTATTTTATCAGATATAAGTATTGCAACCCCAGCTTTTTTCTCATTTCCACTTGCTTTGGAAAATGTTTTTTCCATCCCTTCACTCTCAGTCTGTGTGAATCCTCTGTTCTGAGGTGGGTCTCTTGCAGACAGCAAATATATGGGTCATGTTTTCTTATCCATTCAGCTACCCTATGTCTTTTGATTGGTGCATTTAATCCATTGTCGTTTAATGTTATTATTGACAAGTACATGTTTGTTGTCATATTTTTCCTTAATGTTTGTGTTTCTTCTTGCCTTTCTCTTTCTTCTTTTTACAGCAGTCCCTTCAGCATTTCTTGCATTGCTGGCTTGGTAGTGATAAACTCTCTTAGTCCTTTTTTGTCTGTGAAGCTCCTGATTCCACCTTCAATTTTGAATGATAGCCTTGCTGGGTATAGTATTCTTGGGTTCAGTCCCTTGCTTTGCATCACTTTGTAAATTTCATTGCATTCCCTTCTGGCCTGGTGTGTTTCTGTTGAGAAATCTGTTGATATTCTAATAGGAGAACCCTTGTAGGTAACTTTCTGTCTCTCTTTGGCAGCCTTTAAGATTCTTTCTTTGTCGTTGGTGTTTGCCAATTTAATTATGATGTGTCTTGGTGTCGGTCTTTTAGGGTTCATCTTGTTTGGGACTCTCTGTGCTTCTTGGACTTACATGGTTTTTTTCTTGCCATTATCAGGGAAGTTTTCTGTCATTATTTCTTCAAACAGGTTTTCTATTCCTTGCTTCTCTTCCTTTCCTTCTGGTACCCCTATTATGCGAACGTTGTTTTGTTTTGTGTTGTCCCAAAGCTCCCTTAGGCTCTCCTCTTGGTTTTTAAGTCTTCTTTCCAGTTGCTGCTGTGTTTGTGTGTTTTTTCCTACCCTGTCTTCTAATTCGCTGATGCGGTCCTCAGCCTCTTCTAGTCTACTGTTTAAGCCTTCCATTGTGTTCTTTATTGTAGCTATGTTGTTCTTCATCTCCTCTTGGTTCTTTTTCATGTTGGCAACATTCTCATTCAGCTCCTTATAATTCTCATTGAGTTGTGTGTATTTGTCATCCAGCCGTTTAAACATCCTTACAACCATTACTCTGAATTCTTGTCTGTTAAGGTGCTAGTCTCAATTTCATTTAACTCCCTTTCTGGTGATTCCTCTTTTTCTTTCCTTTGGGGGTTGCTTTTTTTGTCTTCCCATGTCTTCCTGTGATGTTTTAATTGTAGATCCAATTGCTTTGCTACCCAGGTTCTTTTGGGGATGGTGCAATCTCTCAGTTCTCCTGGGCTTGGTAATCTAGTGTAGCTCCCTACTTGAGCTATTTGGGTTCTCTTGATGTAGGCCTGCGAGCTTGAGAGGCACAACTGTGGTATCTAGAAGTCATCAGCTGTGGAGGGGAGTGTCCCAATTTTTGCTGTCTTGCACCCTTAGTTGAAATCACACGTGCCCAGCAGGGACTCACAGTGGCACTCAGAAACCGTCTGTTGGGGTGATGGGGTTCTGGGAGCCTGCACTCTGGAAAGACATGACTATGGTGTCCAGAGTTCTGTAGTTGTGGGGTGGGCAGACTCAGGTTTTGCTGCTGTACCTGTGGTGGATAGGCGCTCACGCCCAGTGGAGGCTCACAGGGGCACCCACAGTACGTTTGCCTGCAAGGCACACTGAAGCTCTCTGAAGGGCCCTGGCAGTGTAGCCGCATAATTGAGACATCTGTGGGCAGGTCTCCAGGATGCGTGAATTCAGAATTTCTACTGCTGGGGCGGGCAGGTGTGTGCACCTCTTTGTCCAAGATCATACCCAGGGAGAGCTCACAGTGGCTCCCTCTAGCGCCCTGTGGGTAGATGGGCTCAGGGTGCCTGCTCATTGGAAATTCGCATCTGTGGCGGTGAGTTTGCCTGTACAGAGCTCTGATGCACTCTGAGGGGCCCTGGCACTGAAGTTGCACTGCTGGGGTGTCCGTGGGCAGTTATTCAGGAGGAAGGAGTTCAGAATTTCTACTGTGGGGCCGCGCCCCTTTGTCTGTACAAAATCATACCCGTGGCGGCTCCCCGTGGCTCCCAGGCGCTGCCTACGGGAGTGGAGTGCCCTGGCTGCCTGTGCGTGCTAGAAACGCGCGAATGTTTTGACAGGAGTTCTGCCGCTGGGGAGGGGGAGGTTGCACTTACTGCTGCCAAGTGGTGCACCTTTGGAGGTGGAGGTCCCAGGGTCCGTGGGTCTGTGGGTGGGGCAGCAGGATTTTGGCTGGAGTGGATGCTAGGTTGCAGGGCAGTTCCAAAGCCTGTCTGGTTGGTGGTGTTGATGAGTTTCTAAAAAAAGGCCGTTCTCCCCTTCAAGGTGGCGTGGGCTCCGTGCTGGAGTTCCACAGTCCGGGGAGTGCCCACAGCGGTGGTAGTCTCTCCTTGTCAAAGAGAGCCTGGTCTGTCAGCCCCTGCTGCTCCTGAGAGATTTAACTGTCCCTTACTCACTCACACACACACCACACACATCCACACACTCTCTTTTCATACCCTCACTCACTTCCTCTCCCTCACCTCCATCCTGCCAGCCACCATCTTCCTCTCTCACATATTAGCCTTTTATTATATAGGATATACACTGAGTGGCCAGATTATTATGTGTTCAGAGATCATAATAATCTGGCCACTCAGTGTATATAAGATGTAAATGAAATAGTAATAAACCCAAAATAAATGAAACTAGAATCATGTATTTGCTGTTAAAAGCACACATAAGGACTATGTGGTAGACTGTATCCTATCCTTGATATGTAGTCATAGCCATATTCATAAAAGGCCCAGGGTCTTTTTTTTTTAATAAATTAAAATTTTCTCCTTTTTTTTTCTTTCCCCCATTGGCCTCCCCTTCCCCCCAGTACATGCCTTTACTTGCCCCCCCCCCCAGTGTCTTGTATCCATTGGTTATGCTTATATGCATGCATACAAGTCCTTCGGTTGATATCTTACAGCCCCCCACCCAACCTCCCCTGCCTTCCCGCTGTAGTTTGACAGTCTGTTCAATGCTTCTTTGCCTCTGTATCTATTTTTCCCCATTTCTTTCCTTTAAAAAATCTTGCCTCTGCAGACTAGAAATAAACATATAATAACAAAAAAATGTTTGAGTCCCAATTTCAATGTCCAACAAGGGCTCAGGGTCTTAAGGCATGCTTGAGCTGCCCCAGATGAATAAGGCAACTCTGCTCTATTTCTTGCAAATGGCATGTTAAAAAAAATCTAGCTTTTCAATATCAGAAAACTCAAAGTCCAATTACTCAGAAAGATGCACACTTTTCATAAATTCAAAAATGCTTAGAACCAAAGGTAAATTGTGATTCTGGTCTACAAGATTGATTCATGAAAGGTAGTAAAGCTAGCATAATGTCATCTCTATGATTGAATATGGAGCCCTAGTTCTACCTTGGTTTCTAACTCATTTGCAAAAGACATAAGGCTAAAAGATGAATGTAATTCTTCTTTTTACCATGTGCTACACACTGTTCAATGCACTACAAGTGTAATGTTGAATAATACAATAAAGGTTTATGCCATCAGGAAGTTTATATTCTATTGGGGCAAGACATAAGTAATAAGATGCATTATAATATAATCTATATATATATAAAACCCTACTATGCAAATAGACCAAACTGCAGAACAACCAGTCGCTATGACGTGCGCTGACCACCAGGGGGGTGTGCGTGGAACATGGCGGGCATTGGCAGCAGGAGGCAGAGCACAGAACATGGCCAGCATTGGCCACGGTGGGATGGTGGAGCAGGTGAGCGGGGGTGCCAGACCAAGGCAGGGTGGGGTGCCAGTCACTGTCATTGGGGCAAGCTTCTGGTGGTTACTGAAAATTCTTTGCTCCTGTGCACCACAATCCTGCCCGGCGCTTGCACCTGCTGCCACCGCCGGCCCCCACTAACACCCACTGCCAGTGCCGGAGCATCCGCTTGCGCCTGCTGCTGGCGCCCGGTGCCAGCCCCAATCACTCAGCACTGTCAGTGGCTGTGAGCGGCGGCTACTGGCCCTGATTGCCCCTCAGGCCTTCTCCCCCTCCCCCTGCTCCTGAGGGGCGATCAGGGCCAGCAGCCCCCACTTGCACCTGCAGCCGGCGACGGCCCCATTCACACCCGCTGTCGGTGCCAGGGCCGTCACTCACACCCACTGCCAGTGCTGGCCTTGCTTGTGCCCACAGCCAGCTCCGGTCCCAATCACTCGGCGCTGTCAGCGGCTGCAGGCCCTGATTGCCCCTGAGGGCTTCTCCACCTTCCCCTGCTCCTGAGGGGCAATCAGGGCAGCAGCCTCCACTTGCATCCACTGCTGGTGACTGCCCCAATCGCTTTATGCAGGGCTTGATGGGGGACCTCAGGCCGCGTCCCCCTGCCTCGGTGCCAGGCTGAGGGCCCTCAGGCCATGCCCCCACCCTGGCAGGGCTTGACGGGGGACCTCAGGTCGTGTCCCCCACCCAGTGGAGCTTGACGGGGGACCTCAGGCCAAGCCCCCCGCTCGGCAAGGCTTGGCGGGGGACCTCAGGCTGCAACCCCTGCCCCAGTGCTGGGCCATGGGACCTGAGGCTGCACCCCCCTCCTGGCAGGGCTTTATGGGGACCTCAAGGCATGCCCCCTGCCCCGGTCTGGGCCAGGGGACCTCAGGCCGCACCCCCCCCACCTGGTGGGGCTTGATGGGGGTGGGGTCGGCTGGGTCTGGGTCTCGTGCAATTTCAAGGCGCAAGTGGGTTGATGGGGACTTGACTATGGTTCCTGTGGTGTGCCCCAGACTCTGAGAGGAGGAAGATTTTTATATACATTTTACTAATTTTCTTTCATCTCTGACACTTCTATTATAGAGAAAGGGGAAATAGCAATATTAAAATATTTCCTCTAATTAATTCCCTTTTAAAGTGCACCGGGTCACTAGTATATATATAAAAGGCTAACATGCTAAGTGTCCCTCTGCCTGTCTGACTGGTAGCTATGACGCGCACTGACCACAGGGGGCAGATGCTCAATCCAGGAGCTACTGTGACATGCACAGAGAAACGGCACCGCGGACCTGGTGCCCACAAAGCAACACTAGGCTTCCCCCAAGTGGGACACATGCCCTGCCACCACCCCAGAGGCACACTTCACCAAATTGCAGCACATGCTGCCATGGCGTAAAATGTGGCCCACAGCCCAGCCCAGCCCGGAAACAGTGGCTGTGGGCACACCGGGTAATGATGTCACATAGCAACACCCAGCTTCCTATCCCTAGCAACTAGCCTCCTTGCAGTTTCTTCAGCCCAGGAACACAACTTGCTTTATAGCCAGGTGCAAACATTTATACTTTAACCAAATGTCTCTGAAGTGTTTTCCCAGTGCCTCATCTCATTTGATCCTCACAGAAGTCCTGGAGTAGGTAGATAGGATACTTGGTGGAATCCTATTTCCTTTTCATTAGCCAGAAAACAGAGATTTAGAAAGCTTAGCAACTTGACCTGACTGAAAAGAAGTTAGAAATGGTGGACCTTGAAAATGACTTCAGGTTTTCTCACTGTGCAGAATATAGTCAAATACTGCTGCAGTTCAATATTTTACCCTTTGTTCTCCCTGTGTGATTTACAATAATAATCTGCTTCATGTTGATATTTACTGCTGTGTTGCTGACAATTACCTGAAAGAGAAGTTGGGTGCTTCCCTGGGCTGGAAAAAGTTAACTACATCAGAAAGCAGGCCTAATTAAGCAAGTTTATTCTATATCTATAAAAGGCTAAATTGACTCATGCATGCATGATACATATAAAGTTCTCAGTGGCGCCAATCGCACGTGTGTGTTTCAATCTGTCATTGTCGATCGTGAATTTGGTTGACACTTCTATTATAGAGAAAGGGCGAATAGCGATATTAAAATATGTCTTCTAATTAATTTCCTTTTAATGTGCACAAATTCATGCACCAGGCCACTAGTGATCATATAATGAGTGATAGGTTAGGTAAAGTACTGGGTGCTATGAGAGCACAGATGAACAATATTCAAACCAGAGTGAGGGATCAAGCAAGCTCTCCCTGAGAAATTATACTAATATCCATACACCTCTATGATGAGTTGAAGTTGACTCAGTAGAAAGGTAGATGGAGAGTTGGTGAGAGCAGTGGTGAAGAACATCCCAAGGAAAGGAAACCACAAACACAAAGGTCCTGAGGTAGAAACAATGGGGGTGGGGGGGGGATTGGAATTTTGGATGGAAAGGGTGTTTTTTTTTTAGAAAAAATTTGTATTTACTAAAAACAATTCATGAAATAGCATAACGACATGAGATTATGCTTAAGAGGTCGGCATTGGTGACATCATGAACAGCTTTATTGATTGTGCTAAAGGTTTGGAACCTTGTTAATGATTTTAGAGCAATGAGAAGTCACAAAAGGATTTTGAGCAAGATAATAGCACAATCAAATTTAGGTTTTCTTATATACCACCAGTTATTGTATAGAAACCTAGGAGAAGAGAGAGCGCAAAGGCAGGTTGCCCAGTTTGGACATAATCCTCTTTTTTCCTCCTCCAGGCTTTCATTTGTATAGAGCATTATGCATTGTAATAACTGCCATACCCATGACAAGTCAGTTAATGACTTCTTTTGACCCTTTGAATTAGTCAAGAAAGGCTGTTATACTCAGTACCAACAACAAAACTCCAAACCTTTATGACTTAAAAAACCAAAGTTTATTTTTTGCTTATGGTACATGTTCATCTAAGGTCAACTGGTGTACTCTTTCATGTCATCCTCATTCCAGGGCTCAAGTTGACAGAGAAGCCATGATCTAGTGTTACCAATGGCTGGAAATTTATTTGGGATTACCTGAGTCAAATAGAACACTAGCTCCTAGAGATTTCATGTAGCAGTGATGCATATCACTTTTTCTCACAACTATGGAGTGATGATGAATGTAGTCCTATAAGATAATTGAAAAGGAGAATAAAAGTTTTAATGACTAAAAGACTACCTATAGAATAAGAACTATTTGCAGATCATATATTTGATAAGAGTCTAGTATCCAGAATATATAAGTAATTATTAAAACTTAACACAAAAGACAAACCTATTAAAATATGGGCATAGGACTTGAATAAACATTTCTCCAAAGAGGATATACAAAGGCCAATAAAAACATGAAATGTCTAAAGTACTAAATGCCACTGAATTATTCACTTCAAAATGGTTACTTTGATGTTACATGGATTTCACCGTAATAAAATAATTATTTGTGATAAGAACTAATGACTACCACATTTCTCTCTAAAAATCTGTCATGAGGCAACTGTAGAATATTTTGAAATATTTATTTAAGGTAAAAATAAATTTTAGAATATAATGTGACTCTTTGGAAACTCTTTTCTAATAACCATAATTCCCACCTTCCTTTGGAGTTCTGTTGTCTCCTATGACAATATCAGATATCTTCCTACACATGTCTATATTTTAAATTTATCTCCACGAAGGTCATAATTAACAAGATACTTTGAGGAAATATCCACTTTCTGAAGATCATTAGGTTGTCCCTTGTCCCTTTGTATAGAGACCTGGCATGATTGCCATCTGAATATTTAGTAGTCAAAGTTAGTAAAGTATTTGCTATAATTTTTTCAGGAGGAACTAGCTTTTAGTAGGGGTCAACATTTTCAGAATCCTGGGCCTGGCTCAAAGTGCTTACTCTGTGTTTTTTAATGACATATTAGCCAGTCCTGAAAAGAAGCCATCAAATGGCTAAGAAATAAAGAAGAAAGGTATGCTTGCTAAGGAAAGGAGAACAGGCACCATTACCATTTCAAGCTGTAGACCAGTTCATGCTATTCAGACCTTAATGTGCTTGGTGATTGAGAGCATATTGATAAAAGTATGATCACCTAAGGTCACTTGGGATTGTACTTTCTGCCCGAAGATGGTTTAGTGGTGTGATCAAGTCATGAAATTCATTTTTTATTTGCAAAAATAAAATGAAAGTTATTTAAATTATTAGAGTAGGTCAAAATAATTTGTCTAATGGTTCCCCAAACAGTCACTGTCTTTTGACATCTAAGTTGACACTGCAGACAATAGTGTTTTCTATATCAGACTTCTCTACCTCAGCAAGTGATATACAGAGAATCAACCATCCACGTGGTATGGCTGGTGCAATACCTGCCCTTTCATCTCTGGCCAGCCCCATGCAAAGCATTATGGATGTTGAGAGCCATGGGTCCAAAAGTCTGTAGATAAAGCACTAGGTGGTGATTTTCTTTTTTAAATGCAGGATGCTAAAGGCATGAGGCCAGATGGGAATAGCCTATGATATGATGAGCAAGGGGAAGGAAGTGAAAAGATACAAAGACAAGTCCTTAGAAATGTTTGAAATTTTTAAAATGGGTTCAAAATCCTGTTTTCACTACTTTACTACCGTGTTTCCCCGAAAATAAGACAGTGTCTTATATTAATTTTTGTCCCCAAAGACACACTAGGTCTTATTTTCAGGGGATGTCTTATTTTTCCATGAAGAAGAATACGGTACACATTTATTGTTAAATGAAAATAAAGGAAATTTATTACCTGTATAAGGTACGGTAGTACGGTAGTTGTCAACACAAACCAGACAAACTGTGAATCCTACAGTATCAAGAATTTACTCATTTATTCAATGACAATCATGTCATCATCTTCTGGAACATCATCATAACAATCCAATTCCTGAATTTCCTGGTGAATTTCTTGTGACTCCATTTCTTTTAGAATCAGTGGACCAAATCTCTCATGTTTAGCAATAGCACTGTCTTTAAATGAGTACTTCTTGTCAAGGTAGCCTGCTCGCAGTGCATTTGCAATGCAACTGTCAGTGATTTTCTCCCATGAATTCTTCACCCAAGTCACAACTTCTTGCAGTTTAGGTTTCACAAAGTTTCCACGCTGATTTCTCTCCATCCTATTTTCAATGTAGTCATTAATTTCCATGCACAAATTGTCTTTGAATGGCTTGTTTATTGCAATATCAAGAGTCTGGAGATAGGCCGTCATTCCTGCGGGAATCATTATCTGATCTATTTTTCTTTCGTGAAGAAATGTCTTCATGTCTTTAGCGCGGTGAGTGCTGGCTGCATCCCAGACTAGCAGACCTCTTTGGCTCCCTCGCATAACAAGCGGCAGCATTAAATCGACCCACTTCCTTATAACTGCTTGTGTGGCCCAGGCTTTTTCAGTTTCAAGAATAAAAACGCCCAAAACACGTTTAATCTTTTCCTTCTTGCCCTTAGAAATGATTAAAGGTGGGATTTTAGTGCCATCCAGACGAATTGCCAAAATACAGGAAACACGTGCACTTTCGTAAGCAGTGGAGGGAACGTACGCTAAGGAGGCACCCCGCTGTTCAATTGTTGTTTGAGATGATTGGCCCATAAACACTGCAGTTTCATCCATAGGAATCATGTTGGAAAGATTGTATTTAGAGAAGTCAGCATCATCAATAAAGGACTTGAATGCAAGTGCTCGCTTAATAACTTGAGTATCTTCCAACCTAAGCAATGTTGTAGATCTTCTTAAAGACAGTTCACTTCGCTGAAGGAAATTATCCAGCCAGTGTTGTGATGCTTTGAAATCTTCGGGGGCTATGTCAAACTGTGGTGCCATTGCAAGGGCAAATTCTTGAATCTGAGCCCTCTTCACAACCAAAGCCTTTGCTCTCCTGTCAACAACCCATTCACAGATCAGGTCTTCCAGCTCGGAAAATAATGGTTGCCGACCTGATCCACACTTGCGCTTTTTAGCATTTCCCTTGTCCATTTGTTCAATGAGGTTACCATACTCTGCTCGCCATTTTCGGACCAATCGGATACTCAACATCTTCTCTTTGCAGAAAGCAGTAAGATTTTGGCCCCAAGAGTCTTCCACGATTCCTTTCTTGTACTCCACGGAGTAGCTTTTTCTTTTTGCGCTCATTTCTAGGGGTAAAAAAAAGGAATTGGGGTATCAAGGTGGGGGGAGGGGGATCACTCAAAATGACACAGGGGGGATCAGAGGGGGGAATCAAAATGGCACAGGAGAATCAGAGGGGGGATTACCATTGTAGTAACCCCTTTTGATCCTCATGTGTCATTTTGATTGCCCCCTCTGATCCTCCTGTGTCATTTTAAGTGATCCCCCTCCCCCACCCCTGTGCCACTGAACACCTTCACCAGACATCCCCCCTACCCCTTTATCAGACATTTACCCCCTGGGGCCTGCCTGGGGACTGTCACTGAGCTTGCTGGGGCCTGGATCTGGGCTGGAGCCGGGTCTGCCACTGACTGAGAACCTTCAGTCATCATGAAGGCGGCCGCGAGCATCAGGTAGTGTCACCAGAGACAGACCAGCACTCACCACCTTCGCCGCGTCCCGTCCGCTCTAATCCTCCTGTTCTTCTACACGCATCTGCGAAAGTCTCCTCCTCTCTCCCGCCCCGTGCTCACTGCTCACTCCGACCTCCGCTCTGCCTCCACACAGCAGTGACGTCAGGACTCCGCGTAATGTCACTGGTTGCTAGACGCCAGTCGGGGCGGCCCTGGCGACCAGTTTACGGTAAATTAATTTTCATTCTGAGACAGAGCCTGGGGGCCTTATTTTCAGGGGATGCCTTATATTCCGCTCAGAAGGAAACCTGTAAGTAGGTCTTATTTTCGGAGGATGTTTTATTTTCAGGGAAACACGGTAGTTATATGACCTCAAACAGTTACTCTAACTTTCTGTGCCTCAGTTTCTTCTTCTATAAAATAGAGATGATAGTACCTAACTCATTGGGTTGATATGAGGAATACATGAAGTCAATTCATGTGAAATGCTTAGAAAAGTGGTTCTCAAACTTTTGTGTGCATCACAGTCACCTGCGGGGACTGGGGGCTGGGGGGTGGGGGTGGGATTGCTGAAATAGTGCTGGCTCCCAGCCCTTGAGTTTCTGACTCAGTAGGTCTGGGCTGGGGCACAAGACTGTGCATTTCTAACAAGTTCCCATAAGATTCTGATGCCACTGCTCTAGGGAACCACACTTTGCAAACCACTGCATTAGAATGATGCTGGGCCTATGGTAAGTTAGGAACAATCCATATATATATAAAGAGGTAATATGCTAATTGGTCCTAACAGTGTCCCAGTCACAACCGGTCAAAGGTGCATGTGTACAGGAGCTGGTGGACAGGGACAGGGGCAGGGAGAGGCACATCAGAATGGGCTGCAGTGGCCCTCCCCCCCTGGCGGAAGCCTGCACAGGCCCGTGGCGCTGCCCAGCCTGGAGGGGGTCATCAGGATCTGGGTGGTGGCCTTGGCAGAGAGCTGTCAGTACTCCTGCTCTGGGGTCTGAAGGCATGGAGAGGAAGAGAGAGCACATAGGCAGTTAGGGAGTTTAGGCTAGGAGGGGAATGCAGATAGGCAGTTAAGGGAATCAGACCAGGAGGGGAGAGCAGATAGACAGTTAGGGGGATCAGACAAGGAAGGGAGAGCAGTTAGGGCCATCAGGCTGGCAGGGGATCAGTTGGGGGCATCAGGCAGGCAGGCAGATGAGCGCTTAGGAACCAGTGGTTCTGGATTGCGAGAGGGATCCCAGATTGGAGAGGGTGCAGGCCAGGCTGAGGGACCCCCCCACCCCCATGCACAAATTTCATGCACTGGGCCACTAGTTGCTTTATAAAGTTACAACTACAATGTATTAAGCAATTGTGGTATGCCAGGCATTTCAGAGATTTTATATGTATTGCCTCACTGAAGCATTGCCACAGTTCTATGAAGAAGGTATTGTGACAAGGACCTGATCACAGATGAAGAATGAACAGCCAAAAGGGTTGGGGAAATTGACCAAGGCCCCATTGTTAGTGGCAGAGATGCAAATTTATTTAGTCTGTCTGACTCCAGAGATTCAATCTCAGTAATGCCTTACCCAGCCACAGGTACTTTGGTGCTATTTTCTTTGGCACCAAGGAATCATTTGCCTTGCCAGGCTGTACTGGCCCTTTAAAAATGTCTTTGTTTAGGCCCGGCCAGCATGGCTCAGTGTTTGAGCATCGACCTATGAAGTAGGAGGTCATGGTTCAATTCCCAGTCAGGGCACATGCCCAGGTTATAGGCTCTGTCCCCAGTGTGGAGTGTGCAGGAGGCAGCTGATCAATGATTCACCCTTTCCCTTCATCTCTAAAATATATATATACTATATATATGTCTTTGGTTATTCTTCCTCATTATCTCCACCCTTATCTTCTCCACCTGCTAACCCCAAACACAGAGTATTTTCCCAGTGATCACAGCCCATATCTAGAATGTCCCCTCTCCTCCCTAACATCTACACTAATAAAAGAGAAACATGCAAATTGACCATACCTCTGCTATGCCCACAAGCCACGCCCACCAGCCAATCAGGAGCGAGTATGCAAGTTAACCCAACCAAGATGGCTGTGGCCACGGAGCAAGCAGGAGGCTTGGGTTTCCCAGGCAATGGAGGAAGCCAAGCTTCCTGCCCACTCTGGCTGGCCCTGGCCTCTACTCAAGGCTACAAAGTTTCAATTATAGAAGATAAATAAATCCCAACAAAAATGAGCGCTTAGGAGCCAGTGGTTCTGGATTGCGAGAGGAATCCCAGATTGGAGAGGGTGCAGGCCAGGCTGAGGGCCGCCCCCCTATGGCCAGGGAGCAAGCAGGAGGCTTGGGTTTCCCCAGCGATGGAGGAAGCCAAGCTTCCTGGCCTGCCCTGGCCTCTGCTCAAGGCTACCAAGTTTCAATTGTAGAAGATAAATAAATCCCAGATACCAGGGCCTCCGCTTGGGTCGCCGGGGTGTGTGGCCAGCCTGCAAACCACCACAGGCCCCTCACCCAGGCTGCCCCACGCCCCAAGGGAACCCCCACCCTGATCTGGGACACCCTTCAGGGCAAACCAGCTGGCCCCCACCTGTGCACCAGGCCACTGTCCTATCTAATAAAAGAGTAATATGCAAATTGACCGTCACTCCAACACATAAGATGGCTGCCCCTATGTGGACACAAGATGGCTACCACAAGATGGCCAGCAGGGGAGGGTAGTTGGGAGGGACCAGGCCTGCAAGGGAGGGCAGTTGAGGGCGATCAAGCCTGCAGGGGAGGGCAGTTAGGGGTGACCAGGCCTGCAGGAGAGGGCAGTTAGGGGCAAACAGGCTGGCAGGGGAGCAGTTAGGCATCAATCAAGCTGGCAGGGGAGTGGTTAGGGGGTGATCAGGCTGGCAGTTAGGAGCAATCAGGGAAGCAGGCAGGCGAGCAGTTGGGAGCCAGCAGTCCTGGATTGTGAGAGGGATGTCCGACTGCCCGTTTAGGCCCGATCCTACAGGCAGTCGGACATCCCTCGAGGGGTCCCAGATTGTAGAGGGTGCAGGCTGGGCTGAGGGACAACCCCCCGCCCCATGCACGAATTTCATGCACTGGGCCTCTAGTCCTATATAATAAAGAGGTAATATGCAAATTGACTATCATGCCCTCACACAAGAGGGCCACCCCATGTGGGAACAAGATGGCCACCACAAGATGACTGGCAGCGGAGGGCAGATGGGGGGTCCAGGCCGTCAGGGGAGGGCAGTTGGGGGTGATCAGGCCAGAAGGGGAGCAGTTAGGCATCAATCAGGCTGACAGGGGAGCGGTTCGGGGGGTGATCAGGCAGGCAGCTAGGCGAGCAGTTGGGAGCCAGCAGTCCCGGATTGTGAGAGGGATGTCTGACTGCTGGTCAGACATCCCCTGAGGGGTCCCAGATTGGAGAGGGTGCAGGCTAGGCTGAGGGACACCTCCACTCCCAGTTCACAAATTTCATGCACGGGGAGTCTAGTTCTGTATGATGTATTAAATATGTTTCCTATATTTCATTTTTCATCAATACCTAGCTCAGATGTCATCTTTAGAAACCCTTCCCTGATCACCCTCCCTCCCTTTTTCCTTCCCTCTCCCTCCCCTCTCTTCATTTGCTTCTTCTCTTTCTCTTCCCACCCCTCTTCCAATGCAAAATAGTTGATCATACTCTTCTGAGAATGTGGCCACTAAGAGCACGGGACTAGAATTCAATTCTAAACCTACCTCTGTTCCTTACTAGCTTGAACATGTTACTTAACCTCACTAAGCCTCAGTTTCTTCATCTCTAAAAGGTGATAGTAGTGCCTACCCTAGCTAAGGATTGTTGTGAAGATCAAATGAGTTTTTCCATATACAATACTTAACATGGTTTAGAGGGCATATTCTGTGATATATAAAAAACACTCAAAACAGTACCTATTTTTTCATGCTACCTTTATAGTATCCTCCATACCTAAAGGTTATATGCCCAATGCATCACCTTATCACACTGTTTTATAACCATCTGTTTCCTTACCCATGTCCTTTGCTGGGCTAGGGTCTCCCTGAGGAGCTCTTTGCCTCTGTATGTCTATACAGTTGTTCTCAAAGTGTGGTCCCTGCTTGTAACCCACTGCTTGAGTTTGTGGTCTAGATCACGGGCCTGGGCTTACTGCACCCTGGGATCTCATTCTTTTGGCTCCTGGCCCTGTGTGTGCATTAGCTCCATTTACAGGAAAGAGAGCTCAGTTTTGACTAACACTTTAAATCTTGACGTCAGGCCACCTAGGAACTTCAAAAAAGCAATATGTTTTAAAGAATACCCAGTCCAAATGTCTGTGTTTTATACACAAGGAAAGACAAGTGTATGATTCTCGCAGGGATCCTCAAACTACGGCCCGCGGGCCACATGCGGCCCGCCGAGGACATTTATCCGCCCCCCTGGGTGCCGCTGCCTGTCCTGCTTAGCAGCCGACTCATCCCGGGCCCTCAGTGCACATAGGAATTTGTTCATAGTTTTTTTTTTTAAACTATAGTCCAGCCCTCCAACGGTCTGAGGGACAGTGAACTGGCCCCCTGTTTAAAATGTTTGAGGACCCCTGCTAGGGACTCTGAAGGGGAACTACTTAAAAAAATTACCTACACTAAGGGATTCTCACAGTGTGGTGTCATCAACATTACCTGGAATCTTGTTAGATCAGAATCTCTGGGAGGGGACCCAGCAATCTGTGTTTTAGCCCAGGCTAAAGTTTGAGAACCACTACTCTCTCCTGTTTGGCTTAGGAAATGTGTCTGATTTCCTAAGGGCCTACCCTCTATTCTTTCCTTTCTTTCACAAGGCATCTTGTTTGTGAGATTTTTCTAGAATAATACTCTAGCAATACCACAGTGACATAGTCATTACTAGACTTGGACTTTATATTAAGATTATGAGGAGAAGAAAATAATGAATCTCAATATTGTATGTACTATTCTTAAAATCCTCAAGTGTTGAGCAAGCTGGAATTTTCTAAGACTGTGACATTCCTATGAGGAAAATATTTTTATCCGTCCTTATCATAATTAATAAAGCATCAGAAGACTTAAGGAAAACAAGCCTCTCTCTCCAACAAAAAACACCCTTCTTTATACTAATCTAAGACAATACCCAATTGATTTCAAGATATCTCTTAATCACATATTTCACTCCTTTATTGAATTGTACTGCCTGTTTATGCATACACAAATTACAACTGTAGAGAGTTTTAACTCCTTGAGAGGTTTCCAGAGGCAAATCCTTAGTGGAAAAACAAAAGTGGCAACTTGATCAAAATACCATAGAATTCATTTCCACACTGCAGTGTGCTTAGTACTCTCTAAAGCGCATCAAAACCATTAAATCATGCTTTGTTTGGATCTGATCTAAGCAGGAGTCTGGGCAGGTGAGGCTATTGCATCTCCCATTTTGGGATGAATGGGGAGGAGTTAGGGCACCTGGATCCTAGTCCGGGCCCTGTTGTGCACCAGCTCTGTGACCTTGAGCAAATCACTGCCCCTGTCTTTACTGCATTTCTTTGTCTATAAAATACAGATATTTAGACTGGGAGATGTTGAAAACATTGCTTTTTTGGCTCTGGCTGGGTAGGTCAGTTGGTTAGATTGTTGTCTTCGTATGCCCCTCACTGGGGATTGAGTCCAAAACCCTAGCATGTGCCCTGACCAGGAATCGAACTAACCACCCTTTGGTACATGGGATAATGCCCAACCAACTGAGCCACACTGGCCAGGGTGTAACATCCATTCTTAATTTTTTATTTTTCCAGAAACAGTGACCCAATGGAACCTCTGGTTCACTCCCATGAAAGGAAATAGTTCTACATTTGCCCATTCTCCACAAAACTTTGCATTTAAAAGCATTGTATTGATATTGCTCATAAAACTATGCTAGAAATGTGTCAAAAATTACAATTTGCTGCCCATGGCGAAGTTAATTGACTCATTCTGTAGAATTTTCTATTGCTACCTTAACTTCTAAATATTTGTTCGGGCACACAGTTATAAGTTTGATACTTCCTGATTTTGCATGCCTTATTTTGGATCATTACCCTTGTTTTACTGTTGGTTTCCATATTTAAATTCCTGCGATTTTTTTAAGCTAGTAAATACTGAAACAGCTTCAAGATGAACATAAGCACTGAGTGCCCCAGGATCTGGCAGTTAGACAAACAAGTACAGTCTAAGCAGATGCTTGAACAGCCAGGGGAGGCCTTAGGCAGAGCAGAGCACTCAGACTCCAGGAGATGCTGGCAGAGCCCGGAGACCATCATTTCCCAGCTTGTAAGCAGCCTAATCCCCCAATGTTCTGCCTCAAGCTTGTTTTTTTATTTTTTTATTTTTTTTAATTTTATTTTAGGCCTCAAAGTAGGCTCTTGTAGCTTTGTCTCACTTCTCCCAAACCTCTGTCTGAAATGCCCTATCCGCCAGGAACCTATGCCAAGAAAACCAAATGGGGAAGCCCAGAGTTGAAGCAACAGAAATGAAATCCTGAAAGATCTAAAAACACTTTTGTGCATTTTAAAACGAGAGTTAACATTTGTAGAGTACTTCTTGTTTGCCAGCCGCCATGCCAAGTGCTTTACATGCATTATCTAATTTAATCCCCACAACAGTTGAGGTGCTAGACACTATTATTTTCTCCCATGCTGGCGACAAGGGAAACTTTGGCTGAGGAAAGTTAAGTTACTAGCCCAAGGTCTCAGAGGTAATGAGGGACAGAAGTAGAATTTTGAGTCAGAGTCAGACACAAGAATCTGTGTCCTAACCCCTACACTATGGTGTCTGCATGTGGGATGTGGGAGAAATAGATGAGGGGCCCACTGCACAAGGCTGTGAATGCTAAAGGCTGTCCCAGCATGCCCTGCAGCACTCGAGCTGCACGTGCGCAGCGGCTGTGCAGAGCCCTCAAGCCCAGGGCTGTGGCCCTACAGTCCGTTGCCCAAACGGTCATGGCTGTGCTGGGAGAGGTAAGTCTGCCAGGCACGATTTAGCAGATAAAAACCATTTCAGTAAAAATTGGCGTGATAGGGCACCAGGTGGCAAAAAAATAAGAAAGGAAACAGCAAAGGCCTGGATAATTTGAGGGGAGCCTGAGGGTCCACAGGAGGCAGAGAATAAACAGCTTATGTACATCGTTTGCCAAAAGCACCTAGTGAAAGTCTCATTTAAAAAAAAACACCAGCCAACACACCAATGAGCAGGTGAATAAGCAGTTGCTAGCAGGTGCACAAAACCATTAAAGAAATCCTGCTTTTCCTGCACAGTCCCATCCTTAATGGCTGTGCTTGTTGATTCTATCCTGGCATGCCAAGATTGCTTCAGCGCCTGCCCTTTGAAAGACAATTATCCTTCTCAGAGGAGTCCAGAGACTCCAGATCAGGGAGACATCCGCAGGTCAGTCACCAAGCTATTCTCCCCATTGCCAGGAAGCAGTGCAGAGAGAAATGCCTTCCACAGGCTTGAAGAAAAGGCATGAGGAGGGAAGAGTGGGGCAGATGGGAAAACATACTCCAAGGTGATAGTGGCTCGCAGCAAGGCCCATGTCTTTCCCTCATGTTCCATGTAACACATTGAACTTTGTCCCATGAGCATTAAATCCAGATCCAGTTTACAGGCATCATGAGTTTATGCATAAGTAAGTAGCCAGTGGCATTGTGCCATTACATTTTAAAAAGATATGTTTTTACTGATGAGAGAGAGAGAGAGCAAGATAAAATCACTATACTGTTACTATGTCCATACATTTCAAGGAAGGGAGATGGAGAGAGAAACATCGATTGGCTGCCTCGTGCACACCCCCTACTGGGAATCCAACAGGCCACCTCTCAATCAGTCCATGGGAAGATGCTCAACCAACTGAGCCCCACCGGCCAGGGCATGCCACTGCATTTTAATCTCCAGGTTTATCCTGTTTTGACCTCCCAGAGTATTTCCCCACCATCACTCTGCCCCACACCCCTCAGTTGTTGTCTGGAAAACATAGGTAACATAGCCCGCATCTCTTTCCTGGGGTATCCTGGCTCTCTGCCTTGCATGCTATGCCCTCTTCATTCACTTTTTGAGTGCCCACCATGAGCCAGACCTGTAGTAAGGCACCTCCAAGGCTACAAAAGGTAATTAGACAGCCCCTGCCCTTAAAGAATGGAGAGAGCTGTCAAGACTCGTTTCTCCAATTGGAATCTCCCCAGCCACCAGAACTGCAAGCACAGGTGAGGCCACTTAATAGCAATGACCTGCTGATGTAGGACCTGCAGGCGCTGTGCCAGTCACGTTAGGGTTTTCAGCAAAAAGGCACTTTCAGTTTTACTTACAGCCCAGCCCCTGCTTTCCATGGGGCTTAGACATGAACTGAACTGGAAGCCAACTCCAAGCAGCACACAGCAGCCGGGGGATGTGAACTCAGGTCTACTGGATTACAGAATCTGAATTCTTAATCACTATACTGTTACTATGTCCACACATTTCGAGTTTTGCTTACTTGTGAAAGTGACCTTTCCAGTGGAAATGATTTTCTCCTTCCATTTACACATTCCAAACTTGAGTTAGGAGTGTGAGCATAAGTGACACTGGAGGCCAGAAAAAAAGATTTAAACCCCATGGCCCGTACATAGCGCCAAGTTTACAACCTCTCTCAGCTGTGGAAACTTAGCATTAGGCTTTTTACAAAGCACTTTCTGATCTGAAGGTAGAGAATTCCTCGAGTTTGCCAGCAGAAACACTAGACTGACAAGGCAGGCTGTGAGCTATTGAGTGCAAAGTACAGCCTTCTCTCCACTTTTATTTTTAGATTCTTTTCCGTGTCATAGTGGTAGCTGAAGCTGCCTGCAATCCCTTCTTGGAATACATTCTGCCCTAATTTTCTCCCCTAAGACTAGGGTTTCAAATTCATTTAATTACATCCCTATGCAGCACTAAATCAAGGTGGCTTCAAAACAGAGATGACCCAGTGAGTTTAAGTATTCTCTAAAGAGCCCTACTGTGGCAACAGTGTGTTTACTGCATAAATAACCATTGCAGAGGACAGCAAGGGGTTTTGTTTGCTTTTGTTTTGTTTTATAAAGACAGAGTATGCCCTGGCCAGGTGGCTTGGTTGGTTGAAGCATCGTCCTATACATCAAAAGGTTGTGGGTTCAGTTCTTAGGGCACATATCTAGGTTGTGGGTTCAGTACCTGGTTGGGGCACATACAGGAGGCAACTGGTCTCTGTTTCTCTCTCACATCAATGTTTCTTTCTCTCTTTCCCTTCCTCTCTCTCTCTAAAAAAAATCAATTAGAAAAACCATATATAAAGACAGAGTATAAGATTCCCCTGGGTTTTAAACCTGAGTGCTATCTTTTTCAAGTGATGCAACACTATAGCAAAACTGTTTACACTAACTTATTCAGAATCTTTTTCCCTGTCTGTTTTTAAAGAAAGAGAGCCAGTGCCAATTTTAGGGAAATTGAATCAACTGCCACTCCTATCAAGCTAGCTTACCCCAATGACTCTTGTTTTTCCACAAAAATCATTGTTGTGTCGATACGCATCGGTGCTATTTATTGTGGGGTTAAAGGCAGAATACAACAACATGCCTTAAAAATGAGAGACAGATTAAAGGGTAGGCAGACAAAGTCTGTTGGCCTCATCATTTGACTCATGGCTATTTGAAAAATCAAAATTTTATTTCTCTGTGAGTCCTTCTGTTCAATTTCTCTTTTATTTTGTCCTGTGAAAACAGAATGCAAGATGGCCATCTCTTAATCATCAGGTATTATTTCTACCCCACAGGCAGAAATGAATCCATAGTTCGAAAGTTGTGTGTGTTCCCCTCACTGTTAACAACAGAAAGACTTTCTGGAAGGGCTTCCTTTACCTGCTTCACAAGGAAGTGGAACCAGTTCTGAGACTGCTCTGAGTCCTGAGGAAGCCTCAGGCTTCCAGATCCATTTTAGTTAGCACCCACTTTACGCTGTGAAGAAACTTGAGGACCCCTGGGACGAGGGCCTTACCGTTCAAGAGGAATTGGCTCGTTTTATTTTTCATTTATCCAATCTGTCATCATTGAGAAAATCTGTAATCTACTCATATCCAAAGAGAGCTTAGCAAAGGAGTTACGAGGAATTGAATCCTGTTCACGTCATGGCACTCCATTGAGACCAAAGAGAACTGGAGTCAAGGGAAGGAGGGCAGTAGGCGGTTGACCACATTCATTTGTGCTGCACTCTGCTGCACACCCAAGACCTAGCTACCTCTGCCATTTTGTGGATCTTTCACAAGATGCCAGCTTTTCCCAGCCCTAACAAAGGAGGGACTCTGAACCTGAAGGTTCCTATATAGATTAAGAATTCTTACCAGATTGACAAATGCCCAGGAACAGCATTGTCCTGCAAATTGGAGAGTTGAGTTCTAAGTCAAGATTTGTTCATTTCTAACCATGGGGATTCCCAAGTCGCAGCTTCCTCGTCCTTGAAATAAGAAGTTTGGATAAAAGATGACCTCTGAATAGACTGATAGTTGGCAGAGGGGAGGTGGGTTGGGGGACTGGGTGAAGTGAAGGGATTAAGAATTTAAATTGATAGTTACAGAATAGTTATGGAGATGTAAAGTACAGCATAGGAAATACTGTAAATAATCTCTATATATAAAAAGGCTAATATGCAAAGTGTCCCTGCGGGACTTCGACCAGGAGACCAAGAGTTCTATCGCTTTCTATGATGTGTGCTGACCACCAGGGGGTGGTGCGGAATGAAGGAAGGCCCTGGCTGGCGGCTGGCAGCTAGCAGCCAGGGAAGGGAGGCCCTGATCACTGACCAGGCCTAGGGACCCTACCTGTGCACAAATTTTGTGCACCAGGCCTTTAGTACTGTAATAACTATGTATGGCGCCAGGTGGGTACTGGAAATATCACGGGGAGCACTTTGTAAAGTATATGATTGTTTAACCACTATATTGAACAGCTGAAACTAATACAAAATAATAGTGGATGTAAACTATAATAGAAAAAATAAGAAAATTATTTTTTAAAAATAGAAAAATGATAATAAAGTATTAAAAATTGATCTTGAGGTAGCTTTCAGCTCTAGCACTTTGTGATATTTCCCTTCTTCTCATCCTACTTGTCCTTTGGTTTGAAGTGAACAACTGAGTGTAGTAGACTGGCTGGTTCATTGCCTCTGTCAAAAGACATCTGGGCTAGCCCTGGCTGGTGTGGCTCAGTTGGTTAGAGTGTCGTCCCATGCACTGAAGGGTTATGGGTTCAATCTTGCATGGTCAGGGCACATACCCAGATTGCAGGGCATGTATGGGAGGCAAACCAATTGATATTTTTTCACATCGATGTTTCTCTCTCTCTCTCCCCCTCTTTCCTTCTCTCTCTCTTTCTCCCTCTCTCCCTTCCTCTCTCTTTAGAATAAACGAAAAACATATCCTTGGGTGAGGATTAAAAAAAAAAAAGACCTCTGGGCTATGCAAAGCACTGGGGCTCTGCACATGTGACCTGAACATACATCTGGCCAGATCCAACTTTATGTCCTAGACCAGTGGTCGGCAAACTGCGGCTTGCGAGCCGCGGTTTACCGCTGTTGACTAATGAGTTTGCCGACCCCTGGGATAGGGGCTTAATCACAAGGAACAACAGCCTGTAATTATTGGAATAGATAGTCTAGGTCAGTTGTCAGCAAACTCATTAGTCAACAACAGAGTGGCAAACGGCGGCGGCTCGCGAGCCGCAGTTTGCCGACCACTGTCTAGGCAATGAACCATTGTCCTCACTGTGTAAATGTATCTATCCTCTGGGGCCCAGGGCTGCACACCATGTTATGTCATTCTTCCATTCTGCTTATGATCTCTTGTATTATTTATTTATTTATTTTTTGGCCAAGTAATGGTGACAGTTACTCTTTTTTTTTTCATACGCCTTCAATTCAACATGTATTAATTAAATACCTGCCAAGTTCCCACTATCGAAATCCAAGTCATGGTGGGTTGAAGATATATACTATATTATATGTAATATAGACATATATATATGTACATGAATGTGTACGTGTGTGTGTGTGTGTGTGTGTGTGTGTGTGTGTGTAAATCTCAAGGAACATAAACACACACTCCTTGGGGGAGAGATGAGATTTACACAGGAAATAACTATATATGGGCCAATATTTGTAAGTGGACTATATCCAAGACAACTTCATGTCATATTATGTAATGGAGGCTGTTTGACCCATGGGCCATCACCAAGGAAAGAGGGGGTTGTAATGATTTAAGGAAGACTTAGGCAAGGCCCTTGAATATGGGTGGGATCTGAATAGCTGTAAAAGTGGGAAGACCTTACAGGATGAAGCTGCAACCTGAGAAAAGGTGCTATATTAAAGTTCTTTTGGTTTCAGGCAACAGAAGCCACACACAGCTTTGCTACTCAAATGTCACCCCTAGACCAGTGACATTGACATATTCTGGGAAATTATTGGAAATGAAGCATCTTGGGGCCTACTATTGAACCCTGAATCAGAATGTACAGTTTACCAAGATCTTCAGGTGAGTCATCTGCACATTAAAGTTTGCCTAGCATTGGAGTAAGGTAGCTGCTCACAGCCTTGGGGGATATTGGTATCCAAAATCCAGAAATAGCCCGGCTGGCGTGGCTCAGTGGTTGAGTGTCGACCTATAAACCATGAGATCACGGTTCGATTCCTGGTCAGGACACATGCCTGGGTTGCAGGCTCCATCCCCTTTCCCATCCTCTCTGAAATCAATAAAAACATATTTTATAAAATACAACCATTAATTTTTAAAAAACATACAGAAATAGCTAAATTAAAACCACCAGATCAATAAATAATGTTTAATAAGAGTTTATTGTGCATAGAAGAACAGTTCATGAATTGGTAGCTTTCAAATTCACAATGATCTGTAGCTCGGGGGCATGAAATTATAAGATGGCTTATAAAGTGAAAATGAGGAAGGAAGCTATTTATTCTTTACAATAATTGGATATTACAGTGGAGGTTTCCAGGCAGCGGGGGATTGGTTAAAAGTGATTATCTCATACCATTTATAGGAAGATGACTTACATTTCTTTAGTGATTGTCAGAGGAACTATAAGAAATAACCTAAGTGAAGTTTCACTTATGTTTATGAAATAAGATAGGTTTAGTTTTGCTTTTGTGACTTAGATGGTTTTGTATGCTCAGGGAATTCTCATGTCTGGTCTTCATTTTGTATTTAATTTTAACATTGGGATCGCCTGGGAAATTTAAAAAAATATACCGGGTCTCACTCCCATTTACCTGAAGCTACCTTACATAGTGGGCAGTGAAGTGGTGGGTTTATGGAAATGTCACTAGAATGTTTCTTGAAATTATTGAAGAACCAACTCAAGGAAGCCAGGAACCAAGGTAGCTGGAGAAAAATGTCAGGTACATTTCATAAATCTTCCTTCTAGAACAGTCCTCAATTTTCACACTTAAAAAATACTTTTTTTCATTGATTTCAGAGAGTAAGGGAGAGGAAGGGAGAGGAAGGGAGAGAGAGGAACATCAATGATGAGAGAGAATCATCGATTGGCTGCCTTCTGCACACCCCACACTGGGGATGGAGCCCATAACCAGGTCATGTATTCTCACCGAGAATAGAACTGTGAACTCCTAGTTCATAGGTCGACACTAAACCACCGAGTCACTCTGGCCAGGCCAGTTTTAACATTTATCCTTAAAACATCCAACTTTGGAAAGAAGGAGATAGGAATTTCTACTTTATATCCAAGGTCCTTTTCAGAGAAGGGAAAGTTCTGAGCTAAGAAGCTCTGTACAAAATGTCTGCTATAACCACCAGGGCAACAGTGAGTATGGAACACGCAATCAGACAAGAACACAGAGTAGGAATTGGTACCTCCCTTAAATCGAGAGTATCTTGGCTTAGATAACTATGATCACACTCATATGTAATTGCATTCCTTCTTTGTTTCATTTGTTTCCTTTAAGATATTTTCTAAATGGCTAATAAAAAAACCCAAAAGTCTGTACAAAACAGTGTACAATGAAAAGTCTGCCTTCTACCTAGATTATCCACCCCTCAGTCTTTTCAGGTTCCCTACATAAAAACCACCGCAGTTAAGTAACTTTTTGCAAAGACTGAAGTTTCAAGTTTGATGTAACAAGCCAATACCATTTGGAAAGTTTCCATAATTACATTATTATGGAAAAACTTTCCAGGAAATAAATTGTATGTTAGCCATTTGAAATGGAAATGTAAGTAGATCAAATTAACTTCATAATACCACTTTACCCTTGTATCACAGGACTTAAAATTTTACAAAGCACTTTCGTATGCATTATCTCATTTGATCTTCCCATTGATTCTGTGAACTTCGGCAGGGCAGGTATTTTTCCCCTAATTAAGCAATTTCTGAGGTTCAGAGAGGTTATGATTGGTCCCATAATCATGTTTCTCACAAAATAGAGGGCCTTCTGAGGTAAAATTGAATTATAGTCAAATATTTATTTTCACCACTTCTCTTCGGAGCCCTCTTGCTTTTGACTGAAAAATTCTACTGAAATAGGATATTCAACCCCTTTTCAGTAATTAAAACATTCTCTGGGTTTTCCAAGGCCCAGCTACTGTAATTAACAAACCAGGCTCAGGTAATGATGGCAATACTTTGCAGTTAACTAGGATTTTCCAGGCTACCATGCAGCTTCATGTCCAGGCAAGTATCAATTCATTGAACAAATATTTCATCCTGCTTGGGGCCAGGCACTGTTCACATTGGTACACAAGACAGGCAAGGTCTCTACTTCATTGAGTTTACATTCCATTGGGGGAAGAGAGACAAAGAAGAAAACAAATGAATATGAGTTTCATTTTTTAAAATTCATCTTTATTGTTGAAAGTATTACAGATGTCCCCTTTGTTTGTTTGTGTTTGTTGGTTTTTCCCATTGACGCCCTCCACCCCTCACCTGCCCCTCCCAGACCTTCACCACTCTATTGTCTGTGTCCATGGGCTATGCATACATGCATGAGTTTTAGATGATGATGAGTGCTATGAAGAAAATAAAATGGAATGATGGGTGATATGACAGAGAATGACTTGTGCAGGGTGCTAACTACCTGAGATTAGAGGAGTCAGGAAGGGTCTCTGAGAAGGTGACCTTTGAGTTGAGAATTGAATTCTGGTCCTGGAGCTGCACTGTTGGCTCGCTGTGTGAACCTCAGGCAAGGTAGTGTACTACTTTAAGGATTAATTTATTCCTCTATAAAGCATGGCTCATATACAATAGTCTAATAATGCTATTTACCCCATGGTCATTTTGAGGATGGAAATGAGATGATGTAGGCAGAGAATTACCAAATTTAATACGTAAGCAAGTGCCCAACAAAGATTCCTGTGTGGTTACCCATGATTTTGATACAGAATTTACCAGGCGACCGAAAAATACATAGGAGTACTACTTGGAGGTCCAGGATAACCCCATTTATTTTCAGATGTTTCACATGTACTAGTACAGTGACTCAGGGGGTCAGTTCTCCAAATCTTGAGGAAGCCAATATGGAGGAAGCTTTCTCTTTACACCCTTCAGTTTCTTTGTTTTCTATCTGTTTCCTAACTACCAGGCTTTTGTGGTGGCTTCCACAGCCCCTCCTGAGTCCGTTAGAATGGGGAAGTTAGATTGCATCTAAATGCCTGTTCTGGGTGGTGTCAGTGCCCTCCCCTGTAGCTAAACTGTTACACACTTTGTTTATGGCCTCCTTGCAAATCGGGGGGCAATCAGGAAAACAGGTCCCGCCAGACCAGATTGTGGAGAAAGGGGCAGTGACTTAAGTATAGGCTATCAAGAATGTACATTAGGTTACTGGCACAGATTCAGATTGCTAGCCCCCCCAAAATGTCTTATTTTCCCCATCAATTTCACTTTCTCCTTATTAACAACCCCTTAAATTGTATAGGGTGGGGGTTATCATGTCTATTTTTTAGTTAAGGTAACTGAGATTTAGAGGTGGAATCCTATTGGGTCACTCAATGTGTCAACAACTTGCCCTGTTTATCTGTTTGCAGTTAGAGTGCTCTACTAGCAATGTTGGGCTTGAGGTAGTTTGGCAGGCTGAAGGCCCAGCAGATTTGGAGGCGGGCAACCATATTATGCTGTTCAAATCAGAATTGGGCTTGCTATCCATTCCAAGACTTCTAGAGGGGTATGAAGCAATTATTTTAATGGTCGCTACAAAGAAAGTATCATTATAGTGGATCAGTAATACTAAATGCAGTAGGTATAAGCAACTTCATTAGGTTAGATGAAAGTGTGCACTATCACTTGCTCCTGAATAATAAGCAGTGCTAGTTCATTAAAATGCATACTGTCCTGTAAAAATGTGGCCTATTTTTTGCTTAGCCCAGTGCATTTTTAATCTAATAGAAAAAATTAATTCACATGTGTTCAAATCATTACGTTTTTATATTCAACGGTGTCTGATATATAGAATCTATAAAACTTGTGTTATTACAAACTGATAGGTTGTGATGGTGCATAATAAAGTTAAACCAATGTTCACAGGAACGATTCACAACCCTGGGACAAAAGAAGCAAACTTCTTAGTGCAAATATCTGTGAGCACCAGAGAGCCAGTCACAATATTCCTCTCAGGACCCCCAGAATCTGGAATCCCCTTCAGGGCAGAATCTGAGGTCTGCTTTCATCCAGGTCTTCAGCAAAATGAACAGGAAGAGTCCTGACTGCTTGTCCCAAGTAGGCTGACTCCAGTCCTAGTGGGCTGATGGCTTTAAACTACACTATGCACAGCAAAGATTGTCCCTTTTTTCTTTTTAAGTATATATTTTTATTGATTTCAGAGAGGAAGGGAGAGGGAGAGAGAAACATCAATGATGAGACAGAATCATTGATTGGCTGCCTCCTGCACACCCCACACTGGGGATTGAGCCTACAACCCAGGCATGTGTCCTGAACAGGAACTGAACCATGACCTCCTGGTTCATAGGTCGACGCTCAACCACTGAGCCACGCCAACCGGGCAAAGATCATCCCTTTTGTTGTTCCACTTAATAGCTAATATACAGTGTCAACCATGTGCCAGCCTTCATTTGGGGCATTTTATATGAATTAACAAATTTAATGATCACAGCACTCTTACAAAGATAAGCACTATGTATTAGTTCTGTTAGGGCTGCCATAATAAAATACCACAGGGTAGGTAGCTTAAATAACAGAAATTAATTCTCTAGAAGTTCTGGAGACTGAAAGTCCAAATTCAAGGTTTTCTCTGAGGCCTTCTTCCTAGGATTGCAGAGACCCTCTTCCCAGGGCCTCTCCTCTGCGTGTGCACCAGCATTTCTTCCTCTTCTTGTAAGAACCTCAGCCATATTGGATTAGGGCCCCACCCTAATGACTTCATTTTAACCTAATCACCTCTTTAAAGATCTCATCTCTAAAAAAGGTCACATTCTGAGGTACTGGGGGTGAGACTTCACATATGAATTTGGAGGGGGTGCACAATTCAGCCCAACACATACTGTTATTATTTTTGTTTTCAAAATGAGTACACTGAGCCCTGGCTAGGTGGCTCAGTTGGTCGGAGCATCATCCTGTACACCAAAAGGTTGTGGGTTCAATTCCTGGACAGAACTAGGCTATGGGTTTGATCCCAGTTGTGGGGAGGGGCATATATGGGAGGCAGCTGATAGATGTTTCTCACATCAGTGTTTCTCTCTCTCTCTCTTTCTCTCAAATCAATGAAAACATATCCTCAGGTGAGGATTTTTTTTAAAAAAATTAAAAAATAAAATAAAAATGAGGACACCAAGGCACCAGGGGATTAGGTATCTTATCTTAATCACCTCTTTAAAGATCTCATCACATCAGACTGCACATCAGACTGCACACTAATAAGTGGCAGAGCTGAGAATTGAACCCAAGCAATTTGGCTCCTGAGCTACCACATTGTCACTCACTGCCCTAGAGCGCCTTGTGTGCCAGGAAGATGGCGTTCCCTGTCCCTTGACTACCTCTTAGGACACTGGTTTCTCCGCACAGTTTCTCATGCTGTGTAGGATGAAGGCAAACTTGTGACAGTGTTACTTACTGAATTTTATGATCATTTGGAATTTGGGAGATGGGGAGGACAGGATAGCATTTGTTTACCCAAAGAACAGTTTGTACTGAGTGAACATTTCCTGCAAGCGGATATCTCGGAGGCACAACCCCATCTTTCTTACATTATAATGCCTCCATCTGGAATGCAACGAATTCTGTGCAGAATAGAACCAGCGAATCTTGGCTTCTCTCTCAGGTATCCTAAAAAACTCTCAGTGGCTGGATATGTTCTGCATTGCTCTCACTTTTTGTTCTCAGTGAGAAAGAAGGAAACGGTGACAACAAGCTTTATCAGAGCAGACAGTCAAGGTGGCCTGAACCCCCTGAAAACTGCTTTAGAGATGACGTCATGGAGACCTGTCCCACTTCTGAGCAGGTCACATCCCATCTGCTTGTTCTAAGTTAAACTGATTGTTAAGTTTGCTGCCTTCATTCTTTTGAAGAACTGCTGCTGCTGCTGTGTGTTTTAAATTGAGATCTAACTGACATGTAATATTATGTTTCAGGTGTATAACGCATAATGATTTGTATTTGTATATATTGTGAAATGTTCACCACAATAAGTCTAGTTCACATTTATTACAACATATAGGTACAAATTTTTTTCTAGTGGTGAGAATTTTTAAGATCTTTTTCAGCAACTTTCAAATGTACAATGAAGTATTGTTAACTATAGTCACCACGCCATACATTACATCCCCAGGACTTCTTTTTATTATAACTGGAAGTTTGTACGTTTTGATTACCTTTACCCGTTTCACCCACTCCCCCCTTTTACCTCTGTTATATTTATATTTATGAGCTATATATATATTTCACATTTAAATGAGAGCATAAGGTGTTTGTCTTTTTTGTCTTATTTCACTTAGCATAATACCCTCAAGGTCCATCATCAAATGGCAAGTTTTCCTTTGTTCTTATAGATAAACTAGAGGCCCAGTGAATGAAAATTGTGCACAGGTAGGGTCCCTAGTGGCTGCTGGCCGGAGGGCAGGGGGGGGAGCCTCCCTTCTCCTGGCCACCTGCCCTGTTGCTGACGCCCACCATGTTCCGTGCCACCCCCTGGTGGTCAGCGCATGTCTAACTTCCAGGTCGCTCAAACTCCCACCCGTAGGGGCAATTTATATATTAGCCTTTTATTATATAGGATAATATTTGTGTGTGTGGGGGGGTAAACATTTTCTTTATCTATTCATCCATCAATGGAAACTTAAGTTGCCTCCAAGTCTTGGCTATTGTAAGTAATGCTGCAATGGACATAGGGGTGCAGTCTCTGAATAATTGCTTTAAACATAATCTTTTCTTTTTCAAAATAGAAGCAGGTGGTTGAAGAGAATATAGTTCCCAGGATGAAATTTGCATCTGTCATAACTGTAAGAATCCTGCTTTATGCAGTTATTCCAGTACTGATGAGGTGGTTTTGAGAAATATTTGTCAGTGACTTCCAAGGGCCACATACTTCCAGGTTTGTGAGATAAAGCCATGATCATTAAGTGCTTCGAAATGTTAGTTATTTTAGATATCTAAGTGTTACACATGAAAAAAATTTAAATGGCCAAGTTTCTAAAAATGGACTTTTGGGGATGAAAAAGTCAAGAAATTAAGAAATTACAATGAATAAAATCTACCTATTGGTTAGCCTCAGAACTGGCTTTTTCCAGGTTGTGCTTCTCCCTCTGCCATTGGCAAGAAATGACCTTGCCAATCTATTTTTGAATTTTAAAGCTGAAAGAATATTAGAGATTACTCACCTAACTCCTTCATAAGACATCGAGGGACCATGTAATAAGCTCCAGGGGCATGGGGATGGTTTTTCGTGTTCACTGATGTCTCTCTAGCACCTGGCACAATGTTTGGCCTATGATAGGTATTCAACAAGTAGTTTGTTTTTTTTTAAATATATTTTATTGATTTTTTACAGAGAGGAAGGGAGAGGGATAGAGAGTTAGAAACATCGATGAGAGATAAACATCGATCAGCTGCCTCCTGCACACCCCCTACTGGGGATGTGCCCGCAACCAAGGTACATGTCCTTGACCGGAATCGAACCTGGGACCCTTCAGTCCTCAGGCCGACGCTCTATCCGCTGAGCCAAACCGGTCAGGGCAACAAGTAGTTTTAAATGGGGAAATGGTTAGGGACTCCAATGGCTGAAAATACCTTAAGAAAGGCCCTATGATTAATTTCTCTAGCTTCTTAAAAGCCATATTAAATCCTCTACAAAACACATATTCTATTGCTGAAGAGGGTCAAAGAAGGAAATTTCACAACCTCTGTATTAAAGTATTCCAAACGCTAGTCATCTTCACTGATCAGAAATCTCCAATAGGTTCTCTGTTCCCAAGTTGACTGCTTCTCTGAAGGCCGATGTTCAGTTGCCCCTCTGTCATCTCTTTCTCCAGCTTGAATAATCTTTACCATTCTGACTTTTTAGTCATCCATCTCCTTGTTTCTTTCCTTTAGGACCTTGACATTTTTCTTGTCCCCCTTAAGTACTAAAATCACTTTGAATGTACAGAAGTCAAATATTAAAATAATGACAAAAATGTAAATGGCTTTTAGATAAAATCTATTTCAAATGCAAATATACACATAAGTGCTAAGGATAAGTCTTTTCTCTTTATTATGACAGTACTGTTGAATGGCAAGCTGGGTTTGGTAAGTAGGGTAGAGTAAAGAGGAGAGATTTTTTATTATGTTTTCCTCCATTCCCCACATGAATTTTTTTCGGTCCCCTTTACAGGCTATGCTTGACATTCTCTAGGAGACTGCTATTTCAAACGCGTTGCTGTGCCTGTTAGCTGAACTGCAAATTGTAACCTCTCTCTCTTGGGAGTACTACTGCCTAGTAAGACTGAAGAAAAATCAAGAAAATCATTTCTAATAACTGCACTACTGAAGCTGACCAGAAACATCACAAACCCAACCTTATTTTTCACTGGAGTGGCAGAGCCTCAAAGTTGCTGGCTGCTTTCTTGATTAGTAGCAATAGTTGATTTTTAAGACAATGTTATAGTTTCCAAAGAAGGATTGTAGATTGTGGGTAAATTGGAAGAGATGATTAAGGAAGTTTCATACCTCAATAATATACTGTCATGGGGTTTTGTTTATTTATACAGCTTGAATGCTTCAGAAAATTGAATTTTTATTATGTTGGGGTGTTTTGTGTTTTTGTTTTTGTTTTTTTGTATCTTTAGTTTCTATGCCTCAACCCATTCCTATGGGGGAAAAAAATCTTGCATAAAGCACAGCTTGCTTGCAAATGCACACACTGAGATGGCAGAGTGGACACATGGTCTGTCAATACTGGGTAGTTTCTTGGCATCTTTGTTCTTTTGAAAACATTATTTCTGATGGTTCCCTATCTCCAAAGAATAACAAAGTGAAAAGAAAAATAAGTGTAATCCTGTGAAGCTGTGAAAATACTAAGACATTGGTTTTCCACTCTTTTATTTCTTATTCATGGTTATATATGCACAAAGATTAAAAGTCAAATAATACAATGTAATTCTATTATATTAAAATAATAGTTACTTAATATGATTCTATAATAACATGAAAAGCAGTTATTTCTTTATCTTCTTCATACCCTATATCTTGCTCACTGGAAATAACTCTCATCTATTTTTAGTGGTTCTTTTGATATTTAATGACAGTCTAAATTAGCGTTGACCAGTAGAAATATAATGAGAACCACATATATGAATTGTAAATGTTCTATTAGCCATATTTAAAATGTAAAATAATGGTAAAATATTACATTTACCCCAATACATCCAAGACAATCATTTCAAAATATACTCAATATTAAAAAGATAATAAGTTATTTACTTTTTTTATATAAAGCTTTTGAAATCTAGACTGTAGTTAACATTCACAGCACATCTCAATTTGGAAATTAAATTTTCATCAGAAATGTTTGATCTGTATTTAGATTCCCTATAGTTTCATAAAGGAAATCCACACACCCAAGTTGTTCTAGAGGCACTTAAAAGCTTTTCAACAACTGAATTGAGTATAAGATTTTTACATTTTAATTAGTTAAAATAAAATCAATTTAAAAATTCAGTTCCTCAATTGAACTAGCTCCATGCCTGTATGTGGATAGTGCCTGTTGCATTGAAAATGCAGGTCTAAATAATATGATTACATCGTTCCTTTGTTTAGTCTTTTACATAATCTACTAACATCTCACTGCTGAAAATAAGATGCAACATTCCCAATTATCATTCCCAATCTCATGCAAACATACAAGCATACTCTTTTCCTATCTTTCCATCCTTCTCTAATAATTACAGAATTTGATTAAATCAACATTTATAGTTAATTGTTGTCTTTTTTCCCCTTAGCTTTCTATGTATACATTCTTTGTCATGTAAAGATCTCTTTTAATACATTCAGACATATAAAATATTCTATCAATTTCATCTTCTTGGCAACAACATCTATAATCTCCAGAGTGAAGTGTGCCCAGACTGCCTGTCACCACCATTCGGGGAATTCCCTTGGCCTCTTGTTAGTTGGAGCCCATGTGACTTTTATAACCAGCCTTCCCCTTCTTGGTTTTCTCCTCCATTTTGGTGAAAGATATGCCCTACTTTTTTTCTGGAAAAGTATGCATGGGTGAAGAGGAATTTATTTTTTTTTTTTTTTAGAATTTTCAAGTTTGAAAATATGTTTGTTCTACCCTTGTATTTGATTAATGGTTTGGTTGGATGTAGTATTTTAGGTTGAAAATAATTTTTTCTTAACATTTTGAAGGTTTGTTCCATTGCCTTCTAGCTTCCAATATCGCAACTGAGAAATTTTTTGCTATTCTTAGTTCAGTTCATTCTCTCTGAAAGCTTGTAGGATCTTCTCTTTGTCCCAGGTAGCCTGAAATTTTGTAGTGATATGCTTTGGCAATGGGGCCTTTCAATCCAAATATTGTTGTCTTTTAGAGGTAGGAATTTTAAAAAATTATTTCTTTGACTTTCTTCACATTTTCTCTGTTCTTTTTCTGAAACTCCTTAGTAATCTAATGTTGGACTTCCTATACTGATTCTGTAATTTCATTACTCTTTTCTCTCACTTTGTCTTTTTACTCCACATTCTGAAAGGTTTCCAATGATTTTGTCTTTAAAGCATTCTATTCTTTTGAGGGTTTTTATTTCTGCTATATTTTGCAATTTCTGAGATACTTTTCTTATTTTCTGAATGATGTATGCGTGTGTGTGTAAGTGTAAAACTTGTTTTTGTTTCATGGATTTTTTTATGCTGTATATCTCATTGCATAGTCTTTCTCCCCAGTTCCTTTTGTTTTATATATATATGTTTGTTTATTGTTTTGATCTCTCTCATTCCTATTAAAGACTTTCCTCAAGCATTTGGTCTCACCCTTGGTTATCTATTTATATTGAAGAATGAGAAACTGAAAAGCCAATTTATAAGTTCTGAGCCTGAATGTTTCATTATAGGGTATCCCTGCTGAGTCATTTCTTTGGGGGAACCCCTGATTTCAGTATTTTTAGGTCTTCTTTTATGTTGGTTATATTCACCAAAGAAAATGCTTCAGATTTGCTGCCTAGATAATGATGTTATGAAAGATGAATGGGGAGAGAGCACTGGGAATCTCAATATTTAAGGAATACTCTTGTTTTCCTCCATTATGACTGGTCACCCCTGCCTAGAGCCCCTGTTTACCCTCTACAGAGAATAAATTCCCAATCTTCTGTCAAGGTATGGGAAGGCTGGATCTTCAGTGCATTGAGAGGAAAGGGGGATTTGGTAGATCTAATTGTTTCTTAATGCAAATTTGACAATGTAAATAGAGTGTTTCTCTTTCCCCCTTGTCAGTTTAGGATTAAGTTTTTGGGGGATTTAAGTAGATTACTTGTCCATAAGCTTTCCAGCTTCCAAATTTTACTGCTCTGATCACCTTTCATGTTTACTTTTTATTATAGACTTGTGCTTTTTAAAATATCCCTTTAATTTGTACAAGAAATCAAAGTCTAGTTAAAAAAAATCTGCCATCTTTAATTTGAAATGCTACTTGCCATTCTTTTGTGTTTTTTTGAAACATCATCGATTTTTCTGGTACAAATAGTATATGGAACACTTCCTTCCCTGAATCCCTAAGCCATTGTGTGCGTGTGTGTGTGTGTTTGTGTGTGTGTGTGTGTGAAAATTTTCTGCAAATCCCATGCTGCCTTGGTAACTCTGCCAGCCCATTCTTATAGTGATGGTGCACAGTGAGGCAATAATTCTTGGGTAAGAAAAGATGGCCCAAACCTCTGTGTACATAAATGATACTGGACAGAATTAAGACAGAATTAAATGATTCTCATATTGCACTGAGCTTTTCTCTTTATATATTAAAACTTAGGTTGGGAGGGGAAAAACAATGACAGATGCTAAAGTTGCTCCAATTGCATTGTTCTGAAGTAAGCGCTTTTAATTTATCTGAGATAATTTTTAAAATGTCACCAACAAGCTCTACTTGGTAACTCTCAAGAACTGCACCAGCACTTAGGTATGATGATGGTGGATAATATCATTTTTCTTGCCTACTTCAGACTGTGGAAAGAATAAATCAGTTAAGAGCCCAATATGTCTTTGCATCTTCCCTTATTTCTCTTCTATAATTCCAAATCTTTTTGTTCCTAAGGCTATGGAATGTTTTTCTTATTCTACAGTGGTCTGTTTGATGCCTTTCTCATAAACTCCACTTGCTAGATCTTCAAGGTAGATTATAACACATTCAAATGAGTCCAGTATTATTTGACACTATACCTTGATTCTGTGGATATTAGCTCATTGCTTCAGTAAAGAGTATAATTAACCTCCAAGCTGAGCCCCATCTTCTTACATACCAACCTATAATTCAAGGTGAAAAAGATGAACTACTACTGTACCGGTTAATAATGCGGATTTTTTTTCAACAGATGGAGTTACACATGTGTTGATATATATGCGATTTGATATGTATGCTATTTTGTTGTATTGACAACAAACTTCAAAACTTCATATGTCAAATTTTCTGAAGGTTTTAACTTTATAGATATTTTTACGCTTAAAAATATCGAATTTCATGCCAAATAAAGAGCATTTGCAGGAAGTTTTAATTCATTATTTTGAAGAAAAGTGCTGCTGAAAGTTATTGTATACTTCGGGAAGCTTATGGTGAACATGCTCCATCTCAAGATACTTGTGAACACTGTTTTAACACTTTAAAAGTGATGATTTCAATGTGAAAGACAAAGAACGTCCAGGTCAATTTGAACCACGCTTTGATCATAAAACGACCAGAATGGGCCAGAAGACATGGCAAAGTAATTTTGCTTCATGATAATACACCATCACACACTTCAAAACCAGTTAAAGACACATTAAAAGATCTTGCCTTGGAAGTATTAACCCACCCACCATATTCACCAGACCTTGCTCCTTCAGATTATCACTTGTTCTGATTGATGGCACACACACTTTCTGAGAAGCACTTCCAAACATGCGAGGAAGTGGAAAATGGGGTCTCTGAATGGTTTGCCTCAAAACAAGACAAGTTCTATTGGGATGGTATCCACAAATTACCTGAAAGATGGGGGAAATGTGTAGCTAGGGATAGACATTACTTTGAATAAAGCATTTTTTATGTTTCTCTTGAAGTTAATCGTGTTTTCTTTGATTACAACATCCGCATTATTAACTGGTACACCTTGTATTTGAGTTGTCAAATATTTTCTAAGAGAGAATCTGGTATTGATCAAGAGCTCCAGAAATCAACCATATGTTGTCCAAAGTGTCTTACAACAAGTAGGTAAAGCTTTGACCCCAAGTTGAAGTAAATTATTTTTCATGGAATGTCTAAAGAACATCTGTAGTAATAGTGGACTATTTGGAAAGCAATCATGAATGCTCTCCTAACTCTAGGGGTAATTTACTATACCGGTTTCAAAAGAATTATTAGTCCATATCAGACTCAAAGAATTCACAAAAACAGTAACATTTCCAACACAAGTCCTTGTACACTTGGCATGCATTGGCTCTTCTATTTAGCTATGTCAGAGTCGACAACAGGTGTGACTTGAGAGTTATATTTGTGGACCTACTGAAGATGGTAGTTCCCATAAGTGAGCTGATATGTAGAAAGTCTTTCAAAAGTTTAAGCATATGTCCAATTTTATTCCCACCTCTAGGTAGTCATAGCAAGACTTGGATATTGGAAGTCTGTAGTAGTAGAGGATGGTGAGGGGTACATTTTTTGAAATAAATGCAGACTAATTTCTTGAATTCTATTGCTTATCTTCTTTTCAGAAATACCTGAAGTTGCCTTCAAAGATTGCAGTTCATGAGAATGGAACAGATAGGCATATGTTCTATCTGTGATACATTAAAAATACTTTCAAATTGGATATAACATACCACGCTCAAATATTTTTTATAGCAAAAACAAAGATCTAAGATTTCTAAAGGTTGATGACTAAAAAATTGTAGTTCAAGCAGGAAGTTCCACAGCAATTGCTCAGTTGGTTTTCTCAAGGTTCAGTTTGCTTTTGTCTGGTTGTCAGAACGCAGAAGACAGAGAATTCCAATAGTAAGGCCCAGGTAATACCCGTTCACCTGCTAAATGACTCACTCTGAAAGTCATGGAACACTTTCTCTTTTTGCTGCAGTATCATTTCTTCAAAAACTACCCCCGAAGAACACGTAAGTATTTAGGTGGCAAAAGCCATTGCTTTGGGATAAACTCTATGAATGGTCCACAGTATTCAGATCAATACCAAAACTGATGTACATCTCACTATCATGCTGTATGACACAGTGAGAACTGGTCAGGAAAGAGGTTCATTTTGCATAAGTTGTTTGTACAAGATACACAAAAAATGCGCCCTCCCCCCCGAGAAGAAGAAGAAGAAGAAGAAGAAGAAGAAGAAGAAGAAGAAGAAGAAGAAGAAGAAGAAGAAGAAGAAGAAGAAGGAAGAAGGGAAGAAAGAAAGAAGGAAAGAAAGAAAGAAAGAAGGAAAGAAAGAAAGAAGGAAGGAAAGAAGGAAGGAAAGAAGGAAGGAAAGAAGGAAGGAAAGAAGGAAGGAAAGAAAGAAGGAAAGAAAGAAGGAAAGAAAGAAGGAAAGAAAGAAGGAAAGAAAGAAGGAAAGAAAGAAGGAAAGAAAGAAGGAAAGAAAGAAGGAAAGAAAGAAGGAAAGAAAACAGGTAAGCCAACGAACCAGAAACATTTGATTCATCACAAATGGAATTTCCCATTTGGAGCAAATCCAGAGTCCTGAATGGGCTACTATACAGACTATGGTAAAAGTAGGTTTACAGTGGTTCCTATGGAAAATACTACAATAATTAAGAAATAATAATACAAGAATAAACTCTGTGTTTTGCATAGTCACAACTATAAACCTACTTTTGCCCCACCCTGTATATTACAGTAAGATTCTGATTCTCCTGATTAACTTCTGTGGAACCTTTATACCATCTGCTATCCATCATGGAAAGCTGTAGTGAAAGTACACTGCCTGGGCTGTGCAGCATGAAGAAGGCTGTGCCCGAGAGGCATCATGAGTAACAGACAGAATATCTTTGGCTGAGTTCTGTTATAAAAAAAGAAGGCAGCGCTGCCATCTTTGAGGGTGGGGCAGTCAATTAGCATATTCCCTCCTTATTGGCTGTGGGCGCTTCCATCTTTGATAGTGTGAGGGTCAATTAGCATATTCCCTCTTTATTCTATATAAATAACCTTTTTAAGCTATCTCCAATTGGGATGTATCATATATCATGGGTACATTCTACCTTCTTTTCCCACTAAAAGAGGGAGAGGGAGCCCTAGCCAGTTTGGCTCAGTGGATAGAGCATCAACCTGTGGACTCAAGAGTCCCAGGTTCGATTCTGGTCAAGGGCATATACCTTGGTTGCAGGCACATACCCAGTGGGGAGTGTGCAGAAGGCAGCTGATTGATGTTTCTCTCTCATTGATGTTTCTAACTCTCTGTCCCTCTCCCTTCCTCTCTGTAAAAATAAATAAAATATATTTTATAAAAAAAAGAGGGAGAGGGAGAGAAAGTGTTAGTAAATGTTATTGAGGACTACGGTAAATAACACTGTGGAGAAGACAAGCTGTTGCTTCAGATAAAAAGATGCATTTCTCTCCTTATTCCTTGGGTAGATTTAGAGAAGAAAAGTAAAGCTTTTATAAGCTGGAGAGTCAGGGGGAACTTATTTCAGACCAGGCAGGCAAGGGGAATTGGCTACCTACAAAAAGACACAGAGTAGGTCTTCACTGAGAGAGAAGTCCCTAGTCATTTGACCTGCAGTATAAATATCTGGCAGTTAAGGCCGAACTTGTAGGTTGGCTTTTTTACTATAAGCTATAATCCTATATAATAAAAGAGCAATATGCAAATTAACCATCACGCTGCCACACCCACAAGCCACGCCCACCAGCCAATCAGGTGTGAATATGCAAATAAACCCAACCAAGATGGCTACAGCCACAGAGAGCAGGAGGGAGGCTTGGGTTTTCGAGGCAATGGAGGAAGCCAAGCTTTCTGCCTGCCCTTGCTGGCCTAGGCCTCCACTCAAGGCTACAAAGTTTCAATGATAGAAGATACATAAATCCAAAGAGAAATGGAGGCAGCCATGGAGCTGGAAAGAGCAGGAGGCTAGGGTTGCCCCAGGTGATGGAGGCAGCCAAGCTTCCCGCACACCCTGGCTGGCCCAGGCCTCCGCTTAAGGCTACAAAGTTTCAATTATAGAAGATACATAAGTCAAAAAAAAAAAAAAAATGGCTGCTGCCTTGGAGCAAGCAGAAGGCTTGGCTCTGCTCCAGGCTACAAAGTTTCAATTGTAGAAGATAAATAAACCCCAGATACCAGGGCCTCCACTTGGGTTGCCGGGGGGCATGGCCAGCCTGCAAATGACCACAGGCCCCTCGCCCAGGCCGCCTCACGCCCCAAGGGAACCCCTACCCTGATCCTGGACACCCTTCAGGGCAAACCAGCTGGCCCCCTCCCGTGCACTAGGCCTCTATCCTATCTAATAAAAGAGTAATATGCAGATTGACCATCACTCCAACACACAACATGGCTGCCCCCATGTGGTCAAAGATCCTGCCCCCATGTGGACACAAGATGGCCACCACAAGATGGCCAGCAGGGGAGGGCAGTTGGGACGGAACAGGCCTGCAAGGGAGGGCAGTTGGGGGCAATCAAGCCTGCAGGGGAGGGCAGTTAGGGGTGACCAAGCCAGCAGAGGAGGGAAGTTGGGGGCGACCAGGCCTGCAGGTAAAGGCAGTTGGGAGGGACCCAGGCCTGCAGGGGAGAGCAGTTGGGGGGGACCAGGCCTGCAGGGGAGGGCAGTTAGGGGGGACCAGGCCTGCAGGGGAGGGCAGTTAGGGGTGACCAGGCCTGCAGGGAAGGGCAGTTAGGGGCAATCAGGCTGGCAGGGGAGCAGTTAGGCATCAATCAGGCTGGCAGGGGAGTGGTTAGGGGGTGATCAGGCTGGCAGGCAGAAGTGGTTAGGGGCAATCAGGAAGGCAGGCAGGCAAGCAGTTGGGAGCCAGCAGTCCTGGATTGTGAGAGGGATGTCCAACTGTCCGTTTAGGCCCGATCCCACCGGGATTGGGCTTAAACGGGCAGTCGGACATCCCTCAAGGGGTCCCAGATTGGAGAGGGTGCAGGCTGGGCTGAGGGACACCCCCCCTCCCCCGTGCACGAATTTCGTGCACCGGGCCTCTAGTTGAGTATGATATCATAAAATTAAAGATTAGTAAAACTGATACCAAATTGTACAGAGGCATACATATTTTAAAAAGACAACTGAAACAAAAGAAAATCTTAAAAGCTGTAAGCAAATTACCCCTGTAGAGGCTTAAGCATAGTTTTTGGGTCACAAGTGTTTTTTGTGTTTTTTTTTGTATTTATTTGTTTTTCTTTTCGCTTTTGTTTTTAAATAGAGGATGTGAGTAGTATGCTAATCTTTTCCCTTTTTTATTTTTTATTTTTTTAAATCTTCACCTGAGGATATTTTTCCATTCATTTTTAGAGAGAGTGGAAGAGAGAGGGAAAGAGAGAGAAATAGCGATGTGAGAGAAACACATCAAGTGGTTGCCTCCTGCATGTGCCCTGACCAGGGCCGGAGCCTGGGAGGAGCCTGCAACTGAGGTACGTGTCCTTGACCGGAATTGGACCAGGGACCCTTCAGTCTGCAGTCCGATGCTCTATCCACTGAGCCAAACCAGCTAGGGCGCTAATCTTTTTTTTTTTTTAATTCTTTATTATTGAAAGCATTACATATGTCCCCCTTTACCCTGTTGTCCTCTCCCAGCCTGCTCATGCCCCCCAGCCCAGGCCTTCACCCCCGCCCCATTGTCTATGTTCATTGGTTATGCCTACATGCATACAAGTTCTTTGATTGATCTCTTCCCCCCAAGTCTCCCCTCCCCGCCCCCCCCTCCTCTACCTTCCCTCTGAGGTTTGACGGTTTGATCGATGCTTCTCTGTCTCTGGATTTGTTTTTGTTCATCAGTTTATGTTGTTCATTATATTCCACAAATGAGTGAGATCATGTGCTACTGATCCTTCTCTGACTGGCTTATTTTGCTTAGCATAATGCTCTCCAGGTCCATCCATGCTGTTGCAAATGGTAAGAATTCCTTCCTTTTTTAAAAAATATATTTTTTTGATTTCAGAGAGGAAAAGAAGAGGGAGAGAGAGATAGAAATATCAGTGATGAGAGAGAACTATTGATTGGCTGCCTCTTGCATGTACCCTACTGGGGATCGAGCCTGCAACCCGGGCATGCGCCCTTGACCAGAATCGATCCTGGGACCCTTCAGTCCGCAGGATGACCCTCTATCCATTGAGCCAAACCAGCCAGGGCAGTTCTTTCTTTTTTTTTTTTTTACAGCAGCATAGTATTCCATTGTATAAGATGCTAATCTTTTCTTTAAACACATGTTTATAGTTTGTGCATTATTGCTTGCACTATATCACTGTGCCATATTACTACCACCTGGTAGCAGCATACCTAAATTGAGAATTCACAAGATTTTTTTTTCCACTTTCATTTTAACAATGTGAATATTGCCTTGAAGGGCAACACTGCAAACTAGAACTGTGAAGGATAAAAAATATCACACATACTTCTCCAGAAACGTAGAGCCCATTTGGGGCCAATTATTAGTTCACCTCCCTATAGAAATAGACTATAGTGATCCCTTTCTGCCATTTACTTATACATTTATTTTCTTGGTTGCTAATTCGAGATAATTTGGCTTTGGCACGTGTACTGAATCATGATTTTTTTAAAAGTACTCTACAGATTACCAAGTGTTGGAGATGAGCTTGTGGGTTTGTGTGTATGGCTCCTGAATGCTTTCATTAACTTGTTGATGAGACAGGTGGAATCTCATTATATGAAAGTTTGTCCGCAAAAAAAAACAAACATGTCAAGTATATGATAATGAGATTGAACAAACAGGGCATGTCAGGGGCAAAATTATGAGATATGTACGGCTTATCTTTGATGCCCTGCCTTCTCTCCCCATTTTCAGTACTGCATCTCCCCTAGAGCTTACCCAGGGCTTCTCATCACATTTCCCTAAGCCCCCACAAGCCAATTGAAATTGATTTGTCCTGTATCTTCGCTCAAGCTCCCCAGGGTTCCTAATGCAGGGATTTCCACCCTCCTCTCCACTGCAATGCTTATGTCTGACAACATCCACACACTTACACAGCTCCCATAACATATCAGGGTTTCTGAAATTCCTTGTGCGCAATCTGTAATTCTTGCCTACTCCAGAAAACAATTTTGAGTACAAAGAAGAAGAGGTGGTCATATTATAGGGCTATCCTTGAATGTGCTCTACTTTTATTTTACTCTTTAAATGAATCTTTTAAACTTCAGAATTTTTTAACCCACCATATTACTTTTGATATCTCACAACTGACTATGACATAGCAATAGGTCAAGACACCTGAATCCACTGTTATGGTCATGACGCACAATGTGTCAACCAGTCTATCTGAGGATCAGACATGGCTAAAAATGTTGAGCTGGCTTTCCTTTATCCTCCAAAATAACTATGGTGATGGGAGAAGGAAGACAGTAAAAATTTTTGACAGATTATTGGGAAAGATGTTTGGACCTGATAAGGCCTTTGACTAGCTTTTATATAGTATTAGGTTGTCAGTGTCTTGCTCTGCCAATGCACAGCATCAGTGCTTTGTACTCGCCCTTAGTCTTGGTGTAGTTAACATCTGTTGCATCGAGTACCAGCATGCCTTTAGAAGGGTTGGTCCATTAGATCTATAAGATTGTAGCTGAAGCTGTCAGAATTAGATATTGTAACTGCCGCCCCTAGTCAGGCTTGTTGTTGAACCAAGAGTGAGCTGAACCAGTTTGGACATAAAGATGACAAGGAAACCGGTTTCTTTCTGGGTGGCTAGACAAGAACATGGAATCCTAAGCATGGCAGTTGCCATGTTTTCTATGGTGCGGATAAAAGCAGCAGCAGCAAAACCTGGACTGCAGAGGAAAATAAAGACATCTCAGATGATATCTGAGTTCTCATTTTAGTTTCTTCTGGAAGTCCAGCTACATTTCTTTTCATGAGTTCTCTGAGACACTCCTTTAAACTTGTTATAACCCTCCTCTCTGTGTGTTTTTTTTTTTATTGTTTAAAGTATTACATATGTCTCCTTTTCCCCCCTCTTTGTTTTTCTAAAGCTACATCGAGTTAGTATCCCATTACTTTTTTATTGATTTTTTAAAATATAGATTTTATTTTTCAATTACAGTTGGCATATGATATATTAACTTCAGGTGTGCAACGTAGTGATTAGACATTTATATAACTTATGACGTGATCACCCTGATAAGTCTAGTACCCACCTAACACCATACATATTTATGACAATGTTATTGATGGTATTCCCTAATTCCTAAGTGAAAAATCTAGTAACATAATATTTCATTAAATGCATTTAGATTCCCTTTCTTAAAGAGAAGGGTCTTTTAGGGTGTGATTTTAAGAATGTGGTAAAAAATTATTTAAAAAATAAAATAAAAACAGATAAAAAAAAGAATGTCAATTTATTTTATTGCTCTTTCCCATTTTCTTTTACTTGACCAAAAGGCAAATAAGATATTTATTATCTGTTTCCATTACATTTAGAGATAATCTGTTAGAGGGAAAAAAACACGATATTTTTTGTGTCAAGCAGAAAGCGTCTGGCATAGCACCATATGCATGACAGACCCTGGTAAATATTTTATCGTGATGTTGCCTTGGATTACAAAAGGGAAGCATTTAATTGACTATAGACTTAGAGAAGAGCAAAATGGAGGAAAACCTGTGATCAAAGGAGGTTTGATAGATTGTATTTTCCAAAGATGGCTATGGTGATAGCTCCCCTCCCACATGCTCTCTGGAAAGTCTCCACTCCTCCTTCAAGATGCACAGTCTATTCCTCCCTCCTTATAGCGGGCTGGTTTTGTGACTTGCTTGCAATCAGTAGTGAAATAGAAATAATGAAGCAGGGTTTATGAGGGTAGGTCTTAAAAGGTGATGCAGCTTCTGCCTTGATTGCTGGAATAATCACTCTTTAAGAAATGCATATTTTTATTGATTTCAGAGAGGAAGGGAGAGGGAGATAGAAACATCAATGATGAGAGAGAATCATTGATCGGCTGCCTCCTGCACACCCTCCACTGGGGATTGAGCCCACAACCCGGGCATGTGCTCTGACTAGGAATCAAACCATGACCTCCCGGTTCACACTGGAATAATTACTATTAAAGCTTTCAGATACCCGATAAGCAGTCCAGCAGCCTCAAGGCTGCCATACTCAGAGGAAGCTCAAACTATCCTATGCTAGAATTCTTTATTATTGAAAGCATTACATATGTCCCCCTTTCCCCTGTTGCTAGAACTCTAACCTTCGGAGAAGCATTGAAATTGCAGGAAGAGAGAGTGAGGCCTGGCCAGCCAGCCCCCTCTGCTTCAGCCCACCACTCTCCAGCTCCAGCCACTGTCTGATTGCAATTGCATGAGAGCCTCCAAGCCAGACTCTCCCAGATGAACCCTCTCTGACTCTCAGACGACATGATTGTCAATGTTTCCAGCCTCTACAGTTTGAAATGATTTGTAGCAATAGTAACTAGAACAGGAAGCATAACCTCAAAATCTACAGTAGGGGAGCTTGAATATGAAATGCACCAGTAATCTTGAAGAATAGCAGACCTCTAGTGGAATTCTGTTTATCCATCTCTCTATCAAGATAGCAGGATGGGAAAGCATGATGAATAGATAATAGATGGGAAGCACAGTAGCAACTCCATCCTAACAATATTAGTGCCATTCTACAGTCACTTAAGGGTCATTGACAAACAAGGAAGCAAACAAAAACATTTGAGGATAAAACCTTGAAGCAAAGGAGATGAGAACATGCATTATTCTTAGCTGTATTTTTTCCCTTAAAAAGAAATCTAGCCTTTCATAAAAATAAATCTGCCCCCCCCCCCTTTTTTTAGAGCAACACCGTTTTACTTTGTGCATTCTGTATGCATTTCTCCCATATGTGTAATGTGGTAGTAATGAGCCAGATGATAGATTTGGTGGTAAAATTGTTTTTGTTACTCAATGATTGTCAGTCTATGGTGATGTATAATCACAAAAATATGCTTATAGACAACTGAAGGGAAGGAAAAGGAAGAAGAGAAAAATCAATTTAAATATAATGGCTTATCCTGCTAATTTACTAACTGACTTAACAGTTACTGTAAGTTCTTCTGATACTCATATGCCCCTTACAAACTGATTGATTCAGATAGCAGATTGCCCATGGAGTTCATTGGCATCCCTCTTTGTCGGGTACCATGGCATGTGCCCTATATAACCAGAGGAAGGTGAAGGTCTACAGAAACATACATGGTGGCAATTGTGCATGAAATGGTGGCTTTGTTATAGGTAATACTGAGCAATAATTAAAATAATACCCATGCAACCTTCCAACTTTAGGAAGAAAATAAAAGTTTCTTCCTGATACTTTATATTTTTATTGATTTCAGAGAGGAAGGGAGATAGATAGATAGATGATAGATAGATGGAAACATCAATGATGAGAGAATCACCGATCTGTTGCCTCCTGCACCCTCACACTGGGGATTGAGCCCCCAACCCGGGCATGTGCACTGACCAGGAATCAAACCATGACCTCCTGGTTCATAGGTTGATGCTCAACCACTGAGCCACGCCGGCCGAGCTCTTTTTGATACTTTAGAAAGGAACTTGCAGTTACCTACCCTAACCTTAGCATTCCGAGAAAGTTATCTTTTCCACTAACTCCCCAGACAGCAATCTAGATTTAGCTGTTCAACTCAGCATATGTACATAGTACATGTAAGTTTTACTAAATATTTTCATTGTTTTTCCTAACTACATGTGAGAAAAACTTTGATGATCCAGGAAAGTGTTTTAATTTTCTCTAGGGTCCCAGAACAGGGGAGCTGTAATATTCCAACTGGCACACTTGCAGTAAGTGGATGCCGTTTCAGGGAGGAGTGGGAGCCCTTGGAGAAATTGGCTCATTAACAATGAAAGGTATGTGATGTTCACTTAATGAATGTGGAGCAGAAGTAAAATCTGGCTCTTTTGGAGGGAGCTTGAAATTTTTCCCTTTCACAACTCTCCGATAGACCATTGAATCCAGGAAGAAAACACCTTGCCAGTGAAAGTACGTATGGCAAATATTGATGAATACTAAATTAGTCTTGCACTGCATGGAAATTTGAAATGCAGTAGTTCTAGTTAAAATTGATTTCTTCCAGAAAATAAGGATTGGTTCCATCCAGAATAGTACGTAATGGAGAAATGCCCTGACTTAAGAGCAATATATTTAAAGGATAAATATTCTCCTCCACGAAGCCTGATGTTTGTGGCCATTTCATTCTAATTGTCATCATTTTACTTAAGGAGCATAATTTTCAGAACAATCTGGCTAGGAAATACATGCCCTGGCTCAGATAATGTACAGTTGCCATATTCCTAAGCTAGCACAATTTCTTTTCAGATTCACCTTCATTTATTTCTTTCGAACATCTTTCAAAACAAATAACAGCCTTGAATGACAGAAATAGGGAGAAACAGTGTTTGCCAGGTAATTGCATTTAATGAGGTGAAATTCACATAACAAAAATTGAGCATTTTAAAGTGTAAAATTAAGTTGCATTTTGTACATTCACAATGTTATACAACTATCACTTCCACTTAGTTCCAAAATATTTTCATTGCTCTAAAAGGAGACTCTCTATCCTTTAAACTGTAATTCCCCATTACACCTCCCTCCAGCCCATAGCAACCACTAATCTGCTTTCTGACTATGGACTTACCTATTCTGGATATCTATAATAATAAAAGCATAATATGCTAACTAGACCGGACGTCCTTCCAGACAACCTTCCAGACGAAGCCGGGGCTGCAAGGGAAGCCTGAGTCCCGGTGCTAGAGGGAAGCCAGTGCCGGTGGCTGGGGGAAGGAAGGCCTACTCTTGCACGAATTTCATGCATTGGGCCTCCAGTTTTATATAAATGTAGTCATGCAACATGTTGTCTTTTGTGTCTGGCTTATTTCACTTAGTATAATGTTTTCAAGGTTTATCCTCATGGTAGCATGTGTCAGCACTTCATTACATTTTAGATCTGCACAATACTCCATTGCACGGTGTATCTGTTTATACACTCATTTGTTGATGGGTATTGGGATTGTTTCTATCTTTTGACTATTGACAACAGTGATGCTATGAACATTTGTGTGCAAGTCTTTGACACCTGTTTTTAATTCCTTTGGGTATATACCTAGGAGTGGAATTTCTGGGTCATATGGTATTTTCATGTTTAATGTTTGAGCAACCGCCAAACTGTTTTCCATAATGGCTGGGCTATTTTACATTTCTACCAGCAATGTGGAAATATTTTGGAACTAAGTGGAAGTGATAGTTGTATAACATTGTGAATGTACAAAATGCAACTTAATTTTACACTTTAAAAAGCTCAATTTTTGTTATGTGAATTTCACCTCACTAAACGCAATTACCTGGCAAACACAGTGTTTTTCCCCATTTCTGTCATTCAAGGCTGTTATTTGTTTCAAAAGATGTTCGAGAGAAATAAATAAAGCTGAAGCTGAAAAGAAATAGTGCTAATTTTTCCACATCCTCACCAACACTTTTTTATTTTAGCCATCCTAGTGAGTGTGAAGTGGTATTGCATTGTGGTTTTGGTTTGCATTTCCCTAATGGCTAATGATGTTGAGTATCTTTTTATGTGCTTATTGGCCACTTGTGTATCTTCTCTGGAGAAATGTCTTTTCTACTCAAGTTCTTTGTCCATGTTTTCAATGAGTTGTTTGTCTCTTTGTTGTTCAGTTGTAAGGGTTCTTTATACGCCTGGCTACTAGACCTTTATCAGATATATGAACCCCAGGTATTTTTGAAATGTATTGAGCTAGTCATAATAGTACACATTCTCAGCAACAGATAGTTGGTGGTAATCTATCATGGAAATTCCTGGACTTTCCTCAAAACAAGAAAGGGGTCTAACTCTGGCCAATGTGGCTCACTTGGTTGAGTGTTGTCCCATGCACTAAAAGGTCTCAGATTTGATTCCTGGTTGCAGGCTCAGTCCCAGGTCAGGGTGTGTACAGGAGACAACTGATTGATGTTCCTCTCTCACACCGATGTTTCTCTCTCTTTCTGTCTCTCTCTCTCCATCCCTCCCTCCCTCTCTCCCCTCTCACTCTCACTCTCCCTCTCTCCCTAAGAAATCAATAAAAACATATTTTAAAAAATAAAGGAGAATGGGATCTGGACCAATGGCTTGGCCTTATATATAAAAATACCTAAGTGAAAAAGAGAATGTAGCACTTATGTCTCAGAATCTATAAGCATCTGCAGTGGAAGGCAAACTGAATTCCATGTTTGCTATTTCAGTTCAAAAACAAATGTCTAATTTTCCTTCTGCCCTGGATACAATGGAATATGTTTGGGGCAAGAATTGACTCCTTCTTACTTTAGATTAGTGCAGTGCAACAAGCAATAGGAAAGGCATTTTCTCACTCATAAGAGAAATGGTTGAAGGAACTAGAAATGTCTAGCCTAGAGAGCAGAAAACTCAGGGGATATGATAGCTGTCTACAAATATTTTAAGGGCTGTCATGTGGAAGAGCAATTAGAATTGTTTTTTACATCCCCGAGGGGTGAAACCAAGACCAATGGGTTGAAAAACGTTATGCAGACAGATTTTCAATTCTATAAACAGATAAAACATTCTAATTGTCAGGGAAAAACAAAGTTGGATGCAGGAATGCATAACTTTTGATTCAGACAAGTTAGAATTCCAGCCCTGCCATACATATTAGCTGTGTGACTTGGGCATGACCTGATCTCTTCAAGCCTCAATTTTCTCATATATAAAATTGGGTTTATAGTGGCTGCCTTATAGGAATGCTATGATGACTGAATGTTCAGTCCAGGGCATGCACCCATTGAGTACAAAGGAGAATAAAATCAACAGCACTGTTTTCATGGTGTTTTCTCTCTCTCCCTCTCTTTTTCTTTCTCTCTTCCTTTTCCTCCTTCTTTCTCTGCAACCCCTTTTTTTCTTCTTTCTGATCTGAGTGCTTATAGTGAAATATGCCTGTGTTAAATATTCATATAGTGTAACTCTTTTCTATTATGGTAGATATGAGGTGTTCAAGCAGTAGGTAGATAACTCCTTGTTAGAGATGCTAAGGAAGGCAATATTGGGTAGTAAATGGGACTAAAAGGCCCCATCCCTACTTCCAACTTAGGTTGTGCCAATAAAAGAAAGATTTATAAATAAGAGCATCTAGGAGAAACCAAGATCATGGCATAGGTAAACACCTAAACTGCTGGCTCGCACAACAATTTCAAAACTACAACTAAAAGACAAAACGGACATCATCCAGAACCACAGGAAGGCTGGCTGAGTGGAAATTCTTCAAGTAGAAGGAAAGAGAAAAGCACACTGAGACTCAGAGGAGCTGCAGAAGGCAGAGGTACAGAGGCATGCACTTGGAGAGGGCTGGCAACTGAGTGCGCGGCTGGCTTTCTCAATCGGGAGGGAGAAAAAAGTTCCCGAATGCTCTGAACTCCAGTTCTGGGTGAGACTCTGGGGACCCAGACTCATTCGGGGAGAAACTGGACTGTCTGGCAGTGGGTAAAACTCGAGGGCGGCTTTCTCTCAGAGGTGCTTGCAGCAATTACCGTGGGACACTGAGACCCAGGGGGCCTCTTAGGGCAGGGCTGACAGGAAGCCATTACTGTCTGTTCTCTGAGACTCTGCCCCATCCAAGCTGAGCACAGAGGCTTTTGCAAGTCTTGTCTCATAAGGGTGTCTCCAAGTTCTCCCAGCGTAGACATGGCTGATCCTCACAAACAATTGGCCTGGAGGTCAATTCCTCCCAGGGATACCAACAACAATCAAGGCTTAATTACAACAAGACTGTGCACACAGCCCAGAAAGGGGTGCACCACGAGTGTCCACCTCAGGTAACTGGGGAGGCTGAGCCACTGGGCCCTATAGGACACCTAGCACACAAAGCCACTCTATCAACTCAGGGAAGCAGCCAAAAATGCGGAGACAAAGAAACAGGTCACAAATGAAAGAAATGGAGGAAAGCAAACGACTGGATATAGAGCTCAAAACCATGGTTATAAGGTTTTCAAGAATTTTCTAGAAAAGGCTGATAAATTTAGCTAGACCCTCGAAGATATGAAAAAGGACCAACTAGAAATTAAGCATACACTGACTGAAATAAAAAATAATATACAGAGACCCAACAACAGACTAGAGGATCGCAAGAATCAAGTCAAAGATTTGAAATACAAAGAAGCAAAAAACACCCAATCATAAAAGCAAAAAGAAAAAAGAATCCAAAAATATGAAGACAGTGTAAGGAGCCTCTGGGACAACTTCAAGCATACCAACATCCAAATTATGGGGGTGCCAGAAAAAGAGAGAGAGCAAGATACTGAAAACCTATTTGAAGAAATAATGACCAAAAACTTCCCCCACCTGGTGAAAGAAATAGACTTACAAGTCCAGGAAGTACAGAGAACCCCAAACAAAAGAAATCCAAAGAGGACCACACCAAGACACATCATAATTAAAATGCCAAGAGCAAAAGACAAAGAGAGAATATTAAAAGCAGCAAGAGAAAAACAGTTAGTTACCTACAAGGGAGCACCCATACGATTGTCAGCTGATTTCTCAACAGAAACTATGCAGGCCAGACGGGAGTGGCAAGAAATATTCAAAGTGATGAATAGTCTCCTTGGAAACCAAGATGGCAGCATAGGTAAGCAACTAAACTGCTGCCTCGCACAACAATTTCAAAACTACAACTAAAAGACAAAACGGACACCATCTAGAACCACAGGAAAGCTGGCTGAGTGAAAATTCTACAAATTGAAGGAAAGAGAAAAGCTCACAGAGAATTGGAGGTATGGCAAAGGGTCTTTGTGCGCGCAGAGAGGAAGGGTGGCTGAGAGCCAGGCTGACTTTCTCTGGCGGAAGGGGGAAGGAAGCCCCCGACTGCACTGAACCCCAGTTCTGACTACACTGAACCCCAGTCCCGAGCGAAACCCCGTGGACCCAGGCTCATACAGGGGGAGTCTGGACTGTCCGGTAGAGAGAAAGGCACCCGGAGACTCGGAGAACTGGGGGAGACACGGGGGAGCCCTGGCAGGCAGGGTTCTGGAGGCGCGCGTGCCAGTGTGCACAAAGGCTGCAGAGGTTGCCACAGGCTTTCCCTAGAAGAAGGGAGTCCGAAGCTCCTGACTGCACTGAACCCCAGTTCCAGGCGAGCCCCTGGGGACCCGTGCTCTTATGGGGGGAATCTGGACTCTCGGGCAGAGACTCGGGAGCCGGGGAAGGCAGAGGTCTGCAGGCGTGCGCATGCCAGTGCGCACAAAGGCTGCGGAGGTTGCCACAGGCTTTCCCTAGTGGAAGGGAGTCAGAAGCTCCTGACTGCACTGAGCCCCAGTTCTGACTGCACTGAACCCCAGTTCCAGGCGAGCCCCTGGGGACCCACGCTCTTATGGGGGGAATCTAGACTCTTGGGCGGAGACTCGGCAGCCGGGGAAGGCAGAGGTCTGAAGGTGCGCATGTGCGCGCAAGGGCAAGGCTGACTGGAAGCCAAGACTGTCTGCTCCGCCCTGAGACTCCACCCCATCCAAGCTGAGCACAGAGGCTATTGCAATTTGGCAAGTCTAATCCTATATGGCTGTCTCCAGCACCGAACTTCTCCCAGCATAGACACAGCTGATCCTTACAGCCACCTGGCCTGGAGGTCAATTCCTCCCAGTGATACCAACAATCAAGACTTAACTACAACAAGGCTGTACACACAGTCCACAAAGGGGTGCACCAAGAGTGTCCACCTCAGGTTAACTGGGGAGGCAGACCCACTGGGCCATATAGGAAACCTAGCACACAAATCTACCCTACCAACTCAGGGAAGCAGTGAAAATGCGGCATCAAAGAAAGAGATCACAAACGAAAGAAATGGAGGAAAACAAATGACTGGATATAGAATTCAAAACCACGGTTATAAGGCTTTTCAAGAATATCCTAGAAAAGGCCGATAAATATAACGAGACCCTCGAAGATATGAAAAAGGACCAACTAGAAATTAAACATACACTGACTGAAATAAAAAATATTATACAGAGACCCAACAACAGACTAGAGGAACACAAGAATCAAGTCAAAGAATTGAAATACAAAGAAGCCAAAAACAGTCAACTGAAAAAGCAAAAAGAAAAAAAAATCCAAAAAGTTGAAGATAGTGTAAGAAGACTCTGTGACAACTTCAAGCGTACCAACATCAGAATTATGGGGGTGCCAGAAGAAGAGAGAGAGCAAGATACTGAAAACCTATTTGAAGAAATAATGACCAAAAACTTCCCCCACCTGGTGAAAGAAATAGACTTACAAGTCCAGGAAGCCCACAGAACCCCAAACAAAAGGAATCCAAAGAGGACCACACCAAGACACATCATAATTAAAATGCTAAGAGCAAAAGACAAAGAGAGAATATTAAAAGCAGCAAGAGAAAAACAGTTAATTACCTACAAGGGAGCACCCATACGATTGTCAGCTGATTTCTCAACAGAAACTATGCAGGCCAGATGGGAGTGGCAAGAAATTTTCAATGTGATGAATAGCAAGAACCTACAACCAAGATTACTCTACCCAGCAAAGCTATCATTCAGAATTGAAGGGCAGATAGAGAGCTTCACAGATAAGAAAAAGCTAAAGGAGTTCATCACCACCAAACCAGTTTTATATGAAATGCTGAAAGGTATTCTTAAAGAAGAGGAAGAAGAAAAAAGTAAAGATAACAATTATGAACAACAAATACATATCTATCAACAAGTGAACCTAAAAATCAAGTGAATTAAAAACCCGAGGAACAGAATAATCTGGTGAATATAATAGAATCAGGGGCATAGAAAGGGAGTGGACTGATAATTCTCAGGGGGAAAGGGGTATGGGGGTGTTCAGGAAGTGACTGGACAAAAATCATACACCCATGGATGAGGACTGTGGGGGGGGTAAGGGCAGAAGGTGGGGTGGGAACCTGGTGGAGGGGAGCTATGGGGGGAAAAAGGAGAAACAATTGTAATAATCTGAATAAGGATTTATTAAAAAAAAAAAAACACACAAAAAAAACAGTGATGAATAGCAAGAACCTACAACCAAGATTACTCTACCCAGCAAAGCTATCATTCAGAATTGAAGGGCAGATAAAGAGCTTCATAGATAAGAAAAAGCTAAAGGAGTTCATCACTGCCAAACCAGTATCATATGAAATGCTGAAAGGTATTCTTTAAGAAGAGGAAAAAGAAGAAAAATGTAAAGATAAAAATTATGAACAACAAGTACATATCTATCAACAAGTGAATCTAAAAATCAAGTGAATAAAAAATCTGATGAACAGAATAAACTGGTGAATATATTAGAATCAGGGGCATAGAAAGGGAGTGGACTGACAATTCTCGGGGGGAAGGGGGTGTGGGGGTGGGGGGAGATATTGGACCAAAATCATATACCTATGGATGAGGACAGTGGCGGGGGGGGTGGGTAAGGGCAGAGGGTGGGGTGAGAACCGGGTGGAGGGGAGCTATGGGGGAAAAAAGAGGAACAATTGTAATAATCTGAACAATAAAGATTTATTAAATAAAAAAAATAAGAGCATCTAAACTGATAGTCTTCTTTACCTCAGCAAAACAAACAAACTTCCTCTTCCACTTTCTTTCCCTTTCCTTCTTGAACTATTTGGTCCTGAATTCATTAGAAGGGTTCAAGCAAGGTAGGCATCCATATGGTGAGGGATGGGTCTAGAGAAGGGTGTTGGAGGCAAAGCAAGATGAGGGGAACATCCACATATATGGGTGACCAAATAAGGAGTACCAGAGCAAAACAGAGTGGAGAGGTTGCCCTGTGGAGGGACAGCTTAGTAAGAAGTAGCTTGGAGAGGAGTGTCAGAACCTGAGCCTGCATGGGAGACAGTCTAGTAAGTTCTGCCAGAGCATAAGCAGAAGTAGAAGGGATCCACATTGGGGACAGTGACAGCAGTGTAGCATGGAGTTTAGAGCCCAAGTGGGCTAAGAATATTGGCTCAGAGGAGGACGGAACACCAACAATGGGAAATTAGTACATGCTGAAGGATTTATCAAATAAGTAAATACGTTAAGAATAATGGGAGCAAGATTTTTCACTCTCTGAGAAAAGTTAAGATATGGAAAAGGAAAAAAACTAGAATGAAACCTGTGGTGGTGAATTGCAATTAGTTTTGGTGTGAAGTCATGACTATCAATATACATAAGTAAAATGAAATACAAACATTCATCTGTGTGTATATGTGTATATATAGTATACATATGTTCCCTAGTTCTATTTATGGAGAGGGCCTGGGAACAGTGACAATGACCACATCTACCATTCAGATCTTGATTCATCAATACCCTTCTCCACTAAAAGGAACAATGACTCGGGAGAAATAGCTGGTTTGGGGGCTAAGGTAGGGAAAATACAAAGTGATCATAGAATATCTTGAGCTGGAAGTAAGGAGGTGTTCAAAGAATGATGAGGATGTGTCTAAAGGATAGGTCTACTGTTTGAATGAGTCTCCCACTGGGCAAATCTGGGACAATTTAAACATCAAAATAAATATTGAATTTATAGATGACATGAGCCTTTATGTAGATAATACCAATGAACCCACAAACAAACTAGTGCTAATAAAAGAATTGAACAATGTCACAGTATACCAGATCAACTCACTAAAAACAGTTTTTTAAAATAAAAGAGTAATAAATAATCCAAAGGAATTTAATAAAAACATTTACATTTACAATAATATCCAAAAGAATAAACTACCTATAAGTAAATTTAACCAATAGGAAGCAAGACTTGTACACTAAAAATAATACAATATTGTTGAAAGATAATAAAGAGGACATAAATAAATGGAAATACATCTCGTGTCCATGAATTGGAAAACTTAATATTATTAAGACGGTTATACTCCTCAAAGTAATCTATGGAGTGAATGTTTCCTATCAAATCCCCAAAGGATCACAAAGTGGTAGCACTCACACTTCCCAATTTCAAAAATTATTTACAAATGTACAGTAACCAAAATACTGTGGTGCTGGCATTATAATAGGTATAAAGACTAACTGAATAGAATTGGAAGTCCAGCAGTAAAACCATATCTTTATGGCCTATTAATTTTCAACAAAGGTGCCAAGACCATTTGATGGGGAAAGGGATAGTCTTTTTAGTAAATGATTCTGGGACAATTGGATATCCATGTGCAAAAGAATGAAGTTGGACCCCTACCTACACATAAAAAAATGAACCCCAAATGGATCAACAACCTAAATAAAGAACTAAATATATAAAACTCATAGAAATAAACACAAAGGTCTCCATGACATTGTTTTTGATAATGGATTCTTAAATATAAAATCAAAAGCATGAAAAAAAAACACAGATAAGTTGGAATACATCAAAATTAAAATATTTTTGTATCAAAGAACATTATCAAAATCAAAATACAACCTACAGAAAGGGTGAAAATGTTTACAAAACATATCTCTGCTAAGGGTCTATTATCTAGAATATATAAAGAACTCCCATAGAGTTCTCTTACAGAATATATAAAGAACTCAACCTCCAAAAAGACAAGCAATTCGATGTAAAAATGGGCAAAGGTCTTTAACAGACATTTCTGTATAGAAGATATTCAAATAGTCAACACGCTCATGAAGGTGCTCAATATCATCAGTCATTAGGGAAATTCAAATCAAAACCTTAATGAGATATCACTTTACACCCACTAGGATGGCTAGAATCAAAACAACAGAAAATAACCAGTGTTGGTGAGGATGCGGATAAATTAAAACCCACATATATTACTGCTGAAGGTGTAAAATGGTTCAGCCACTATGAAAAATAACACAGGACTTTATTTGGGGATCATGGACATGTTTTGGAACTAGAGAGAGGTGGTGGTTGCACAACATTGTGAATGTACAAATGCCACTGAATTGCTCACTTTGACATAGTCAAATTTATGTTATGTGAATTTCACTTCAATAAAAGTCAACAAAAAAGTAGTATTGATAGTAATAGATTATTATTTTTTTAAATATATTTTTATTGATTTCAGAGAGGAAGGGAGAGGGAGAGAGAGATAGAAACATCAATGATGACAGAGAGTCGTTGATTGGCTGCCTCCTGCACACCCCCTACTGGGGATTGAGTCCGCAACCTGGGTGTGTGTCCCTGACCAGAATTGAACCTGGGATCCTTCAGTCCGCAGGCCGATGCTCTATACACTGAGCCAAACCAGCCAGGGCAATAGTAATGGATTATTATCCATTGAATAAAAAAGGAAGTCCTGAGCCCCTTGTGATATAATTTTTAAAAATGAATACATTGAAAGTTTGATAAGGAATGGATTTCTACATGGCTTCAGTGTGCCTTCTCATAAATATTAATATAGTCATCGAAGATGCTTACATTAGGGGAAAGTCAATGGTGAATATCTGAGACTTGCAATACTATATATTTGCTGTAAATCTAAACTTATTTTATTTTTATCCTCACCCAAGGATATTTTTCCATTGATTTTTTAGGGAGAGTGGAAGAGAGAGAGGAAAAGATAGAGAGAAACAAACACATTGATTGGTTGCCTCCTGCACGAACCCCAACCAGGATCTGGGCTGGGGAGGAGCCTGCAACCAAGGTACGTCCCCTTGACGGGAATCAAACCTGGGACCCTTTGGTCCACAACTGATGCTCTATCCACTGAGCCAAACCAGCTAGGGCTAAAATTATTATTTTTTTTAAATTTCACAATGTGCTAAGGGGAGAAAGATTAAATTTACAACAGAGATACATGGAAGACATTAATTTAATCAAATGCTCAAAATGAACAACAGCAATAATGGAACAAATAGAAATCACGTGGCACATGATAGGATGCATGGGAAGAATGCAGCATCACTTTTGTGATGTTTCTGCTAAAGGTTCAAACACAATCTGCATTAGGACAAAACATCAGCAACCCAAATTGAGGGAGAGACTACAAAATAACTAACCTGTAATCTAGGAAAGTGGCAAGGTCAAGACAGTCAAAGTCAAACTAAGGAACTGGCCCACTCAAAAGGGTTAAGAGTCATGACAAGCAAATGAAACACTGTATGTTGAACTGGATCCTCTTGCTCTAGGAGACATTATTGGGACAACTGGCAACACCTGAATGGACTATTAGGAAGTGATGGTAGTAATGAATGTCTTGATTTGGGTGGTGGTAATATTGTGGTTATGTAGGAGAATGTGCTTATTTGTAGGAAATAGGCACTGCACTAGTATTATGGGGTGTGTGGAGCATCAACTTACTCTTAAATGGTTCAGTGCAAAAAATGTTATTTGTAATGTAAGCACAGCTTTTCTGTAAGTTTGAGGTTATTAAAAACAAAGAGCAGCCCTAACCAGTTTGGCTCAGTGGATAGAGCGTTGGCCTGCGGACTCAAGGGTCCCAGGTTCGATTCCGGTCAAGGGCATGTACCTTGGTTGCGGGCACGTACCCAGTAGGGAGTGTGTGGGAGGCAGCTGATTGATGTTTCTCTCTCATCAATGTTTCTAACTCTCCCTCTCCTTTCTTCTCTGTAAAAAATCAATAAAATATATTAAAAAATAAACAACAAAGAGCAAGCAACCTTAAGTCAATTTACTAAGGGAGCTGTTCTTCTAGTGCATAAAATGTCATTCTGCCCCATATAACTTGTGAGAATCCGATTGCAGTGATTGCTTTGGCTATGACTTGGAAAGACCGGTTCTATCACTTACCCTAATCTTTCTTTTCTTGGGCTAAGTTACCCATAGCACAGCTCATTGTCAAGGGAGTGGGGGTGATGGGAGAAGTCCAGCAAGCAAGACTCTCACTGCCTAAGGAAGAAGCCAGGTGCAGGAGGGTGGCACAGCCCTCCAACCTTGGCTTTGAAGAGATGAGTAGGAGCTAGTCTGCTAGTGCTTACCACAGCTGTAGGAATCGCCTCCTCCTCCCTGCCTTCCCCCCAGCTGCACAATTGCCACAAGCTTGGAGGACAACTCTGTTTAACAGCACTTAATTAATGTGTTGGCTCAGTGGGTACCTTGCTATCTTACTGGCAAATCTATGCATTTTCAGGCCCCCAGGCCTGTTCATTGTAGACTCATCCTCTTTTTAGCTGAGAAAGAGGGAGCTTAGCTTTATAGTTACAGTGTCAGAATCTTTTATTAGGACATGGGCTAAGAGCAGGGGACTCTAACTTTGAAAAGTAAGAGAGTCTCATTTCTTAGCATAATGACCAAGGAGCATAAAACAGTCCAGGAGCCACAACATAAAAGTAATGTCTATCAAGTGTGCAGTTAAGCATTACCTAAATATAATAAACTGCAGGCAACAGCATCCACCCAGCCACACACAGGCAGATTACTCCCTTATCCTTTTATATTACAGTATGACAAAACCACTTTCAGAGAGAAATTGGGGCTTCTTCACAGCTCTTGCGAAGCTATTACAAGCTTAGCCCTGGCCACATGGGCTGCATCGACAAACACGGACTCTTTAAAATAAAACTACATTTAAAACTCTCTGCCTTTCTAACTTGACAAATAATCCATGCAGTCGATGATGACACACATTGGTTCCAATTCCCATCCTGTTTTGGACCCTTATTTTATTTTTCATGCTGTATTAAGAGGCTTTGGAAAAGGTACCTTGTGTAGAGGGAGAGAACGCAGCACCCACGGGAATCTTTCCCAGTTAAGACGCTGGTCTGGGTTGGGGGAGGGGGCGGAGGAGGAGCACACAAATGGTTACTACGAAAATGGCCCTTTGAGCTTCGCTAATTGCACCACCCTGGCACGATCACTCCCTCCCACTTAGCTGTTCCGACAAGTATGACTTGGTCCTTAAGGTAGTTGAGCAAAGCACTTGCATCCCTGTTAAACATGATGTTCTGCATCTTAATAAGTAGGCACATCATCACTAAAAAAGAGAAGAAATCAGCTAAAACAAGATAGCATTAGTCCAGCAACCCGGAAGCTGGCTTGATGGGAATACGAACAGGTGTCATATTTCCTGGTGGGGCCTTTGTCCTAGGAGAGGGGTCTTCAAAATACACCATTCAGGCCAAAGGCAGCCTGCTGCCTTTTGTATTTTATATTGTATTGGAACATTGCCACCCTCGTTCTTTTATTTACTCTCTAGGGCTGCTTTTTTCCTACAATCACAAAGTTAAGTAGTTGCCCATACAGATTGTCTGGCCCTCAAAGACTAAAATATTTACCATCTGGCCCTTTACAGAAACAGCACGCTGACCTCTATCCTGGCTGCCCCTGGCACAGAGCCGAGCTCTTCCAATACCGCTCGGGGTCTCTGGCTCCCTGCCTAGCCTAGAGATGTCACTCAGACCCTCCTTGCCTGCGTAACTTCTTTAGGAAATATAGCCACTAGATGGAAGGGGTAGCTCATGTGACTCCACCTTCTGATCACAGCTAATAAGACCCCAGATGGAAACCTGGTCCAATTGCCCATGAAAATTGGCAAGAGAAACTGTTTTACCTGGCATCTGTAAAGTTGAAGTCCGAGCTACTATTATGGCAAACCGAATTAATGTGCAAACTTATGTGACAAAGGAAGAGGAGTTGTAAAATTTGAGGTGAAGCTTCTATCTGCAGAAAGGAAACTGAGAGCAGACAGGTAGCTCATTTGAAAAACCTCAAGGCCCCAAAGAAACAGAAACAGACTCTCTTTCTCTACTTTTTTTAGTGCCCACGTGGTCTGCCTGTATTTCCTGTCATATGGGGCCTGGGAGATTTTTCTCTATTTCTTAACCCAAATCCCTTTTGCCTAACCTAGCCTGAGTAGATTTATGTTTTCTGTAAATAATTGACCCCAGACAAAAATACAGATAGGTACTTCTTATTGGTATATATAACATTTACTGGCTGACTATTACATTGCAAATGTTGCTCTGGATGCTCAAACTACTTAGTAACAGTTGTGAAAAAACAAACAAACAAAAAACCTCTGCCCTCGTAGAGTTCCTATTTTAGCGTGGTTTGTATTTGGCTAACTTGTCTTGCCTTTCTTTTCTCATCGTTCCTATTTGGAAAAAGGAGATGAAATAGTACCCATCTCATTTGAGTTGTCAAGTGACAAAATGAAAACAATTTTGTGATAAGTTTGATGTCCTTTATTTGAGGGAAAGCAACCCATTGATGGGGAGAATAAGAGTGAGTGTTATAGAGCATCAGAAGAGGCAACACAAAAACAGGGGAGGCTTGGCCAGCAGGTCCTATTTCCTCTGGTAAACTAAGCCCTCTAAAGCTGAGTTGGGGGATTGTCATTGGTGATGGTTTCCTTGACAGTGAAGGGTTTGCTTTAAGTGCTGGCTGCCTTAGGTTTAGATTTGTGACATGGACCAGGCCACTGAGGTGGCCTCCATTTGTGGGTCCTGATATGCAAATTAACTTTATCAAGGTTCATGAGATGATGAAATGGAATATGTACATATGTACATATAGATGTAAAGCACATTAGAGTTCCTGGCCTGATGTTTATGTGCAATAAATGGTGGTGGTTTGTTGAAAAGAGAAACTGAAAGGAAATATAGGCTATAGTCAGAAGAAGGCTTGTGAAGGAGAGCAAATATATGCAGGTATTGGTGCAAGGACTGCAGTAGTCTAGAATTCCTTGTATCCTTGACTTTTGTAATCCAGAAGGTAATTGTCATTCATTACTGCCAGTATCCCCAGCAACCATCTGCCTTCCATCTTTGTGACTCATTTAGAAGGTTTTGCTCTTTCTCACCTACCCCAGCAGGAAGGCACAGGGAGATGGAGAGGAAGCTGGTTCAGTAACCCCACTCAGTGACTCTCTGACTGTGACCATGGGTGATAGTTATGTTGAGAGCTCCAGATATCTCCACAATGATTTCTACCTGCTCAACAGAACAAGCCTGGTGATGATAGCCAACCTTGTCACTATATCCAGAAACAAATGCTAAACAGATGGACTAGGCCTGGTTCTAAATTAAGAAAGCTCATTTTGACAAAACCTAAAAACAGTATTCATTTTAAGAATTTTCTTTAAAGTATTAATATTTTGCAGAATGGCCCAAAGGCATGGGCAACCGTCTAGAACAGCATGGTCTGTGGGCCAGCTATTTGGAATCCCCTAAAGGAAGGGTGCATTTAGAAAGTAGATTTCTGGGGGTTGAATTTCCTGTGTCCCCTCCGTTTGCTGCAGCCCTGCTCTCAGACCATGATCTGGTGCCGCGCAATCTTTGCAGGGGATGTGGCTTGCCTGAAGCAGGAGCGGTTTGGTGGGCCTGCTCAGTGGGGTGGCCTCAGGGATGGGGAACAGCACATCATCGACTTTGAGGCAGCTGCTCCCATGAATCAGATCCAGGAATCCATCTATACTTATAATAGGGTAATATGCAAATTGGTTGGGATGTTGTCATGTAACGACCAATCAGGAGGGCAGGGCAGTGAGCTACAAGTGGCAGAGAGCTACAGGAGGGCGTGGCAGCGAGCTAGGTGTGGTGGAGAGCTACAGGAGGGCATGGCAGCGAGCTAGGTGTGGTGGAGAGCTACAAGCAGTAGTGGGTGGGGCAGCCAGCTGAGGCAAGTGGCAGGGAGCTACTCGCGCATGGATTCGTGTGCAGGGTCACTAGTTTCTGTTAACTGTGTGGTGATTTACTCAAAGACATCTTGTTCCTACTGTAACATGGCAAAGAAGCTTTTTCACAACATGAACGTGAACTACAAAGCAGTGGAACTGGACATGCTTGGATATGGAAGCCAGTTTCAGGACGCACTTTACAAGATGACTGGCGAGAGAACTGTGCCAAGAATATTTGTCAATGGGACTTTTATTGGAGGTGCCACTGACACCCACAGGCTTCACCAAGAATGGAAATTGTTTCCACTGGTTCATCAGTGTTATTTTTTTAAAAAAGAAAAGCAACAAGCATTTTGGTGACAGTGTTTGAGGATGTCTCAATATATAAACAGTCTTCATGAAAACGTTGTTAAAATAATGAACAATAAATCGCTGTGGAAATCTCATCTTCCTGCTTGCCATTTTTTGAGCAAAAGAGATGGTATTTAAAACTGGAGGAAGGGAGTTGTGTCAAAAGAAAAAGGAAAGGATGTGTTTTATTGGAAATTTATATATGAATTTTACAGATTTGGTGTTCTTTATTATATATACTGTTCCAAAGGAGTTAACTCCTTACCTTTTACAGGGTTTAGTGAGGAGGACTGATGTGTAATTTCTCTTTAAAATGTAAGGCTCTCACTGATATGGTTGTGAACTTGGCAGGGACGTATCCTTGTCCTGTATTGTGACAACAGGCCCTCCCACTTTACTTCTGGAGTCAGAGAAGTATATTAAATTGGTAGGATGGAACGAAACTTATTCCAGAAAAACAAAATCACTCATTCAAGGACTTAGTGGTTCCAAAGAACAGAACTGCACCTGTGGGCAGTGTGAAAACAGAGAAAGTAGGCCCACAACGGAGTCGCCTGTGCTAAGCCCACGTCACCAAACCAAGACCTAATACATAAGACCTAAACTAACTGCAGCTTCGGCCCCTCCCGGAAATGCAAAGGTAGCCAGTCAGCCTGGAATCTCCTCGTTAGCACAAGGGGAGGTCCATCCTAGAGACCCCTGCTCCCCTAACTCTCCGCTGTAAGCTTCCTTTCTCACCCCTCTGTCTATGAAAGCCTTTCATTTTGTGCAGCTCTTCAACAGAAATGAGGAGGAGGAAAATGTCAGCCTCGTGTGAAACAATTCAGAAACGTACTATTCGTGCCTAAGAAGGATTTCCCTATGATCCCACAGTCATAGGGATCGGTGACCAGATTCTGGGAAGAGAAAAGCTACCCAGAGAGAGGAAAATGGATTTTAAGAGAAGTGGGGTGCTTCTGCCTTGGGGTCAACATGGACTACGGGACCTTTGGACAGTCCTGCAGGAGACAGCTGGCGGCGGTTTGGGCTACCTACATGGATTTATTAAATTGCCATTGGGGGACCCTGATGAAGCAAGAATTGGGACTGTTTCATTCTCACGTGGTAAGTTCTAACACTGGAATGCAACTAACAGGAACCAAAGTTTTGCCACCGTGAAGCTGCTTTTGGGATATTGATTTAAGCTGCTTATTAAGGAACAAAAGACTCAGAACTTTTGACTCTTCCCCCCTTTCCTGCCCAAGAGATTCAGAAAGACCTGCTTCAGGGAGATCTGAGGATGTCACCTTCGCCTAACCTGAATTAAGTGTGGAAGTAGAACAGGGCTTTAGGTGGGTGCCTGTTAGCCAGATACCCCAGGTCCCACTGTTTCTGAGTCGCCTAGCGGGGATTTTCCTGCCACGTGTGTGCAGCTCTTCCTCAACTTGTGGAAACCCTCCATCCTCTCCTGAAATCTAATGCCCCATTCTTCTTTGTCCAAATGTCCGACATACACAACAAATAGTGTCTATTTGGGGGGAGTTTTCATGCCTAAGTGAATTCCCCATGCGCAGGTATTAAACGTTGATGTTCTCCTGTGGGGGGGAAAAAAGTAGATTTCTGGGTTCCCCCAACCCAGATCCATTGAGTCAGATTCTCTGTTGATGAGGCCCAGGAATCTGCAATTAGAGCAAACCTCCCTGGCAATTGTTAAGCTGGCTGAGCTTGAGAATCAGTGACTTGAAATGCCACCATTAAAAATTCTTTGGTTTTAGCCTTTGGCCCTCTTTAAAATGTAAATGCTTCTAGAAAATGTACTATATTCAGATGTGAATATAATGAGGGTAAGTTCATTTGTATGCAGTATACAACATCACAACTCACAGAAAGCATGAGTGGGATGAGGAGAGAAGGAAGGATCAGTAAGGCACTGGCTCCTGGTAGAGGCTTAAGAAGGGGAAGAGGGCACTACTGTGCAATTTGCCACAAGTCTCTGCTGCCTTGAAATATAGTCATGTTTCCTTTTCTGTGGCTCCAGAAAACCCCCTCGGATAGCAAAATTAAGTCCCTTAATATAAATTGGTGTAATATTTGCATATGACCGATGCTTATCCTCCCATATATGTTAGTTAAATCATCTCTAGACTACTTACAATACCTAATATCGTCATGCATATTTAACAGTGAAGATATGTTCTGAGAAATGCACCATTAGGCAATTTTGTCATGATACTAACATGGAGTGTTCTTACACAAACCTAGATGGTGTGACCTCCGACTGTAATTGTGTGTGCTGCACTTCTATCTGACTGGCAGAGCAGCAGGTTTGTTTACACCAGCATCACCACAAACATCTGAGTAATACATTGTGCTACAATGTTATAATGGCTATGACCTCAGTGGGAAATAGGAATTTTTCAGCTCCATTATAACCTTATGGGACCACTGTCATATATGTGGTCCCTCATTGACTGAAATGCAACGTATGACTATACAATGTAGATGCTATGTAAATAGTTTATACTATATTATTTTGGGAATAATGACAAGAAAAAAGGGTGTACATGTTCTGTACATATGCAACCACCGCAGGCCTCGCTACATAGTACATGTTATCAATGAAATAACATTTTTCCTAATATTTTTGATCCAAGGTTGATTAAGTCTGCAGATGCAGAACCTGCAGATACAGAGGGCCAACTGGAAGGACAGGCCTGTGTTAAAGTTCTTGCGTAGGCAGTGTCGTTTCATCAGAAGTTGCACTTGAGTTTGGGTTCTGCCTATCTGACAGGCAGGCGTGGTACTGAGGATGGTTGTGATTTGCTCTGTGTGTGTGTAAAAGGGGGGCTTTCTTGGTAGGGGCGGTCAAGCTTGCTCTTGGTTATGTGAGCTGGGAGGGGGATTGAAAATCTTTCTCTTCTCCTTTATAGGCATTTCCCTGTGGGTGGACACAGGGATCCACCATGCACAGCTCAAAGCTCTTCCTTCTCTGGACTAAATGGCAACCATTATTGAAAAATCCCAAACCCTATTATTGCCCCTGTGTTTCCTACTGTTGACTTTTTAAAAAATCATTAGGGTTGTGGGGAGCGAGCTTCCTTTCTTCTTAAATGCTGTAAAGCCGAGCCTTGTGGGCAGCTCTGGCTGATTATCAGGATTTTCAAATTGACTCTTCTACTGTGTGGAAGGAGCTTAATTCTGTATCTAATTTTAATCTGCATCCCATGGTCAGGCATGTTGTGTTAAAGCATTTGTTAACATTTAAAGAGGGGGAGCTGATTATATTGATCCTTCTTGTGTAAATTGGCCAAGGTGATCAATTTTGGGTTGTAAACTTTTGATGTTTAAATGCATTACCTTAATACCATTAAGCACAGTCAATTGTCAACCCCATTAACCCATAGTGTACAGCCTGAATTTAGAATTCAACATTTCCAGAATGGTGATGTTAGAAGGGGAATTTAACTATGTCCATTACAAGCTATTTCCTGCGTGCGCTACTGAAATGGGCCATCCTGGGCTCACTGGCATAGTCATAGATCGCCTTGCTGAGAATCTACTCCGCCTTCCTTCCATCGCATCTTGACCTCAATCATGAGAGAATGAACAGATTTCTATTAAGCTACCATTCAGGCAGTTAGTATACAGGTGGGGAGGATTAATAGTGGCATCTGTTGTTGCAAACCAACAAAAGATAAACACAAAGGCAAAATGTTGCCAGCATGAAGCTACTGTCACACCAAGGCTAAGGGCACAGTGATTTCCACAGCCGAGGGGCTGGTTCATAGGCATAGGGCTGCTTTGACATGGTGGCGACTAAATCACCAACAAATAATTCCTCCCCTAAGGGCTTTCTCTGCCCTTTGCCCATGCAATAGATTCCCTCTATAAGGAAAGAACTTGATTAAATGCTGTATCAGTTAGGATTAAGAACAGCTGTGAGTGACAGGAAATCCAAATTAACAGTGACTTAAACACACAAGATTTAATCCTCTCATGTGAGCAATCTAAGGCTTGACAATCCAGGTCAGGGTTGGCAGTCCTGTGAATTTACCAGGACATAGGCTCCTTCCAGCTTTTAGATCCATCATCTATCTCTAGGGTGCTTCTCTCACGCTTATGACCAAAGGTGATTGCTTAAACTCTGGCTATCATGTCACCTTTCCAGACAGTAGAAAGAAAAAATAGGGCAAAGGACAGTGCACTGTTTTCCCATAAGGACACTTTTTAGAAGTCACATAGGAAACTTCCACTTATACACCAATGGCCAAAACTTAGTGGCCATACTGAGGCACAAGGGAGGTTGGGAAATATAATATTAAGCATGTGTTCTGCTAAAACTCAAAATTCTCTTACAAATGGAGAGAAAAGATATTGGAGGTCAACTATTTCTGTCCCCGGTGCTATGTGTGTTGGAGGTACAGAGAGAATAACTGTGTCTGTGATGACCCACGTCCCACGTGGTTCAGAGTTCGGGCTCTGGAAGAGGGGCCGCACACAAATGAAAGAGACGAGACAAGAAATGATAATTTGGAAATATTGGGGGACCAGGCGGGAGCCCAGCTCAAGAGGAAGGACTCCACCTGGGCTCAGGCCTTGCCATCCTTTTATTCAATTTGGGACACACCTATAGCCCTTAGGCGGGCCATTTTCAGTAACAGGCAGACTATCTTATCAGTAAGGATTTACATGACTGTCTGGTGGGGAAGTTGCTTCAGCTACCATTGTCTCGACTAAACAGTGGGTGCATAGCCCTGACCTTTGCCAGGGCTCAAGGGTCACCAGCATTCCCGGCTCCTTGTCCACATCTCTCTGCTAGTGAAGACAATAGGCGGCTTCCCACATGAATCAAGCTTTTTTCTTTTTCTCCTGCCATCATGTATCAACAACTCTCCATTTCCCCTTATCTCAACCAATTTAAAAAGTTTATAGCAACCTAGACAAAATGGAAAAGCATCCAGAAAGATCCAAGACAAGGGGAAAGGGTGTATGTAACATCAACATTTCTCCCTCAAATGATTTCAAAGCATTTCCTTTCACTTGCTCACTTTATATGCCATAGTCTGGCCATCGGCTGTCTCATTTTTACTCCGGTAAGGGAAGAATATGATGCTTTTACAGTGCAATTCCAACTCTCATTAAAGTACACCAGTTAAACTGTAAGTGTTTTTAAATAAAAATAACTTACCTATAATTTGGGATATGCTAGAAGGCATCTTTCTACCATCTGCCTATTGTAGCTACCATTCCAGATGTTTCAGTTGTCATTGAGAAATCTCATGGAAACTTGAAGCCTCAAGGTGTACCTTGGGTTCCAGACCCAGTTCAGGTTCACTGAGTTCCCCTGGGATTGACTACAGACTCTCCATATAGTCTTCTTCTTAAGAATTCATTATTAGGAACTGAGATTTTCTATTTGTTTGGGAAGGTTTACTGAACACATCTTCTGAAATGAAGAAATCTCTAATAAGGCTGATTCTCAACCTGTGGATTAGCCATGCTCAGTGATTCATCCCTCACAACTCTCTATTATATGCTTCTTGACTCTCTCTTTGCCCATTTATGAGTGCTGAGGGAATGCAAATTTAAGTTTAACAGGAGCCTGAGCAAAATCTAATTGAGAAGGTAACTTTCCCCCAAATAATATACGAGGTAAAATAGAAATGATTTAAAAATTATCAGTGTCTCATTCATTGATGTGGATAATCAAGAAATGACTATACAGTAAGACCTCATTATTTTGGGCCCCAGTAATTCAGAATTTGTGATTAAATTTCTGCCCAGTTCCTGTTCAAATTACCATTGCACTATCTCTGAATGAATGGTTAGCTAAGCAAAGTAATACTGTAAACAAGATTGCGAAGGGGCATGTTGCACCTAGGAGGGATCGAACTGGTTTTAAGGGCTTTGACACATTATTTGCATGCAAATGACTGCTGCTCATTACAAATAAGCCCTACATAGCCATCAAAACTCAGGAATTCATTTGGAAACATTTTGTTACCAGTTAGCTTGTTACTATATATTATGGCAAATAGTAAAAAGACATCTAATTTTTTAGAAATATATAACTTAGACCATTTATAAATTGGATGCACCTTCCCTGTATTTGGCCTGTATCAGCGGTTTCCCTCTATGTATGGAGATGAGTTAGCTAGCCATAGGCTGAAACTAACCCATTTATAAATTAGTGACTATTTCTGCAAATGGACCAAGGAGTCCTGCCTACATGAGAAAAACCATTCAGGATCATTTACAACTATGTGAAATATTTACCAACTCTGAACAAGCTCAGTGAAGGCACTGGTCAAACGTTTAGGCGTTGATTCTAGTCCAATTACAGCAGCTCACAGCCAGTGATCTTGAAAGTATTAGTACGGCACTGAAAAGTTTGTTGTTGTTTTTTTCATTTTATTCGATCTGATCAGCCCAGTCACAAATCACATAACTAGGATGTTTAAAACAATTAGAAATAACAAACTATCATTTATAATACTTTATAATATACCAGTGGCTTTTTGGTAAAGCAGATCATGTTATCCAGCTAATATTATCCAGTGATAATATTTGACTTATTATTAAAATCTCAAGACTTTTAGTCCCTTGGCTTAGCAAATAGGTTCACTGGGGAAGCAGTATTTCATTTTAGTTAAGAGCACAAGACAACATAGTTCAGTCCCTGTTTTTTCTGCTTTTACTTTAATCCTTGTTAGTCAGTCTCCTCACTTGTAAAACGGGGAATATAGCCCTACCTCAGGACTTAGCACAGTGCCTGGGAAATATCATTATTATAGCTGTCATTCATATAAGTGATAATATTTGCTGAATTTATGTAGTAACGTTACAGAACTGAACAACTTTAAAGGGGACAGATGGTTCCATTGGTTGTTAGTTGCAACAGGCTTGGCCAATGAGGTTTCAGTCATTGGCTTTCAGCCATTGCACAGTGTTTAAGCCTCAGTTAACCTTTTAATGCATTGACAGTACTTGAAAACCCATTGTGAAGTGTATGTGAGTTTAATTGAAAAAGTCACTTCGGGATCAATAGTACCTTCCAAACTAAGCACATGTGAAGTCTATCCTCTGATTAGTGAGTGTGGCCACTATCCAAATTGCTGGCCACCTAGACTCTCCATATGCCACGACATATTGTATACATGTAAGAAATTCCCAGGCTCACTGCATTTTCAATGATTTTGATGACATACATACTCATAGATCACAGTTGCCTAACAGAAAAGCTACGCACAGCATCAGTTGAATAGAACAAAACAGTACAATGAGTGAAAGTCTGTCTAGAGTCAGTCATTAAAGCACATTCTTTGTGGTCTTTTACTGAATGAAGAACCTGTCAAAAAGCAGTGTTTATTCCTTCTCAGCATCTTAATCTAACAACCCTGTATAAACTGGTCGCCCATCTCTGTGCCTTCAGAAGTACTTATTATTACACTAGTGACCCAGTGCACAAAATTCATGCACATTAAAAGGGGATTAATTAGAGGAAATAATTTAATATTGCTATTTGCCCTTTCTCTATAATAGAAGTGTCCTAGATGACAGAAATTTAGTAAAACGTATATGAAAACCTTCCTCCTGTCAGAGTCTGGGGCTCACCACGGGACCCAGAGTCAAGTCCCCGCCCACCCACATGCACCTCAAAATTATGTGAGACCCAGACCCTGCCGGGCCCCCCCCCTCCATTGGGCTAGATCCAGACCCTGCCAGTCCCACCCTTGTCAAGCCCTGCTGGGCAAGGGGAGTAGCCTCAGGTCCCCTGGCCCAGTGCCAGGACAGGAGGTGTGGCCTGAGGTCCCCCAGCCTGATGCCAGGACGGGGGGCGCGGCCTGAGGTCCCCTGTCAAGCCCCCACGGGGGGGGGGGGGAGTGGGGAGGGCGTAGCCTCAGGTCCCTCCTGATTGCTTGTTAAGGCTCCTTTTGGGAACTTGGCCTCAGCTGTGGGTGCAGCCATCTTTGTGACAGAGTGATGGTCAATTAGCATATTCCCTCTTTATTAGATAGGATTGCCTTCAGGACCAGACTCAGGTGCATGTGAGGGATTGAAAGAATGAGACCAGTCCTTCCTCAAACTTCTGCCATACAAATTAAGTGGTTGAATTTGTCAGATGAGAAAGAGTGGAACTGGTGTGGATCCTATGAGGAGTTAAGCAAGTTTCAAGTGATTTGATGAAAATGATAAAGTTCTGATAGTTGGGTATGATTTCCTTTATGTTAAAGAGAGTGAAATCAAAGTGATCTTTCTAATCACATCATTTTCATTTAGTACCTACATTCCATTAATGCTTTCTTGAGTGGCAGCTAAAGGGGCAGGGTCACACCCAGAAAATGCCACTCTGGACATATTCAAAAGTAGGTGACTAGACATCAGCATCCTCTATCTTATATGTTGCAATAGGGAAAGAAAGATGGCTAACCCTTGCTTTGTGTGCACTCTAAGGTACCTGCTGCCACTAGGCTTTGTCTTGCTAAGAGCTCTTCATTTCATTAGGTTTTCTCCCCCTCCCTCTCTTAGTCACCCCCAACCCCTTCAGGTCTAGAAACCCAATAGTGAACTTGATTCTTAGGGTTTGTTTATTATTAATCAGAATATAAAAATTCCAAATTCCATTCATTTTTATGTCTCTTTTCTGTGTAGAGCTATGTGTTTTCGGAATGTTTATGGACCCACAACAAGATGTGGTGTTGAATTCACATTTGCCTGACAACTTACATCATGTTGAGGTAAGGAAAGTTTTGGACAAAAATTATAATGTCATTTTAGGTAAATGGAGCAGCTCAAACACAGAAATTTAGAGTGACATCTCCACCAACCGCCCCCCCCCCCCCATCATATTATCACCATATAATAATGCCTGCCTGTAGGAGTCTAAGTTTCTCCACTTATGAGATGGGTTCAATAACATTGACATCTGTTTTTATTGATGGGTTTTGAGGGCTATTAAATTAGCACTTTTTAAAGGGGTTAAATAAGTGTCAAGTAGTAGTAGTAAACAAATTTCACTTAAAACAATGAATAATGGAAGCTATGCTTCATTTATCATTACTGGCAACACAAATATATCAGAGGAAGCCAGTCATTTTTTTTCTCCAGCTCTCATGACAAATGCGCAATTCAGAAATAGTTCTTCCGGTTCTCTATGTCTTTCTGCTCAATCTATCATTGACTGTTGAGATTGGTGCCTACTTGTTGGTTTTGTATTTGCTTCTCAGCAATCTGTTGGAAATGGTAAATAAAGGGGTACTCTGATGAAACGTGTGTGCTTGAGGTTGAGCTGGAGGTTAGAGTGCAAGAGGTGAAAGAATGGACACTGAGTTCAGTGTGGAAATGCAATTAGTAAGCCTATAATGGAAACGTCTAGGTCTAAATAAGCCCCAATTTAATATTTGTTCTACTTTTGAGAATATCCACATAGTGTTCCCTCTATACATGCCTAAGCCTCTGGTACCTTTGCAGTAATCACAAATTCAGCTTTCTACTGTTTCTAATGGGTAGAACATCCAATGAGAAGGGATGCTGTGTTCCTCATGCTTGAATATTATGACTGGATGGTTGTGTTGCAGGATAAGAAGGCACTCTTAAATGAAGGAATATATCAGCATTATAAATTACATTTCAAAACATTTTGGCCAACACATTTTGGGTTGGATTTGCCCATATTAATAATGTTACTCCCACATCTTTAAAATATATATACATTTAATATTGAAATATAAGATACTACTTATATTTTTATTGCTTTCAGAGAGGAAGGGAGAGGGAGAGGGAGATAGAAACATCAATGATGAGAGAGAATCATTGATCAGCTGCCTTCTGCATGCCCCACATTGGAGATTGAGCCGCAACCCTGGCATGTGCCCTGACCAGGAATTGAAACTTGACCTCCTGGTTCATAGGTTGACACTCAACCACTGAGCCATGCCAGCCAGGTTCCATGTATTTTTTAAGCATTCCTTTCCTACCCTGCAGGAATAAAAATATTCTCCTAAAAGTGCCTTTAAAAATAGTTTTTTTAATCTTTTACATTTAAGTCTTTAGTCTACCTGAAAAGGATTTTGTGTATATGGAATAACATATGTATCTGTTTTTATCTATTGCTATGTAACAAATCACCCCAAAACTTAAGGGATTAAAACAATATAAAACAATAACTTGTTATCTCCCATGGTTCTGGGGATTGAGGTTCATTTGGGTTGTTCTCACTTGGGGTTCCTCTTACAATTACTGTCAGATGGAAGTTATTCTAGAGTAAACCAAGGCTTCCTTGTTCATGCATCTGATGCCTGAGCTGATCTCACATCCTCTCTTCACATGGTCTCTCCAGGTGGCTGGCTTGGCTTCTTCATAGAAGGACAGTCTCAGGGAATCAAAACTTCTTACATGTCGTCTAGCTTCTTCCAGGGCAAGTGTTCCACCAAACAGGAAGTGGAGACTGCCAGTTTTTTAAGTCCCAAGCCCAGAAACTGGCACATATGCTATTATTCAATCATATTCTATTGTTCAGAAAAGCCACACAGCCCACCCAATTTCAATAGAGGGAGAAATAGACCCACCTCTGAATGACAAGTTTCAAAGAATTTGAGACCATTTTCAATTGACCATTGGATTAAAATGTACTTTTCCCATACAGATAAGCAGCTGACTCACTAAAACCTGCATGGAGTCACTAACAACAAAAGACCAGTTTAAACATAATTTTCAGAGGAGATCTTTGCCCCACCAGTCAATACCAAGTTTTGAGCTAGGCAGTCTTTAGACTCCCTTAGTGGATGAGTCTATTTCCAGTTCACCTTTGTACTGGGGACATAGCTGTTTGGAATCATAGTTTTATATGAGAATAGGGATATTATAGATTTCCTACCTCATCAGCTCTAGTTTTTATCTCCCTTCCTCCAAACCTGCCCCCCCCCCACCCACACACACACCCTACAAGGTCATAAAAAACTGAAAGCTCATATTCAGTTTTGTTAATATCCTCCAAACAAAAGCAAGCTTACATCTCTGGGTTCCTGTTTTTTGTTTGTTTGTTTGTTTTGTTTTGTTTTATCTTTTCTGCATATTTCTTACTTCCATGACAATTCACTTGTGATTAAACACACACACACACACACACACACACACACACACACACACACACACACACAAATGGCATTGTTGACCAAATGAGTGAATGCTAGTGTTATGGAAATGCAAAGGGCTGAGGAGATGAGAGCATCACCTTGGAAGCTGTGCTCCAGGTATGCAGAATTCAGTGGAAGCTGCCATTACTTTCTTAATCACTGTAATAAGCTGATTTGTTTTGTTTTGTTTTTGCATTGTTATTGTTGGAGAAAGTGGGACTTCTATAGCTCACCCCAGGGGGATAGGAAATAGAACACACTCATTCAATCTAGGTAGATAGTGAACCATAAGTGAATCATTACTATCTTACTGAATTTGCAAATAGCAGTCTTCTAACAAGGTAATACTTTCATTGAGTAGCATTTTGTTGTTGTTGTTAATCCTCACCGGAGGATATTTTTCCATTGATTTTTAGAGAGAGTGGAAGAAAAAGGGAAAGAGAGAAACATTGATATGAGAGAAATTGGTTGCCTCATGCACAAGCCCTGACCAAGGCCCAGGCTGGGGAGGAGCCTGAAACCAAGGTACATGCCCTTGACTGGAATCGAACCTGGGACTCTTCAGTCTGCAGCTGATGCTCTATCCACTGGGCCAAAACCAGCCAGGGACATTGAGTAGCATTTCTTAAACTGCACTTGTTTTCCAATAATCATTACCAAGTAGATGTGAAGATCTAAACCTTGAGAAAGAGATGAATACATAAGGATTCGTGGAAATTTGAAATGATATTGTATTTTGTTGTTGTTGTTGTTCTGTGTGTTTGTTTTACTTAGGAACATTTTTGTGTGTCCTAGAAAGAAAACCATTAAATTGTATGCTTCAAAGGAAGTTTTATTAGGAAGTAAAATTTTAAAACAAAACTCTGGGGCTTGTCACATGCCTGAACCTAGAATGAGATGATATAATATAGTATTTGCTATGGTCTGAATGTCTGTGTCTCAAAATTCATAGGTTAAAATCCTGACCCCCAAGCTGATTATATTAAGAGGTGGGGCCTTTAAGAGGTGGTTAGTGTCCTTATAAAAGAGACCTGAGGGAACTCCTTTGCCCCTTTCACCATGTGAGAACACAGAAAGTGCCATCTGTGAACCAGAGAGCATGCCCTCACTAGGCACCAAATCTGCCAGCAGCTTGATCTTGGACTTTCCAGCTTCTAAAACTGTGAGAAATAAATTTCTGATGTTTATAAGCCACTTGAGTCTGTAGTATTTTGTTGGAGAAGCCTGAACCGACTAAGAAAGTAGTCAGGAACAAGCTCTCTGATGTTACTTTCCAGCTTCACCTTTTTCTAGGTAATTTTTGTCAAGTCACTTAATCCCTGCATCTTTCTTTTTTTAAAATAATTTTCATTTGCATTTGCATACACACACACACACACACACACACACACACACACACACACATATATATATATATATATGGCCCGGTGCATGAAATTCGTGCACAGGTAGGGTCCTTAGCAGCAGCTGGCCAGAGCACCTCTCTTCCCCCAGCTGCCTGCCACTGCCAGCCCCGCCCCAGGTCGAACTCCCGGTCAAACTCCAGGTCAAACTCCTGGTTGAGGGGACAATTTGCATATTAGGCTTTTATTATGTAGGATACATATAAATTATTGAGTTTTTAGAGAGAGAAGGGAGAGTGATTGAGAGGTGGAAACATCAATGAGAGAGAAACATCACTAATCAGCTGCCTCCTGCACACACCCCCACTGGGGATCAAGCCTGCAACCCGAGCATGTGCCCTGACTGGGAATCAAACCGGCAACCACCTGGTTCATGGGTCAACACTCAACCACTGAGCCATACTGGCCAGGCCCTGCATCTTTCTATAAGGACCACCGTATGTCCTTCACCTCACAAAGGGAAATAGTCTAATCATCTATGAATGGTATTTGTGCACAGGAAAAGTTTCAATTAGCCTAGCTTTTCTTTCAACCATTACTGTATTTCAGCTAAGATTGAACAGCAATGTCCATCACATGCAAGGCAACAGGAATTAAGAAGAGTCCAATACATTTAAGATTGTTTGATGTATTTTTTTCTTGATCAAGATAGTGTTGACTGAGCTAGCTTCTTTAATGAGCAGTTACACTTCCAGTTTTATTTATTAATTAGAGGCCCGATGCATGAAATTCGTGCAAGAGTAGGCCTTCCTTCCCTCCTGGCTGCCGGCACTGGCTTCCCTCTGGCACCTGGGACCCAGGCTTCCCTCGCAGCCCTGGCTTTGTCCAGAAGGACGGAAGGACTTCCGGTTTAATTAGCATATTACGCTTTTATTATTATAGATGATCATCAATGGCCTCCACAATTTAGATGCAATGATCAGACAATTACCTTTTGCATTTGAACTGAAAAAAGAAGAAAGTCATTTAATTGCTAGTAATTTTTTCTCATTTTACAAAAGCCCTTCCTTAATTCTTGGTGACATAATAATAACAGCCAGATAAAACTCGGATTTGGCACACAATAACTCCTTTTGCTCCTTAAAAGCCAAACTATAAATCCCAAATGGCCTCATATTGCTTATGAGCATAGGGTTGAAAGGACTATATTTTCAACATTTTTTTTTAAGAACAAAGAAAAGGGATTTTGGCAAGAGTTGAGATAAGGGAGCTCTTTCTCTTCTCTCACTGTGTCTTTCTAATAGCCTGGTCAATCTCAGCAACACAAATCTATGAGGCGATTTAGTCCTCTTCCTCTTGTCTTCCTCCATCTTTCCAGAATACATCTACCCCCATACTTGATATCCTCACTGTATTCTTGAAAGTGACTTGTTGTAATGACAAATTGGGCGAATAATTCTGTCTTTCTGGATGAAACAGAAAGGAAAACAGACAGCAGGCTTTAGTCTCATTCTGTGGTTTGACTCCCAGCTGTTCCTGAGCAGCTCACAGAGAACTAACATGGGTTTGATTAGAGAAATCAGGGGTGTTGGGAAGGTCACACAATTTCTGGCAGCTTTCTTGTAAGTGAAATCCAAGTAATTTATTCCTGATGGTATCTATTTCAATTGTGGAGAGACAGAGTGAAAGAAAAACAGTCTGAACAGTGATTTGGAAAACAGAAATTCTTGGGCTTTGCTCCCAGCCTTAATGTCAACTACCTCTATAGTCTGGGTGCTTGTCCCAGAAGAGTACTCCAAGAATTAATTAGCTTCTTAAATGCTTTGGATGTCAAAATGTGCTAAATAAACATATGGCAGATTGAACTCATCAGAGGAGAAGAGAGACCTGAATGGGGGCGGGGGTGGGGCGAGGTGAGGAACAGTTATAGAAATGGATTATTAAAAAAGAAAATATCCTTAAGGTGTATATTGCCTTACATAAGCTGAAGAAAGCAGAGAATAAGGTTAAAAAATCATCAGAAGCTAATAGAATACTATGATCCATAACCAGTGACTAGAGGTGGGAGGCTGAGTGAGGACAAGGGTGAACCACGTAATAATGGAGAGCTAGGCTATGTGGCTAGAAAAAAACACATAACCTAATCTTTCAAGAAAGAAAATAGTACACTGATCTTAGGAGGCAGAAGAGCATTGTGGAACAGAAAGCAAAAGACAAGACTGGATAATTAGATGGACTTGTCCCAGAGGAAATAAGTCAGGAGGAGGACGAGGCAGGTAATATTAATGTTGTGAGCAGATGGACAGTATAATACCAAACCGAAGTTGCTGATCCAAAACATAGGAGCAAACATGATGTAGTCAAAATAGCAGGGAACAATTGAAAATGAGATAGAAATTTTACAGATGGAAGATAATAAGCTAGTCATAAACTGCTTATCAGGTTGAAAAGAAAGAACACAGTGAAATGTTGAGGAGGTGGGTGAGACAACATAATGTGGTCCAAAATGCAGTTTCAGTCAGGTATTAGAATATGAAAGAAAATAGAAATGGTACAATAACATGAAATTTAGATGGGACTGAGTGAGGGTGAGGGGTTGGGACATTACAGAAAGAGATTTGTAGTATAATAAGACTGAGTATGGGTCTTAGACATGCATGCTATTTAGGCTTTCAGTAAAGAAAAAGTTCAGAAGCAGGCATACAACTATTCAGATGTATGGTGGGCTCATTGAACCCCAGTATCTCCCATAATTGCCTTGGATGTCCAGTTTGCATTTGCTTCTGAAAAATGAATGTTTACACCTGCTCAGAACACTCTGCTCTCATATTAGCCTGTCCTCTAAGAAAATAACCATCACAGCTCACATACCTAATTAAGAGGTTCAAATGCCATCATTGGCCATTATTTCCTTCCAGGGCAGTAATTCCATCCAGCAAGTTTGTCACCAGTCCAGACCTTTGGGAAATCCACTTCATTGCCATCAATCTTTTAACTCACGCTTTAAATTTTTGACTAGAATTTCAAATTTAAAACCTTGTTATAAGCTTTTCTTTGCTTATCTTTATTTTATACCAAGTTGGACCTGAAAATGCTTAACAAGCATTCCTTAAATCCAGATTTCAAAATTATTGATGATTTATCTAGTTACTGCTTCTGAATTGGTTAGATAAAAGCCATAAACCTTAATTACATAATAAAGTTTCCTTCTAAATATCAAAATCCCTAAGAGAACAATCATTTGCAGTATCCAGACCAAGATTTTGTGTGCAAGATCGCCAAGTACCCTCCTGGGTTTGGGGCACAGGCTGTTACTGACAGCTTCATGGCTACATTGCCAGCTCAGCTTCACTGATTTAATCCTCTGCCTGCCCTGCTTTATGTTACCCGAGCTACTTGATTCACAAAATATGGAGGGGCCTTAGTTTGGAATAAAGTTGCTTCTTTAAGTGTTTAATTCTACCCCAACTAGGCACTCAACATTGACCCATCTGTTTATTGCATCAACTTGCTTGATATGTTGTTTATTACTATTCCCAATAACTTCTTCAATATCAAAGTTAACAAATACTCACTGCAGAAAATTAAACACACGGAAAACCACAAAAAGAAAAGCAGAGGCAAGGACCTGAATAGACATTTCTCCATAGAAGATACACTAATGGCCAACAAGCATGTGAAAAGATGTGCAATATCACCGATCATCAGGGAAATATAGACAAAAACTATAGTGAGATATCCCTTCATGCCCATTAGAATGGCCACTATTTTTTAAAAAGGAAATAAATGGTGGTGAGAATGTGGAGAAATTGGAACCCTTGTGCACTATTAGTAGGAATGTAAAATGGTGCAGTGCTGTGGAAAATATTATGAAAGTTTCTCAAAAAATTAAAAATGGAATTACCGTATGATCCAGCAATCCCATTTCTGGGTATATATGCAAAAGAATTGAAAGCAGGATCTCAAAGAGATATTTGCACACCCATGTTGATTGTAGCTTTATTCATAATACCCAAGAGGTGGAAGCAACCCACATATTTATCAGTGTTTGAATGAATAAAGAAAATGTGGTATATACATATAATGGAATATGATTCGAATGCTATGTGCTGCAACATGGATGAAGCTTGAGGGTGTTATTTTAAGTGAAATAATCCAGTAACAAAAAGACAACTATTGTATGATTTCGCTTACACAAAACATCTAAAGTAGTCAAATTCATAGAAACAGAAAATAAAATTGTGGTTACCAGGAGCTGGGAGGTGGGGAGAGGGGGAGTTGTTCAATGAGAATGGAGGTTTATTTTGCAAGATGAAAATGTTCTAGACATCTGTGCACAACCATGTAAATACAGTTGATGCTACTGAACTGTACACTTAAAAATGGTTAAGATGGTAAATGTTATGTGTTTTTTAACCACAATTAAAAATGTTTTTAAAAGAAAGGAGGAGGAAGAAAAATAATGCTTGAAACGCACTTGAGTGTTGGTGCTTACATACTTGGCTGAGCCTGGAACATTACCAATGTGTGAATGAGTCTGGGCTGGTCTACTGGAAGATGCAAGACTACATCTCAGAAGTCATCCAGCCAGCAGACAACTAACCAGTCACCAGCCAACCCAGCACCCAATCACAGAAACAACGCATGCGCCACAGCAAAGATCAGTTAGCTGAGCCTGACCCAGATCTGAAGAAACACTCCTCTGAAAACAACCCAAATTGTTGGCCTGCATATTTTTGAGCTAAATAAATGGCTGTTGCTTGGGGGGAAATATAAAGCAAAACAGAAGTCACTCAAAATTCTTGCATGCAGAGGGACCCAATTCATGAATTTATATAAGTTGTGTGTTTGTGTTTATGCACATAATAGTATTCTATCATGGCTTTGCACATTTATTTCTTTAATCCCAATGCCTTGTTGTGAGGCATTTAGCTTGTTTTTAGTATTATGAAATTAGAAATAGCACTGAGATGAGCGCTTTTTGGATATATTTTGTATACAACAATGATTATTTTCTTAGGATGATTAGACATTGAGTATCTGGGTAAGAGCTATATAAATTAAATTACTCAGGTGTCTTAAAAGCATTAACTGAAACCTTTTTAAAACTGGTGGGTGGATTTTCTTTTCACATCCAATCACTAAATTACAATACTGTTTTTGAACTCTAGCATTGTTGAACTGTAAATATCATTTGATTGACTACTGTGGGTGAGTAGCTGAAGAAAGAAATCTATAGGCAATGAAAATAGATATTAGTGGGTAAATCCTTATTACAGATGAGAGACACAGAAATGCAACCTGAAAGAATGAGAGAGAGAGGCCGAAAAACCAGGACTACAGGCTTTCTTAGAGGAGGACCCTGCCGGGCTGTCTCGCAAGGGGAGAACAGCAACACGTGCAGAGGGGAACACACCTTTTGAGGGGAGGAATGGGAAGGGATGGGGCTTAGGGTACTCGGCACGCGCTGATGGTGGCTTCATATAAGGCACATGATTAGGCACTTAGGTACTTAGGAATCAAGGGCTTAGGGTATTTGGCAGGTGCTGATTGGTGGTTCAATGTATAGTCCATGTAAGGTGCCTGGTTAGGTGCTCAGGAATGTCCAGGCCGCAGGTGCAGGTTATGTCATACTCCGTCCACCAGTTGGGGGAAGGGAGGACCTATCTCAACCCAAATAGAAAAAGAATTTATTGCTACTGTTTCAATATTTTCCTGTTCCATAAAATGGAGCCGATTTTTCAGGGCCTGTGGTGGAGGGCAGCACACATTTGATTGAGAAAGCAGACACAAAGAGCTTTCTATGATAATAATGCTATGAGATCCACTAAATTGCTTGTAAAAAATGCCCCCCAAACATTTAGTTTTATCCATACTTTTGAAGAAATAATATTAAGGTTGATTTTTACCCATCTTCATCTATTTTAAATGGCAGCCAACCTGTGAAAGTTCATATCAGAAGGCTATTCAGCTTAAGACTTATTAAAATGGCATGAATTAACAATGATGTTATTAACTAAGGTGTTGTTGCAGAAGACCAAAGAAAACCAAGGACGCTTCAAAGAAGAGGAGGGACACTGTTTAAAACACCAGTTGACTCAGGGAACAACCTTCCAAATCTGAGTGAAGAAACATGCATGGGGCTTTCCTTTATATCTCCCTGTGGTCTTTGTCCCGCAAATATGGATTATGCTTCTGGTCCTTTTCGCAGGCCTTGCAAGAAGGCCCCCAGGTGTTGGGGAGCTCCAGGCCATATCTGAGGGTCTGGCCTGGCGCCAGCATTAATAACCCTCCCTCTGGGGCAGTGCACTGTTCACAGTAACAGGTTCTGCAAGACCAGAATCTGGGAAGGAGAGAGGGACTTAATTATAGGTTATCAAGAATGTACACTGAGCTTGCTGGCTTGGATTCAGATCACTAGCCCCAGATATCAGGGTTACATAGGAATTAGCCCTTTTTAGCCTTCTCATTGTCATCCAGCTAAATATTTTGGAACTAAAAAAAACAACACAATTCCTTGTCCTTTTCAACTAAGGAGTAAATAGATGTCTAGTCCCTCTTACCCCCTGCAATGGAAGTAAAACCTGGTTCTTACATATGCCTGTGCATGGGGGAAAAAAGAATATTTCCTCAGGAAGACTAGAGTGCTTAGCTTATGCCCAGCATGACGCGTATAGGCTAGGACATTTGGATAAGGTTCAATCATGGGTGAATTTCTAGGTGACTGATATTTTGGGGGCATTCCTATAAGCATGATGTTTAGTTGCCATCAATAATGTATTTAGTGGAGTTTTGACAGCTTTGGGCAATTCTCTGCACATATTCCTTTGAGAATTAGCAGAACTTTGAATCATTATGTGGGCAACCAATAACCAGCCCTCCAGGTCACTCAGATCTTGCAAGGGGCTGCTTAGGAGTGGCTGTTTCTATGAAGTTAGAGAAGGTTGTCAGTGAATGACACCTTCCTCACACACAAAAAAGCTTCCCTTTCCAATTCCTGGAGTGTGTGTGAATGTTGGAGGAGGGTCAGTGTGTGCGACTAGGAGAGAATTTCCATTATAACAGCTGGGGGAAACAGTCCCCAAGAAAAACTCTACTGCTGCTCCCTGAACTTCATATACAAAGCAAATGGATCTTAAGAAGTGGAGCCAAGTCAGTGTGAAATTGAGCATTGAGGACAAATTTTAAAAGATGCTGTGATTGTGTTTTGGTAATTGTTAAAATAATTTTTTCGGTAGTCATCACTGGGATCATGAATCTGCTCCCCTCCCCCCTGCCCATCTTGAAATGCAAACAAAGGCTTGTTGACTATGAGGAATGCTTTGACTCTGAGAAGAGAAGGAGCATTTATTTTTTTCGCTTCTGTGCTGGCAATGAGAAGGCTAAAAGGACTAATTCCAATGTAACCCTCTGATATTTGGAGGCTAGTGATCTGAATCCAAGCCAGCAAGCTCACTGTACATTCCTGATAACCTATAATTAAGTCACTACCTCTTTCCCAGATTCTGGTCTTGCAGAACCAGTTACAGAGGCCATTGGGCTGTGGACAGTGCACTGCCCAGAGGGAGGATTATTAACGCTGATGCCAGGCCAGACCATCAGATATGGCCTGGAGACCCCCAACACCTGGGGGCCTTCTTGCAAGGCCCACGAAAAGGACCGGAAGCATAATCCATGTTTGTGGGACAAAGATCACAGGAGGGAGATATAAAGGAAAGCCCCATGTGTTTTCCTTCACTCAGATTTGGAAGGCTGTTCCCTGAGTCTGCTGGTGTATTAAACAGTGTCCCTTCTTTTTTCTCAGAAGCATCCTTGGTTTTCTTTGGTCTTCTGCAACAGCTGGTTCCCTGATACCGGGAAACCAACCGCACTTGGCTTTTTTGGCCTCCAGTGAGGGGACAGGGCTTGGGGCCCAGGGGTGTGGGATAGGCCTCCGGAAGGCGCGCCCTGCTGATTTTAGCAGAATTGAACCGGGGCACTCCTGGCGCTTCCGGAACTCAGCCTAGGACCCGGCCGGCATCTGGAGAAAGTGGACAGACACTTCTGGACCTGTCGACAGAATCGGCAACGTAGGGGCCCCAGTCAGTCAGGCCCACTCCAGTGAGTGGAAGGGGCAGCTTGATCACCTCCCCAGAAGTCATAGGACTTCATCAGTTAAATTGGTCAGGAATCAGGAATCGGGTGGATTGTGTTTTTAAACTCTGAGTGAATGTCTGGTGAAAGTGTGTGAGTGTGGAGGGAGAGGGCCTGCCCTCTCTTGTCCTTTGTGTGGCTCCACGACCTTGGTTATGGAGTCCGAGTGGGCCCCAACCTGCGGTTCCACGATTTGTCATATGGCATAACGGTGACTCACCCCCACGTGGAGGTGACCAGGCCCGGGGTTTATACGGGAGCACCTTAGCTAAGACAAATCTAAGCTCCCAAGGGACACAGCCACGCGGGCATCTGAGTGAGGATCTGTGAAAACAGGTCACCCCCTACCTTGTCTGTCTCTCGCCACCATCATCATGGGGTCGGGACAAAGCAAACCCACTGTTCTCAATTGCATGTTGAAAATTTTTGAAAAGGGTTTCAATGGAGACTATGGTATTAAAATGAACCCCAAAACACTGAGGAAATTCTGTGAATTAGAATGGCCAACCTTCGGGGTCGGCTGGCCCTCAGAAGGCTTCTTAGATAAGGGACTGGTCGGGGCGGTCTGGAATGTAGTCACGAAAGATCCTGGACACTCAGATCAGTATCCCTACATAGACAGCTGGTTAGAAATTGCTCAAACCTTGCCGCCTTGGGTCCGGTTCTGCATGTGTAACAAGGGACAGAGTAAAGTTTTAATAGCAGGAGTGAAGAGGCAGGCAGGGCAGGTGCATGCTAAGGAGAGGCAGGCGGGGCCGGTGCAGGCTAAGGAAAAGCAGGCAGGAGAGGAGAAAGCAGAAGAGAAACAGGCAGGAGAAAAGAAACAGGTCCCTCAGAAGGGAACCCAACCCCCTGTTCTGCCAGGACCCCTTGAGGAAGTCCCGCCAGTTTTACCACCTCCATATGTGCCACAGGCAGCACCAAGTGCTCCCCCGGCTGGTCTGGAAAGTCTAGAAACACCGCCCCCCTCCTTCTCTCCTCAACCGGGCTCTCCAGAGCCAGTTGGGCGGTGCTTGCATTCAGCCTATCAAGGGCCCAAGCCACAACTGGCACGTCAGATGCCTCTCAGGAAGATTTGGGGGCCCAAGTGCTTGGCGAAGATGGGACCTTGCAGGAGGGAAGGCCAGTCTATTATTATCAGCCCTTTACCACAAGTGACATCCTGAATTGGAAACATCACACCCCAGCTTATTCTGAAAAACCTCAGGCCATGGTAGACCTCCTAGAAACGATTCTCCAGACCCAGAAGCCCACCTGGGTGGACTGCAAGCAGCTCCTTTTCACATTCTTTAACACTGAGGAGTGCATGAGAGTAGTATCAGAGGTTCGGAAGTGGTTCCAGACCCAGGCCCCGGCAGGGACATTAGACACAGACAGATGGGCTAGGAAGGCCTTCCCAGATGAGGAACCTGATTGGAACCCGAACTCAGAAGATGGAAGGGCCAGGCTAGAGAGATATCGGCTGGCCTTCCTCCAGGGGGTCAGGGTTGGAGCCAAGAAGCCTACCAATATGGCTAAAATCTCTGAAGTTTTCCAGAAGCCTGATTAAAGTCCAGCAGCTTTCTATGAGAGACTATGTGAGGCATACCGAATCTACACTCCCTTTAACCCTGAGGCCCTGGAAATTCAGACCATGGTAAATGCCGCTTTGTAGGCCAAGCCCAGCCTGATATCAGGAGAAAATTACAGAAGCTGGAAGGGTTTCCAGGAAAAAATGCCACCGAACTGCTGGAGATAGCCAACAAGGTTTTCATCAACCGAGACAGTGTGGCAAGGAGGGAGGAAGAAAAGAGAATACAAGGAAGGGCCAATATAATAGCAGCAGCTTTTAGAGGCTCAGGCTCCCAGACAGATCAGAAAGGGAAGCAAGAATACAGATCAGGGGGAAAAGGAAGAGCGAGCCTGAGATGAGACCAGTGTGCCTATTGTAAGGAGACAGGACACTGGAAGAATGAATGTTCCAAATGACAAAGCAAGAAAACTGGACCCCCTTTTCTGTCTAGTTGCTATCAACCAGAGCCACCTGAAGCAGATCTCATTGGGCTAGCAATGGCTGATTCCGATTAGGACAGACCGGGCTCTTTTCAGCTAGGCCCCCACGAGCCCACGGTCAGAATGAAAATCGGGGGCCAGACTGTGGACTTCATGGTTGATACAGGAGCTGGGCACTCAGTAGTCACACAGAAAGTAGCGCCTCTCTCGGGAAAGGAGGTCACCATTATTGGAGCTACTGGGGACCAGACCCGTAGACCATTCTGCCGCCCTCGCCAATGCCAACTTGGCGGTCATCAAGTAATTCATGAATTCCTGTACTTGCCAGACTGCCCAGTGCAGCCGTGGGCAAACTACTGCCCTTGGGCCGGATCCGGCCTGTTCGGCTGTTCTATCCGGCCCTCGGAGCCGAAAGAGCGGAGGGTTCTCTTGCTCTCCCCTCCACTCCTTTACTTTGAATTTATATTAGTTCACACAAACACTCCATCCATGCTTTTGTTCCGGCCCTCCGGTCCAGTTTAAGAACCCATTGTGGCCCTCGAGTCAAAAAGTTTGCCCACCCCTGGCCCAGTGCCTCTAATGGGTAGAGACCTTTTAGCCAAAATGGGTACAGAAATCACTTTTGCTCCAAATGGCTCAGCACAGCTTTGCCTAAGTGAGTAGACCTCCCCTATGATCCTGTCCCTAGCAGTGCGAAGGGAGGAAGAATGGAGACTTTATACCCCCCAGACAAAGGCCTCACCATTAAAACCTGAATTAGAAAAAGAATTCCCACTGGTCTGGGCTGAAGGAAGTCCTCCAGGCCTGGCTAAGGACCAGGCCCCGGTGCTGATTGACTTAAAGACTGGGGCATAGCCTGTTAAAATCAGCCAATATCTAAGGGAAATGAAGGCTAGGGGCTGAAAGGAAGCAGGCAGTATGTGCCATCCCAGTCCCTAGCAACCGGCAGCAGATTCGGGAATTCCTGGGAGCGACAGGGTTCTGTTGAATTTGGATCCCAGGGTTTTCAGACCTGGCTGAGCCTCCCGATGAAGCTTTAAAAGGGGAAGAGAAGGCACCCATCAACTGGGGTCCCGAACAGGAGAAAGCCTTCATCACCATAAAGGCAAAGCTCACTGAGGCCCCAGCACTAGGGCTACCAGATGTGACACGAGACTTCAATCTTTTTGTTCACGAGAACAGTGGGGTAGCCCTAGGAGTTCTAACCCAGGAGTTTGGAGCCTGGCAAAGACCAGTAGCCTATCTCTCCAAGCAGACTGACCCAGTAGCCTCCGGGTGGCCCTCAAGTCTCAGGGCCCTTGCAGCCACGGCATTATTAGTCAAAGAAGCAGATAAGCTTACCTTTGGACAAAACTTAAATGTAAAAGTACCTCATGCTGTTGTCACCCTGGTGGAAGCAAGGGAGCAGCACTGGCTGACTCATGCTCGAATGATTCAATATCAAGGCCTGTTAAGTGAGAACTCGCAGGTACGATTAGAAGCAGTGAGAACTCTTAATCCTGCCACCTTTCTACCCGTTGCTGAGGGGCCCCCTGAGCATGATTGCCTGGAAGTCCTAGAGGAGGTTTACTCTAGCCGGCCAGACCTAAAGGATAGGCCCCTGCCAAACCCGGACTTGGTATTGTTCACAGATGGCAGCAGCTTCTTAGATGAAGGAAAAAGACGAGCCCGATATGTAGTGGTATCAAACTTGGAGACAATCAAGGCACAGGCCCTGCCTGAAGGATGGTCAGCGCAGAGGGCAGAACTTTGGGCCCTTGCCAGAGCCTTAGAACTCAGTAAGGATAAGCGTGCCAACATCTACACTGACTTGCACTATGCCTTTGCTACCCTGCATGTCCATGGGGCCATATATAAGGAAAGGGGGCTCCTGACGGCTGGAGGAAAAGGAATCAAAAATCAGAATGAGATTTTAAAGTTACTAGAAACAGTCTGGGAGCCCAAGGAAATAGCCATCAGCCATTGCAAAGGTCACCAGAAAGGGAAAGACTCAGTGTCAGAAGGAAACCAACGTGCTGATGCCGCAGCCAAGCTGGCTGCTAAAGAACAAGTGGCATCGTCAGGTATCATGTTGGCCCCCGAATTACCTGAACTTCCAAAGTCCTCTCCTCAGGAAGAGGAATGGGCCCAGCAAGAAGGGGGCAAGAGAACAAAGGAAGGCTGGTGGATACTCCCAGATCATAGGGTCTATGTCCCAGAACAGTAGCCCATAAGGTAGTCCTCCAGCAGCATGAACTCACTCATTTAGGGAAGACTGCCCTAGAAGCTTTGTTAGGCAGATACTACCTAATCGCCCGTCTTCCCTCCTTGTGTGCCTCAGTCTCTCAACATTGTCTCCTCTGTGCTCAGAACAATGCCAAACAGGGTCCTGTGGGACCAATAGTAGTTCAGCGCTGTGGGCAATCTCCTTTTGAGGACTTAGAAGTAGATTTTACAGAAATAGGGCCTAGCAGAGGAAATAAATACCTGCTAGTCTTTGTTTGCACCTTTTCAGGTTGGGTCGAGGCATATCCCACTCACACAGAAAAGGCGAGAGAAGTCACTAAGGCATTGTTGAAGGACATAATTCCATGGTATGGAATGCCTCTGACCATAGGGTCGGATAATGGCCCAGCCTTTGTAGCAGAAATAGTACAACTGGTAGCTAAGGCTTTAGGAATTAGATGGAACCTACATATAGCCTATAGGCCTCAGAGTTCAGGGAAAGTAGAATGCATGAACTGGACTCTAAAGCAGACTATGGCTAAGCTATGCCAAGAGACAACCTTACCCTGGACAGATATCTTGCCTCTTGTACTTCTGTGGGTACGCTGTGCCCCAAGGGCCAGGGTAGGTTTCTCTCCCTTTGAAATACTATATGGTAGACCCCCTCCCTTAATTCGGCCAAAGGGAGATTTGGGGAAAATAGGAAACTTAGAAATCCAGAAACAACTACAAGGACTTGGAAAAACTGTCTTTGAGGTACACAGATGGGTTACTGACTGACTACCCATCTCTCTAGGAACAGCCGTACATCCTTATAAACCTGGAGACCAGGTTTGGGTAAAGGACTGGAAAAGGGAGCCCCTCATGCCTATCTGGAAGGGACCCTATCCAGTCATATTAACCACCCCCACAGCTCTCAAGGTTGCAGGACTGAATACCTGGATCCACCACTCCTGGGTGAAGGCAGCCCACCAGCCGAGTGATGCCCAGCCAGAGTGGAAGGTGACCTCTGACCAGAAACACCCCCTGAGGATCACTCTCAAGAAGACAGCAGATCTGGCCTATCAACCTGCTCCAAGGAATTCTGAAACGCCCTGCTGAATTCCCCCTAACACTAATCTCTTTTTCTTATCTCCTCCTAAAGGTAATATGCTCTGGTATTTCTGGATAATCATTGGTTTTATCTTTCTAATAATTCTAATTTTGTCTTTTTATGAGTGCCGCCAGAACCCGAGACTAGCACCAGGAGGAGAACTCATCTGCCCTTGCTGGGACACAGAAGCACCATAAAATTACTGCTTCCCACACAGCAAGGAAACAAAGGCCTCATCATGGATTGCTGGACTGCACCTTGTCATGCCATCCTTGGCTACATCTGCCTTGCAGGAATAGCCATAATACTGCTCTTTGTCCTAGCAGTTCACTGTTGTGGACCCCCACTGAACAGAAATAGAGGGAATAACACGCTCCCACTAATAATATTAGCTAGCACATACTTGCCTCCCATAGGGACCACTGCCATGTGTCCTTGCTTAGAAACTCACTACCCAAATATGCTAGACCGGGTAGCCTATGGGAAAGCCCCATCAAGCCAGATGTTTGTTAGCTATACTTATCAGCCTGTGGCATGTTATGACTCCACTACCAAATGCACGTGGGGGCGGGGGGGGGTGTGCGGGGGAATTGTATTGGATGGAAAAAATGATAGGACTTGTCACGGCCAATGTGCAGCTAATTAATGTTGCTCCTATTTGTTTCAGCAGTACCCAGGGCCAACATCCAACAAGTTGCCACCCAGATGAACTATGCAACTCTATCCTCAAGGCTGAAAACACCACCTACCCCTGGTGCTTCTCTACAGGAACATTCTACCTGTGTGGGACCGCTGCTTACCCCTGTCTGCCTGAAAACTGGATGGGAATGCCTTTAAACTTCAGAATTCCCTACAAACCCCTCAGGGGATGCTAACCCCTTGTCATCACCCCTTTCCAGCTGGAAGCAGTTAAGAGTTGTCATTGTCCATGTTCACCATAACATCCCATAGTCATTGTACTACAAGGCTAAGAGAAGCTGATGGGACAAGGGGGGTGGAATGAGAAGGCTAAAAGGACTAATTCCAATGTAACCCTAATATTTGGAGGCTAGTGATCTGAATCCAAGCCAGCAAGCTCACTGTACATTCCTGATAACCTATAATTAAGTCCCTCTCTCCTTCCCAGATACTGGTCTTGCAGAACCTGTTACTGTGAACAGTGCACTGCCCAGAGGGAGGGTTGTTAACGCTACCGCCAGGCCAGACCATCAGATATGGCTTGGAGACCCCCAACACCTGGGGGCCTTCTTGCAAGGCCCGCGAAAAGGACTGGAAGCATAATCCATGTTTGTGGGACAAAGATCACAGGGAGGGAGATATGAGGGCCCCATGCATGTTCCTTCACTCAGATTTGGAAGGCTGTTCCCTGAGTCCGCTGGTGTATTAAACAGTGTCCCTCCTTTTTTCTCAGAAGCATCCTTGGTTTTCTTTGGTCTTCTGCAACAGCAATAGGTTCAATTAAACATTTCCTCCCACTTTAGAAAAAGAATTTTAAAATATTGTCTGTGGTTTTATTATTTATACTTTAAATATGGCATTTAGCAAGACACAAAAATCTTTTTTGCTAGCCCTCTCTAACACACACACATACACATACATACATACCCATGAACCTTTTGGTAAGAAGACAAACTTAAAAAGTATACAAGTTTCTCTGGTATATAACCTAAAAATGGTAGATTTAGGTTATTATAAATCTAAGATCTGTGATTGAATTCTATCTTTCCCACCCTAAAAATATGGGTTAGGTGTCTTCTTTATTTTTTTTTTATTTTATTGATTTTAGAGATAGAGATGGAGGAGATAGATAGAAACATCAATGATGAGAGAGCATCATTGATCAGCTCCCTCCTGCACACTCCACTTTGGGGATCAAGTTTGAAATCTGGGCATGTGCCCTGATGAGGAATTGACCCATGACCTCCTGGTTCATAGGTCTACACTCAACCCCTGAGCCACACTAGCCAAGCTAGGCATCTTCTTTTGAACCAAAGACTCTTTTATCTTTAAATTGTTCACTTGAGGAACATAGGGCCTGGATATCCCTGAGATATCTTATTTGTAGATACAGAAAAGGAATGAGGTTTTGGGCAAGCAAATATTTCAAGGACATAAATAGAAAATAAAAGTAAGATAGCACAGTAATTAACACAGCTGAAAATAGTTCATGTTCTTCCCTAGAATTTTTTGTGCGTGATAAATTGCCTTAGCTGGAAACTGTATTTTCTCAAGTTGTAAATCTTCATATGACTAATGACTTTCCTGTGCCTTGCAATGAAATTAGAGAACAAATGTTAAGATGTAGTTTTTATTTATCTATAAAATTATACCAGAGCAACAGCATGAAACTGTACATGAAATTATGGCCACAAGTTATTACTTGATATCCATTTCCCCTGTTAAATTATATGGGTAGCAGTAGGTAGGCAGAAATGTAGGGTAACTAAAGTTCACAGCCTGCATCTTGTCAAGTGGTTAAGAGATTTCCATTGAAGGGATCAGTTGATGCTGGAAATATTTATTTTAATTTGAATCTCTTCATGTATGATAAATGTAGTTGACTGAAAAAGAAGATCAGAGCCATCTTGTTAACATTGAAGCAGGAATTTTAGGGGAATATAGGTAGGCTTAGGGAATTTTTAGAATTGGGGTCCATGTCAAAACACAGGGCTACAGACTGGGGAGAGGGTATATTTCCATAACACAAGCAAGCCAGGTGCAGTTACATCTCAATAACACAAGGGAACTGGAAGTAGCCAAGAAAGGTCTATATTTACAAAATAAAGAGAAGGAAGCCCTTCATTCAGAAGGAGAAGAAGGAAGCCCAAAGGGAATAGAAAATAAGGAAGGAGGGGGGAGAGAACTCCACCTGTCCCGTGTGAGGTTTGACCTTTGAGCCCAGGAGTGACTATAGTAACCAGTCTAAGGGAATTGTGACCAATCAGAGGGGATAGCAAGGCACTAGGATCTGCAGCCTTTATAAGCCATAGGGAAGAGGAACTCAGTGGGACTCTTTTCCCCCTCCCTACGTGGAAGTCCATTCTGTGGGACTCTTCCCTCTCCCCACATGGGAGTCTGTACTTGTTCTTCAATAAATCTCCACCTTTGCTATACCACTTTCTGTCCGTGGATTCATTCTTCGATTCCAGTGGACAAAGAATCCGGGTTCCAGTCCAAGTCCAAAAATTCGGTATCAGCATCTTCACAAGAGTGCATTTGCCACACTACTACATGTTACTGTAGAATGTTTACTGTAGAACGTTTTTATAAGTGGGTGTCTTTGGCTTTCCATATGTCACAAGTGCCAACTGTTAGGTACATCAGTAAAGTATCGCTTCTATTGCCTCCCCTGGGCATCCAGTGTGAGCTGATTCCTCAGTGTAAAAATTACTCAAAGGAATTTAAGAATATAGACTAGTCCTCAAATCACATCCATGAATTCCTGAGTACCATTCGCATAAGAAAAAAAAAAAAGCTGCCTCCATAGTCCAAGGGCTAGAACTCACCCAATTCCAGAAGATGTGGGCAAAGACTGGCTTTGATCCACAGCTCAGCAGTTGTTAAATCCTGACTCTAATTTCATCAGCCAATTCATGATGTGGAAGAGGTATTTGGAGTCAAAAGGCATTCATATATTATAGAAAATACAAAAAGTGCAGAGCTTTTAATTTTTGGAATTTAATCAGAGTCTGAATGCCCACCCATCTGGAATGCTGGGAGGGAGATTTCTGCATTGGATGTCCTCTGAGGTCCATTCCAACAGTCTGAGCCTATGATTTGCAGATAGAATTATTAAATATGAATATTTGGAGCATAGTATTATCCTGATGATTTTAATAGTTTTCTCACATAGATGCTTATGTGAATTAGAAGATACTCCCTTAGGTAAGGTGACAAGGTGTAGCCAGAGCTCTGTAACAAAACACCTGAGTGTAAATGTCCATTAATTTGCCTGTTTTATCATCTGCTTTATTATAATTCATATTCTATTTAATTAAAAATGAGTCTAGTAAGTTCTGGTGATGAAAGAGTGGCCTATATCACCTAAAACTTCTACAGATAGCAATTATAAACTCTGAAAAAATATAAAAATAACTGCTATTTGAAGGAACTGGGGAGAAAGCAAAGCTTTCAGAAATTATAGTGTTCTTTGACTCTTGACAAAATGAAGTCATACTGTTTGGGGATCACCTTTATATATCTTTCCCCCAGAGAACAACTCCTAGCCCGAGCATCATGGGACAAAGGGGAGATCTGCAGGCTCCCCCCACCTATGGTTTCCTCCTTTCCAGGATTTCCTCCTCAAAATCCAATCCCTATAGTAGCCAGACTCTATCCTCTAATACAGGAGACAGCAAAGTTTTTATGTAAAGGGCATTAGTATATACTTAAGACTTTATAGGCCACATACAATTTCTGTTGCATATTCTTCTTTGTTTGTTTTCTACAATCTTTTACGAATGTAAAAATCATTCTTAATTCCCATTTCTTTTAGTTTGAGGGTCCTAAAAACATAAGCTGGAATTGGTCGGGAGGCAGTAGTTTTCCCATCCATCATCTAACACCTCAAGCAAATAAGACTGCAATATCTAACAGCGTTTAGAGTCCCAGAAGGAGAAGAGGAAGAGAATGGAGCCAAAGAGCATGTGAAGATAGAATCCTGAAAAATTTCCAAATTTGGTGAAAAGCATCAATATACAGATTTAAGAAGCTCAGTGAACCTCAAGTAGAAATACTTAAAACAAAAAAACACCCAAGGTATCTCATACTTAAATGACCCTAAAACAAAGAAACACAAAACATCTTGAAAGCAACTCTTTTTACAAAATTAATTCTAAATACTGTAAAATATTAAGGATGCATATCATAATACCTAGAGAAAACACTAAAAATTAATACAAAAGGCAACATTAAAAAGCCATAAGAGGAATTTAAATGGAAAAAAATATATAAACTAACCCAAAAGAATTCAGAAATGGAGAAACAGATAAATAAAAATCAAATGTGACCAAAAGAAATCAAATTGAAAAGCATATTAGCAGACATCAAACCAACCATATCAATAAATTACATGTAAATAAACTAATCTCTCCAACTAAAGGCACAGATTTATTCTCCTTTTAAATTTACTTTTTAATTACAGTTGGTATTCAATATTACATTAGTTTCAAGTGTACAGCATAGACATTTATATAACTTACTTAGTGATCCCCCTGATAAGTCTAGTACCACCCCCCCCCACACACACACACCATACATGGTTATTGCAATATAATTGACTATATTCCCTATTATTTATTTTACATCACCATGAATATTCTGTAACTGCCCATTTGTTCTTCTTAATCCCTTCACCTTTTTCACCCAGCCCCCTAATCCCCATCCCCTCTGGCAAACAGCAGTTTTTTATACTATTTTTTGTTTTTTAATGTGACCTTACTCTGTGCTGCAGCAGACATTGTATTTTGATGTAATGACACAGATAGGTTGAAAATAAAATTAAAAAGTTGTACAAACAATAAACTCAAGAAAGCTTATATTATTATTAGACTAAGGAGACTTCAAGATAGGGAGTATTACCTGAGATAAAAAGGAAAAGTTTATATTATAAAAGGGTTATTACATGAGAAAGACTTGCAATCAAATCTATTTGTGTAGTTAATAATATTGCTTCAGCCAAAGCTGATAAAACTAAAGAAAGAAATAGACAAATCAACAGCCATATTGGATATTTTAATACCTCTTCTGAGTAACCGATAGAAACACTGGAGAAAACAATTGAGGCTACAGAAACTCTAAACTTTATCAACCAATTTTACTTAATTGATATTTTAGAACAACACATAAATAATACCCATGTTCAAGTGTCTGTATAATATGTTCACCAAGATAGACTGTATATCTAATAAAGAGGGAATATGCTAATTGACTCTCACACTGTCACAAAAATGGTGGTGCCCAGAGCCAATAAGGAGGGAATATGCTAATTGACTGCCATGCCCTCAAAGATGGTGGTATCCACAGCCACAAGATAGTGGCGCCCAGTTGCCTCTGCCCCGCTGGGGCGGCAGGTACGCGGCAAGGCTGGGCCCACCCCACGTGCCTGCCTCCGGAGTCCCCCAGTCCCCTCAGCCCTCCGGCTGCCCAGGGCCGACCCGAGGCACAAGCAAGCCTCAGATAGCAGCTGCCCAGCCACCCAGGGCCACCTGAGGCTCAGGTAACCAGGGCCAGCCGAGGCTTGTGCTGCCGGCAGTGGCAGCAGCAGAGGTGTGATGGGGCATTGCCTTCCCCTGATCGCTGGGTTGCCTCCCGCCCCTGAGTGCTCCTGGACTGTGAGAGGGAGCCAGCTGGGCTGAGGGACCCCCCACCTCCAGTGCATGAATTTTCATGCACCAGGCCTCTAGTAAGTCAATAAATTTCAAAAATTCAAACCTTACATAATATATCATTTAATCATAATGGAATTAAATTAGAAATCAATAACAATAAGATACATAGAAAAATGCCCAAATATTTAAAAATTTGAATACATACTTGAATTTACAGCATTTACCCATGTTTCAAAAAAGAAACCACAAGAAAAGTTAGAAAATATTCCAAATTGAGTTACAATGAAAAAAATAGAGCATGTAAACATTTATGGGTTGAAGCTAAAGCAGTGCTTAGAGGAAACTTTATAGCCTTAGAGGCTTATATTAAAAAGGAAGATTAAAATCAATAATCTAAGCTTCCACCTTAAGCTAGAAAAAGAAGGGGTAAATGAATCCAAAATAAATAGAAGAAAATAATAAAACTAAGAAGAAATCAGCAGATTAGAAAATAATGCACATTTTAGTTATTTGAACAGATTAATATGATTGATAAAGTCCTATCAATATTGATGAACATAAATAAAGTATAAATTTCCAAAATCAAGAATATAAGAAGGGATATTACTACAGATCCCATTGGCATTAAAAGGATAATAAAACATATTATCAATTACTTTGATACAATGGGTAAAATTATTGAAAAACACAGCTTACCAAAACTGATATAAGAAAAATAAACAATCTCAATTGTGGCAATTCATGTATTCTAGAAACAAATATTGTTTCTCCTTGCAAAGATCACTGCCCCAGTGTGCTAAAAAGCACAATTTGCTCTGCATATAAATGTCTTTGCAAAGATATGTAGTCTCCTTGCAGAGTCCACTATCCCATCACCCCTCCTGCAAAACAAACAAACATATTTTGTGCTTTGTAAAATGTTTAGGTAATACTTATGTGGGCATGTTCAATCAGGACTCTGCTAAGATTACAGAGGGTTCATGTTCTTCACAGAAGTACTGCTAGTTAACAGATGGTTTCTTTTAAGGTAGAAATAACAGTCAGGATACCCCTGCGTCAGTAGCTGTTTAGAGTTCATTTTAGACTCCTCTTGCAGTGTGAAATCCTATCCAAGGGATCAGAGAGGAGTATTGGAACATGTGCTTCCTTGTCTCTAGTTTATACGTAGTTGGGTTATTTGTGTGGTAAAATGTGTACTTTGCTCAGCAGACAACGTCACTTTGCTTTTTCTTGGGGGTTGGTGGGGCGGGGTGGGGGTCTTCCTTGTATTACCTAAAAGTGGTAGGTGCATATTTTATCAATGCTTTCCAGAAATTCTTTTTTTTTTTTTAAATGCCTTTTCAATAAAGGGGCTCCCCAAAAGGTAAAATATTGTCAAACACTCTTTCCTTAAATCTCATTTGCCAATATCCCTTTAAATGAAAGGTCTTATTTTAATTGGCAAAATTTCAATAAGTAGATATCATTCATTTCATAAATATTCAGTGGGCACCAACAATATGCAAAGACTGAAGTGGGGAGAAGGACGGCCATGCCTATCCTCAAAAAGCTCATACTCCAGTAATGAGATTTGTTTATTCATGAATATTAGGTTGTACCATATAATGTCACCATTATTGTTGGTCAAAAATAATAGAGCAATGGCAATTTCATATGGAACAACCTAATGGAATCTGAAGGACAAAGTGTTCAGTCCAATGCAGTCCAGAAGAAAGAGAGATTCCTTTCAGATGGGGTCATAAGGGAGTAGGGAAGAGGTAAACAGAGGGAAGCTTCTGCCTTTTTATGACTCCTTTGTTTGTTCCCTTTATACTCATCACGAAAATTCGTTGCCTGCCAATTCAGATTAGATAAATACTTCATTTGTACCTCAAGGGGGGGGGGATAGAAAAATAAGGGGGATGATATATAAAGGGGACATTGGTATGAGGGCACTCAAGATCTGGGCCTGTGAGTAAGGCACCTTGTGATACTGAAATGTCTCTAGTGAGAGTGCTTACTACTGGGCAGGGGTTGAGGGGTGGAGGGCATCTAAAAAAGGGGGAATCTTTGTCTGGGGGATGCACAAAGCCTTTAAAATTGTAAACAAAAGTATTTGAGTTTTTGGATGAGGATGATGCATGCATTTTTCTGGGGGACATGAAAAAAAGAATCTATAATACTCATCAGATTCTTAAAAGATCTGTAACTCAAAATAGGTTAATTACTATAAAGATATGTGCACACAGATGTTGGACATGAGTAAGTATACTTGGAGGGAATCTGTGATCAGAGTCTTGATGCCCAGATGAGGAAAAAGTTCATTTTCAATGGGAGGGATCAGTGAAAGTTTTGGGAGGGAAGTTTGGCATCCAAGGTTAGGAGATTTTCTGCGATGGATTTGGTGAGAAGTAATGAAGTCTAGAACCATGGTAGTGTCGGGGTGGTGGTGGGGAGGTATGGAGAGCTGAGAGGTGGTACAAGAGCTGTAGAGATAATATAATTGGCAAGATTTGGCAACTGATTAACTAAATGGCCAAGAGAGATGGAAGATTTGAAGTTGATGTTAAACTTTTAAGCCTGGGTGAATAAGAGGATCAATTTCCCACTTAAAGAAATCTTAAGGTGTTAAACATTTCTTCATTAAACATGTCTCTGTTTTCTTCTCCTTTTTAAAAACACTGGATTGACACTTTAGCTTTTTAACTCTTTATAATGAAAATTTCAAACATGTAAAAGTAGAGACAATTATACATTGAACTCCCTTGTATCCATCACCCAGCTTCAACAATTATCAACATCAAAAGCCACTTGTCTGGTTTAGCAACAACAGAGCCTAAAATTAAATTCTCCAATAGTCCAATTCTCCATGGAAAGGGCTTATTTTATGATCCCACTAAAGTGTATATAAAATTGTGTGTGTCTGTGCATTTGGAAATACACACAGAGAAAGGATCTATAACTTCTGTTAGGTTCTATGACATAGCCCAATCCCCTGACTCTCCCAGAAATCCCATCCTAAAGAAAGCCTTGTTCCCATAAAAAGAAAATGTATTTATTAAGACATGATCTCTAGAAGTTTGGATACAAGTTAAACATTACACTTGATGACTTATTCTGATTCTTCAAAATTAGAATATTAAGGCAATAGGACAGTAAATAAGTATTGGGGCCAGGGAAGTCTGTAACATGGAATTGTGTGCCCACAGAGAATATGTCTAGATAGGTGTGGTCTATAGTTCTACCTGTGAGCACTGGTTGCTTAGGTATGTGTTTAAATTAGATGAGAAGGTTTGACAAGTAAATGGTTGTTGATTATATACAGTCTTCATTTATTCATTTAGCAAATGTTTATGGACTATTTAATAGCACCAGGCACTGTGTTAGGCCCCAGAGCTATAGAAACAATCTCTACTTTATGAGTGGTCAGTGCACTCCCACAGTGGAAGCACTGCTCAGCCGGAAGCTGGGCTTGCGGCTGGTGAGCGCAGTGGCAGTGGCAGTAAGGAGCAAGCAGTCAGGTGGTTAGGAGTGGGCTGGCAGGCAGCTAGGAGCGAGGGGTCCCAGATTGCAAGAGGGATGTCTGACTGATAGTTTAGGCCTGACTGGGCCTAAACTGGCAGTCAGACATCCTCCAAGGGGTCCCAGATTGTGAGAGGGCTCAGGCCAGGCTGAGGGACTCCCCCAACCCCACCCCCATGCATGAATTTTGTGCATTGGGCCTCTAGTTATTTAATAAGCATATATCCATAAAATATGGTAACTGCTAAAAATGAAAGGCAAGGAATAGCATATGCAAATGCTCAGCATTGGCAATGAGCATGAACTGTATCTGCACCCTAAATCACAGCCTCAGTGATCAGGAACTCAAATCTTAAGTGCAGCTGATGCTGAGTTCATGAGGAAAATCAGAATGCATGAGGAAATTGGAGGGACAGGGAGACAAAGGACAGACCCTGTGGGGCATTGTAAACCATAGTGAGGAGTTTTATTTTTGAAAACTGTGGGACGCTTTTAAAGTTTTAACACAGGTACTGTAAGGGGGGAATTAAGTTGAGATGATCAGATCTGCATTTAGAAAAGATAACTTTCTGGGATGTGAATATCAGATTTTGGGACGGAGCTCAAGCGCATGGTGAGTGACCAATTCAGTAGCTATTATAGAAGTTCAGGTGAGAGATGATGGCTGATGTTAGGGGGGTGGTGAGGAAGATGAATCAAATTGGACGCTGGAGTGGAATACCTCATTCCACTAAACTATTTTGACATATCCCATTGCAATGGAAAGTTTGAGCCTCACTGCATGTATTTGTTACATAAAATAGATCTTCCTGATAGTTCAGCTGTTTAGCTAGGGTTAAAGTCCCAGGACATTCCAAAAGCCACATAGTAAGTAGACAAGCCAGGCCTCAAGCACAGACATATATTCAGGTTGTGTATACAGGATAAAAACTACTGATTAGTTCTGTAAAAAGAGTTGATCATGTCATCTTAGCCTCAGTCAACCAACACAAGATATTGACTGTGCAGTGTGCAGAAAACAGAATTATCCACTAAAATAGCCTCTAGTGTACAAAGAAATAAACACCACCTCAATACGTACAATACACTCAATGAGTAAATTCTAAATATTGAATAGATACTATTGAACCTAGCACTCGGCTCTGCAAAATTGCCAAGGGCAATTCACAGGGTGGATATGCCCAGGAGTCTGTTTGATAGGCAAATTTCTAACTATTGGGATGGGACTATGCAGAAAGTCAATTATCTTAGGTGTAAGTAAAGGAAACTTAATGATTTTTTTCTCCTAAACAAAAAAAGTAGCAAGTCTGTTGATTTCTCTCATGATTCCTCTTCAGCAATGGTGGTTTTTCCCCTCTCTTTTAGGACCTATATCAGATTGCCATTAAGAAAGGGGTAATAGCCCTTTAAGTCTAGGCTAGCTAAATAAGAAAATCCAAAATGCGGTCCTCTGAAGGCCTTTAGTTTCTAGAGGAGGTATGTGCACAATTTATCTCATGAGCCTCAGTTTACAGTAACTCTCTGATTGGTCTGCCTGATCCTGCTCTGCCCACCCTCCAGAATCACTGGGATTGGGAATGAGCTAGCTGGCAACTCTCTCGCTTACCTCTCAGATCACCGCCCAGCTACCTGTCTTCCATCTCCATCCTTTCCTGAATCTTGCCAGTCTCCCATTCACTGTCTTCCATCTTTACTGCTGCCCATTTCTGGGTTTACATCACGTTTCTTAACGAGGCCTATTGTCTTTCATGTGGCATCATTGGAAACCCTTGAGACACCACTCTCTACCACCACCACCACTCTTGCCCACCACTGACTGTGGTTCCCCATCCTGGCTGGTGTCAGAATCACTAAGTAGAACTTCTTACAAATAGGGATTCCTTGGTCTGCTTGTGTGTTGGATTCTCTAGAGGGTGAGTCCCAGGAACATGCCTGTTTGAAAAGCTTCCCAGATGTTTTGGAAGCAGTGGACCTATGTTTTGGCATCCCTGCAAACTCTAAGGGCAAAGGTTTCAGATTTCCAGAGAAGGAAACATGGGTCAGCATGTTGGCCCTTAAGTTCCTCTCAAGAAAGAATTTACTATTCCCTCAAGCATTCTATTGAATTAGAATAATAGTACTAACCCTAGTTGATACAGAAGAGACATCCATGTCCATTCACAGTAACAACTACCATTTACTGAGTGCCTAGTGTATGGTAGTCAGCATGCTCAGTATTTTCATCGTTTTTAAAATTTAATCATTTTAAAAATCCCATGAGGATTTTTAACATTATTCAGATGAGAAAGAAGACACTCAGAGGAGTTAAACAACTTGCTCAAGAGGAAGTGGGCAAGTTAGGGTTTGAACCCAGGGCTGTCTGATAGCAACATTCATACTCTTAGCCACTTGGCCTTCATTGCCTAATAAACAGGTGGCAGACCTGAGAACCAGAAGAAGGCCTCTCTCCTTCTGGGTTCTCCACACTTATTACAAGGTGCTCCGCAGTGTGGGCCACATGCCCCCCCTTCTGTCCCCCTCCCCCCCCCCACCCGCCTGTGCTTGCCAGGGCAGTTGGGGCAGATAAGACCTACCAGCTGCCCATAAAGAATTTGATTTCACTGGTGAGTCTCATGAAAATGGTTGTGATAACAAACCTGAAGCAAAATCGTGTTTTGTATGTCCTGGCTGTTTTTAGGTTATTTCATCTATACCATTCCAGTTGAAGTCTCAGCTACTTCCCTATTTCGCTGTGATGCTGTTACTCGCTGTGAAACCACAGTTGACCTGAGATTGCCAGTACTGCGGGTGAGTCTGCTGGCAGCAGCAGGCATCCCTTGATGCCATTGTCTTCCTGACCACGGCAACTCCCACGGTCTCCGCCCCCTTGGTAAGCATCAGTCTGTGTTCACTAGCACAACCAGCTGCTTTTGTTCAAGCTCAGGAGGAGTGGAATAAACACAAAAAGGTACCCTCTCCTTCATGGCTGTTAAACCACTGTAATCAAGCCAAAGTGTTCTGCTAATGGCAAGAAGTTGATGGATCTGTGGCAGAGTTCTAAGAAGTAGACAAGAAACAAAAGGATTTTGTAACAGATGGGATTCCTGTTGAGTTATTAACATTTGTATCACAGGTTCTATTTCTGCTACATTCACCAGGGACAAATAACACATTAGTTTTGATCTTGCTTTTCAAAAGGAAGCTGTAAGGTGACTAATACAAAGGCTGACCATTACAGAAATCCTGTTGGAATGCGGTACACTATTAATTGTTCTAAGATTCCTCATAATTAAAATGAAATAGTTGCTATTGTTCCTATTTTTAAATGTAAAACTGTGTTTTTAATATAACCCAATGTAATGCTTGCACCAAATACTTACAGTAAAATTTGTTTTGGGCATTTCCGTCCTCATTGTCCAATATACTACATTTTATTTTCAATTGTGTTCCACAGTATTATAACCCTGATAAAGCACATAATGAACACTTACCAGTCAATAGAAAGGATTTAATCATTTCTGATTATATATGGAAATCAAATTATCCCACAGTGCTTCCTGAACAATCACATCCTAATGTAAGGGGTAAAGCGACAACACAGACTGTTCAGCCAGATGAACCATTCATACATACAATGGCCCCACACAAAGATTAGAGGCATCTCATTTGCCACCTTCTGAAATGCCTCCTTGATCCAGCTTGCACAAGGAGAGAGAGAGAAAGAGAGAGAGAGAGAGAGAGAGAGAGAGAGAGAGAGAGAGAGAGAGAGAGAGAGAGAAATAATTTGACAAGGGCAAAGTGTCTGTCAGCTGTCTGAAGTAATAAACGGGGCATAGTATGTTTTCTTTGTCACATCTAGAGACACAAAAGTGGGAAGGACAATCTCTGGTTAATCTTTCAGGAGAGTCCAGACACAGAGGCTGCTTCTGTTCAGAGCGCAGCGGCTGGGAAAGATGTGATTTTATATGTAGGTGCCCCTCTCAAGAAACACAGGTCTCTGTCTAATTGCCCTCTTCCTGCCATCTAAGTGTATAGATGGACATTACAAACCAAGTCAGGCTTTTATAAAAGAAAAGTCTTATAAGGGCACTACCCCGAAAGAAACCTTGCCTTTTATTTTGTCCCAAATCTGAAAAACAATTGTCTCAAAGTTTTTCTCTTTGTCTTCAGAGTTAACCACATTTCCTCTCATGGCCATATTAGGAAAGCTTCTGGAAATGCTGCCTAACCATCTGCCAGCAGTTTCTTCCCTGAGCGCAATTCGACAGCCACAAGCAAATAGGCATCTGGGATTTAGGTGGAGGGTCCAACCGCCTAAATTTGACTGAAGGCTAAATCCAAAATGCAGACAGCCTCTGGAAAAAGGACATGTGTTCACAGCGCATTATGCAACTTAGAACATGTGTATTTGACTCCTTGGGGTTTGTTGTTGTAGTTGTTTTTTCATTCAACATCACCCCAGTAACCCAGTGTAGAGATGACCTCAGTGTAATGATCACAGAATAACTTTTCAATGCCACATTTTATTGTTTTTCAAAACATATTTTTTTATTGATTTGAGATAGGAAGGGAGTGATAGAAATATCAATGATGAGAGAGAATCATTGATCAGCTGCCTCCTGCACGCCCCCTACTGGGGATCCAGCCCGCAACCTGGGCATGTGCCTTGACCTGGACTCCAAACTGTGACCTCCTGGTTCATGGGTCGACTCGAAACCACTGAGACACACTGGCTGGGCCACATTTTATTCTAAGTAGATGCTACCAACAGGCATGCCAGCCTTCTGGTGCAGAGTGGACTGTCTACAGATACTTGGGACTATTTTTTCCTGAAGTTAAGTCTGTTTCCTAGAAGCATTTGCCTAATTAGCTCTTTTAACTTATTCTTACTGAAGAGAATATTGGATACTAGGCTCCCAAAACTTCTGTTGTGTCCAGTATCACCATAGGTCCCATCAGCAGAATTCTATGACAATTAGTTTCTATTGTTGATTGCCCAACTGTCTGGTCAAACATCAATTTCTCCACCATCTGTTTGGAAATTTCTGACACGAGAAAATGAACCTAGCAAAGCAAACATTTTCAGCCTGTCTTTTGACAAAAGTATACCTCTTGTGTGGTGGTTTCCTCCTTCCTTTTTCCCCAGGTGGGCACACAGCACAATGCTGGGTTTGAAAGTGGCATCTACACAAATATCAGCGACTGAGCTGAAGAAGCAGCATTTAGAACACTGTACGCATTCAACAAGATAGAGCTTTAATCAAAGCCAAATATTACATTATCAGTGGCTATGAAATTTGCTCACAAAGCTGGGCTCATCAGTGTTTCCATCTCAACTATCTTTTTCCTCCCACCTCCCATTTTCTCCCCCTCTGTTGGCTCTTTAGAGCTGCAGTAAATCATGTTGTGAAATAAGATGAGTTTGAATAGCGAGAGCATTACGATTTCACATTCTGCAGCATAACAATGAACTGCCTTGCATTAGAATTCAGTATTTGTTAGTAAGGCTCACAAAAAGAATCATCTCCTGTAGTGGCAATTTCCTATCTATCCAGAAGAGTGGGTTTTGCTACCACAGCCAACATCCACCCGGCCTTGTGAGCTGCAGGTAGGGTCTCTTCACCATAGTCCCCTGTTCTGAACTGCATGACGCCCAGTTCCTACTTAGACACAAGGGGGTCAGCATAGGTGATGGATTGTATGTGGGTGTCATGTTGATCACACAAAGGGAAAGGTAGTTCAAATGGGCATATTTGCAAGGCAAGGCTATTTCAAGGAAGAGGGCCAGTGCCCAGGCACAAGCCTGCAGGCCTGTCAACTGTGTGGAGCACAGTGATGCCATGTCCAGGTCTGAAAGGGAGGCAGGCAGGAGGCCTTCCCAGCTTATCCCAACTCTGTTGAATAGCCTGCTTATTCAGGGGCCTGGGTAGCTGCTGCTAACCTCTGTCCCATGCTCCAGTCCAGGCCTGGGAGTTTGTGGAGAATGGAGTCGAAGCATGCGTTGTCAATTTGGTGGGTAGGAAGTACTTGGAAGGTGATGGAAGAATTCATGTTGAGACCCCCAAACAAAGCTTTTGCTGTCTTCGAGTGCCATCAATCTCTCCCTCCCTCTTCTCCCCTCTCCTCTGTACGTAGAGGGGCTTTAGTGTGTGAAAAAGCCAGAGAAGAAACGTAGTATCCCACTTCCTAACAAATGAGGCCAAATGAGGAATTCTTTAGGGGATAAACTCTCCATGGTTGGAATGAAGTGGGAGATCATTTTTGTTTATTTTTTAATATTAAAGTTCCTAAGGCAAAGTTGGTCAGCAGTTTGAGTCTGCAGAAAAGGTTAGCACTAAGCAAGAAGATTTTTTCCCCAATTGATTATCATAATGAAACTCTAAACCCCTGAAAGCCTGAAATTTGGCACATTTCAAATCTTTATTGAGGGCTAATTGCTATGCCTAGTTAGGGGACAGATGAAGTTTTTAGTCTTGAAATTGACAGAGAGATCAGAGGAGAGATAATATGCTGATGAGAAACATGTTTGCATTTTCTTAACTCAAAAATAGTTTTCTAATTAGGGTTTTGACAGGGAAAGTTAACCTCTGCAGGGCTCTGGAATGGAGGTAGACACTTCGATTTCTAATCATTGACTGTGACCTGGAATGCATGTCAACTGTGAATTCCTGCTTGGAGAAGTAAAACCTAAGGTAATACAGGATTAAAAGCAAAATGTGTTTTTAGTTCCTGGAAAATGTGACTACTAGCAACAGGCGCAATGCTTTTGAATGGTTTCTCCTCCCAGTAGGAGAAATGAGATTGCTAGGAATATCTCTAAAAGAATAGTGCGGCAAGAGTCCTGGTGGGGTCTCATCCATTTACTCACCACAGGAACTCTGAGAAGGCAAGGAATATCGCCAAAATTGCTGTTGGCAGCCAGGTCTCTTGGTCCCATGGGAGAAATGAAAGGCATTTCAAGACTGAGTGGCTTCTGGGAAATTAGGGACAAAGACTCTTCTATTTTAAAACGTGCCAAAGTCTCTTCTTCCTGTGTTGTCCCAAGAGAAGTAATTCGCAAACAGTATCAGTCCCATGCCTCAGTCAGTGAGGAGAGATCAGAACATCACTCTGACTAGACAGGCTCTCAGCAGGAGCAACGACAAATTTTTCTCTGGAATCTGTTTACCTCTCTTGATACCATTTTACTTTTCTCCTCCATTCTCAGCCAAATTCCTCAGAAGAGCGGTCTAGTCTAGAGTCACTGTCTCTATTTGTCTGCCTCCCAGTCACTTCTCAACCCACTGCATTGTTTTCCTTCCAACCCCTAGACCAGGGGTGGGGAACCTTTTGTCTGCCAAGGGCCATTTGGATATTTATAACATCATTCATGGGCCATACAAAATTATCAACTTAAAAATTAGCCGCTATATTTGGTCAAACAATTAGTTCACCCCTAATGCCTTGGCAGAGCCAGACCAAATTATTTTGTGGGCCTCATACGGCCCATGGGCCAGATATTCCCCACCCTAACACCCATCCACGATCATGACTCCATTGGGGATGGTCTAAGCATGTTAGCCTGTGGCCTGTTTCAGGAAATCCAAGCACTCTTTTTAGTCTTGTTCTATCTGGTTTGATGTAGCATCAGCATTTGACATTTGACCTTCCTCTATCAAGTTCTCTGTTGGTTAATGTCACACTGCTCTCTACTCATTTCATTTCTACTCCTTCACAGACTTTTTGCAAGCTCCTCTTCCTCTGCCCAGTCTTTAAAGGCAGGCATCCCTAAAAGCTCTCTTGTCGGCCATAGGCTTTTTTACTCACCGTGCTCCTCATGGGCTAGCTTGGATACGCACGTGCCTCACAAACATAGCTTCATGCCTGGCCTCTCTTTTGTGCTTCAATTCCCTTTATCTGACTGTCTGATTGGCATCTCTAACATTAAAATCATCGTTCTCCCAAACCAGCCACTTATTTTGTATCTCTTACCCCAATAACTTATATCACCACTGTCCCCCCAGTAAGTTACTTAAACCAGAACCTGGATGCCATCCTTGAGTCCTTCTTTTTCATGTTTTTTCCATATCTTAGATGAACATAGTCTACTTCTCAAATCTGCTCAGTCTTCTCTATCCCCATGCCACTGCCATAGCTCAGGTCACCAACACCTGTAGCCTGCCTCCTACAGCAGACCCTTCACTCATTTCCCTTCACCCACCTTGTTCTTTTCCAACTGGTTCTGCCACACTACAGTAAGAGCAATCCTTCCCAATTGTAACCCTAATCATAGCGCTCCCTTGTTTATATCCCATACATAGCTTCCTGTGACTGCACGAAAAAGCCTCAAGTTTTTAGAATGCATTACAAGGTTTGCCATCATCTAGACCAGTGGTCGGCAAACTGCGGCTCTGTTGACTAATGAGTTTGCTGACCACTGATCTAGACTTTTCTTATCTACCTGTCTGATCTCTTACCCCACTATCCTTTTTGCTGTATATTCCAGCTATGCTTAAGGGTTTTTTGTATGTTTGTTTGTTTTGTTTTTTGTTTTTTTAGTTTTTCAAAATTGCCAAGTTCTCTTTTTCTCCTGGACTGTCGTATGTGCCATCTGGGAACAATTTCTACCTCTACCCCGCCTCTTTTCCTCCTAGCAAATGCCTTCATGGTTCATCAAAGTGCTATTTACTCAGAGGGGCTGTTAGGTTCTACTGCAAAATCTGCTTTCCCCTGCATAACGCTTATTACACTTCTATATAATTACTTGCTTGTTTTTCTGCTAAACTGTAACCTCTGTGAGGGTAGTAATCTTACGTGTCTTATTCTTCGCTTTATTCTCAGTACCAAGCACAAGTGCTCAACAAACATTTGGTGAATGATTGATTTATTGTGTGAAGGAATTACAGGAAAGGAGGTAGGAGAGAACAACTTATATATTTGTTATCTTGGAAGAATGGTTAATAGTTAATGGGAAATGACAGGAGTTACTCAAATACTTCATGGTCCTTTCTAGGGGAAATGTTCTAATACTCAGAGAACTATAACCTGAATGACTGAGTCAAGAGAGGGAGGAAGATGGGCAAACACTCCTTGCTTGCCTATTCTCTTTCTTCCATTGAGCTGTCATGTGTATGCCAGCCGCCACCCACTCCCTTCCCATCCTAGGTCTATGTCTAGAGCTAATACAAGCTTTTCAGAGAGAACTCATCCCCTCCCTTTTTCCAGATACGGTAATTCCTCACCTGCTGCTTAATTTGTAAACTGCAAATGGAAAAGGAAACTGTAAGGTTTGAGGGGCAGGAAACGGGAGTCGGAGACCAAGACATGTTAAAGAGGAAGTTTATTCCTCACTAATGAGTGAGATTCATTACGGAGGAGGTAGAGAAACCAGGATTAGAGGAGGGGGAGGAGGGGAAGGAAGGACCCAGCCTGGCTGACTTGCAAACTAGGAGAACAGCCTGGGAGAACAGCAACACGTGGAGCGGTGAAGACGCCTTTTGAGGGGAGGAACAGGAAGAGGTAGGGACCCAGGGCGGAACAGGAAGGGGTGGGCCCCAGGGCACTCAGCATGCGCTGATTGGTGGTTGAATGTCTCAGGGATGTCCCAGCGCAGACACAGGTTACGTCATAACTCCGCCCACCAGTTGGGGGGAGGGACGATCTATCATTCCAGGCTTTTGGTGTTATTAAAAAAATTGAGAGTTCAGGCAAGGTCAGGGGGTTAAGGTACATTTTCCGTAGCTACTTCCTGCTGAGAGGGGGCGTCTGCCTGAGATCTCAAGGATTTTGGTGCTGGGTTCTGAATTCAGGGCCAGATAGATCTCTCCCACCTTCTGGTTGGTGAACGCCTGCATTCTGTTCTGCAAAAGACTAGTGAAACAGCACATGAGACAGGGGCCAAAGAGCAAAATTAAAGGAATAGGTACCAGTGGGCCTAATGATGGGAGGCTGGATGAGGGGTGCAACAGCATAATTTCCCCAAGGAACTGGTTGGTAAAGTCTCGAGAGTGATCCTGTTGAGTCACTTGGGAGGTAAAAGCTGGTGCTGAGGCTGCCACAGCGTCACTTATCTGGTTTTTCTGCTTTTCTGGGCCTGGAGCTGAAATACAACCTGGGGGTAAGGTTCTTGAGGAGGACTGAGTCCCCCGGCTGGAGGGCTGGTCCTCAGGAGTCTTGGTCGGCTGGTTCTGGCCTGGGCAGAAACCTGTCAGCGTGTTCCCGGAGAAGTTGCCTGAGTAAGGGCAGGTATGGAAGATAAGTTCAAAAGGGCTTAAAAAGGTGGGGCTCCTTGGTGTAGTCTGGATTTCAGTCAGGGCCATGGGCAGGAGGTCCGGCCAGGAGCTGCGAATTTCTAGAGAGAGTTTAGTTAGATGGTCTTTAAGGAGGCCATTGACCCTCTCAACCTTACCCGATGATTGTGGGTGGTAGGGTATGTGCAGTTTCCAGTAGATGCAAGAGAGGTGCTAACCTGCTGAACGACCCTTGATATAAAAGCTGGGCCATTGTCTGATTGTATGGAGGTGCGGAGGCCGAACCTAGGGATTATGTATGTTATTAGGGTCTCAGCCACAACCTCAGCAGTTTCCTTGCGGGTAGGGAAGGCCTCTATCCGCCCTGTCAGGGTGTCTACCATGGTAAGCAGATATTTAGTCTTCTTGTGGGGAGGCATATGGGTGAAGTCTATCTGCCAGTCCTGCCCTGGGAGTGTCCCCTCATTTGATGGGTAGGAAAGTTGGGACGCATTCCTCCTTGGGGTGAGACAGCTGCACATGTGGAGCAGGAGGAGCAGGCACTCGTGACTGCCTCTCGCAGTGTGGAAGAGGTGAAGAGGGGTTCGAGGAACCTCCAAAGTGCCAGCGGTCCAATATGAAATGACCGGTGGACCTGTTGGGCAATGGCCCCTACCTGAGCCTTGGGGAGGGCAATCTTGTTATTTATGAAGATCCATCCCTCAGGACCAGAAGAGCCTCCCCGTTGTAGGAGTTTATTTTTTTCTTCTTCTGTATACTGAGGGGTAATGGAGGGAAGGGAAAGGAACAGGACCAGGGCTGGGGACCCTTCACCCTGAGTTAAGCCTCTGGCCACCCCATCTGCTCGGGCGTTTCCCCACGTAACCATTGAGGAGTCAGTCTGTTGGCTTCGGCAGTGCACAATGGCTACCTGGGAGGGAAGCTGTAAGGCATCAAGTAAGCGGGTTATGAGTCTAGCGTTGATGATAGGTGAGCCTTTAGTGGAGAGAAAGCCCCTCTCCCTCCAAATAACCACGTGGCAATGGGCTATCAGAAAGGAATATTAGGAGTCTGTATATATGTTTACCCCCCTCCCTTTGGCCAGATGCAGGGCCCTGGTCAGCTCAATGAGCTTGGCCTTTTGAGAGGTGGTACCCTCTGGGAGCCGGGCCACCTCCAGGGTCCGCTCGAGTGTTACTACCACATAGGAGGCTTTCCAACGTCCCTGGGGGTCTAGGCATAAGCTTCCATCCACAAACAGAGTTAAGTCAGGATTAGAGAGAGGAAGATCTGAGAGTCCCGCCTGAGGTTGAGTGAGGGCCTCGACAACCTCAGGGCAGGAGTGCGTTGCCGCAGGTTGGGTGGGGGCAGCGGGAAGGAGAGTGGCCGGGTTCAGGACTGGGGACTGAGTTAGGGAGATGTCAGGACTCTTGAGGAACAGGAGATGGAGTTCCTGCATGCGAGAGGGGGCAAGGAGAGATAAGGATCGGTGGGACAGAAGATCCTGTAGTCTATGGGTGGAGAAGACCTGTAAGGGTTTCTGGAGGCAGATCTTCTGGGCCTTCTTGGTGAGAGCAGCAGCTGCAGCCAGAGCCCAGAGGCAGGGCTGCCATCCCCGAACCGTGGGATCAAGCTGTCTGGACAGGTAGGCTATGGGGGTTAAGGCTGGCCCTAGGGGCTGGGTGAGGACCCTCATAGCTATTCCTGTCTTTCATCAGTAAATAGTTGGAAAGGCCTAGAGATGTCCGGGAGAGAGAGAGCGGGAGATGCCAGAAGGATATCCCGGAGCTTAGAAAAAGCCTGGCGAACAAGGGAGGGTGAGGAGAGGGGGCCTACTGGTGTTTCTTTAGCGGCCTGGTATAGGGGCTTAGCTAGGAGAGCAAAGTTTGGGACCCAATGGTGGAAGAATCCTACCAGCGGAGGCCAGCTGTATGCCTCTGAGACATGTCCAGGGAGGGGCTGCAGAGAAGGAGATCATCTACATACTGGAGAAGAGTGCGGGGTTCTAACGAGCATCGTCGGAGGTCTCTGGGTAAGGCCTGGCCAAACAGATGAGGACTGTCTCTGAACCCCTGGGGCAGGACCGTCCAGGTGAGTTGGCGGGATACCTGCCCTCTGGGTCCTCCCAAGTAAATGCAAACAGATGGTAAGAGTCTGAGTCCTTTTACAATTCTTGTCAACAGTTAACTTTAGAACTTCTTTCTTTCTTTCAACATACCTTCCATTAAATATTTCTAAACATGTCTAGCAATTAATGTTTCAGTATTGTATGCTATTTAAAATATTTAGAAAAGGCAGGGGGAGGAGGGAACAGGCCCTGAAGCCTGTTTCCAGGCCTCTAACTGCTTGAATTCAAAACTGCCACTTTTTTTTTTCCTAGAGATAAAGATCTAAGTTTCTGATAAGCCTGTGCTGGCAAGAAAGTTGTTCTCTAGGGAGGGTGAAGTGGGGGAGGGGGCGGAGTGAGAAGGCGCTGAGGCCAGAGCAGTTTTCAGAGCATTAAAGGGTGATTTGCCATCAATACCCATGACCGAGATCGTGGAAGGGAAGAGTGGCCCGGAAAAAGGAGGGCAGGACAGAGAAGGCAGCCCCTGTATCGACCAGAAAGGAGACCCGCTTACCCGATACCTTGAGCATTGCCCTGGGCTCGGCGAGGGTGATCGGGGTCGTCGAGTCCGGGCATCTTCAGTCTTCAGCCAGTCTTCAGTCATGGCCAGCGACGGATCATGACCTGGAAGGGCGGCCCCTCTATGCTGAGACACAGAGGGCCCATCACTTTTCCAGGGGTAGTCACTTTTACTGAATGCCAGGCAGGGCTTGGTTGGAGCCAAGGGCCGGGGAACTGCTTTGCCCAGTGGCCTTCATTTCTGCACTTGAAGCATCTTCCAGGTGGCGTTCGTCCTCTCATTGCACTTCCACCACGCACAGTCCCCTTTGGACCATGCATGGCTGCCGTCAGCCTCAGAGCTACCAATGCTTGGGTTTGCAGATTCACCTTTTGTCGAAGGTGGGCTTACTCTGCCTGCTCCTCATGGGCATTAAAACCTTAAAACCTTAAATGCTGTGTTCACTGGATCTCGGACCTGGGTCTGAGAAGTCGTTAGGGGAGGGGGTGGTGGAGCAGGTGGCAGGCCGTGGGCCAGAGGAGGAAGAGGAGTGCGGCGGCAGGTGGCCACACCAGGCCGGACCTGCAGGGGCGGGACTTGCCAGTTCAAGATTGCGGCCCCCATGGGAACGGCAGGCCATGTGGTCAGAGAGGGGCGGGACTTGCCATTTCAAGATGGCGACACCCATGGGAATGGCAAGCCATGCGGCCAACATGGCGGCTGCTCACAACACAAGGAAAGAGCAACCCAAAACAGAAATCTCACTTAGCTGTTTGGAGTGGCAGGCGGGACGGCGGGCAGGCAGCTCTTGCTCTGCGCAGCGGCCTCTGGTTGGCTCACGGCCTGAGGCGGCGACAGCAGCTCCCGCGGCAGCGGCAGCCGTGGGGGAGGGGCAGCCGGGAAAGGGGCAGCCGTGGCAAAGAAGGAGGAAGAAGAGAGGGAGCAGAAAGTGGGGCGGCGGGAGCAGGAGAGGGGTGGAAATGAAAGAGCGTCTGGGTTGAAAGAGTCAGAGACAGAGAGAGGGGCTGAGGACCAGTTTGAGGGGGTTTCTCGAGCTAGGAGAACATGGGCTGTGGAACAGAAGGAGCAGAGGCAGGGATGGCAGCGCAGATAGAAAAAAAAACTGGACATATGGGACCTTGGGCCACTTCCCGGCTTTCCGGCAGAAATTACTGAGGTCAGTGAGGACGTTAAATCCTGCTTTCAGGGTCATCTGGACCCATTCCAGTTCATACTGAGGCTATGCCACGTTACAGAAGTAGCCAGATTGGTGAGGAGACACCCCAGAGGTGTGTTTGGTGATTGCCCATTCCAATTCCTGGGGTCGGGTAGTGAAAGGCTAAGGACCAGCGTCCCAGTCCTTGAGCCAAGGCTACAAACGGGGAACCCAAGGGACAGTAGAGGATGTCTCCTCTGCTTCCTGGGTTCTTATCGGAGGCCAAAAGGCCGGAGAACCAAGGGGGGCAGGAACGTCTTCACTGCCTCCCCAGGTTCGGAACCCCTCCTGGAGGGGCCCGGAGGGCTATGCCTGGAAGGCAATCTCTGACGCGGGCCGCAGTTTATGGACAGAGACGCCGGAAAAACCGCCAGGAATTAGCATGTGCTGGGACTTACCTCTGACGCTGCCGAGCCGGGGGGAGGAGGCTGAGGGTCCTGAGCCACAAGGAGAGAAGAATGGGGGAAGTGATGGACACCGTGGACTGTGAAAGGTCAAATGGGATGCACACACCCACCCGGGTTTTCGGCACCAGATGTAAGGTTCGAGGGGCAGGAAACGAGAGTCAGAGACCAAGACATGTTAAAGAGGAAGTTTATTCCTCACTAATGAGCAAGATTCATTATGGAGGAGGTAGAGAAACCAGGATTAGAGGAGGGGGAGGAGGAGAAGGAAGGACCCAGCTGGTCTGACTTGCAGACTGGGAGAACAGCCTGGGAGAACAGCAACACGTGGAGCGATGAAGACGCCTTTTGAGGGGAGGAACAGGAAGAGGTAGGGACCCAGAGCAGAACGGGAAGGGGTGGGCCCCAGGGCACTTGGCACGCGCTGATTGGTGGTTGAATGTCTCAGGGATGTCCCAGCGCAGATGCAGGTTACGTCATAACTCCACCCACCAGTTGGGGGGAGGGACGATCTATCAGAAACTAAACAAATAAAACAAAAAAACCTTTGAGGTTCCAAAATAGATGCTGAAAATGGTAAATATGCAGAAGAGAAATCAAACTTGGCACCTACACGTTTCTGACTGAGCAACATACTTTTCCTTTATCTGAAGATATTTGATTTTGGAGCAACAAAGTTCTAGAGAATTCAAAATAGCATTTTGAGCATGTGTAATGCCATATTGTCTTCTGTACCTTCACAAAGACATGCTGAGATGTGTTCCTTTGAATGTTCACACATGTGGCTATTTGAATGTATGATTCAAAAGGAAGAGGAAAAAGAAACAGAAGGGAAAAGACCTGGAAGTGATATTAAGCACCATGAAGCAAAATCGATCTTCCTCTGCCATGTCTCCCAGGAAACTGGTGTGCTCCACATCGCCCAGAGCAGAAGCCAAATCACCTACGCTTAGCGGTTGGGCTCATCGGCTGCAAAGGGCTTTCCAAAAGTTTCATAAAAAAGAAGAATTCAAATAATAACGAAAAGCAAAGAGGAGAGGGACACCTTGCAGTTCTGGAGAATTGCAGTGGCAGCCATTTGAGATTCTACTTTTAGATCCAGTTCAGGAAGAAAGGCTGCCTTGCTTCCCAATACTGTATTATGATTCTACCCTTAATTATTAAATATATTAATGATGTATTTGCCTACTTTTAGAATTGTAATCAATATTTCCCCTGAAAAACAGCCGTTGTTAAGTAGCAAATGTCATCAAGAATGAGCAAATGTGATGTTCATTTCCTACACGTTCAGCTTCCCCACAGCCATTGAGCTACTCTTCTGAGAAAGGATATGTATACTGGGTGTTTTGTTTCACCATGATGCCATCCATGTTAAATCAGCACCAAAAATTTGACAGTATGGGTGATTGTAACTATTTCCATAATGTGGATTTGCATGTCCCTCTCTGTGCCTTTTCTGCTTTCTCCATCTTCTCATAATCTCCCTTTGTTAATGTAATTGTGTATGTGTGTGTCTTTTTTTCTGTCTCCTCCTTATAGCTGTCTATTTCTGTCTTATTCTGAAACTTTCTCTTAGAGTATATAACTGTCTATGCCTTTCTCTGGCTCTATTAGTCTCTCGTCTGCTAGTCTCTGTGCATTCATCTTATTTTTCTGTCTCTCTTCTTGGTAAATTTCTACTCACTCTTCGAGGACTGAAGGATCACTCACCTTCTTTGTAAAGCTTTCCATGGCCTTTCCTCCCTATTCTTTCCTAAACCCGTCCTCCCTTTACTTACCTCTCTCATAGCCCTTTCACACTGGACTGTAGTCTGCACTGAGAAGGACAATGTAGTTGAGCAGGTCTGCTCTCAGAGGCAGTCACATATAATGTTTCTGTGGTTGAGGAGTACTGGAAGCAAGCCCTGATTAAAGTAACCTCTACTCCAGTACTTCAATACTCATTTTATTATTGTAGCCTAAGCCTATTGCTACTAAAATGAGAAAGAAGGTGTATTTCTTTCTGTTCATGGTCTTGAGTAATGGCTCTAACCCAGTAGTCCATGTGATGGCATAATAGTTTCTCTGGTAACTTGTTGGGTGGGAGAATGTACCTTGCCCTGAGTACACCCGGCTCCCTGACACTGCAGTTATAGGTTAGAATGATGTGCCTTAAACTTTGCTGTTTCAGCATTCCCTGGGGAGGCTTGTTAAAAATACAAATGCCTAGATCCTACCCCAGAATCAAAGTTGAGGAGGGAGATACTGGGTATTTGTATTTATAATAAGCTCCCCAGGGCATTCTGATGCTCAGTCAAGGTTGAAAATCAATCATTAGAGAAGAATTTCTGTAGGTTAAGCATTGATCTCCTTCTGGACCTCATTTAAAGTAAAAATAAATTCTAGGAGAGTAACGCAGTAAGAAACAAATGCCTTGGAATAAATGAGTTTACCATGAGGGTCTTACAGGCATGAAGTAATGACGTGTTTAGCATACTGTGTGTGCTCTGCACTGCATGGCTGTTAGGAGAACCTTCCATTCCCATGACCTTATGGGTAATGCTTTTCCTTACTAGAGCTACACTCCTGAATTCTCTTCCCACCCTTATTCACTTTCATCCCATTGGTAGGGTTGCCAGGTAAAATATAGGATGCCCCATTCAATTTGAATTTCGGATAAATAGTGGATAATGTTGGTAGTATAAGTTTGACCTAAACACTGAATGGGACATACTTATATTAAAAGTTATTGTTTATCTGAAATTCAAATTTAACTATTCTGTATTTTCTTTTTTTTATTTTTTTTTAATATATTTTATTGATATTTCACAGAGAGGAAGGGAGAGGGATAGAGAGTTAGAAACATCGATGAGAGAGAAACATCGATCAGCTGCCTCCTGCACACCTCCCACTGGGGATGTGCCCGCAACCAAGGTACATGCCCTTGACCGGAATCGAACCTGGGACCCTTCAGTCCGCAGGCCGACGCTCTATCCACTGAGCCAAACCGGTTTCGGCTATTCTGTATTTTCATTTGATAATCCTACCAATGGGAGGAGGAGTGAATTATCTGAATAGAAACATTGGTCCATGTTTTTCAATTCTGTAGAACTAAGAGGATGTTCTGAGTATGTCTGTCTGCTCTGCAGACCCAAACACTCCTTCAGGTAAGCCAGCTCAATTCCTGGAGGAAGCGGGCAGAGAACTGTTAAGTCCATTTGGCTGCATATCAAAGTTATATCCTTGAGTTCAGCATTATCAGTAATAAAGATGGTATTTTTATCTTCATATGCCTTAAGCCTGTGTCGTATTTCTCTGCTGGCTTTGCAATCAGATATTATTTCCTTCCCTGACCACTACAAAGGTTATTTTATTTACTTTAATCTTAACAGTATCTCTGTAAGGTAGGTGCTACAATCCCATTTTACAGTTTAAAAAGTGATGGGGCACTGAAGTAGGAAACGGAACAAAATTCAGACTCCCAGCACATGATCTGGCCTCAGCATTTGATTGGGGCAGGCATTTTCATCCCATTATAGTGAACCTGACATCTGAATCTGCATCTGATTTGGCTAAATTTATAATACACTAGCCTTAAATCACGAGTAAAAGAAAAACCTTCAGCACTAATGGTGCCTTCATCCAGTTCGACAAAAGAAAAGGTCAGGCATTATCCTTTAACCCTCCTCCTATACTTCGTGAATGCACAAATAAATTTTTTTACAAACAACATGGCTACTGACCAAGATAAAAGGCAGGATGCTTAAGGGAAAAAAATTTCCCTCACCTCAAACATCAATTAGAAATGTTTATTAGTGGTATTTGATTGACAGGTCACATTTATTTCCAAGAAAAGAGAATGAACCCTCTTTAGGCTAGAATGCTTAAAAGGCTGCAGGTAGGATCTAGTGCTGCAGAGTAATTGCTAAAGACAAGTGACCTTTGGAATCTAGCATTAGTCAGTTTCAGGAAGAGAAAGAGACCATAGGCAAAAGACCTGTTTAAAAGTCATCTTTGGATTTATTCAATGGCCCTTTATTTAAAAGCCACAAATATAGGCTATGCTTAAGTATTAGATTGCTAAGTAAGCCAAGGGAAGGTAAGAATAAGCAGTCACTTGAAAAATGATTGCACATTGACTCTTGAATGTGGATATGAATATGAGTCTGAATATATATATTAGTCTCTGGCTATATTAGTCTCTTGTCTGCTAGTCTCTATCCATATAGATCTGGATCTTTGAATGACAATGCTGTTTGCGTGTGTGTTCAGATGTTATTCTATACCTGCCTGCTATGCTGGGCCCTGTAGCTTATGAGCTCTCTCTCTCTCTCTCTCTTCATCTATTACAGTACAAATAAAACAAAGACACCTGGTGTCAGGCCTGCTCAGCTTGAGTCACTAATACAAGTTTTCTTCAGGCTCAGCCCAATCAAATTAATAAGCTAGCACTGACTACCAGGGCAGAAAATAGAGAACATCAGAAAAGAAATAGGAAGTTTCAGCCCCTATTAACCAGTGAGAGCTAAATTAGACCCGTGGTCGGCAAACTGCGGCTCGCGAGCCACATGCGGCTCTTTGGCCCCTTGAGTGTGGCTCTTCCACAAAATACCACGGCCTGGGAGAGTCTATTTTGAAGAAGTGGCGTTAGAAGAAGTTTAAGTTTAAAAAATTTGGCTCTCGAAAGAAATTTCAATCGTTGTACTGTTGATATTTGGCTCTGTTGACTAATGAGTTTGCCGACCACTGCCCTAGACCCATTATCTTTTAAGCCAAGCATGACCATTGGGCATTTGGGTGCCACTTCCCTAGCCTCACTTTTCAGATTGGGCCTGTTCACTATCAATTCCTGTTGTACCACGCCCGAGGTCACCTTTTCTCCCTGGATATTTTACACTGTATTGTCAATTATTGCCCTGTACCCTCCTCTTCCATTATCATGTATTTCTTTATTATTTTGTAGCTGGTCTTCACTTTCCATATATTGAATTCTTTTCTAGTTCTTACCAGATAATCATTGGCCAATCCCAGGCCTGTTGATGCTCATTGCAGATAGTTCTCACCCTCTCTCTCCACAATTGTGAAAATGTTAGTCCTTAAAGGACATGGGCTTGTTGCCTCAACTATAGAAATCTCACTCATCATACCTCTGTTGCTCTAGTTATTGTACGAATCCATGTGATGTAAACACTCTGGCTTGTGTAGACCCTGACATAGCATTTGCTGCAGTAGTAAGAGGGCTTCTTTGGTCGACTGATTTTAAGCACAAATAAGAATATCTTCTTGTGGGTCGGTGGGTGGGAAGAGATCAACCAAAGCACTTGTATGCATATATGCATAAACCATGGATACAGACAATAGGGTGGCCAAGGCCTGGGGCAGGGGGCGGGAGTGGGCTAGAAGGGGTCAGTGTGTGGGGGGGGGAATATGTAATACTTTCAACAATAAATATTTTTTTCTTTTTTAAAAAAGAATATCTTCTTAAACTTAACCAAGGAGGTAAAAGACCTATACGCGGAAAACTACAGGACACTGAAAAAAGAGATAGAGGAAGATGTAAACAGATGGAAGAACATACCATGTTCATGGATTGGTAGAATCAACATCATTAAAATGTCCATACTACCCAAAGCAATCTATAGATTCAATGCACTCCCCATTAAAATACCAACAGCATATTTCACAGACCTAGAAAGAACTCTCCAAAAATTCATCTGGAATAAAAAAAGACCCCGAATAGCCACAGCAATCCTGAGAAAGAAGAGTAAAGTAGGAGGGATCTCAATACCAGATTTAAAGCTGTATTACAAAGCCACTGTCCTCAAAACAGCCTGGTACTGGCACAAGACCAGACATATAGATCAATGGAATAGAATAGAGAATCTAGATATCGACCCAAACCACTATGCACAATTAATATTTGACAAAGGAGGCATGAACATACAATGGAGTCAAGACAGTCTCTTCAATAAATGGTGTTGGGAAAATTGGGCAGACACATGCAAAAAAAATGAAACTAGACCACCAACTTACACCATACACAAAAATAAACTCAAAATGGATACAGGACTTACACATAAGACGGGAAACCATAAAAATACTAGAGGAATCCACAGGCAGCAAAATCTCAGACATATGCTGAAAGAACTTCTTCACTGATACTGCCCCTAGGGCAATGTAAGCCAAAGAGAAAATAAACAAATGGGACTACATCAAAATAAAAAGCTTTTGCACAGCAAAAGAAACCATCAACAAAACAACAAAAAACCCTACTGTATGGGAGAACATATTTGCAAATGTTATCACTGATAAAGGTTTAATCTCCAACATCTACAGGCAGCTTATACAACTTAATAAAAGGAAGATAAATGATCCAATAAAAAAATGGGCAACGGACCTAAATAGAATCTTTTCAAAAGAAGACAGAGGAAGGCCAAGAGACACATGAAAACATGCTCAAAGTCACTAATTATCCGAGAGATGCAAATCAAAACGACAATGCGATACCATCTCACACCGGTCAGAATGGCTATCATCAACAAATCAACAAACGACAAGTGTTGGCGAGGATGCGGAGAAAAAGGAACCCTCGTGCACTGCTGGTGGGAATGCAGACTGGTGCAGCCACTGTGGAGAACAGTATGGAGTTTCCTCAAAAAACTAAAAATGGAACTCCCATTTGACCCAGTAATCCCACTTCTAGGAATAAATCCCAAGAAACTAGAAACACCAATCATAAAGGATATATGCACTCCTATGTTCATAGCAGCACAATTTACAATAGCTAAGATTTGGAAACAGCTTAGGTGCCCATCAGCAGATGACTGGATCAGAAAACTATGGTACATCTGCACAATGGAATACTATGCTGCCATAAAAAAGAAGGAATTCTTACCATTTGTAGCAACCTGGATGGAATTGGAGAACATTATGCTAAGTGAAATAAGCCAGTCAATGAAAGAAAAATACCACATGATCTCACTCATTTGTGGATAATAAAAAACATTATAAACTGATGAACAAAAAGATAGATACAGAGGCAGTAAAGCATCAAACGGACTGTCAAATTACAGTGGGAAGGTTAGGGAGAGGTGGGGGAAATAAGAGATCAACCGAAGGACTTATATGCATGCATATAGGAGTAACCAACGGATGCAAAACATTGGGGGGTGAGGGCATGTATGGGAGTGGGGGGGGCAATGGTAAGATATGTACACATATAATACCTTAATAAAAAAATTAAAAAAAAAAAGACATGCCCGGCCAGTACGGTTCAGTGGCTGAGTGTGGACCCATGACGGAGATCACGGTTCAATTCCCGATCAGGGCACATACCAAAGTTATGGGCTGGATCCCCAGTGTGAAGTGTGCAGGAGGCAGCTGATCAATGGTTCTCTCTCATCATTGATGTTTCTATCTTTCCCTCTCCTTTTCTCTCTCTGAAATCAATAAAAACTTATTTTGTTAAAAAAAAAAAAAAAGAATATCTTCTTGGCTAGGGAAGACTTTTTGGCTAGGGAAGATTTTATCCATTCCTCAAATGTCCTTTTGTGGTTGCTTCTAGACTTCCCATAGTCTAGTTTTTTTGTTTGTTTATTTTTTAAAATATTTTTTTATTGATTTAGAGAGAGAAGAAGGGAGAGGGATAGAGAAACATCGATGAGAGAGAAATATCAATCGGCTACCTCCTGAACGCCCCTAAGAGGGATTTAGCCTGCAACCCAAGCATGTGCCCTGACCGGGAATCGAGCCAGTGACTCCTTGGTTCATGAGTCAATGCTCAACTACTGAGCCACACCGGCTGGGCCATCATTTTTCTTTACCAATATATAATACAGCGTGAGTCTTGGGCAAATTATGAAATATCTTTTTGTGGTGCCATCCATTCTCCTTCCTGGATAATAATAGACATAAAGATAACTAAGTCTGCACTGTTTCCCAGATCCAGCCACCATGCTAAGATTTCCACATGCACTATCTCATTTGAAACCTCAGTACAATCCTAACAGGTAGGATTTAAGTTCAAGGGTACAGAGACCCCCATCTGGTTTGTTTTCTGTGGGATCCCAAGTGCCAGCACAGAGCCTAACACACAGGAGGCCATCAAATTTGTTGACTGAATAAATGAAGTGGGTTCTATTATTAACTCCCTGATTTACAAATAAAGAAGTGTGGCTCAGGGAAGTTAAATGACTATCCCAGTGCCACATTAGAAAATGGTAGATCCATCTCACTTCAAAACCTGCATTCTTGGCCCCTTTTAAGTAAACCCATTCCCACCCATTGGGTACTCAACAGCCTCGTGAGCTCCACTAGAGAACCAACTGAAGCAATTCCCATGTTCCCTTTATGACATCAAAAAGATCTTTATCACAAGTGCCATCATCCCTGTCAGCTCACTTATGTTAAGGAGTTCCTAGATTAACATTCCTGTTTGACCCTTAGGGTTTCAATCCAGTCACTTAAGTAAATAGGAGTGACAATGCCAGGCAATATGACAGGGCACCAAAGAAATATTTTTGTTCCAGGACATTTCAACAGGACCTTTGGAATCACAACACATGGGTGTCCTTGTATTTAGGGATGCTGTAAGGCACAATCACGTTTTCACTACATTTAGCACATTAGAATAGAGATGTGGTGAATGAATCCCTTAGTAGCATGAGTAATAAATGATCACACGTGACAGGACACCATGTAGGGTTATGTCAGGGGGTGGGAAGGATAGTGGTATAAAGCCGGATCAGGTAAGGTCCCTACCCTTCATAAACTTACAATTTAGTTGAAGAGTTAAGGCAATTTAAGAGCAAAATCAATTCCATAATACATGAGCTGTCACAATGCTGTCTGTGATTAACTTCCAAATGAGTAGTTCAGTCAATGAAGGCTGAGCTCAAAGGCATGAGACTTCGGTGTGGACTGGAAAGGCTTCATTGCTTAGTTGACATCTCAGAAAGTTGCTTCCTTGCCTCCTGGTATCTGGCCCATTACTTTCAAAGCACTTACTACTCAAATAGTATCTTTTTCAGATGGGCTTCAGAATCTTTCTTTATTAAAAATAGTAGCCTGTCTCTGTGACAGAGCAATGGAGTAACCTCCAACTAGTGACTTCTCCTGTCTACATTCTGTTTTTCTCTATATTAAAAGGAGAATCAAATGCAGCTGTTGCCAAATTTGTGTATCAGGGTCAGCTATTACAAATACAGATTCATGGGCCCAGTTCCAAACCCAAATGAATCAGAATCTCAGGAATTTGTATTTGAATATATATTTCCATTTTGAAATGTCTATGGGTGAAATATTCTTCAAAATAACCCAGAGGGTGGTTAAATGAGATATAAGCGAAGCAAGATTAACAATGGGTGGTTAATTGTGGAATCCTAGTGATGATTATTTGGAAGTTGTTTTTTTATAATCTCTCACTTTTTATATGTTTGAGTTTTCCTAATTAAAAGTTTAATAAAATTAAAACAAAAGGCTTCCTAGGTTATTCAGATGTAGTTGGTTTTGACAACTGATATTTAGGCAAGATTCTCTCTCAAAGCTTCTCAGCTAAGACATACTGGTTTTGTACAAGGAGAATGATACCTGAAACAGGACAAATCAGGAAGTGCCTTCTTGGTTAGAGATATATATTAGTTTTTCTGGGGACACATTTAGATATAACCATCAAATACAGAAAATCACACATGAATAAAGAATTACATACTGGCTAATATTCTTCATAGAGCTAAAGCCTAATACAGATAATGGTTTCTTTAGAGGAGTGGGTTTGAAAAATAGAACTCTTTCCAATCAAGGTAATCAGTAAGTAAACAGCCAAAAGGCTTCTTTGAAACAGAATAGCACCATTCAAATCAAAGCAAAGAGTAATGATGTTAGTACCTTGTAGCATCTACGTTGTCCATTTGGAGCTCGTACCTCATTGATTAGGTAAAGGAGGAGGCTGAATGGGATAATTTGGGTGAGACATTTCCAACTTTAATATTCTAGTATTCCAGGGGGTTGTATTGGTGTGGCAGGTTTTATCGTTCTCATTTTACAAGTGTGGCCATGGTGGTTCAAGAGAAGTTGAGTCCAAGATTCTTTTAAACTGCTTTGGTTCTTTAGATTAGCTGAACCTATCAGTATTTGCAAAATCTTAGAATAGGTGGTTTCATCAGTCTAGAGTCGTCGGCAAACTCATTAGTCAACAGAGCGGCAAACCGCGGCTCGCGAGCCGCATGTGGCTCGCGAGCCGCAGTTTGCCGACCACTGGTCTAGACTCTTAGTAGTTTACAAAAATTTTGCTGTGATGGAGGGTGTAGAGTTTGAAAAGTTAGCCTCAGAGATTAGATTTCTTTGGTTAATATAGCTAAAGCTCTGTGTCTTGGAATAATAACTGCTAGAAGGTTGAGTGTTGGGTACTACCCCAAGAAGTGAGGGAAATGGTTGGCACCATTCCAGAATTTAGGACAGACCTAGGGGAGAGGCAGATTCTCCCAGGAGAGGTGCATCTAATAAGGTCCAAACATACAAAGCATATTTAAAGACTTCTTTTGAAACATTTCAGAAAAAGTGTTTCCCATTTTCAGGTTAAAAGTGAAGTGTGGTCTTAAGTGTGGGTTTTCCTGACCAGGGCTTTGAATGACCACATGGTACTCTTCTTCAACTAATTCCTAGGAGTGCCATTTGGCAATCAGGCATTTTGTACATAACAACCTGGAAATTTACCCGTCATATTGCAGAAATGTTACCAGCCATTCCTATACATAAGACAGCATCATAGTGTTGATAGTTGATAGCAGCAGGTCTGTAGAAGGACAGTATCTCAACTCTGAATTAACCTTTCGATTAATTGGTGGCTAAAACTTTTCGGATAAGAAGTAAAGTTGATCTTGCAGATATTATTTGACTTGGAATAAGGAGACCTGAGTTCTTAACTTAGATCAGCCTCTATTTGATCTATATTGGCAACTTCAGAAAATTTTAAAAGTTGACCTGTGTGTTAGACACAGTCAGATTACAAAGAACAGTAACATACTCAGCATACCTCAGTTAAGGAAAGTTTATTGAAAATAAACAAGCCTCACACACCTTCCAAAGAACTTGACTATCATTCATCATACAACAGTAAGCTTTCCTTTTATAAGGACTGTTCTATTATTCCATCTTCTACTGTTTTGTTATGAGGTTAGTGCAGCTATTGTCTCTGCTTCGACTTCCCTGACTAATGACCAATGAATGGACTGACTCTTTAAAAAAAAATTCTCACCTGAGGTTATATTTTTATTGACTTGAGGGAGGGATGGAGGGAGGAGGAGGAGGAGGAGGAGGAGGAGGAGGAGGAGCAGAAAGAGGAGAAGGAGGAGGAGGAGGAGGAGGAGGAGGAGGAGGAGGAGGAGCAGAAAGAGGAGAAGGAGGAGGAGGAGGAGAAGAGAGAGAGAAACATTGATGTGAGAAAAACATCCATCGATCTGTTGATGTTGCCTCCCATACACACCCTGACCAGGGATCGATCCCACAAGCTAGGTATGTGCTATAACTGGTATCAAACCTGCAACCTTTTTGGTATAAGGGACATTCCAACCAACTGAGCCACCTGCCAGGGCTGGACTGACTCTTTCTGAGTCTTAAATTCAGACTTCCCATGAGTAAGGATCTGGTCACAATCCTTACACCAGTTCACCTCATAGGCCACTGGTCAGCCCATAAACACTGCCTTTGGGTCCAGTGTTGGTCCACAGTACAGTGATCAATATAGCAAAGCAGCTAGATCATATTGTAACTCATTATCTGATCTCACTTATTACCATATCTTTTGAAAATCTTCATACATTGCTTTCGATGGAAATTGGGGAAAAAGAGCCGGCAAGGAATAATTATATCTAGTGGACACTTTCCAAACATTCCCCAAATGAATTTTTAGCAAACAGGGAGATTACTTTGTACAACAGATGGTTTTATTGAAAAAGTTAAAATTACATATTGAACAAAAACTTTGAGCATCACCAAAGAAGGAATTTTTCCAATAGGCTTTCTAATCATAGAAACGAATGGCAATATGTACAGAGGATGGGTTATGATTATGTGAAAAGTATAGCACTTTTACAGAGTATTTTCTTTTTACATTTTCAGATTAACCCTATTTTTGTTTGACTTTTATCCCATTTTCCAGTTGGAACTAACACACACAAAACACACTCACTTGAAAAATCATGATATTAAAATGGCTTTGCAAACCCTGCTGAAAACTACCCCAATTACTCAGGATTACAGGTCCTGCCAACAGCATCTCAGATGTTGAAGACTATCCCTTCTAGCATCAGTTAAAAGGACAGTTAAAATGGCCACAATTGCAAAAAAAGATATCCAAATGGTAGAATAGTTGAGCAGATAGAATAATTGTGAGGCAAATTACTTTTAAGCTCTCCCTGTTGTGTGCTTCTTCTTGGAAGGACTACAGGGACAGCTTGTGATATTAGAATGTCTGGAGAATTATGACCAATTACAAAATTGTTTGAATTGTCTAGTTGCTCTGTAGTTAAGGTTTTCACTGACAGAAGCATTAGCATGTGTGCCTTCGTTCAGTGTCAGGATTCTATATGGATTTTACTTCTACTGAGATTCCTAAGGCAATCCATGGACTCAATCTGAGTTTTCAAAAATCTAGGTCTTCAATGATCCCCTAGCCCAAATGTCCTGAATTTGTTTTTGTGTGTCTATGATTTTTCTGGTTGATTCTGAAGCCAAGAGCTGAAGAGTTAATCATTTTCAACTCTTGGACCTAGATGTGATTTGAGCTGAAGCCTTCCAGGTTGTTAAAGTGGCTCTTCTGTCCAATGCTGACTCCACTCATGCGAAAATCTGAACGGTATCCGGTGCTAAGAAATGATGCAAAACACACTACGCTAGCCACGCATTCTCCATCACCATTACCAGCAAATTCTTTTTTTTTTTAAATAAATCTTTATTCAGATTATTACAATTATTTCTCCTTTTTCCCCCCATAGCTCCCCTCCACCCATTTCCCACCCCACCTTCTGCCCTTACCTCCCCCCCACTGTCATCATCCATAGGTGTATGATTTTTGTCCAGTCTCTTCATGAACCCCCCATACCCCTTTCCCCCTGAGAATTATCAGTCCACTCCCTTTCTATGCCCCTGATTCTATTATATTCACCAGATTATTCTGTTCCTCAGGTTTTTAATTCACTTGATTTTTAGGTTCACTTGTTGATAGATATGTATTTGTTGTTCATAATTGTTATCCTTACTTTTTTCTTCTTCCTCTTCTTTAAGAATACCTTTCAGCATTTCATATAGTACTGGTTTGGTGCTGATGAACTCCTTTAGCTTTTTCTTGTCTGTGAAACTCTTTATCTGCCCTTCAATTCTGAATGATAGCTTTGCTGGGTAGAGTAATCTTGGTTGTAGGTTCTTGCTATTCATCACATTGAAAATTTCTTGCCACTCCCGTCTGGCCTGCATAGTTTCTGTTGAAAAGTCAGCTGACAGTCGTATGGGTGCTCCCTTGTAGGTAACTGTTTTTCTCTTGCTGCTTTTAATATTCTCTCTTTGTCTTTTGCTCTTAGCATTTTAATTATGATGTGTCTTGGTGTGGTCCTCTTTGGATTCCTTTTGTTTGGGGTTCTGTGGGCTTCCTGGACTTGTAAGTCTATTTCTTTCACCAGGTGGGGGAAGTTTTCTGTCATTATTTCTTCAAATAGGTTTTCAGTATCTTGCTCTCTCTCTTCTTCTGGCACCCCCATAATTCTGATGTTGGTACGCTTGAAGTTGTCCCAGAGTCTTCTTACATTATCTTCAACTTTTTGGATTTTTTTTTTTTTGCTTTTTGCTTTTTCGGTTGAGTGTTTTTTGCTTCTTTGTATTTCAATTCTTTGACTTGATTCTTGTGTTCCTCCTGTCTGTTTTTGGGTCTCTGTATAATATTTTTTATTTCAGTCAGTGTATGTTTAATTTCTAGTTGGTCCTTTTTCATATCTTCGAGGGTCTCGTTATATTTATCGGCCTTTTCTAGGATATTCTTAAAAAGCCTTATAACCGTGGTTTTGAATTCTATATCCAGTCGTTTGTTTTCCTCTATTTCTTTCGTTTGTGATCTGATTCTTTGATGCCGCATTTTCACTGCTTCCCTGAGTTGGTAAGGTAGATTTATGTGCTAGGTTTCCAATCTGGCCCAGTGGGTCTGCCTCCCCAGTTAACCTGAGGTGGACACTCTTGGTGCACCCCTTTGTGGACTGTGTGTACAGCCTTGTTGTAATTAAGTCTTTATTGTTGTTGGTATCACTGGGAAGAATTGACCTCCAGGCCAGTTGGCTGTAAGGATCAGCTGTGTCTATGCTGGGAGAAGTTCGGTGCTGGAGACAGCCTTATAGGATTAGACTTGCCAAATAGCAATAGCCTCTGTTGCTCAGCTTGGATGGGGTAGAGTCTCAGTCTTGGCTTCCCGTCAGCCTTGCCCTTGCGCGCATGTGCGTGCCTTCAGACCTCTGCCTTCCCGGCTCCCGAGTCTCCGCCCGAGAGTCCAGGCTCCCCCCACAAGAGCGTGGGTCCCCAGGGGCTCGCCTGGAACTGGGGTTCACTGCAGTCAGAACTGGGGCTCAGTGCATTCAGGAGCCTCTGACTCCCTTCCACTAGGGAAAGCCTGTGGCAACCACCACAGCCTTTGTGTGCACTGGCGCGCGCGTGCTTTCAGTCCTCTGCCTTCCCCAGCTCCCGAGTCTCCGCCCGAGAGTCCAGACTCCCCCCATAAGAGCATGGGTCCCCAGGGGCTCGCCCGGAACTGGGGTTCAGTGCAGTCAGAACTGGGGTTCAGTGCGGTCGGGGGCTTCCTTCCCCCTTCCGCCAGAGAAAGTCAGCCAGGCTCTCAGCCGCCCTTCCTCTCTGCGCGCACAAAGACCCTTTGCGTACCTCCAATTCTCTGTGAGCTTTTCTCTTTCCTTCTAGTTGTAGAATTTTCACTCAGCCAGCTTTCCTGTGGTTCTGGATGGTGTCCGTTTTGTCTTTTAGTTGTAGTTTTGAAATTGTTGTGCGAGGCAGCAGTTTAGGTGTTTACCTATGCCGCCATCTTGGTTTCTCCCACCAGCAAATTCTTGTTACCACTTCTTAATGTTACTTTTAAGAACTATAATTACATACAGAGAGAGCAGGATGGATAACTTAATTGAAATACAATTGTTCAATGTAGAGGGCATTTGCTGGTTAAGGTGATAGCTAACAAGATTTGACCCTGCAACTTAATGACTTGAACAGGTATCCCCTCATTACCATCTGATGCCTAGCTCCCTTCTATCAAGGGAACTATTTAATGCAGAGGGAACTACTATTTAGTGTAGGCAGGGATATTCAGTATCAGGCTCATCTGGTCCCCTGACTGAGGGGGCTAACCTGAAGCTTAAGGATTAAGTGGGTAGGTTTTGAATCCTATTATCTTGATTGGGGTCTTCCCTCTAAAAGAGTTTGAACTCATGTCACTCACATATTCTTAGACACAGAGTTAGAATAGTGTTGTTTTTGGAGGAAAGTAGAGAAGTTTGGATAGTTGTAGTCTGCTCTGGGAAGGTACAGAAGGGATTCATCCTCCCCATTGACAAATATTAAGTGCTTACTATATATGCTAGTAACTATGGTAGATGCCGAGGATATGGTGATATGCTTTAGGCCCCCAGGGAGCTTACAGTCCAGAAGATGAGATGGGTTTTGATCAAATAATTATACCAATAGTAGCGATTGTATCATCACAAACTGAGACAAATATTTTGAGGAAAAGAAAATGATTCTCTGAAAGCATCTAGAAAAGGAAACAGACCTAGAGTGGGAAGCTCAGGAGGTTTCTCTACGGTCAAGACATTTGAGCCAAGATCCCACGATGAGTAGGGGTTAACTAAGTGTGTGTTTGTGTGGCTGTGTGGGGTGGGAAGGGGATGGATGCTGGGAAGAATATTCTAAATCCATGGAAAAGCATATGCATAGACTCGGTAGCAGAAGGAAGTGGGGGCTGGTCACAGAACTGAAAGAAAGCTAGCATGTGTAAAGCACAGACAGCCAGGGGGAAAGTGATACAAGATGATGCTGGAGAGGTAGGCAGGGCCAGACAGTGCAGAGCCTTGTAGACCCTGATAAAGAGTTTGGTCTCTGTCCTAAGATCAACAGGAAACCATTTAAAGGGTTTACTTAGGCAGGTGATACAACCACAATTTTAGTTTTAAATTCACACAGGGCATATACATGGAGAATGGACTATTGGACAGCAAGAGTAGAAGTGGGAAAACCAGATAAGAGTCTAGGGCAGAGGTCGGCAAACTCATTAGTCAACAGAGCCAAACATCAATAGTACAACGACTGAAATTTCTTTTGAGAGCCAAATTTTTTAAACTTAAACTTCTTCTAACGCCACTTCTTCAAAATAGACTCGCCCAGGCCGTGGTATTTTGTGGAAGAGCCACACTCAAGGGGCCAAAGAGCCGCATGTGGCTCGCAAGCCACAGTTTGCCGACCATTGGTCTAGGGCATAATCCAAATAAGAGAAAATGGTAGATGAGGTCCTGAATGGACTAATCAAGGAACTGTCAGTCAATGAATAAATCAGCAAGGAATCACTAGGCACCTATCTAAATATGCATGGCTAGCTCTACTCATCATCTTGAAGGGAGATTTATCTTCAGCCTCCCACCTCTCTTTTTGGCAGCCACGCTTCTGTCCAATAATCAAGAATTCCAATTTCACGAAGCTGAGTTAATAAGGTGTTACTTTATTAAAAGTATTAGCATTTAAGGAAATCTGGAGAATTGATTCAAGTGCTGTTAACTAGTGTTCTTATATAGAGCACTGTTTCTCAATCTGTGGCCCAAAAAGTTAATGTCTCCGAGTCCTCTGGGGGTTGGAAAAGTGGGGAGGGGGAGTCCATTTAACAAGTCAAGTTCCTGGGCTCTATCCCAGAATTTGGGAGTGAAGTTCAGGAATGGGCATGCTTAACAGGCTCCCTGGGTGCTTCCGATGAACATTAAAGTTTGAGAATTGCTTTTGGAGGCTAACGTGGAGATTGGCTTTGATCAAGGCGAATACCTGGGACACCAAAGAAAGAAAGGAGCAGGCACTACAGCTAAGGATTGTCCTGAGGAAATGTCAAGAAGTGAGAACCAGCCAGTTGAGTGCAAGAGAAGTAAATTGACTTCTTAGGGTACCGAAGCCTTCTCAGGAGCACTGAGAATCACCTTGAGAAGAAGAAGGGACAGCATGCCTCTGAGAGCAGTCCTGCCAAGCCTGAGGTACACTGGATGAAGCAGTTTCTATAATCCCAGAGTCACTAGATGAGGGGTCTATAGGACTGCAAATTTGGAATTTTCTTCTCCCATGAAGTGAAGGGAACATTAATAATATTTATTGGGCACATGGCAATGATAGCCAACTTTGCTGAGTTTGTACTATTTGCCAGGCATCTCGCCAAGTATTTTAAATGCATCACATCTTTTAATCTTCGCAGTATCCTTGTGAGATGGAGACTATAATTATTTCCATTTCATAGATGAAGAAACTAAAGAACAGAGAGGTAAAATAACTTGCTTACAGACACATCGCTGGTAAGTGGCTAACCCAGAATTCTAACCCAAGTGTATCTCTCAAGATTATACTTTTAGTTACAGTGCCGGGTTGCTCACATCAATTATAATTTATGCTTACAAGGGTTGCTAGTCCACTATATAAGGGCATATTCATTCTTTTGGAAAATGATCTAAATCATTATGGATGATGAATTGCCCCTGGGAGTCCAAAGGCAATTCAGGCCATAATAAGGCTTGGCCAAGGCCTGGATAAGTACACAATCTCATGTGGAGCTCTGCATATCTTGCTTTGTAGATTGATGGATGGTCCACCATGAGTTACCAGTTGTACCGGTTAATAATGTGGATTTTGTAATCAAAGAAAACTTGATAATTTCAAGAGAAACATCAAAAGTGCTTTATTCAAAGTAATGTCCATGGCTAGCTACACATTTCCCCCATCTTTCAGGTAATTTGTGGATACCGTCTCAATAGAACTTGTCTTGCTTTGAGGCAAACCATTCATAGACCCAATTTTCCTTCTTCATACATTTTGAAGTGCTGCTCAGAAAGTGTGTGTGCCATCGATCGGAATAAGTGGTAATCTGAAGGAGAAAGGTCTGGTGAATACTGCAGGTGGGTTAGTACTTCCCAGGCAAGATCTTTTAATGTGTCTTTAACTGGTTTTGAAGTGTGTGATGGTGCGTCATCATGAAGCAAAATTACTTTCCCATGTCTTCTGGCACATTCTGGTCGTTTTATGATCAAAGTGTGGTTCAAATTGACCTGGACAGTCTTTGTCTTTCACATCGATATCATCACTTTTAAAGTGTTTAAACCAGCGTTCACAAGTATCTTGAGATGAAGCATGTTCACCATAAGCTTCCTGAAGTATACGATAACTTTCAGCAGCACTTTTCTTCAAAATAAAGTAATGAATTAAAACTTCCCGCAAATGCTTTTTTTTAACACAAAATTCGACATTTTTAAGCGTAAAAATATCTATGATGTTAACACCTTCAGCAAATTTGACATATGAAGTTTTGAAGCTTGTTGTCAATACAACAAAATAGCATACATATCAAATCGCATATATATCAACATATGTGTAACTCCATCTATTGAAAAAAATCCACATTATTAACCAGTACAGCTAGTAAGTACAGCTGTTGAGAGTAAGCATTTGAGAACCTTACATCAATTTGTCAGAGTACTTTTATGTTGGTTGATGCTAACGTAAATAAATAAATAAATAAATAAATAAATAAATAAATAAATAAAATATAAGGGCTTTTGTTTTGCATACCTTTTTATTATATTCTAGTAATTTATTTTTTTCTATTTTATAAAAGTATCTATAAATTAAGAATGAAAAATAAATCAAAACTAAAACCATGGTTCTTCACTACAAATGGTTTGCGATGCCTAGGTCTAGTGGATATGAAAGAAATGTAAACACTAACAGGACAGAGGTATTTTCACGTTCAGATGTGGGTGGTAGGCTGACCAGTGGAGCTGTCTGAACCATTATTTTGACACAGCAGCCTCTTTTAAGTTATAAAATCAACCCTCCTGAGGATTATTATGACAGATTACAGTGAGAATCCAGCCCTTTTTCAGTAGACTTGGATTTTTAGAGGTCATGCATTCAATTCTGGGCAATTACTGTCAGTGGAAAACATGCAAGGTGAGAGAAGGAAGTATATAATTAATCGAGAGAGGCATCTAGCACCTGAGCAGTAAAGCTTCGGTGGGCTAATAGACAGGATGGGGGAACAAAGAAGGGAAGCCAGGTTGTTTTCATTGACACTCTTCACAGAGTCGGATGCTAAAGAATCTGAAACACTTCCAGTTTGTACTTGTGCTAAAAACAGAACAAGGCACCAGGAAAATGATGCAGCAGCACTGAAGAAGCCTTCTTCTGGCATTGTTTCTTCATTCAGTCATTCAACAAATATTTAATGTGTGTCTATTACTTAATGTTCATCTCTCTGCTTGGCATTTGTGGCTACAAGGAACAACTGGATTACATCCCTGTCCTCAAAGAGGTCACAGTCTAGTGGGACAGATGTGGAAACTGTTATAAATAACAAAATTTGATAAGTAACAATAGAGCAGTTATCATCAAGGGACTCTATGTTTCAGAATCGGGGTGGGAGAGAAATAATTTGAAAGATCATATCGATATTCTATCACCTTATAAGTAGAAGGGCAAAAAAAAAGCATATTGGTCTCTTGAGACAGAAAATAAATATCAGTAACAATTTGGCTGCTGGTAGACATAAGATGAGGATTATCCAAACCAGGAGTCCGAACTCTCAGTTGAGCATGAACAGGCACACCCGTGTCTGCAAAGAGCAGGGGAGAGGGCATAAATGGCAGGGTGTGTGAGATGTTTATCCCAAAGGGGCAAAGGGTTAAAAAGTCCAGAAACACTTTTGAATGTGGGTGTAAAGAAAGACTCATGGGAACTATGGAGGCTAAAATGTTACCTGGGGTTGGTGGGAAGAAGACAGGTACAAAAGCAAAGCATTTTAGGTCACAGTTGTTCAATATGGAGTCAGAGTGAAGAAATAGGAGTGCACGAGGCAGAGAAAACAGCAGCCCCCGGTGCCTGCCTTCCGAAGCACACGGCTGCTGTGTCCCAGGTGGTGCAGGGACAGTGCCTGCGACCTGCAGCGACAGCGGTGCTGACAGCTGCTGCCCATGAGGCGCCTGGGGTGCAGCACCATCGGAGCTGGAAGCTCTGGCTTTCAGATGCTGCTTTTTCACAAACAGGGTTTGCTAACCTCCACGGACCTCACAGACCTGTTGTGAGCCCCAAACACGATGCTAGATATAAAAGCATTTTCTGAACTCTTTGGGTGTGATGTGCTGTGTGTTCACGCCCCGTGAATCATGCCTCATGGTTAAGTGAGATCCTGGATGTAGAAGGCACCAAGCCCCATCATAAGGAAGTTAGTGTATGAAAATGTTATTAATGATGACCCACATCTGCTTCTCAGTGACAATTCCTTTATATAGAGGCTTAACAACCAAGAGAACCCACTGCTCTTGAAAGTGAGCTGCATCGCCCTGTTAGCTGCCAAGTACTCTGTTTCCAACTCAAAAGAAATGTGTTCTGTTAGCCTCAATGCTTCCTGCCACAATCTGGAGATGGATACTTCTATAAATGCGGTGTGCATGCAATGATCGCCATCTCCCTGTTGTTTGAGGCCGTGTAGCAGATATCAGATCATGATGAGCTATTGGTCACATCTGGCAGAACCCTTCAGGAAACTTTGAGATTGAAATCAGTGGTGGAGCAGAGCTCACTGAGAGCAAAAATGAAGAGTGTCGTTTTTCTAAAAGTAAAACAATGGGATAACTCTCAGCCTGATGTCTTGGAATGCTCATGGTCCCTTACGATGCAATTGCACTCTTCTGACTTGAAAGGGCTGCTCCTGTCACTGGGGCCAACTCAGCTTGATGAATGGCTCAGACCTGAGTCATTCAAAAAGCAAAGGCAGGCCTGACCCAGCTGGTCCCTTCAGAGAGAGAAGTGGGCAACCTCAAGGCAGGCAAGGGCAGGCAAAGAGTGCCAGGGGCAACAGGAAGTATTTCACAACACCGGAAGTAGTACTGCTCTTCCTACTCCAGATGCTTCCTGGAGATGTGCAGTGATGAATCCATAGCACATGTTAGTGATGGAAGCCAGCAGGACTGTCCTGAGCCATAACCAGGAAGTAAGCAACGTTGACTGCATCTCAGCTACCCTCTCCCCAACCTGGACTCTCTCCTGGCCTTACTGGCTGCCCAGGTTTCAACCCATTCCTTCTTCTCCTTCGCATGCCCTTGTCCTGTGTTCTGTTCCCGAGTGCCTTCCCTAATTCAGTTTGGCCTGGTCAATTTTTTAGAGCTAAGAAATTAATAGCTGCTAACGACTTTGCTTCTGAACACGGACTTTCTATTTTAAATTGAAGGAGTGAGTAGAGCAGCAATTAGGTGTTGGGGGTGGAGTGAGGAGCTGCGATGGCATGGATAACCTGGAGGACAGGCTTGCGCTATATGGCAGCATTTCCAGTCATTCAGAGGTGCCATAGAGAGCATGGTAATATATTTCTCCTTTACCTTAGACCAGGAGAACTGAAAGAGTTAGACACTACAATCAGTATACCAAGATTAAAGCAATTATTGTAAATTAGTTTAATCATTCCTCTCTATGTCTTCAGAAGCAGGTTTCCCCCCTGCTCCTTTTGTCGCCAAATAAATGGGAGCTTGTAAATACAGATTAACTTAATTTTTAAAGGATTACCTATCCTCAAAGATTCTGATGCTTTTAATTAAAAATTTCCTCATTATATAAAGGAAAGTACCTCTGTTGTGGCAGTGTAAGACACCAGGAGAGCAGGAATGAAATATGGGAAGGAAATGATGGCTAACGTGTGGTTGTTTTTTCATTTTACACACATATGTTTTATTCTAAAGACAAAAATCTCACCCAGCTGGCGTGGCTCAGTGGTTGAGCATTGACCCATGAACCAGGAGGTTAGAGTTCGATTCCCAGTCAGGGAACATGCCCCGGTTGTGGACTCCATCCCCAGTGGGGAACATGAAGGAGGCAGCCAATCAATCATTCTCATCATTGATGTTTCTATCCCTCTCCCTTCCTCTCTTTGAAATCAATAAAAATGTATTTTTAAAAAAGACAGCAAAATGTCAACTTAGCATGGCCTCTGACTCAAATAATCCCCTCCCTTTCAAGCCATAGATTTTAGAATTCTGTTTCTGGAGCATTCCAGCAAAGAGTCACTAAGAGAGTACTCCCAAAGATGGAGGGCAGTGCTTCTCAAGCTTTCATGAGAATCCATCAAAATGCAGATTCAGATGCAGTAGGCCGGAGTGATGCCCAAGCTGTTTTATTTCTAACAAGTTCTTTGTGGATGCTGGTTCTGCTTGCCGATGGAGCATACATTGAGTCACAAGAAACAGTCTGAGCCCTCTGTCCGGCAAGCAGTGGAAGCATGAGGAAGCGCAGTGGCAAAGTAGCGCGGTTCTATCTGGTCCAAGTGAAGATCAAAGAAACAAAAGGGAATCAGATAAGAGGCTGATTGCGCTCATGCTCCTCCGAGGTTCAGCTGGGTTTCCAGCAACACACACCAGAAAGGCAGCTGCTTTCTCAAGCCCAGGGAGAGCACGTGCCTAGTGGTCAAGGGCATGTGTTCTAGCGTCCTAGTCCAGGGGTGGGCAAACTTTTTGACTCGAGGGCCACAATGGGTTCTTAAACTGGACCGGAGGGCCGGAACAAAAGCATGGATGGAGTGTTTGTGTGAACTAATATAAATTCAAAGTAAAGGAGCAGAGGGGAGAGCAAGAGAACCCTCCACTCTTTCGGCTCCACAGGCCGGAGAGAACAGCCGAACAGGCCGGATCCGGCCCAAGGGCAGTAGTTTGCCCACGGCTGGTCCTAGTCCCTGGGTTCAAGATCTGCCTGTATCACTTAGTAAAGATCTTGATCATGCCACCTTACCTCCCTGCGCCTCTGCTTACTCCTCTGCATACCAGAATAACAGAACCTGTTTCAGGATAGTTGTGAGGATGCAGTGAAGTAAAGAGCATAAAGACTGAGAACCACACCCGCCACAGAGTGCTATAACTTGCCACCTCGGAGCTGATCGCAGGGTGAGTACTACCGGGTTTCATTCAAATGTGAGCCAGCCATGGTAGTGTTAGATCTGCTTTTGATGTAGCTCTCAAAGCAGCTTTAGTGGTTTGAGACTTAAGATAAGTTGGTGATTTCAGATTTCAATAGATGGACTTCTGGACAAAAGCGTGAAAGTGGGAAGAAAAACTCCCTGGCATGAACTATGCTGCTTTTGTGCTTGGACCCTTGTCTCTCCTTCTGCCTACTTCTCAGGCTTGAGAATCACTTGAATGATGAAAGAATTAAAAATAAAAATGGATTAGTGAAGCAAGCTGTCTTCTGTCTCTGGCAAAAGGCAATGTGGAATCTGGGCAATTATCCCCCAGCCCGAGGCAGTCCAGGTGCCAGGGAGGGGCCGGGAGAGAAAGACGGCCTGGAGAAAGTCCATCACATCCACACGGCCTGGCACAGAGTTACAGGTGCTGCCCCAGGACAAGTGAGGGGATTAGACATAAGCCCTGCTTCAGGGGTTTATAGTCTAGTTGGGAAGATATTGGAGTAAAATACATGTTCATGTGTGTGCACTTGCACGTGCGCATGCACACACACACACAAGCATACATATTCACCTGTGGCAAAGCTCCAGTGAGGACACCTGTTGGTTAAAGCAAAGGGTGTGTCTCTGTGGAGTAAAGATTAGTCTGGAAGGGAATGATGGGTCAGACTGTGAAGGTCCTTGAAGTTAATGAGGTTGCAATGGGGGTGGTGGATACCATATGCAAAAGAGCATTTTAGGAAGATTTATGTGGTAATAGTTTAAGAAATTCCACTTAATAAACACTTACTGAGTAACGTATAGCAGCACAGACCAAGGTGCAGGGCTATTCAAGTATACAGAAGAAAAAGGACAACATTTATATACTCTGAGAACTAAAAGCCTTGTCGGGGAGACAGGTGCACGTTATGGACTAATACAGAACGATCTCCAATATAGACTATAGAGTATAAAAATGTAAGGCATGAGAGTATGTTTAGTATGCTGCCATTTGTTTAAAAAAGGGTGAAGAAATGGATGCTACATACACTGAGTGGCCAGATTATTATGATCTCTGAATGCATAATAATCTGGCCACTCAATGTATATCCTATATAATAAAAGGCTAATATGCAAATTGTCCCCTTGACCAGGAGTTAGACCAGCAGGCAGGCCGGCCAACCACCCATGTCCCCACCCCTGGCTAGGCTGGCTGTACCCCACCCATGCATGAATTCATGCACCGGGCCTCTAATACACACACACACACACACACACACACACACACACACACACACACTGAGTGGCCAGATTATTATGTGTTTGGAGATCATAATAATCTGGCCACTCAGTGTATATATGTTTATATGTAAAAGATGTATGTGTGAGGATATACGAAAGCCTAATAACATTGGTTACCTCCAGAGGAAGGAATCACAGTGGCTGGTGGGAGAAGGTATCATTGTATGCATACCCTTTGGTACTCTGAGTTTTGAAACAAGTGATTGTATTATTTACTCACAAGTATTAAAGATAGAAACTAAAATGATGTGTAGGATAGCGTGGAAGAGGGGAAAGATGAATTTTGGCTAAGGGACTCTGGGAAGACTTCTTAGAGCATGTGGGCTATGCAGCTGGGTCCTTGGAAGGTAGCATTTTCACAGGTGATGGTTTGAGTGGAAGGTGTTTTAGGCAGAGGACAGAACTTGCCTTGAGCCACCAGGGGAGGCCAAGACCTGGGCCATCCAGTATGGTAGCCACCAGCTACATGGGCTGTCGAGCCCTGGAAATGTGGCTGGTGCGTGTGAATTGAGAGATGCTGTAATTGTAAAATACTCATGGGTTTTTGGAGACACGGCATGAAAAAGAATGGAGAGTTCTTCATTAATAATTTTGTATTGATTACATGTTGAAAGGATAGTACTTTGGATATCTTGGGTTAAATTAAATATACAGCAGGTCCTTGAATAACATTGTTTTGTTCAAAGTCATTTCGTTATAACATTGATGAGAATAAAAAATCGATGCCTGGCTGGGGCCACTTTCTGTGTGGAGTCTGCACATTCTCTCCACGTCTGCGTCGGTTTTCTCCAGGGACTTCTGTTTCCTCCTACATCCCAAAGATATGCACTTTAGGGGTCCTGCCCTGTGCCCTGAGCTGCTGAAAGAGGTTCTGGCCACCCTGAACTGGAATAAGCAGTTTGAAAAAGAATTACCTTGTTTTTATTCATCTTTCTTAAATGTATTGTATGTATAGCTCACATTTATTTCAGCATTTAATATTATAGCATTTTGGGTCTTTATTTAGAAGTTTTTGTGACCAGAAATAGGAACTTTTGTTTATGTCAATTAGCCTCTGGTCAACTTGGTTTTCTTAAACATCCTTTTGCTTAAAGTCACAGTTTCCAAGAACCTGATGATGATAAGTGAGGACTTGCTGTATTAAAATTCATGTCACTTGTTTGTATTTACTTTTTCAAATGTAGCTGCTAGATCATTTAAAATTATGTCTGTGGCTTGCATTTGATTTCTGTTGGTCACTGCTGATCTACATAATAGAGACTTTCAGAGAAGGGCCAGTTAAGTCGGGATCACTGTAGCTGAGGTAGTTTGGGCAAAGGTGGAAATGAAGGTTGGAAAAAGTGGGTCAGGCCAAATTGTGGACAGTGTTGGCTACTTAGCTGAAGAGTTTGGACTTTAACTTTGTGAGCCACTACAGGGCTTTGAGAGTGGGGATCAGATAATAAGTGGCTGCTTTGGACTGGGCTGAGCAATATGCAGATTTTATTGAATAAATACCTGTACTGTTGGGAATCCATGGATGTGCAAGGCCGACTATATGCATCGAGCTACGCCATCTTATATAATAAAAGCCTAATATGCTAAGTGTCCAGTCAACCAGTCAGCCGTTCAACCAATCAAAGCGTAATATGCTCATGATATGCTAAGGCCACCCAACCGCTCGCTATGACGTGCACTGACCACCAGGGGGCAGATGCTCCAACCACTGGGTTAGCTTGCTGCTGGGGTCTGGTGGATCGGGACTGAGCGAGACAGGCCAGACATGGCCTGGAGCACTCCTGCGGTCCCTCCCCAGCTGGCCAACCTCCTGCATCCCTCCCCAGCCCAATCGTGCACCAGTGAGGTCCCTTGGCCTGGCCTGCTCCCTCTCACAATCCGGGACCCCTCAGGGGATGTCAGAGAGCTGTTTTTGGCCTACTCTCGCAGGCCAGGCCGAGGGACCCCACTGGTGCACGAATTCGTGCACTGGGCCTCTAGTTTTATATAGGGTACTTGAGCATCCATGGATTATGGTATCCCCAGACGGTCCTTGAACCAATCCCCCCATGGATATTGAGGAACACATAAGTTTTTGGGGAGGTCAAAAATTATACTTGGCCCTAACTGGTTTGACTCAGTGGACAGAGCAGGCATCCTCAAACTACGGCCCGCGGGCCACATGCGGCCCGCCGAGGACATTTATCCAGCCTGCCGGGTGCCGCTGCCTGTCCTGCTTAGCAGCCGACTCATCCTGGGTCCGCAGTGCGCATAGGAATTTGTTCATAGCTTTTTTTTTAAAACTATAGTCCGGCCCTCCAATGGTCTGAGGGACAGTGAACTGGCCCCTGTTTAAAAAGTTTGAGGACCCCTGGTGTAGATGTACCACAGTTTTTTAATCCACTCATCTGCTGATGGGCACTTAGGCTGTTTCCAAATCTTAGCTATTTTAAATTGTGCTGCTATGAACATAGGGGTACATATATTCTTTCTGAATGGCATTTCTAGTTTCTTGGGATATAGTGCTAGGAGTGGGATCACTGGGTCAAATGGGAGTTCCATTTTTAGTTTTCTGATGAAACTCCATCCTGTTCTCCACATTGGCTGCACCAGTCTGCATCCCCCCCAGCACTTGTCATTTGTTGATTTGTTGATGATAGCCATTCTGACAGGTGTGAGATGGTATCCCATTGTCCCGGGCCCGCAGTGCGCATAGGAATTTGTTCATAGTTGTTTTTTTTAAACTATAGTCCGGCCCTCCAACGGTCTGAGGGACAGTGAACTGGCCCCCTGTTTAAAAAGTTTGAGGACCCCTGGGATAGAGCATCGGCCTCCAGACTCAAGGGTCCCAGGTTCGATTCTGGTCAAGGGCATGTACCTTGGTTGTGGGCACATACCCAGTAGGGAGTGTGCAGGAGGGAGCTGATCAATGTTTCTCTCTCATTGATATTTCTAACTCCCTATCACTCTCCCTTACTGTCTGTAAAAAATCAATAAAATATATTAAAAAATTATACTTGAATTTTTGACTGTGCGTGGTGGGGGGGGAGTCAGTGCCCCCTAACCCCCACTTTCTTTTGGGGTTGGGTGGTGGCTTTAAAATCAGAAAAAGATCTATGTAAGCTATACTATGAAGGGAGAATTGATAGAGCTGAGTGGAGGTGTAGATATCAAAGATAACCAGAAACTTTTTCTCTGCCATCAAGGTGCATGGGTTTGATTTTCCTTTGCCACATCTTCCCACAAGACTTTCAGGATCATGTGAGCCAAAATGACCTCCACCACATAGGATCAGAAGCAGTTAAGAGCCATGGCATGGGGCAGCCTTTTTTGTTGTTTTCCCTCTGTCATAAATAAGGACTCCTTCAACCAGGGTCCTGGAATGAAGAAGGTATATGAGGCCCAGTCTCAGATGACCTATAGCTGCCACATGAACATTTACTATGGTAATTGAGGTTTGGGGATTGTTTGTAACCATAGTACAACCTAGTCAAAGCTATTACATTGTCCCATTATATGGGCTTAATTGTATTACATTGACTCTACACAAATGCTCATTTTTCACCTGGTTAACTTCTACTCATCCTTTAGGTCTCTAATTATATATCACTTTTTCAGAGAGGACTTTCTTGATCACCTGGTCTAATTTAGGCCCCCCTCCCCACCACACACACACACACACACACACTTATTTTCTCCTGTACTATTTATATTCTTTCCTTCTTAGGCACTTAACGCAATTGTAATCATATATAGATTTTTTTTTAAATCATTGACATGCTCCACTTTCTCATGTAGAGCTGGATCACATCTATTTTGACTCAAATTAAATGGTGCCTGTAACATAGTTATTGCTCAGTGGTTATTTGTGGAATGAGTGATGAACAAATTAATAGCTTATTGTTAACCTGGTTAAAACAATAAAGGTAGGGGGATGCTGCCATTAAGGAAGTAATGCTCCTGAAGAACCTCCTGGGTGCAAGGATTAAATGCTATTTTATTAATTTTATTCCTTATATTTCAAAGAAACTTTGGAAGTAGTGGTACTTTTCAAAACCCTTAACACATTCACTGGCCAACAGACATCTGCGGCCTGACAGGTTTCCTGCCTAATACCAGGGGAGCCTGCACATAGACTAGAAGGACTCCTTTAAAAGAAAGGAGAATTGTTGCCATTGAATGCTTAGTTATCCTATCTAATAAAGAGGGAATATGCAAATTGACTGTCACACCATAACAAGATGGCTGCACCCACTGCGGAGGCAGGGATTCTGTAACACAAGATGGCTGCGCCCACAGCAGAGGCGGGGATCCCGTAACACAAGATGGCTGCACCCACAGTGGAGGCTGAGTTCCTGTAATGAGCCTTAATGAGCAATCAGCAGGGACCTGAGGCTGCGTGGCGCTGGTCAGGGGCAGGGGACCTGAGGCTGCGCCCCTCTGCCTGGTGGGGCTTGACAGGGGACCTCAGGCTGTGCCCCCCGCCCTGGCACCAGGCCAGGGGACCTGAGGCTGTACCCCATGCCCCGGTGCCAGGCTGGGGGACCTCAAGGTGTGCCCTCCACCCCGGCCTGGCTGCATCCCCCGCCTGGCAGGGCTTGACGGGGGACCTCAGGCAGCGCCCCCTGGCCTGGGCCAGGGGACCTCAAGGCACGCCCCTCGGCCTGGGCTGGGGGATCTGAGGCCACTCCCCCTACCCTGGCACTGGGCCAGGCAACCTGAGGCCACACCTCCCCACCTGGTGGGGCTTGTTGGGGGTGGGGCCGGCTGGGTCTGGGTCTCGCGTGATTTCGAGGTGCACGTGGGTGGGCAGGGACTTGACTCTGATTCCTGTGGAGTGCCCCAGACTCTGACAGGAGGAAGATTTTCATATACATTTTACTAATTTTCTTTCATCTCTGACACTTCTATTTAGAGAAAGGGGAAATAGCAATATTAAAATATTTCCTCTAACTAATTCCCTTTTAATGTGCATGAATTTTGTGCACCGGGTCACTAGTATGGAATAAGAGAGATTCCTGGCCTTTCCCAACCGAGTGGTTGATGCAAGGTGGGAAAGGGGAAGGAGAAAGATGACTAGGGAAAGGGAAAAATGGGCTGGGTGTAGTGGATGCCTTTCCGGCCCAAACCAGAAAAATCAGTCCTACTTGCCTCACCTTCACATGCCAAGAAACCACTTAAGAGGTGGCTCTGGAACTGCTTCCCACCAAGCTAGCAATCAAGAGTTTGAAGGCTTCGTGCAAAATTGTCAGCTTCTTCATGACAGGGACATACATACATCACATGCACAGGTGATGGGAGTGGGGAGGAAGCAAATCTGTTTTCTAGATCATAAAATGTCTTGTATGGAGAAACCCATGAGGTCCCACAGCTTGAATTGTTGCAATACACAGTGAAGCCTAATATTGAGTATAGTGTGTCAGAGGGTGAAGTCAATGACCCATGAGGTTAATGCTGTGACCCTAAAGTTCCTGCCTTCTGTGACTCCAGAACACACAGCCAGGCTAGAAGCTTATAGGAATATACTGCACTTTTAAAAAGTAAATGAAATGTAGTAAAAAGCGGGCAGCATAATTGCCATGACTTATACCCCATGACATTTGATAATAACAAGGTTGGTACAGTACAAATAAGTTCCACATTTACAACTCTGCCTTGATATTTACACTTATTAAATTGTTTAGAGAGGTGTTTCCTGGATGCTGGAGACCCATATATAAAACATATTAGCATAATTGGAGTACAGCCAAATCCCTCGGTGTACATTGCAGATACTTGTTAAAAGCTTGACCTTGGAGGAAAAACCTTCCTCCTTGTCTTCAATCAGTCATCAGCTCCTGAAAGCACTCCTCTGAAATCAACTTCCAGTCATCCACAGCTGGGGGAGCTTGTCCTCAACGCTGACCTTAGGCAGGCCCTCAGCTCCCAGGACAATGATGAAAGCTATGTTCTCACCTGGATGAGGAAATTAGCTATGATTTTCCATTACCTGTACCAAACATTCCTTTTCATTTGTTTAATTCACCTAGAGTTGACACTACACATTAATTCATTGAGCAATTGCTTTGTGTAAAGGCCCAGAGATGAATGAGACAGTCATGGCCATCAAGAAACTTACACTTTAGTCAAGGACATAGACAACTAACTTTAGTAGAAGGCAGAATGAAATAAGGGAGTATGAAAAAATTGCTGTGGGAGCAGAGATAACCAAATTTATTTTAATTAGGGAAGAGAATTAAGAAAGGCTTCAGAAAGGTGGCATTGTGCCTTGAAGGATTAACAGAAGAAAAGGAGTGAAGTTGGGTGGTGAGGTCATACCAGACTAAATTGTATGTACATAAAGTAGCATGAGAGCTATATACATGTTGGGGATGTAATCATATATTTGTTTATCATTGGCAAGTTCCAGTGATAAATCCAGGCCAGCATGGCTGCAGGGATGGTGAAGAGGCTTGAAAGTTATGGTTGAGTCTGTTCCTGGGACCTTTGAAGCCCATACTAGTTTTGTTAATCAAGGAGAGTAATCAAAACTTTTGAAGGAGGCAAAGAAAAGCATTTTAGGAAGCAATCTCTAGCAGTGTGAAGGATGGGTTGAAGAGGTAGGGGACTGAAACAGGGAGACCAATTTCTGGGCCTTGCTGGATATTAGGAGAGAGGGAATAATGCAAGATGCTTCTGTCATTTCTAGCCTTAAAGACTGGGAAAAGTGTAGGTGCCTATACTGAGATGGACAATCTGATAAAAGGATCAATTTGCTGGAGAACATATTTGGTTGTAAATATACTGAGTTTGGTGGTCCTGGGGTTCGGGAGAGATCTCAGAGTCATCTGCTGGTAGGAAATTGTCAAAGCTTTGGAAATGTCTAAGATGACCTTGGTGGCAGGAAGCATACAAATGAACACAGGAGATACCACCTATATTTAGGGGTCCTGTGAAGACAACCTGTAATAAAGGGGACTGAGGCATCTGCTGAGTGGTAGGAGTAGACAGGGATAGTTGTACTCTGTGGAAGAATGGGAGAAAGTAAGCAGGATGAGGATTAAGAGGAATTGATAGCATTGGGTACTTAGGTGGTCAATGGTTGCCTTGAAAGAGAGGCACAAGAAGGTTACTGTGGTTTAATGGGATGGAGGAGACTTGAGGATGCTTGTAGACTGAGAGGAAATGAGATGATGGAAGAATGGATATGAAAAGTGAAAGTTCTTTCAAAAGTACAAAGCACCACACAATATAAGGTCACAGCAAGTCAGCTTTTTATCCCAGATGCTCTGGAGTCAAAAGGTCATTGGCATCTAAAAGGCACTTTCATTTTTATCATTATACTGAATTCTGTAATGGAGCCTTATTCATGACCCCTTGCATTGCCCTTTCCTCTATCCCCCAAGCACCAGCATAAATGCTACCAGTTCAATCAGGTAAAACACTTCCTTACATGCTTTTTGTCAGCAAGTCTAGGCCACTACTGTGATATGTGATAGGTTTCCAAAAACTGTTACAGGAGAAAATTCATAGTATTTGAGTATTTTCAACTTAATTCCCATTGTAACATTCAGTTGTTTGTAGGGAAACGGTGAGGCATTAACAAAAGATATTTGTAGGGAGCGAGGGGGGAGATGGAGCAGATTCATAAGCCAGTTCCTCTTCCAAAACAAAATATTAGCTAAAAGAAAGCCATTCAGTACCCAGCACTTGAATTTATGGAGAAGGGAAGCCTTATGGTCCTTTGAATAAAAAGGTATTTATTCTAAAGAAAATAGACTTGGGCACAGTTTAGAAATCTGGGAGATTCTTGGGAAAATAATAAAACGGGAGAATTTGCTGTTCTTCTAGAGAGTAATAATTGTTCAAGAACCTGTTAAATGTATGGCTTAAAATATTCACCAGTCACTTAAGAAGTCCTAGCTATGAACTAATTAGAGCTTTTTCCATAAATTATACTTCATCTAAATGCTTTTCCTGTCACTCTGAGGCCAACACTGAACCAGTACCTTTTAATGTCCACTCAATCTTTGTCAGTTTTTATTTCTTTGAACAGCCAATCAATGCTTTGCCTTTCAGCATTATTAGCAAGAAAAGGGAATGGGAAAGGGAGAGGAAAAGGGAATAAGAAGAAAAGGGAAAAATATGCAACCTAGAGCAATTCCCCTGGCCCTTATTACCATAATCACTGTAATATCACTGAGGAAATTCTTGTGCAGAATCATGTTCTCCTGTCTGCTCTGTCTTTATGACTTGATGTTCCTTGTATATAAAACTTGTCTGAGCCATTCAGCAGTACAGATAATAGGTCATACCAAGTGTCAGAGCTGCAGCTGTGCATACCCATGGTATCACCATTGCAAAGATGAGCTCTTCTTCTTGTGTTCAATTTTTCTGTTAAAAGTAGCCTATCAGTCACTCAGGTCTTAAACCTTGGTGTTAGATTTGAATCCTCCCTCTCTTCATATCCTCAACATCTAATTGATAGCCAGTTCTTTATTTTATTTTTAATACATTTTTATTGATTTTAGAGAGAGGAAGGTAGAGGGAGAGGAAAAAAAAAAATCAATGTGAGACAGAAATATTGATCGGTTGCCTCCTGCAAGTGCCCTGACCAGGGATTGAACCTGCAGCCTGGGTATATGCCCTGACCAGAATTCGATTCTGCAACCTTTGGGTGCACAGGACAATGCCCAACCAACTGAGCCATACCAGCCAGGGCGATTGTCAGTTTTTTACATGCCATTTGTATCTGTCCGACTGATGCTATCCTTGTTTAGCCTCTCATTATTTATCGTATTTTTGCAATATGTCCCAACAAAGTTGGCCTTTTGTGACATCTCCCCCGTGTCCTACACAGAGCTTCCAGTTTCATCTTAAGTGCTCCATATCATGTTTTCCCTCAAAATCCCCCAGTATTCCCCTACTATTTATAAAATCAAGCCCAAACCACATGGCCATTGCTGTCTTTTGTGGGCCTAACACTCCAGTTAAATGGAATTGTTCAATATTCCTTGCATATGCGTACCAAAGTTTGTACTTCTGCTCCTGCCTTCTCTCCCTCCTCTAAGAGATGGAAGCTCCATGAGAATGGGGACCACATCTATCTGGCTCACTGTTACGTTCTCAGAGCCTAGCGTTGTGGTTGGCATACAGGAGGTGCTCATTAAATATTGACTGAATGAATAAAAGCTTCAATTTCCAAATCAACTTACCCTTTAAAATTCAGTTCAAATGCCACCCATCAATAAATCTATACTGATACCTGCTTCCCATTTTAATACCTACCTCACCACTCTAAATCTAAGTGATTTGTTTTTTTTTCTGAACTCTCATAGGCCTTATCGATACTACTCTTTCTTTGCACTTTGAATTATAATTGTTTTTGTACCTGTACCATCTCCCACTACCAGGGGTGGGCAAACTTTTTGACTCGAGGGCCACAATGGGTTCTTAAACTGGACCGGAGGGCCGGAACAAAAGCATGGATGGAGTGTTTGTGTGAACTAATATAAATTCAAAGTAAAGGAGCGGAGGGAAGAGCAAGAGAACCGGATAGAACAGCCGGATCCGGCCCGCGGGCCGTAGTTTGCCCACGGCTGCACTAGACTGTGAAATCCCTGAAGGCATCAGTTATGTTTAATTCATAACCGTGTCCTGAAAAACAACTTCCCCTGAATGGACACTCGATTAGAATAGCCACACTGCAGGTTGTAGCAAAGTAGAGAAAGTTGAGGTTTATTACTGTTTCTGATCATATAATAATAGCTCTTGCGCTTTGCTTATAAACATCAAATGGTAAAAATGTTGCCTGATCTCAATTAGCCAAAATATAGGTGGAAATATTGGCTGAGCCTGTATTAGCCAAGATATAAGGCCATCATGGCTAAAAATTGAATTCTGGCCAATCTCCAAGAACCAGGAACAAAGTCATAATTTGCATAATTCATGAAATTGCAAATTGTTTTTCCCTGCAATGGATGCTAACTGTAATAATATTTTATTTGTGGCTATTGGGACTATAGACATCTAAATAAATTCAGTCTGTAAATGGGATCTTTGGCTATAGCTTTCTTTGTATTATAAATCAAAACTGTATAGCATGTTACATGCATTGCATATATATCAATTTTCAGACTGCCACTTTTCTTCGAGCTCTTGGCATTAAGCTCAAATCCCCCCTAGTTGTGGATACTAGTTTATCAGGTGTCTAGGAAGAAAAGCCAATGTATTTGATACCTTTAGCAAACCATTCCAAGGGAAACAGTGGTCTTGCCAGATACCTTAGTTTCATTTATACCTATGATGAGAGATTCTTTTGAAAGCCCTTCAGAGAATAATTATCTGTAATCATTTATTACTTATTCCAGGTATTTACTCCTCTGAGTATTTGAAGCCCATTTCCTTTCATTCTATAATCAAGACAAAAACCCCAAACACCCTTTTCTGTAGAAACAGTTTCTCTGGAGGATGTAAATCACCCTTCTGACTTGTATTTCTGTTCAGTTGGAGCTTCTTTCTAGAATGTTCTTACATCCTGTCTTGATACTTCAGTTTATGCCTTTACATTCATCCTAAATATCAAAGATCATAGGCAACACATTTAATGTGTATCTTAACTTTATTGAATAAGCAGGTATGCATACATATAGATTGCAAATCATTCTTGGTCCTGCGAAGAGACAGGTGTTTATTCCAAGGCAAAATGAGAGCACGAATCCAGTTCTGCTGCTACTGAAATACTTCTGGGCATCTTGGTATCGGCATAGTCTCCCTCAATACCATTCAAAGCAGGCTGTCACCTCTCCCTTCAGCTGAGGGGTATCTAAAACAAATTTGTAAAGAACCCTTCTGTAACAGAGGTAGTTTTATGCCTGCATTATGAGTCATAGAAGACATTGAGTCAAAGGCTCCATAAAGGGGGTAGAAGAGATACACTAGAGCTCAGAGTTGGAACCAATTATTTTTTAAGCAAATTGATCATAGTAGCAAAAGTATCAACCAAATTTTAGAATAGCCCATTTAGCCATTTAACATCAAAGCATGCAGTAGCCTGTGCAGACATCTTTTAGAGACAACCATGAATTTGGCTTGAGCACCACGGACGCATTTTAAAAAAGTGAAAAGTACTTTTCTGTGCAATGACTAGTGTAGTGAGCTGAAGGGTGACTCCCCAAAGGTATGTCCATGTCCTAATTCCCAGAACCAGTGATGTTACCTGATTTAGAAAAAGGGTCTTCACAAATGTAATGAAGTTAAGGATCTTGAGATGAGGAGGTTATCATGGATAAACCGGGTGAGCCCTAAATGCCATCACAAGTGTCCTTATAAGAGAGGCAGAAGTAGATTTGGCCGAAGTAGATTCGATACACAGGGAAAAGTGATGTGAAGACAGAGCTGAGAGTGATTTGGCCACAAGCCAGGGAATGATGAGTCAAAAGAAACTGGAAGAGGCAAAGAAGAGATTTTTCCCTAGAGCTTTCGGAGGGAGTACAGCCCTGCTGACACCTCAATTTAGAACTTTTGGCCTCCGAAACAGTAAGATAATAAATAAATAGCTGTTGACTTAAGCTGCCACATTTGCAGTAATCTGTTATAGCAGCCACAGGAACTTAATACATATTTTGGTACCAGGAAGTAAGGTTCTGCTATATACCAAATAACTAAAAATGTGGAAGTGGCTTTGGAATTGGATAATGGGCAGAAGCTGGAAAAAATTTGATGCATCTGATAGAAAAAGCACAGATTGACTTAGACCAGTGGTCGGCAAACTCATTAGTCAACAGAGTGGCAAACCGCGGCTCGTGAGCCGCATGTGGCTCGCAAGCCCCAGTTTGCCGACCACTGACTTAGACTATTGGTAAAAATATAAATTAAAGGTGCTTCCAGTAATGGCTCAGAAGGAACTGAGGAACATTTTATTAGAAACTAGAAGAAATGTGATCCCTGTTATATAGCAGCATAAGTCTTATCTGAATTGTCTCCAACAGTTGCATGGAAAGTAGAATTTGTAAGTGACAAACTGGGATATTTAACTGAGATTTTTCAAGCAAAGCATTGGAGGTATGGCCTAGTTTCTTCTTAAGCTTATATTAAAATATAAGAGGAAAGAGAGAAATCGAGGAAAGATCTATTAAACAGAAAGGAACCAGCACTTGATGATTTAGAACATTTTGAGCCTATTCAGGTTGTAAAATATGCTAAAATTAGGAGACTCACTTTTAGGAGGTATGCTCTGGAGATAAAGCTAAGGGTGTGGATGAACAACCTTTGGCTAGTGCTGGAAAGATTAGGTATTGACTCATGGATCCACTCAACCATCTCAACTGAAGCCAGGAATTGAGATGGGGTTATCTGGCAAAGATCTCTGAGGACTCTCTTATCTCAGTATTGAATCAATGTGATATACAAGAGAGGCCCACCGAGTTTTTGAGAATGTTATACTAGCAGAAATACTTCTAGGTTGGCCTTAAAGGGACAGAGATGGGACAAGATGAGAGAAGGTTTTCAGACTACTAAAAATCCACAGGCAACAAACAGGCTGATAAAACTACAAACATGTGCTACCCTTCAATGTAAAGGATCACCCTTTAGGACTGCAGGTACAGGAGCCCAAACATGGGAGCAGAAGCAGAAGTGAAAGCCATGGGCAGAGAGGGCAGAGATGCAGGCCTAACAGGTAGAGCCCTGAGACAAGGAGGATTATTGTCAGGCCTTGAAACCTAAGGGGATTTTGCTGGCTAAATTTTGAAAATCATTGGGATAGATGACTCCTTCTTACTTTCCATTTTCTCTCTTTTGGAATAGGAATGCCCATAACTATTATCAGATGCCTGATCCACCATTGTATTTTGGAAGCAGGTAATTTGTTTTCTTATTGTATTGATCCATAGATGGAGAGGAATTTTGCCTATACCTAATTTAGATCATCTAAATGATGAGATTTAGGACTCTTGAACTGATGATGTTTGAATGAAATTTTAGACTTAGACTTGACGCTGTAATGTGTTGAAAAGGTTGAGATGGAGTGAAGATTTCATGCACATGGGACAGACCTAAATTTGGGGAGGGGGGCAGAGGGCAGACTATCGTGGGCTAAGGGTTACCTCCAAAAAAGATATATTCATTACCTAATCCCCAGAATCTGTGAATTAGCTACCTTATTTGGAAAAAAGGTCCTACAAGTGTAATTAAGTTTAGGGTCTTCAGATGAAATTATCCTGGATTAACCGAGTGGGTCCTAAATGCCAACCTAAATGTGTCCTTAAGAGAGGCAGAGAGAGATTAGGTACACAGAGGAGAAGGTGATGGGAAAATGGAGCAGAGATGTGGCCATAACCCAAGGAATGCCGACAGCCACCAGAAGCAGGGCTAGGCAAGGAAAGATTTTCCTTTAGAGTCTCTAGAGGCAGCATGGCCCTTGGTTTTAGACATATGGTCAGCAGAATCTTAAGAGAATAAATTTCTGATGGACTAATAAGCAACTGAGTTTGTGATAATGTGTTATAGCAGCCAAAAGAGACTAATACAACTAGTAAACATTTTAAGGGCTTTGTAATTTTTAAAAACATTCTGAAGAAAATCTTCATAAACTGGTGCTTCTCACATGTGGTAGTAATAAACCCAACAAAAGGCTCCAGTATAATCTGATTCCATACTAAAAATGTCATGAAGTATTTTTTTGGTGATACGTTTCTATCTAACCCCAGACTGCAAATAGCTAGAGCAGGATCATTATAAATCTGGGAAGCAATTCTCTGAACTCAATTATTGGAACTTCATGAAAGACCCTGAAAAGGCTTCATAATATTTGTGAAAAGCATGTGGGATTACTCTAAATACAAATATATACTTTATCAATAATAGTTCTTTTTTTTTCGCAAACTATAAAATAAGGCAAGTTCACATCTGGAAAAGGTGATATACATCAGTATTTCTACCTTGACCTGCTTGGTAATATGGCATGGCAAATGCCCCTACATTTTAGTCAGGGTTAATTTTTCAAAATATCATTTCCCTAGGCCTAAAAAGCTATTCAAAAAGGATTCAAAGAAGCCATACCATGAAGATTTCAGAAATGACTTGTTAAAATCAAAAATACACACGTTAAGTATTTACATAAATTAGTAGAACCAATATCTTTGTTGCTGTTTAAAAATTATGTGAAATTAGTATATTCATTAAATTTGTGTGTGCCTATGTGAGTGTCTTAAGATGAGATAAAACTGTAACATCTCAGATACTGTAATGCTTGTTGATTTCTCTATTGTAGCAGCTTCAGAGCTTTTTAAAGTATAACACCCAAGTAAGAATGCACTGGATGGAAAGGCAGCACTTTGAGTCATCACACATCTATAGAAAGGAAACTGGTCTCTAGTTTTCTTTATCCATGTGGTGACTTGCCAAGTCAGTCCTTTGTTCTTTCTGAATGTCTACAGTGTGCTGTGGAGGAGAAGTAGGATTCTCTATGTAAGATATATACACATAAGAAATCTTTTACAATAATCATCTGCATGGATTTGTCTTAAAATTACACTCCAGAGAAGTTATACTACATTACTTCAATGCATACTTTAAAATAATAGACAATTTAAGTATAATCGTTACTCTCTCATCGATTTAAGAAAAACATAGAGCCTATTTTCCTCCTAGAGCTATTTATGATGGCAGCATTTAAATTTGTTAATATAGGTAAGTAAGTATGATGACTGAGAAGTTCACTTAGTCACTGGGATGTGGAATTACTGTAGCAGGAGATATAAATATATCCACATATATACACATACATACATATAATTGGTTTTTCTTTCTCAGACCACCGAGGCAGAATTGGAAAAGGGAGTAGAAAGGCAGATAAAACAATTGACCTTTCAGTTTTCTGCTGCCTCCTGCAGAGAGAAATCTTTTTCCTCTCAGGTCTCTGAGAATTCTATTCCCTGCTTTCAAGGGGGTCATGGGAGAAAGAAGAGTAGAAGAAATAAACCACAGAGATTAGGAATCAATATTTACCTTTAAAAATCTAAATAAAGGTAATAGAATTTTTGGGTTTATCCCTCACATAAACATTAAAATGTGAAGTTTTTCTCAAAAATAGCCATATAAAGTATTTGTATAAAGTAGATATATGTGCATAATTAGAAAACACTTCTTTAAGTAAAATTTAAATCACTTTGTTTCTGAACTTTGGTTTATTTTTAGCAATGAAAAGTGCCCACACTATCATGCTGAAACTTTAGATTAATGATCAGTTTAATTTCAGCCAAAGCAGATGAATCCATCAGCTTTCACTTGAGATAAGATTCTAACTAATTAGACGGGGGTGAAGCAGTTTTTTTTTCTGAGATTCCAGAATGGTATCTCTTACTGCCTCTCCACATTACTAACACATACTTTTTCATTGGCCTTTTCCTTTTCTATGTAACAAGAATCAGAAGCAGATATTGAGTCATTCTTTCTTTCTACCCCTTTTTTTCTCTTTCTTTCTTTTTTTTGGGAGGCGGGGGGAGGTGACCTGCAAATTTGAGTAACATTGTACATTTTTGACAGATTGAATGATTTGAAAGCCTTAGAGCTCTTCAATTTCTTATACTTTTCACAATCACTGTCAGGTCACACACAATAACAAAGAATACACATCTTTACACTAAAATGGAACACACATTTTAGAATCCCAATAATTGTGTTCATATTAGTATAATTGTGGGAGGAGTCTTGCATTAGCTGTACAAATGCAGGCTGTTTCATCCGGCTTGGCTTGACCTTTGCAGAAATGCACTGATTCATCTCCATCCCTTGAGTGCATGTTTTGTTCTTCTCAAAATGAATAATTTTATTTACTGAAATATTTTTCTATTCTTTGGCATCAGGACTCACTTAGCGGAGATACCTCCATTGTGGCGAGAGCGTGACCTTTCCAAAGGAACCCGTCGGTTATCTGTAAGACAAAGAGAAAAAGAACCAAAAACATGGTGAGCTTCAGATCTCAGCTGTTACAGGATGTCAGGTTGAGAGAGGATTTCAAATAGTCCTGAAAAATCACTTCAAATGAATATGTAAATAAGTAACATGGAGCCCAGATCTGAGGAGTTCACGAAGCAGCTGCAGGGCTGAGTTGAAGAGTTCTGCAATCAGCACTAAGTGACTTTTCTTGGTTAAGTGAAGTCAGAGTGATACAAGAAATGGAAGAATTTTCTCAAGCACAAAAATCCCCTTGGAAGTGGCCGGTGACAACAGAATTTCTTGGTCAACACATTAAACTGAAAGGCTCTATGCACAGGGCCTTTTGTTGGAAAGCACTTCAATTCCCCACGAGTTTTCACTCTGTGTACTGGCTACTGCTACAGGACAGCAGCGTGGGCAGAGCAGGAAAGAGTTTTGATTTTTTACAATGATTGCAGCTACTGAATATTTGCCTGATTGTATGATGTAAACAAATTCAATACATTATATAGTCATAGTGAGAATGAATAATCAATAGGTCCCATTCCCCTCAACCGTCACAGGAAAAAAAAAGGTTTACGGCTCTGCACTGAGATGATCAGTACTATGTTATTATCACCTGTTTTATGCTCGGCTTAAATGTAATTGATGTGGGTGCAAATCCTTCTGACACAGGAATAATATACTTAAATTCTCTCTTTAGAATGAGACTAGGTCCCTACAAATAATGACAACCACCAGCACTTACATAAACGCTAACACTTTACACTCGTTAATTTGCTAATGCACACAACATCCCCAGGAGGTAAGCCTATTTCATTTTATCCTATTATCTCTGCTTTACTGATGAAGGTTACACAGCAAATCAATGGTATGATGGGGGATCATAATGCAAAGTTAATGCCTAAATGTCAGGCCTGCTTTGTTCAGAGGTAAATGTTGGGGCCTCCCAAGCTACTTTCCTCCTTCCCCCCTCCCCAACTCCCGCCCCAAGATGATATGAAAGAAAGACATCCAGTCTGTCCCAGGAGAAGGATGGACTATGAGAAGTGCTGAAATTTTGCTATGGTATCAGTTTCATCTGTGCCAGTGTCTCTTGACTGACTCCCAGTAGTCTGTGGTCAGTACAGAGCAAAGAAAGCTAACTGGCCTCCATGACCTTGGCCTCATTAACACCCTGGTATGAGTGCATCGAACCGAACAGCTATAAGCTTAAAGTGCCTTATATGCAATAATATCACTGAGAGGTGAGAAAGAAAGGGGCATTTTCTCTTTTCAGGGATATATCTGAGTGATGGATTATTTGGGCATCCTTTTAAAGGTACTATTTAAAAAATCCAATATTTAGTTTGTGATATGGATCACAATTCAGCTAAAAATGTGAAGATAACATTCCTAGATAAAGAGCTTATTACTGAGATGTCACTGCTTTGCATACAGATTGGTTTGAGACTTCTTAGGAAACATTTAAAAGTGAGATTGTAATATAACAGTTACCATTCCATTGCTAAGCATTTAATGCCATCAGATATGAGAATGATGGTACCAATCACAGAGGACTGTCCCAGCTTAAAAAGCGGCTTGCTCCTTGGCAATCTTACATACTAAAGCCAAATTGGCATTCACTCTAGGAATGCCACTGGCACCCCATAACATCACTCACTGCCCACTGGATTCAAGAGAAGTACCACATGCAAAAACCCAGCCTCACGGCATTAAATGTGAGGATTCATGTCAACCTGCAACTTATTGGTAGCATTCGGTGTGAGAAAATAAACTTTCAGGTCAAAATGAATAGAGAAAAGGACACTGAAGCTTTTGGAAGGCAAGATAAACACTGGTCCGTGGTCCAAATCTAGCTCTTGGCATGCACAAGAGAAGTATTCAACATTTCCTCCTTTCCTCCCTCCTTCTCTCTTTATCTTTTTCAAATTTTTTGGTACCTAATTAGTCATCTATGTTCATGAGATAATTATAAAGAAGAAGCAATTGTGTAAAGGTCACCACTTATATTTTTAAAATATCAACCTACAACCTTGTTTATGAAAAAATGTCATTAGAAACAATGACAGCAATGACTGATCTGGATTTTGCGATTTATTTACAATCCTCTGTATTTATGTTAAAACTATTTAGGTACAAAATATATATTTATACTCTAGAGTTGTATGGATCAGGCCACAGTATAATTTAAGGGATAATATGCTATATGTATATATAACATGGATATATATTCATCTCTCTTCACGTTCTAATAGCTTGCAATCTAATGATGACAATATTTCATACATGGATTCATGCCTTATTTAAAGCAGAGATTGTGAATTACTACATTTTTTGAAAGGCAAACTTCTATATTTATAGTATTAAATACTAATGAGTAAAAATCAGTGGCCTGATCCTCATAAGGTCAGGGCACATCTTTGGCATCAGATTTATGAGAAAGGAGCAAATGTTTGATATTATTGCATTTCCTTTTTGGAAACATAGATGGAAGCAGCAGGTGCGCATGTGATATGATTAGAAAGCTCCAGGAGACCTAGACGGAACCAAATTCACTTACCTAGACTCTCGATTCCAATAATTACAGGCTGTTTTTGTTCCTTGTGATTAAGCCCCTACCGATCTTATTCTCCCAGCATTACTGATACTAGAGTGGTTTACATGGTGAAAACAGAGCCTCTCCTCCAATAAGTCAATAGTTTAAACATATGTATTTACCTGAGATGATGTGGAGGGCTTTGTTAGTAGCTTTCCTTTCCAATTTGCCTGTTGTCTTTTTGGAAAACAAGGAGAGGAAGATAGGGGGTAAGCATCTGTCTGTGTTTGTATACTTGTTGGGGATAGTATGTAGTGCGATACAGGCAAAAACATTTTATTAGAGGATGGGGAACATGATTTGTCATAATCTCCCTCTGCTTCCATTTTATTAATACATAAGTAACATATTACAGTGAATAAGAGAGCCTGGAGATTCTAGGATATCCTCAGGGTCCAGGAATTCATTAAGACATTCTATTGTTTGTAAACATGAGGATTAATGCAGCAGTAAAGCCTGAGACGTTAGTCCCAAGATTTACGTTCCAAATCCACCACAGTTAGGTATGCATACCCTGGCAGGTTTTCTTTGGTCATCAAAGGCTTGTCTTTATAAAATACTAGAGGCCTGGTGCACGAAATTCGTGCACGGGGGAGGGGGATGTCCCTCAGCCCAGCCTGCACCCTCTCCAATCTGGGACCCCTCGAGGGATGTCCGACTGCCTGTTTAAGCCTGATCCCTGGGATCAGGCCTAAATGGGCAGTCGGACATCCCTCTCACAATCCAGGACTGCTGGATCCCAACTGCTCGCCTGCCTGCCTTCCTGATTGCCCCTAACTGCTTCTGCCTGCCAGCCTGATCACCCCCTAACCCAGCCGTGGGCAAACTACGGCCCGCGGGCCGGATCCGGCCCGTTCAGCTGTTCTATCTGGCCCGCGGAGCCGAAAGAGCGGAGGGTTCTCTTGCTCTCCCCTCCACTCCTTTACTTTGAATTTATATTAGTTCACACAAACACTCCATCCATGCTTTTGTTCTGGCCCTCCGGTCCAGTTTAAGAACCCATTGTGGCCCTCGAGTCAAAAAGTTTGCCCATCCCTGCCCTAACCACTCCCCTGCCAGCCTGATTGATGCCTAACTGCTCCCCTGACAGCCTGTTTGCCCCTAACTGCCCTCCCCTGCAGGCCTGGTCACCCCTAACTGCCCTCCCCTGCAGGCCTGGTCACCCCCAACTGCTCTCCCCTGCAGGCCTGGGTCCCTCCCAACTGCCTTTCCCTGCAGGCCTGGTCGCCCCCAACTTCCCTCCCTTGCAGGCCTGGTCCCTCCCAACTGCCCTCCCCTGCTGGCCATCTTGTGGTGGCCATCTTGTGTCCACATGGGGGCAGGATCTTTGACCACATGGGGACAGCCATCTTGTGTGTTGGAGTGATGGTCAATTTGCATATTACTCTTTTATTAGATAGGATAGAGGCCTGGTGCACAGGTGGGGGCCAGCTGGTTTGCCCTGAAGGGTGGCCCGGATCAGGGTGGGGGTTCCCTTGGGGTGTGGGGCAGCGTGGGCGAGGGGCCTGTGGTGGTTTGCAGGCTGGCCACACCCCCTGGCGACCCAAGAGGAGGCCCTGGTATCTGGGGTTTATTTATCTTCTACAATTGAAACTTTGTAGCCTGGAGCAGAGCCAAGCCTTCTGCTTGCTCTGTGGTGGCAGCCATTTTTGGGGGGATTTATGTATCTTCTATAATTGAAACTTTGTAGCCTTAAGTGGAGGCCTGGGCCGGCCAGGGTGTGTGGAAAGCTTGGCTTCCTCCATCACCGGGGCAACCCTAGCCTCCTGCTCTTTCCAGCTCCGTGGCTGCCGCCATTTCTTTTTGCTTTTATGTATCTTCTATCATTGAAACTTTGTAGCCTTGGGCGGAGGCCTAGGCCAGCAAGGGCAGGCGGAAAGCTTGGCTTCCTCCATTGCCGGGGAAACCCAAGCCTCCCTCCTGCTCTCTGTGGCCATAGCCATCTTGGTTGGGTTTATTTGCATATTCGCTCCTGATTGGCTGGTGGGCGTGTCTTGTGGGTGTAGCAGAGTGATGGTTAATTTGCATAGTACTCTTTTATTATATAGGCTTGTCTTTATAAAATATGCCCCAGGTGAAGGTGAAAGAATTGTGCTGTTACAGAGGGTGACCTGGTGATAGCATGACGTTGAAGAGAGGAATGTAGTTATATGAAAATGTGCATTTTATAGAGGAAAGGTGGCTAAAATAAAAACAATATTCCAATTGGTCACCAAAAGAGACTATAAATACATGGCCCAGCTTTAACATGCTTCTGCATATTCTGAATATCAGGTTAACCAGCTCAAACCAATGTCAAGGCTTTCCCTACTATATTAAGAGTGAGAAGCTTTAGGCTTTTTATGAGCATAAATTGATTTGGCATCCATCTCAAAATTTCCCCAACTGAGTTCTGCAGTGAATGAATTAAACCCATTATTGTATTGCTCTAAAATTCATCCACTCAATCATTTATTCAGCTACTATATACAAAGCACATCATTCATGAAATACCTGAATGTCACCATGTTTCAGATCCATAGCTAAATCTACGCCACTAATTTCCTTCTTACTGAAAACTTTGTTAAGTGCCATAACTAAGGAATAAGCGGAATAAGCATGTCACAGATAAGGCTGAAACAAAATGTGGTGTGAAAGAGATCAAAGGACTCAAGCCAGTGCTATATAAACTGGGAATGGGCAATTAATCCTCTAACAAAGTGATGTCAGAGATACAAGGCTGCATCTTGTATATTGCATGAGCAAGTTAGGTTGAAACTGAAAAACTGTGATGAAAAAGGCCATGTCCATTATTCATTTTCCCACAGGTTAGGTGCCCATCTGTTGTATATGGAAGAATTGTTTCCCTGGTGCTTCATAGGCATGTAGACGTATATCAATGCACACCTAACATAATGCACTATACCAGGGGTGGGCAAACTTTTTGACTCGAGGGCCACCATGGGTTCTTAAACTGGACCGGAGGGCCGGAACAAAAGCATGGATGGAGTGTTTGTGTGAATATAAATTCAAAGTAAAGGAGCGGAGGGGAGAGCAAGAGAACCCTCCACTCTTTCGGCTCCGTGGGCCGGATAGAACAGCCGAACGGGCCGGATCCAGCCTGCGGGCCGTAGTTTGCCCACAGCTGCACTATACACTCCCAGCTGGGTAACATAAAACAAGTGTGCCTGGTATATACTGCACAGTGTGTTACAAAATATCCCACGTGAATGCAAATTAGTTGGATAGAAAACAGTAAATATGCCCGCCGTAATGTACTGTGGGCTTTGTTTTCTCCAAAGCTCTTCAAAAGTGAAGGTGTGGCCCATTGACCATCAATGGGTAGGCATTGTTTCCAGCAAACTAAGCAAACAGAGGATTGGGTTTATGGAGTTTAGGCAAGGAAAACCAAGAACATTTTAGGTTGCTTAAGGAAATGTTTATTGAATAGCTGTTTGCATTCCAAACACTGATAAAGAAAAATAATTTTAGACTTGTTATACTGAAATATTCTCATATGAACTTATGTTTTTTTCCTTTGTGTCCCATGATTCCAAAACTGATTTATATTGGTGTGTGTGTGTGTGTGTGTGTGTGTGTGTGTGTGTTTTGTGATTTTTGGGATCCTGAATTGATAAAGTATCTCACCCACTAGAAATGACTAGAAGGTGGCAGCTGAATTAGGTTTAGGCCTAATTTCTTGGTGGAGGACAGCCAATTGCTCTATTAGTTGACCAGGCTCATTCTCTTCACTCTTACCAGAATAGTGACCTTTAAAAGAAAAAAAATATGTTGAGCTCAAACTTCATAAACAATTTGGTGTCCTAATTTTTTATTTAACATTTTATTGTAGAAACTTTCCATGCCATTAAACTTCTGAAACATGATACTGAAAACATGATTTTTAATGGCCACTTTATTTTATCTATATATATAAAAGCCAAATATGCAAAGTGTCCCCTTGGGAGTTTGACCGACCGGTAGTTCGATTGCTCACTATGACATACGCTGACCACCAGGGGGCGGCATGGAATGAAGGAAGGCCCGGTCAGCAGGTGGCAGCTGGCAGCCGCTAGGGACCCTACCCGTGCATGAATTTTGGGCACTGGGCCTCTAGTATAATATAAATAATACCACAATTTGGTTAATCATCTTTCTTCTGCTGGACATTTCAGTTGCTCCAAATTTTTTCTATTACAAAAAGCCTTACAATGTACATCCTTAGAGTCATATCTTTATATATACCATGTGTGGAAGTGGCATTGTTAAGTATGCAAATAAGTGTCTAGCTCTAGCCAGAGACATTTGATACACATTCAACTATATCTCTTCTTCTTTAAGCTTTGTTTTTTTTTACATTTAATTATTTAAGTGATTTAGAATTTATTTTGATAAGTTTCCACATTGCTTGCTTGCTTGCAAAGAAGAAATGGGTTGTCCCAGCACTATTTGTTGAATAATCATGAATTTCTACACAGATTCATGATACCTCTTTTATCAGAAGTAATCTATGGTAGGGCACATTTCTATTCCATTGAACTAAGTAGTTTTCTGACTACTATTTTGGTGCCACTACCTTCTGACTGTGTTATTTCAATCTCATAATAGATTTTAATATCTGGAGAAAATAATCCTCCATAATTTATAATTTCATTTCAAACGTATTTTAGGGCACATTTTGGATGTCTACATCACACTATCATCACAAAACATCTTGAAAAAAACCCCACACAGCCTGAAAAACAAACCCTGCTAACTAGGCTATCCTAGTAAGGCTAGGCAGATGTCGATTTGTTGAATGTCAGTGAGTTAAGTGACTACGTCCCTAATGATGTTTTTAAGAGTTCTCCTCAGACTCCTCATTTTCTTAAAGATTTACAAAAGCCCCTTTTCCTGTCTTTTGATCACTTTTTTTTTTTTAATACCAGCTGACCACTTTTCTTCTGGAAATACAGCAGAGGCCAGAACTAAGAAAAAGAGCATCAGTGATTCTACCTACAGGTTTTATAATACTCTTATTCTCATTATTTGTGCCTTGTCAAAAATATGAGTAATTGGAATGAAATGTATAGTTTTGTTGGCTGTTGATAAAGTCTAGTGTTTCTAGTTTGTAAATCTAATTTTCTCATATGTTTTATATGTTTTACAAAATCGGCTTTCACTAGAAACCATGAGTATTAAACTATATCAAACATTATTTGATTCAAACAGAATTGCATACAAGGGTGCTGTGCAAAAATGCATGTCTAGAAGCCAGTCTATTGCCTTCACCTAACAAATAGTTCTAGCGCTTTTCTAATCTCAGTGACATGATAGAAATAGGCCATGTTGTGTAATCTATATCCTTCATTATATGCAAATAAATCCATGCAAAGAAAATAGAAACCAAGATTACCATGGTAGTTCAGGTAGGCAGAAGAGATGAAAGTATTTTAAGAGGATGGTAATAGAAAGCAATAATGTTAAAGTAGTTCAGAGGCTACTGTGACTATAGACACACAACTCCCATTAACTGTAATTGGAGTTAAGCACGTGTAATGATAACAAAATAGACCCCTAAATGTCTTTCCAATTGGAAAATAAGCAGATATGTTCCAGAAAACGGTGTGCTTTTGTGTAGAAAATACAATATTCTAATTGAGATGCACAAATTAGTTTTGCATTGGTATTGCTCAGGGTCTGATGTTGGTATTTTCCCTATGCTTAGGGATGTAGATCTGCTAGAGATAACGTCTGTACAAAGAATGCCTTTCCTTTTCACTTCTTAATGCTCAGCATTCGTTATGTTATTAAAGGGAAAGTCTCAATAGTTGTGATGGATTTATTAATTCTGTAGCTTGTTATCAGCATGAAACTCTGCTGTGCTAGGGGAAAAACAAATTATATTTTACAAAACTGCAGTAGTGAGATGGAATCACTTTTCTATATTTCACTTCCTTCTTATCCTCCTTGCCAGGTAGTAACTCTACTCTCTATCTCTATTATGATCCTCATATTTTGCAAACTATCAAGTCTTGTAGTAATATAAGGGTACATTATCAAACAAACTCAATTACAGCAACTTTAGGAAGATTGAAATACATGATAAAAGTACAACCACATAGTACAATAATAATATTACTTCAAGGCACTAAAAACTTAATCCATATTAAGCTACAAATATAGAAAATATGCAATACTTACTTTTATCTATCATAAACATGATATTTTCATAACATATACAACCAATCTCTTGGGGTTTTAAATGACTAACATTTACATAGTTGGTAACTTGAGTATTTCAAAGGATTTTAGAAAAGAATGGCTCAGAAAAAAACTAAAATCAGTATTTTGTTCAGTATTTCAACTGCCACAGACCTTGCTATTGATTATCTTTGGACACAATGTCAAAGCTAGTGAATAGATTTTTTAAAAAAATGTCCTTGGTTTTGTATCTTAGCCATGCATTATGTTTGCTTCTATACTAGAAAATGCAATTGAGCCTTAAGACAAATTTTCTCTCTATGAGGTTGAAAGTCTGATGACAATGCCTGCACATCTGGAAAATATGGAAAAGGCAACAAATAAAAGGATGAATAATGTTAGAAAATAGTTGGAAAGGCTCCCAAGGAAATTATATATGTGGAACTTCTATTCCAATAGAGAACCATACAAACTAGAACAGAGCCACTCAGATGTCTATCACAGTGAATTACATGCAGCAGTTTCTCAAAAACTGTCTGTGAATTCATCATCCAATCATTAGCAATGAATCAGGAACTGATCCTTCAATTTACCTTCTGCTATACTGCTTACACAGGGAATATAATCTGCCATTAATTTAAGGAAAGGAAACTCACACTCCTTTCCTTTCTCCCTCCTTCCCTCCATCCTTTCAGCCACACTCATGTTTTACTACACCAAGTATCTGCAGAGTCCCATAGCAGACACCCTCTTAAGTCATTAGGGAGGACACGATAAATTTACATATAACTGTAACAGACACTCTGTATCTCATAGCATCTATTACAGTCTCAGTATGATGGAGGTTCAGAGTAGAGGAAAATCATACCCTTTGAGTGCAAGAGTTGGGGGAATAATATCATCCCAGTTAGGCCTTAAAAATAGGTGGAATTTCAACAAGAAAAGACAGGAATATAGCTGTTAATTTTTGGTCCAAAAAGTAAGTTCCTCATGTTGCTGACTATTTAATTCCAAAATTTTTCCTATTTTGGGGCATGAAAAGCAATGGATGTATAAAGGGAGAATCAGAATATCCTATCTAATAAAAGGCTAATATGCAAATAGACTGAACAGTGGAACAACCGAACAACCGGTTGCTATGATGTACGCTGACCACCAGGGGGCATAAGCAGAACATGGTAGGTGTTGGCTGTGGCGGGATGGTGGAGCAGGTGAGCGGCAGTGCCAGCCCACGGTGGGGTGCCGGTTGCTGTCATTGGGGCAAGCCTCTGGTGGTTACTGAAAATTCTTTGCTCTTGCACGCTGCGGTCCCACATGGCGCTTGCATCTGCTGCTGGTGCCGGCCCCACTTGCACCCGCAGCCGGTGCCAGAGCCGCTGCTCGCACCCACTGCCAGTGTCCGGCACCAGTCGCAATCACTCGGCGCCATCAGCGGGTGCGAGTGGTGGCTACCAGCCCTGATTGCCCCTGAGGGCTTCTCCACTTTCCCCTGCTCCTGAGGGGTGATCAGGACAGCAGCTGCCACTTGCACTTGCTGTTGGCACTGGCCCTAATCTCTCAGCGAGTGGGACTGGTGCTGTCAGCGTGTGGGAACAGCAGCTGCGGGAGAGGGGCTGTCAGCCAACAGGGGTCCAGGGACTGTGGTGGGAGGGGCCAGGCGGCGGCGTGGAGGATGGGCCAAGACCCGCCCCTGTGACTACTACAGCCTCGTGGCCCACAGTTCCTTTTAAGGTGCACAAATTTGTGCACTGGGCCCCTAGTCTATACATATTTAACCTTTTTTTTTTTTTTTTTTTTTTTTTTTGCCCCTAGGAAAAGGAAGAAAATAATGAAAGGAAATGCACTGGATTGGCCAGATTCATAGTGATAGTTATTTCCAAAAACATGTGATTTTAATTTTAATGACATATTTTTTTAAAGTCTGGGTTTACAGAGAAGACAGCAGTGAATTAAAAAAAAGAAAACAAAACAAATAAAACCACCTAGCAGAAATGGGGCCTCTGGAATCACCTGGTTAGGTTCTGTCCTTGAAGCATGGACAACACTATCAAGAGTGGCAGGAGAAGAGCTGATCAAGGCACACAGAGATTGCAGTGACCTGTGCCAAGAGTACTTGGCAAGATGAGAGCTTGAGTAACCATTTGGGTTGGGTTGGTGCAGATAAACCAGCTGTTAAATGACAATGTGGATACAGGGTCAATTCATTTCTACCACCTGTCATCTCTCTGCCTTTCTGCTCTATAAGTGACATAGATCCCTATGACTAAGAATATTAGGCATCGGCCATTTCTCTAACTTTGATCATATGATGAACAATCCTGTCATTTTTTGCGGCAGCTGTTTGTGATCTGCTTGAGCTTTGTTGCTGATATGCTGACCTAGAATATACTCACCTGCCATCTGCTTTTGTTTCTGAATCACTCTAAGACTACAGATCTCCTCCTTTTGTTTTTAGCATGTGCAACCTCTCTCTTGGGTCTCGGCTACCTAGTTCTCACTGATCATGGAAGTTTTAGAGTCGTCAGCCAATTCTACAGCTTCAGTACCCCCAGGTACTCTGGCTTATATAAGCTCACTGTTTCTGTAGTAATGCAGAAATGGTAGGCTTTCCCCTGCATGATGCCTCTATTCCCCAAAGGACCAGGTCACAGAAATGTACTGCTGGCTGTGATTTGAGGAGAGAAGATATTAATCTACAAGTTACAATGTGTGAGCCTATAAACAGGTGCTTCCCATTAGTAGTGTTCCCCATGCTACCCTGTATTTAATTACTTAACCAGTTGCATGGACAAAGGCAGCCTGTATAGTTAATATCACAGACAGTTTAGCAGCTGCCAGTGCCATTGTTTTAAACTATAAACTGTCCCTTAAGGTAGAAGCCAGTCGACAGTTGTTTTAAATATGAGTAATTAGGACAGAGTTAAAACATGGCTTCTCAATGTCATGGTCATAACCGACAGAAGCTCCTTTGTAATTTTAGTTTCCAAGGCAATCTATGCACAACCTGAGTGCAGGCCAAGCCTATACATGAGTAAAAATAATGGCTACTAACTAGCAACTTATCTATCATATGTCTCAAAAAACCTTTCCTGGTTTTTAAGTCTATTGGAACAAAGTCAATCCTCACATTATTAGACAAATGTATCAATAAGGATAGCTGTACATTGATCTTCTTTGCAGCATTGTTTATACTAGTGAAAACTGTAAATAGCCTATATGTCTATCATGGAATTATATTAGTAAAAGTTGGGATCTACGTGCACTAGGATTCAATGCAGAAATTCAAAAGATTATAAGAAAATACAAAGAACAATTATATGGCAACAAATTGAACATCCTGAAAGAAATGGATAAATTACTACAAACATACAATTTTCCAAGACTGACTCAGGAAGAAAAAAAAATCTGAACAGACTGATAACTACTAATGAAATTGAATCAGTAATCAAAAAAACACCCAACAAACAACAGTCCTGGACCAGATGGCTAGAAAAACAAAGGTGAATTTTACTAAACATTCCGAGAATAATTAATACCTACACTTCTCAAACTATTCAAAAAATCTGAAGAGGAGGGAAAGCTCCCAAACTCATTTTACGATGCCAGCATTATGCTAATACCAAAACCAGACAAAGACACTACAAAAAAAAAAGATAATAAAATAAAATAAAATAAAATTATAGGCCAAATATCTCTGATGAACATAGATGCAAAAATCCTCAACAAAATATTAGTAAACTGAATTCAGCAATATATTAAAAAGATATTATACTATAAACAAGTGGGATATATTCCTGAGATGCAAGTTTGGTTCAATAGCCTAAAATCAATTCATACAATATACCACATAAATAAAATGAAGACTAAAAGTCATGTGATCATGTCAATAGATGCAGCAAAAGCATACATCCACATATGATAAAATCTTTCAGCAAAGTGGATGTAAAGGGACTATACCTCAACATAATAAAGGCCGTATATGACAAACACACAGCTAACAGCATATTAAACAGATAAAATGCTGAAAGCTTTTTCTTTAAGATCAGGAACAAGACAAAGATGTCCACTTTCACAGCTTTTATTCAGCATAGTAGTGGAAGTCCTAGCCATAGCAATGAGACAAGCAAAAAGAAATAAAAGGCATCTGAATTGGAAAGAAATAAGTAAAACTGTCGTTATTTGTAGATTAAATGATACAATCTAGATAGAACTCTAAATATTCTAACAATAATGTTAGAACAAATAAATACATTCAACAAAGTAGCAGGATACAAAATTAATATTCAGAAATCAGTTGTACTTTTATATAGCAATAACGAACTATCAGAGAGAAATTAAGAAAAAATTCCATTTATACTGGCATCAAAAGGAATAACATACCTAGGAGTTAATTTAACCAAGGAGGTAAAAGACTTGTACTCAAAAAACTATAAGACATTGAAGAAACTGAAGAAGACATAAATAAATGGAAGGATATATCATGCTCATGGATCTGAAGAATTAACATCATTAAAATGTCCATACTACACAAAGCAATGTACAGATTCATTGCAAACTCTAGTAAAACATCAATGGCACTTTTTCCAGAACTACAACAAATAATCCTAAAATACCCCAAATAGGCAAAGCAATCTTGAGAAAGAAGAACAGTTGGAGGTATCATGCTTCTTGGAATCAAACTATACTAGAAGGCTATAGTAATCAATACAGCATGGTAGTGGTATAAACCCAGACACATGGATCAATGGGAAATAGTAGAGAGCCCAGAAATAAACCCATGCCTTTACAGTCAATTAATATTTGACAAACGAGGTAAAAATATATACTGAGTAAAGACAGTGTATTCAATAAATGGTGTTGGGAAAACTGGAGAGACACATGCAAAAAAATGAAACTGGATCACCCTCTTACACCATATACAGGAATAAACGTAAAATGGATTAAAGTCTTAAATACAAGACTCGAAAACATAAAACTCCTAGAAGAAAATATAAGCAGTAAAATTTGTGACATTTCTCTTAGCAATATTTTTTCAGCCATATCTCAGGCAAGGGAAACAAGAAAAATAAATGAGACTACATCAAACAAAAAAGTATTTGCACAGCAAAGGAAATCATCAACAAAACAAAAAGAAACCTATAGGATGTTAGAATATATTCAACAATGATATATTCAATAAGGGGTTAATATCCAAAATATATAAGGAATCATATAATGTACAAAAAATCTGATTAAAAAATGGGCAGATGACCTGAAAAGACATTTCTCCAAAGAGAACATACATATGGCCAATAGACATGAAAATATGCTCAATGTCACTAAAACCACAGTGAGATATCATCTCATACCTGTCAGAATGGCTATCATCAAAAAATCAACAAACAATAAGTGTTATGAGTTTATGGAAGAAAGAGAGGGATTCCTAGTGCACTGTTGGTGCCACTATAGAAAATAGTATGGTGGTTCCTCAAAATATCAAAAATAAAACTGCTCTATGATCCAGCAATCCCACTTCTAGGTATATATCCATAGAAATCCAAAAACACTAACTTGAAAACATATACACCCCAATGTCCATTGCAGCCTTATTTGCAATAGCCAAGATATGGAGGCAACCTAAGTGTCCAATGATAGATGAATGGATAAAGAAGTGGTATATATATACAATGGAACATTATTCAGCTATAAAAAAGAACAAAATCTTGCCAATTGTGACAGCATGGATGAATGAACCTAGAGGGTATTATGCTAAGTGAAATAAGTCAGAAAGAGAAAGACAAATACCACATGATTTCACTTATATGTGGAATCTAGAAAACAAAATCAACAAATGAAACTGAAACAAAGTCATAACAGTTCTGGTCTTAGGAAGTGAACCTAGATATTGTCTCTCTCCAAAAAGATAGGTAAAAATTCATAAAGATAAGGAGGTATGTGTCATGACATCATCTAGAGATCTTTACTTCAATGGTAAAATCTAATGAAACAGAAAAATTGCTTTGCAGTAACATGTTACCAACAAATGAAAGTGTGTCCTTTGATGGTTAAACAATATTGACCCATTTTCAAAAGACATGCTTATGGGGTGTTGTTCCTGGTTAACGCAGGCGGTGTGGCCGTGGAGAGGAAGTCTTTTTTTTTTTCTTTTTAAAGTATATTTTATTGATTTTTTACAGAGAGAAAGGGAGAGGGGTAGAGAGTTAGAAACATTAATGAGAGAGAAACATCAATCAGCTGCCTCCTGCACACCTCCTACTGGGGATGTACCCACAACCAAGGTACATGCCCTTGACCGAAATTGAACCTGGGACCTTTCAGTCCGCAGGCCGATGCTCTATCCAGTGAGCCAAACTGGTTAGGGCTGGAGAGGGAGTCTTGGCAGGAAGCATTATACGTGTTCTTACCACCATTTGTACAGGTGCAACACTGTGCATGTTTTAGCCACTTTGGGGACAATGGGATAAGATGCAAACAGATGTTTATAGAAGTCTTTTTCCGATTAGCCTATAAAAACAAAGACTTAGTAGATACAGTTAGGAAATCAGAATTTATCAGGTTTTGGCTTTTGATTTATTTCACAAGACATCATGGGCTGGGGTGTTTTTATGCCCTTGGCAAGCAATGAATATCTTCTAGAGAAATTTATTTATTTTTCTCATTGTCATCCAGTGGGCAGAGAAATGTTGCTAGGCAGCTATTACTTCTTTGCTTTAGGATTCCAGCTGTCTGGACAGAGTTGTTCCTTAGTGTAGGAAGAGATATTTCTAGAGATTCTAGCCTGGCTTGAATGATGCATCTGGTAAAACTGGCCACTTCTTTTTTTCCATAGGACAGCAGATTTACCAGGCATCCCGCTGACCTTGAGTTGGGTTTCCTTAGCAGACCTATTCACTGGAACAAGGGAGCCTTTCTTGCAGTCACATGTGGGGTCTGTTTCTGTGTCAGGTATATAGTCTGATCAGATGTGTTAGCGCTTCTTCTATAGTTTACTACACAGTTCTCAGTGAGTCCCACTTCTCAAGAGCCTCACTTCAATGAGGGCAGCATGGAAAGAGAATTAGCATATAGTTACAGTGAGTGATATGATTAAAAGTATAGTTTTCAAGAGCGCAGAAAAGGAACACTTAGCCGAGCCTTAGGGGAAGCATCTCTGGTTGGTTCTTAAAGGATGCGAATGAATTAGCCTGGAGAAAAGTATATGCTAGGTAAAAGAGACACCGTGAGGATAGGGAGACAAAGAGATGAGAAAAAAAAAATGTGTGTGTGGCTACAAGCAAAACAGTGTTGTTTAAAAGCAGGGGACCGTGGGCTCAGATCATGGATAGTTTCATTTTCAAGCTCTCAGGCTTTAGATATTCAATAGGGAGTGAAATTGTTAAGATAGTTCTATTTGGTGATCATAGAGTGGAGGGGCTTAAAGGGGACAAGATAACTGGGCATGGGGGATAGAGAAAAAGTTAAAGATAACTCTGAAAATTTCTAGCTTATACATTTGGGAGAATGGAGGTTCCATCATCGATAGAGGCTATAAGAGGAGGAGGCGGGGTTGCATTCACAGAGAAGATGAGGAGTTCAGTTTGGGATTTTTCAAGTTGGAGATACCTCTAAGATATGCAGGTGAAGCTATACAGTAGGCAATGAAATATTACAAGAATGAGGTTCAAGGGAGAGGTCTAGAAAGAGTCTGAGAGACTTTGGAGACTTATCGTCTAGTCCGTAAGTGAAGCCACAATGCAGGAAAGTATGTAGAGTGAGAAGAGCAGCGGGCTGCTGATCAATCCTGGGAAACACTGACATTCAGTAGATGAGGACAGGAAGAGGAGTCCATGAAGGAGCCAGACAGCGAACATTCAGAGAGGCACAGAATGAAATATTAGAGCACACACTACAGAATTGGAGGAGTAAATATTTTGAAAAATGGAATAAGCCATAATATCACATTCTGTAGAAAGATGCAGTAAAATGAAGACAGAAAACTATCAGCTTTAGAAATATGAAGGTCATCAGAGACCTTAATGAGAACAATTTCAGTAAAATAAGAGGAGCAGAAGCCATATTGCCGAAGGTTGAGGAGTAAGTGGAGGCAATGAATCTAACTTATACTTGCATTTCCCATGACCCGAAAAGAGGTGATATTTTCATAGACCAAAAACAGTTATCTCAGGTCCTTGTGCCTGACATGCCCAACACACCACTTGTAGCTGAAACTGTCCTGCTTGCAGTTTTTTACTTAGGGAACCAGCACTGAAAGCACCCCCTCTTGCCAACAGAGTCCACTGAATGGACTACCATAGTCATCTGTCCCCCTCAAGGGTAGCCAATTCATAGTCTGGTTAGTAACACATGGCATGCCTTGTGATGAAAGGCGCTATTCATAGGGTAATAAACCAGCTGAAAGAAAAATAAAGAACAAACAGATACATAGAAGGAAGTGAAACCCATTTTGTTTCTTAAAGTGTCCTGAGTAAGTTTCTGTCCTAAAAGAGCCCAAGATAACAAATACATGAATTGCATGATTAAATTCCTAATGTTGGGTCCAGCTGCATTAAAAAAAAAAAAAAGTCAATGAACCTCATTAGGCCATTATTTCTTAAAATGGGGTATACTTCAAGTTTTGTGTTTTAATTTTTATATAAAAAATGTTGACATGAGCATAATCGTCACTTTATAAGTAAAAGTAACTAGTATATTGCTCATATATACTATTATATGAGAGCCAAGCAGTCAAGTAAAATATATGGTGATAGAGGAGACTTGACTTTGGGTGGTGGACACACAATGCAATATACAGATGATGCAATATAGAATTGTACACTTGAAACTTATATAATGTTATTAAACAATGTCACCCCAATAAACTCAATTTTTCAAAAAAGAAAAAAAGCCAAGTAACATCAAGATTCTCACTTAAATGAGGGTAGCATTTATATTATAAAGTTTCACAATAATATAAAAAAAAACATTTTTCAGAGAGTTGAGTCATTCCAGAGTGTGATACTATTTCATACCATAGCACGGGTAGGCTGGACATATAAGAACCTGTGACAAAGAAGTCAGTACCATCTTCACAGTGTGAGCAGAAGTACAATGAGAATAGAGTCTTTATGGACCAACTTGCTATAAATAGGAGAATAAATATGCACTGAATGATTATTTTCTGTCCCTGATTCCAGCAATAAATACATTAGATATACATATTATGAAGATTTCAATTATAGCCTTATCTTTATGTAAAAAAAACAACTGTACAAAATTATCAAGGAAATACCCTATTAAAACTGAAATGTGAGCATTGCTCAATGTGGAGTCTGATGATACTGAGTTAGATGGCAAAGCCCTGAAGTTATTAATACCATTTTGTCCAATTTACTTATACAACAGAGATTATCTGTACTGTGTCAGTAAGGTCAAAATATGTAACTGGACCCAAAGCTAAATCTTTCTACTATTAAATCTAGTATTGGTAGACACGTTAATGATATTTATCTGTTTTATTGTTTCACTAAATTGTTAAAGCATAAGGAGTTTATGCCTATTTTTATATTTTTTAATAATTAAGTAACAGTATATCAATAATAGTTTAAATCAATTACCAGAGACCCCAAGGAATGAGATTCCTATTAAAATGAATCTATAGATCCCTCTACTACTACTAACATTTGAGAAACAAGGCATTAGACTAACCACTGTACCTAGAGTTTCCTCTATTCAAGGCATCCTCCAACTTGCCTTCTGAGCAGTCTTCCCAAGGAAACCTTACTCCCCAGCTCAAAAGGATGCAATGGATTTAAAACAAGACTAACTTCCATAGTGGTTGAACCAATTTGCAATCCCAACAGTGCATGAGGGTTCCTGCTTCCTCAAAAAATAAAAAATAGAAATACCATACGATCAAGCGATTGCATTTATGGGTATTTATCTCAAGAAAACAAAAATACTAATTCAAAAAGATATATGCACCCCTATATTCATTACAGCATTATTTAAAACTAGAGGCCCAATTCACGAAGACTCATGCAAGAATGGACCTTCCTCCCGCTGGCTTCCGGCACCGCCTTCACTCTGGCCGGAGCTGCCTTTCCGCCTTCCCATGCTGCCCAGAGGCCCAGAGTGGCTGGGGTGGTGCGGAACGCCTGCGTCCCGCTCTGCCCCGGGCTGCTCGGCACCTGCGTATGCAAATTAACCCGCCATCTTTGTTGGGTTAATTTGCATACTCACTCCTTGATTGGCTGGTGGGCGTCACGAAGGTATGGTCAATTAGCATGTTAGTCTTTTATTGGGTAGATAGCAAGATATGGAAGCAATGTAGGTGTTCATCAACAGATGAATGAATAAAGAAGATGTGAATGAGTCCCCCACCCACACACACACAATGGAATATTACTCAGCCATAAAAAGAATGAAATCTTGCCATTTGTGACAACATAAATGGATCTGGAATGTATTATGCTAAATGAAATAAGTCAGACAGAAAAACAAATATTGTATGATTTCACTTATATGTGGAACTTAAAAGAACCAAACAAACGAACAAAACAAAAACAGACTCATAGACACAGAGAACAAACTGATGGTTGCTAGAGGGGAGGGGTGGGAGGATGGTTGAAAAAGGTGGAGGGGAATAAGCGGTACAAACACCTCATGGGGGTGTAATGTACAACACAGGGAATATAGTCAATAATACCGTGATAACTTTGCATTGTAACAAATGGTTACTAGGCTTACAGTAATCACATCATAAGGTATATAAATGTCAAATCATTATGTTAGACACCTGAAACTAATATAATATTGCATATCAACTATACTTAAAAAAATGAGACTAACTTGGCTCAACTATAATTTGAAGTGGTGAAAAAAAGAAAACAATAAAAATTGTAATAAGTTAACTTCCAAAATAACTTTGGAGGTCATATAGATTAAAATTCACTGCAAGGTAAGGAATCTATATATATAAAAACCTAAGAGACCTTTACGACAGAATGACCAGAATGACTGGTTGCTATGTGCACTGACCACCAGGGGGCAGAAGAACAATGCAGGAGCTGCCTCCAGCCCACAGGCCCTGATCGCTGATGGGGCCAACCGGCTAACCTCCTGGTCCCTCCCCACAGCCAGCAGGTCCCAATTGCCCAATCAGGGGTAGGTGGCAGAGGACGCCGGTGGATAGGAAAGGAGGAAGGGGGGAGGAGAGGAGGCGGGAAGATGGGGAATCATGGAGGCAGGGAACAGTGTAGTGGCAGAGTGCAGGCAGTGAGGGAAGGGGGAGGCGGCGAGGCAGGGAACTGGGATGTGGTGGCGTGCAGGTGACGCAGGAAGGGGGGGGGGTGAGGCAGGGAATCTGATTGGCCCTGATCTCCTGCCAGGCCTAGGGACCCCACCCATGCACGAATTTTATGAACACACCTATGCATATTCCAGATTTTTGCTTGTTTGCCCACTTCTGCTTTCTCCCTCCCCTCTATTAAAGTCTACTCATTCTTCAAAGCCCAATTCAAATCCTGCTCCCAGCCCTCTCTGGCTTTCATTGATCTTTCCCTCCTCTGGACTCCAAAAGCACAAACCTAGCTTGCATCACACAACTCAGCTTTTAATTTTAGCCAGTTTCATTATCATTTTATGTATTGCCTTTCTAAGAGATGAGAGAATACATCTCTTCTATTTCTTTATTAGCCTTCTCACTACAAACTAGCCATTTAATATATATCTATTGGTTCTCTTTTAATGAACAAATTTTTCTGAGGATTTACAGACATAAATATGTCATTTGTTCCCATATATACATATTGATATGGGACAATAGTTTAAAAACTCTACCCTATCTTTTCAATACTTCCTTTTACTATGAGTCTAAATAGTGAATCTTTGAAATTGGTTCTGGAGATAGCTTTGTGTTTTTAGGGGAACGGAGGGAAAAGGGAAATGTGTATGGTTAGATTGTGAAGTAAGTAAAATGATGTTTTGCAGCCCTGAGAGCACCAATGTTGACCACATAAAAACAGACAATGACTTGAAGGGAAAGATACTTCCTTAGAAGACTGTTCTGACCAACCACAATGTAGTCTTATTCCGAGAGGCTCAATTTTATCCTGTGCTGAGCACTGGTCACAAAGTACAATAACCATAAATCTCAGAATTTCAAGACCAAGGCAGGATTTTGTATGCATTGCTTTGAAAAGAGTCTCTGTCAGCTTTATTTAACTATGTTTTGGTAGTTAAAAAAGGATTCACTCCAATAGTGAATGCTTTCTTATAGAATAGAAAAACTAGATCATGTAAAAAAAACACACAGTTTCTATACGTATAAAATGTTATACTGTATAAATACATTCTTTTCTCTAGTAATACATAGAGTGAAATTCTATTGAAAATACAGGATATGTACCACATTGAGCGTATTATGAATCTGCCTATTCTGAATCATTATCACATTCCTGCCTTAAGAATTAGAATTTTTCTTTCAGTTCTTATTTTCTTTGACCTTTCTGTAGCATATGATGTTGTTGACAATTATTCTTCCCATGTAACTCTCTCCTGTCTTGGCTTGTATATATTATCACTATTTCTTAATTTTTAAATCACCTCTTTGCATGATTCTTCTCTGTTTCTTTTATAAACCACCATTCTTTTCCTTGTCCCTTATGTTAGTAATCTTCACGGTTTTAGTTTTTGCCCTTTCTCATATTCCTCTATACGTTCCTTAAAGTACTCTCCATGGGTATATTCATTCTGGTGTGAAACTTCAACTACTCTACTTCCTTTATGCTAATGAATCCCATTTTTGCACTTCCCAGGCTCCAGGTATAACTTCAATCACCTTTTAAACATTTCTCCTGATTATTCCAAAGCTACCTCACATGCAAGATTCTTTCCTTTGCTTCTATTCACTCCTTTTCATGTTTCCTTATTTTGATGAATGATATGGCTTGAATTGGTCCCCACCCCAAATTCTTATTTTAAAGCCCTAACCCCCTATTACCTCTGAATGTGGCCTTATTTGGAATAGGGTCTTTACAGAGTAATCAAGTTAAAAGGAAGTCATTAGGATGGGTTCTAATCTGATATGACTGGTGTCATAAAAAAGAGAAATTTGGAGACAGAGTCACAAACGAAGACCGACACATGAAAGAGAAGGTGGAGATCAGAGTGAGGATTCTACAAGCCAAAGGATGCCAAATATTACCAGCAAACCACCCAGAGCTTAGAGAGGCTTGAGGCAGACCATTTCCTAGCACTTTCACAGGGAGCACAGCCCTGCTGACACCTTGATCTTGGACCTCTATTCTCCAGAACCATCTATAATAATAAAGGCATAATATGCTAATTAGATTGGACAGCCGAACAACCTTTCGGACGTCCTTCTGGATGTCCTTCCGGATGACCATCTGGACGAAGCCAGGGCTGCGAGTGCCAAGCCCCTTGCATGAATTTCGTGCATTGGGCCTCTAGTAAGACAATAAATTTCCATCGCTTAAGCCACTCAGTGTGGTACTTTGTTATAGCAGGCCTAGCAAATGAACACAGCCCTCATACACCAAGTCATAAAAACAAAAGACAAAAAACAAACCGTTACCCTAGACATCTTCCCTTTTTGTACCCTCATATCCAATTGCTCAACAAGTTCAGTCAATTCTTACTCCTGAATCACTTTTGGACCTATTTCTTCTTCTTCATCATCTTCGCTGCCACTGCTCAAGTGTAGGGTCTTCTTCCATTGCCTAGGCTCTTATAACAGAGCCCTATCGAATCTCTCCCACTTCTAGCCTCACCCCCACCCAGGCAACTAGCCGTGATGCTAGAAGAAGCTGGAAAAAGCTCCTCATCATCCATGCAATGAAAAAGTCAAACTTATTATCCAAGGCTTCTCATGACATCATTTTACCAGTTCTCCCACCAATACTTCAGCAACACTGAACTCCTTTCTCTCCCTTGAATATATCACGCTCTCCTATTGCCTCCATAAACACTGTTCACTTTCCTTAAACATGCTTCTCTTCCTTTTCCTTTTCCTGCCGAAGAAACTCCTACTCATCTGTTAAGATTCAGCTTGAGCTGTACATTGTGGCTGTCCCAGTGCCATCTGTCTCCCCCATTTTACTCTAAGCTGTGGAAAGGCAAAAGCTTCTATTTGCACCTATTTCCTTGGTGCCTGGAATATAACATGCACTCAATAAATGGCTTTTGAATGAATACACAAATGAACATGTTCTTTTGTTTATCCACAGAGAAAGCAAAAACATGAGTGTACAATATTCACGAAAAAGTTTGTGTGCCTGTATTGAAACTGTTCTTTAGGTAAACTAATTCATCTATGATAGCCTGTTTTGGTAGAGGGCTGGCCAGATGTGTCCTTCATAGTTGTTCAGGATATATTGCCAATCTTTTAATTTTCCTGTGTGCTTTGAAGCTTCGAATAAGAGAGTTCTATTGAAAATGTGTTAGTTTAGCAGTCATTATAGGGCAGAATTTAATTAATCTTTTCTCGCCTCAGATCCTTAAAAAAAACTTTAGGTCTGTCAACTCCCCTTAGATAACTTACAGGAGAATCAAAAGCAGTCAATTTGCTGCTACAGTTATATAGTGACACTGTATTTCTACAGAATGCCTAATTGCTACTTTATGGTTCAATAACCAAAATCATGCTTTATACCAAAGATTATGAAGGGTTAAGTGATCATTTCTAGTAGGTTGCACAAGTTGCTTAACAACCTTCCATGCCCACTCCCCACAATCCAGTGCGTTCAGTCATCTCATATTATTGCCTCCAGGTGGCAAACGCGTGAGTGTACTTTTATTATCTTGAAATGGTAAGAAAACCATTTCTAGTTATACATATCTCTCTTTTCTTCCTCCCTGGATAGGGACAGGGCACCAACATAAACACACACAGCTTAGTTAACACATCACACAGAAACATATTTCCAAAAAATATTCAGTGCTTTCTTGTGAAAACAGTAGCAAGTCCCTTTGGAGCACAGTGTTGAAAGTGTTCCACTGAACCTTTAATGTGAATTTGCTCAATGGGACTGTGCATACAGGTGTAGAACAATTATTAGATTTGATATCTGAATGAGCTCAGGTTCCCATTAGAGCCTGACTGCTTCAATGACCCCATTATTTTGCTTCCACTGCTCCCAGGACTGATCAACTTAATTATTCTGACTAACGAAACATTTAGGACATGAATTTCTGATTTGTTTTAAACCATATGGGACATCTAAAAGTGCTTCACTTAAAATCACAATATAGAAGAAATGACTATGAGGATATGGTAGACGCTTAGAAGTAGGGCAGGGCCACGATCCATGCTGGGCACACAGCCTACTGTCTTCCCTGGAATGACTCCTTTGTTTAGATTACTCACTGGGACCAGTTACATCCTAGCAATTTCACTCTTCCCTGGAGCACTCAAAACAGAAGCATTAATTTGGCAGTGGGGGTGGGGGCATGGGGGCAGTTGAAGTAAACTTTGTGCTCCCTGGTATGATACATTCAGATTCTTAAAACAGATAATGTTCAGAAGGGCAAATAAAACATTTTGCAGAGCAAGCCAATTATAGAGATCCTATGGCAAGGTGAATAAAGAACAAGAACAGTCAGAAAATGGGACTAACTTTAGAGTTGATGTGTAAGGAATATGGCCTTTTATAGGTTGAAAGTTAAGGTCAAACTATATCTCTTAATAAAAAGTGTTATCACCTTTGAAATATTGAATTTTGACATCAACTTTAGCCAAAGTGTTACATTAGCAATAGTATATACTTAGCTAAGAAAAAGATACACTGTTTTGATATGGAAATATATTGATTCTGATGTCACAGTTGCTTTACAATTAGCATCCTTAACAGCAATTCCAACATCACCTTCTCTCCATTTATATTAACGACTATTAAAAAGTTATATGTTTACCTATTGGAAAAGAAGGCATGAAATTATTACTGGTCTCCAGAATTTTACAGATGCCAGCTTATTTCTCATCAGTGAATGAATATGTCCTTAAAAAGAATGAAAGTGAGATCAAAATGGTCCCCTTGGCCCCTTGACTCCTTTCACTCATGATACATAAAGGCTGCTAAGCCCGCAATAAACGTGTTTGTGTCTAGTCACGTTCCCATCATTTTACAATGCAATCTGATTCCTTAAAAAAAAAAAAAAAAAAAAAAGGAAGTCATAGGAGACAGGCGCAAGTTCCTGCTTCTAGGCATTCCCTGGCATCAGCCTTCACTTCATACTCCCGCTCCCAGCACCTGATTTGACAAAGCACACAGACAGTCAGGAGACAAGTCTCTTCATCTCCTCGCCAAAACTGTCTGACAGGCGTCAATAATGATTCTTTCACACAGCTACAATCTTAACAATTTTGGATGAAAGTCTGAGGAGAAACTTTCTAGTTATTCCTTACAATATTTTATTAAAGAGGGGGTATAAAAATGCATTTGTCTCAGTGGGGATAGTCTCCTCCTCTGGTTCGACTCAATCCATTGGAACAGTTGGCAGATTAAATAATAGGACTCACAGGCTGCCATGCACAGGTGCTTCACATGCCACATGAAAGCAAGGATTCAGAGATGGAAGCAAAATAAAGCAGCCTCTCTTCTATAAAAGAATTTCTTTAATAAGAGCAGCTGGGAAAATTCTCTCCACGTTTGTCTCCTTCTCCTACTGTTTTATATAAAGCAGCTACTATACTTTTCTTCCTAGGCTACATCTCCTGACAGACTGTCAAAAGCAAACAACTTTCCTCCTTATATTGTAATAATCATCTGCTGTATTTTTAATGCACTCCAAACAAAATTTCTTATTACGTATACCAGCACAGTGACAATGCCCCCTGTATTCCCAATGTAAAATGATATATTTTAAATATGATAATTATAAAAGGAGCCTACCCATAATTACTATTTTTAGCTTAAATAAAATATCAACATTTTTTATTCATGTTTAGGTTAACATTTGTAATTCAGCTTTTGGCAATATTTAAGTGGAATTGAATATGTTATGGAAACACTTAAAAAAAAAAAAGCAAACTTTAAGACTGGTTCTTTCCTGAGTGGGTTGTCATCCTTACTGCTAACCCATGACCTTCATCATATAACAGTAAAGAAAAACTCAGACTTGACATTAGCTGGATAAGCCCATTATTACCTGTTAGCTGAGTCTCTGTGTCCACTAACTGTGACTTACTCAAATTTGAACTTATACTTAATGATTATTTAGAAAGAAAGGATGGCTATTTTTATCCAATGTGCTGCAATTACAGAGATTAGTAGATACAGCATAATTTACAAGCTTCTGACTGTGAATATACTAATTCTAATTGTCACAGTTGCTTCATAATTGGCACCCTTAACAGCAACTCTGACATCACCCATTCTTCCCATTTATAGTAATGACTATTACAAACTTGTATGTTTACCTACAGGAAAAGAAGACATAAAAGTATTATTGGTCTCTAATATTTCACAGATGCAGGTTTATTTCTCATCAGTGAATGAATCTGTCCTTTAAAAGAATGAAAGTGACTTCAAAATAGTCCCTTTGCCCCTTGACTCCTTTTACATTCAAACTGTAAATTAATTCGTGTGGAGGAAAGGGTGGGATTGGGGTTCTGTCATTACATCTGGACACATATAAACCAACTACATATAAATTTGTGCATATTAACTGACTTTGGGAGCAATGATGATGTCTGTATCTTTAAATGCTAATTTTCTGTAGCTTGAGTCTGAGAGTTTCCTCTTAGGAAAAAGAAGTAATTAAAAAATAATAAATATATAAGTGCCTTCCTATTGAATTGTGAAAAACAGCTCCAATCCTGCTTCACACCCCCTCATGTTGAGACTCCCTGGATTTAAAGCACACTAGAGGGGGAGTTAGCTGATGTTTTGCATCAAATGGTTACTTTCTCTAAGCATCTCCAGCTTCTCCAGCATTTTTTGATGCACCATTACATTAGCCACTTTGACATTTGATACAGTTTGTTCCCTCTTAATCTATCCTTTTACCAAGAGAGTGAAAACTAGTCACTATTTCATCATAAACCTGAAGACTGATTATTCCCATATCTTCTCTGTTTGGGGCTAAACATTTCAAAATATGTCTATCTCTCATCATAGAGTCAAGTGCAAAAGGCTTTTTAAAAAAATAGAAATATATTTATATATAACATCATGTAAGGTTAAAGTATACATCATGTTGATTTGATACCTTTATATATTGCTATATGATTGCCATTAAACCATTGGCTAGCATCTCTACCACATCACAAAATTATCATTTCTTTATTGTGTGGTGAGAATAATTAGGATCTAGTCTTTTAGCAAGTTTGAAGTTTATAATATAGTACTGTTGACTAATCACTATGCTATGCATTAGATCTCCAGGACTTATCCACTAGTTGTAAGTTTGTACCCTTAACAACATCTCTCCTATCCCCTCCACCCTGACCCTAGCCCCTGGTAACCACCATTTTACTTTTTGTCTTTATGAGTTCAGTTCACTTTAGATTCCACAAATAGTTGATATCATATAGTATTTATCTTAAGCAGAAAGGACTTTTGATACCACATCAGGTCTCAATTTGTGCAGGTCAATAAAATGTTTTATAAAATATATCTATTTTTAAAAAGAGACCTATGAACTTGTATAACAGTTTGGGCATAGTCAATGGAACACAGAATTTTAGAGCTGGAAGAGAATTTATGGATTATTTAATTGAAATCTAACTCTTCATTTTATAGATGATGATACTGACTTCCAGAGAGGAGAATTGATTTGTCATAAATACCTTATACAGTAAAGATATAAAATTGAGAGGCTTAAAGCAGGGAATGGGATGTAAGATAATAAACCATATAACCGTAATTGTTCTATCATTCATTTATCGGAAAATATATGGTTAAACTTTTATAAAATATATATTCATAAGGAAAGATAGCAATAACATAACAGAATGGTCTTCTGATGATCCTGTATAACTAATCGAAAGAAGTAATTAGAGAATAACAATATGCTTAAAAATCCTATCATCCTACAGTACAACATTCAGTAATTTAGTTATTTGGTAAGGGAAAGCTCTCTGGAAAAAATATATCTCTCCTAAAATCTACATTAAAAATGTTTTTACTGATTTCAAAGAGAGGAAAGGAGAGATAAAAACATCAATCATGAGAGAGAATCATTGATCGGCTGTCTCCTGCACACCCCCCACTGGGGATCGAGCCTACAACCTGGCATGTGCCCTGACTGGATCTCCTGGTTCATGGGTCAACTCTCAACCACTGAGGCACACCAGCCAGGCCTATAATCTACATTTTGATGGGCCTAAAACATATTTACATCATGCACTGTCCACAAAATCCTTAAAGTACATGTTTATACAAAGACCTGAAAAGAAAAGAACACAGTCGTCTGGGCTAGTGCCTTGGTGAGATGCACTCTGGGATGGATAGACAGCTATGGACATGGACACACACACACACACGTAGCTATACTAATATGTATATATTTGATGTTTGGCACCAGGTCTTTATTAAAAGGCACTAGGCTTATGCATAGTTAAGACTGAAAAGTTAAAAGCTCTTCTAGTTGTGAATGCAAGTTAGAAAAGCCACTGCACTGCCCTCTCTGGTCATTTCTTCTGCTAAACAGGAGTTTTCTAAACCATCTTTTTACATGATTCATACCAGCATCCCTTCTAGCTCCCATCTTAACGTATTGGTTAACATCTGGTGCACGTTTCCAATCTCAGTAGTATTTCAGCTATCACATAGAAGCTAGCATCTCAGTCATTCCAATGCAATCTTAATAATGTTATATGATGAGTCAGAAAACATTCTCATAGTTAATATACTTCATTGTACCAATGACCACTTGGTGCTTCCATTTAGTCCTAGTTTATTTATGATTTTCCTCACCTTCCTTCAACATTTTCCTTGTTTGCATTATTTATTACATTATGTAATGCTTTATTAATTTCCTATTGTTATTGGTCAGCATGCCAATCTCATGTACTTCTTTAAATAAACCTTCAACATTTTGATTAGCTCATACATTTTATTTAATGAAATAATTAAAGTAATAGAGAATATTACTTCATATTTGGATTCCACTTAAAATGCTGGTATTTTGAATTGCTTTGTATTAAATTTTCCCAAATGCCCTTATAAAGGAATTTTGTAGCAAAAGTATATATTTTCTTAAATGAGGAAAAGCAGCACACTTCTTTTAAAAAATAGATCTTCTTTTAAAATATGCTGCTCTCTGCCCTGGCTGGTGTTTCTCACTGATTAGAGCATTGGCCTGAGCACTGCAGGGTCTCGGATTCGATTCCGGTCAAGGGCATGTACCTGGGTTGCAGGTTCGATTGCTGGCCCTGGTCAGGAGGCAACCAATTGATATGTCTCTCTCACATCTCTCCCTCTCTCACTCTCTCTCTCTCTCTCTCTCCCCTTCCCTCCCTCCCTCTCTTCCTCCCTCCCTCTATCCCTTTCACTCTTTCTAAATATCAATGGAAAAATATCTTCGGGTGAGGATTAACAACAACAAAAAATGCTGCTGTCTACAATGTTATTGTACATGTTTAAGACTATACCATGAGCCATACCACACACTGTGCCTTCTTTTTGTTGGGAAGTAGCCACTTAAAAGGCACCATGGCAGAAAAGAGGACTGTCCTAGGCTCTGAAGAGAGCCGCTGACTGAACTGATGACAAATAGAAATATTTCAGATCTCAGATGCTTCCTGTCAAGATTAAGTAAAATCTTCTCTATAAAGTGCTGGGCAACAATGGGTGGCACATGGTAGGCATTAAATCTGTTCAGTTTCTTAGCTGAATATAAATCTTATCTTTGGCTGTGTGCGCTTAATAAACACATCTCAATATATCAACCTTGAAGAGGAAAAAAAACCAAGTATTAACTGACAGGTAAAGGTCAAGAATGAGCTACTGAGTACTGAGAGGAAGATAGAATAAGCAATACTTTCTGTATTTACTTAGTTATGGCAAAATATTCATGTTGTGAAAGGATTTAAAATGCAGATTGTCAGGATTTATGAGAAAAAGATTTCCTCTTTTCTCGTTACTGTAATAAACAGTGATAAAAAAAATGCCTCATCAGACTTATGGTAGATAATGAAGGAACTATAGCTTCAATTAGATCCCTGATTTATAGATAATGCTGCAACATCACAAACAATGAACATCATATTCTACCACAATCTATTTGCAAAGATGTGTGTATGTGCACGTGTTTTAGGGGTATGATGGGGAATCATTTTTCATCCCATTCTTTTCCAATTAGAATGCACTTAAATAACTGTACTAGGAAGAAAATGCAAATGAACATTAAACGACTTACATTCCTTCAAATTCTCTTCCAATATGTGTCAACGTACACACATTATTATAGATATAATCAGTATTTATATACTCTCTTGCTATCTAATTCTTTCACTTAACATTGTTTTGTGTATATATTTCCATGAGTTGTCATGCAACGGCACCACCATCAAACTGTACCTGTTTCCCTACACCTCCTCCAGCACCTCACTTTGTGCTTGGACATTCTAGTAGATATATGTTGCTACCCACTGTTATTTTCATTTTAATTTGTTTACTTGCTGATGAATAGTGTATGTTTCCATGTGATTTACTGTTTTCTTCCTATGTGAACTGCCTTGTGAGCCATCCATGTCTGCAGGCCCCTCACATATGTCCGATATCAACATAACCAAATTTGTTGACTACTCCTCCAAACCTATCCAACTAAATGGTATGGCATATATCTAATCATCATCATCAATCCTCCTATGCTTTGAAACCCAATATCCTAATGGTCTCCAATTCCTCTGATAAATCTCTAGAATTTCTCTCAATCTATTCTTCTCTCTCCCATGCCACTTCTGTCTCCTCACAGTTATTTTTATAAATCAACTCAGAAAGATAACAAAAATGCAAACCCGATAGTATACCTCCATCTCCAGTTAATAAATCTGTATGGTCACAGGATAAAAATAAATTTTTTGAACATAGCCTAGAACAGTGGTCGGCAAACTCATTAGTCAACAGAGCCAAATATCAACAGTACAACGATTGAAATTTCTTTTGAGAGCCAATTTTTTTAAACGTAAACTATATACGTAGGTACATTGTTATTAACTTAATTAGGGTATTCCTTCAATCGCACTGTACGTGCGCGCTCGCACGTGGTATTTTGTGGAAGAGCCACACTCAAGGGGCCAAAGAGCCGCATGTGGCTCGCAAGCCGCGGTTTGCTGACCACTGGCCTAGAAGTTCTTTACAATCTAGTCTAATCTCACAGCCCAGCCTCATTTTCCCATTGTTCCCATAAATTCTATGTTCCATCTAAATGGACTACTCATTGTTCCTGAATACCCTCATTGCTTTTCTTCTTCATGCCTTTGCTGATGTGATCACTTTCCCAGTAAGCTCTGGTTCCCTTTCTTACTACTGCACATGCCTAGGAATATGTTACAGATCCTTTAAGTTTCATCTCAAATGTCATTTACCCCCTGAAGCCTTTTCTGATATTTCTCAACTGCACATGGCTACTTCTTGCCTCTGAACACCCAGAACAATTTATAGTGTTCTTAAGTTTCCTTAGGTGCAAGAATTATTTGTATATTTGTTTGAAATCCCTGGAATAGTTTATAAGCTATTGAGGACAGGGGCTGCAACTCACATCTTTCTCTCTACAAATGATTTGCACATAGTAGGTGTTTAATACATTTTTCTTGAATTGAATATTCTCCAAGGTCTGAAAATTCCTATAATGGCAATAACTTTGTCTTCTGCATGTTTGGATCATCCCAGCACTTAACACATATGAGGAATGAATAAAAACAAGAAACTTAAATGCTTTTAAAGTCATGTAATTGGGTAAATATTAAAAAAATTTTATTCCTACCTTCCTAAATATAATGCATGCCTCCATACTCCCAATTATGTCTCAGAAAAAAATGAAACAATCTAATGTTCAAGTCTTTACAAATTATTTAATTTAAAGGGCCTTTGCTACATTTTTTTAAATATTGCTTTTAACATACTCTTTGGAGAACACATGTTAGTCTTGGACAACCTCAATTAATATGAGTTTTATGTATTTATGGAGGTAAATTTACAGAATTGGGGGGGGGGTGGAGACAAAGAAATGTAACACACATCTAAGAATTATTTATAGGATATGGCCTAACAGTATCAAGTATAAAAAAGCCTTTGAAAGATCACTTAAAGTTGCAATGCAGTAAACACCTACAGACAATAAATATCTACATTTAGCAAAGCGGGGGTGGGGAGATGGGGGACATCTGCAATAGTGTCAACATTAAATTTTTAAAATAATAATACAAAAATATACACATTTAGCATGAATAGAATAATCAACTGACCTAGTGTTGTTATGCAGATGGATATTTGTGGCTTGGAATAAAAATGACAATCATGCTATCATAGACCAATTAATGTGCTGTATCTCTATCTAACAACTGAGATGGATATGAATGCAATGTGTTCCAGAAAACTGTGAGGGAACACAAAAACTGGCTCTCTTGTTTATAGAAACACTGATGTCAGAGGTATATGTGAAGAAGTTGAACAAAATTGTTTTACAAAATGAGATAGTGTGGGGAAAGGAATATTTCTACAGAAAGATATTATTTTATACCATATGTAACTTGAATACACCTGTAAAATCAAATATATTTGATATCATAATTAGATGTTTTACTCTTCCACCTACATTTCTAAAAGAATATCTGTATCCAAAATGGTAAGGAAAAAAAATAAATCATATTAGGAAAATCGGGGCACATGTTACCTATCAGATGTGTTACAAGCTTTTGAATCCAGGGTGGTACACATGGCTCATCTGGCCCACAATAGTAAGAGCTGCCATTTACTTCTTTAGCACTTGCTGGGTGCCATGTACGTGACTTGCGTATATTATATGTTAATAATTCTTCAAAGGATCCTATAGGATTAGGTATTATGAAGCCATTTTTCAAAAGAGGACAGTGTGCTTCCAAGAATTTAAAAAACTTGCTCAAGATCATGCGGTTCGTAAATGGTGGACATCTGCAAAGTTTTAAAGTCAATAACCTGAACTCCCACCCCGTATGGCTCCACAAGCACCGCGCCTGGATTCCCAGGACCATGACTGTGACAGGATGATGCTTTATGTAAACAAAGGGGAAGTCAAAAGTAGGACAAGAACAAGAAGATTTATAATCTATAAATGTATTACCATCTTCAATAGTAACCCTTTTAATACATTTTTTATTTTTAATACATTTTTAAACTAAAAGCCCAAAGAACACCACACTCATGATCTATTTAGCCTCATGATTCTATTTCTGGCAAGAGGCACCAAGGGATGCCCTATAGAAAGGCATGGTTTGTCCTCCTTTGCTTCTCTAACCTTCTCTTTGCTCACCATGCATCTACAGTGATTAACTGGCCTGGAACACTTTACTTTATAAAATCTGCTAGTTCTTTGCAACTTCTGGGGTAACTTACTCCATAAGGTATAGTAGGTCCCCATCATACACCTCTGATACTCCTTATTTCCAATATTCTTGGGTTTGGTAAACAGTTTTGCATATATCCTATCTGAACCTTTTATGGTTTCATGATTTGATGGGCTCTGAGCATAGCCTCACTCAACCATTTTATTTTCCAACAGAAAAGCCCTAACTTATTTAGCCTTTCATAATCTGGAATCTTTAACATTAGCCGGTTCATTATAAATGCCTTCTCTGGTCGGATGCAGCAGTAGCAGCTTTTTATTTTATTTTCAAAAATATATTTTTTATTGATTTTAGAGAAGAAGGCAGTAGGAGAGAGAGATAAAAACATCAATGATGAGAGAGAACCAATGATCGGCCACCTCCTGCATGCCCCACACTGGGGATCGAGCCTGCAACCCGGCCAGGAATCGATCCATGACTTAGTACTAAGGAAGTCAAACATTTTCTGTTTGGATGCCAATGTGTGTCTCTTTCTTTGGAGGTTTACCAGCAGAATGTTAACCTTTGTAGGAACAGCACCTTCCTGAGCTACATTTTTCAGGGTACAGTTACCTTGAAAAGGGACTCCTAGGTCCCTTTTCAACATTGAAACTGAGAAGTCAGAGCCTGGCAGCCGGTGAATTCAGCCTGGCTTATTTTACCTTCATTTCCCCCCTAAATGCATTACCTTACCCACACAGAAGCTCATCTGCCACTTCTCTGCCCACTCATGAGCCTCAAGAGAGCGCCCTGCAGTGTATCCCTGGCAGCTTGGCATTTCACTTTCAGTGAACTCAGAACAACTGCAACCCTCCTACTCAGGCTCCTTAACTTTTTCATAAAATAAATGGCTCCCTTAAAGGAAAGTGATAATGTTTGAAACTGAAGGACAAATATTAAGTGTAAAATTATCCCCCAATTTAAAATATTGCCCTACACAGTGATAGTTGTCTGTTCTAAAAAATTTTCACTTTTCTTCACATTGACGATGAAAAGTAGATTGTAATAAAAGCCTAGATTTAGACACACTACTGGCCTCATGTTTCTGAAGGCATAAAACCAAAGGATTAATATGCCAAATATCCTAAAATGCATCTGCTTTCATTGTCATAAATCTTTCCAATTGGTCTCCCCTAGGTTGCTTTGTAATTCTATATGCCTCTTACATATTTAAACAGCTTAATGTTTATCATTACTTCATTTTAAGAACTTTTATTTCCTACTCTGGGAAGCCTTATTAATTTTTATAATAATCTCTTTTCAGATTGTAAGATAAACAAAATAGATTTCTAGTCTCAGATATGCCTCAATTGGAGGAGGGCTTATTAGGAATTTAAAAAATCAATTAGCAGAATTCTAATTTTCCCACAGACATTTCAACAGAAAAGAATGTCTTAATATCTACCTTAGTTTTATGTTTTGTCCTGAACACAGGTTGCTTTGTATTAAAGTTTCTGAATGATTGGCACAAATCCCATCTATATATATATAAAAGCCTAAGTGACCTTTACAACCAGTTGCCCAAACGACCGGTCAACTGGTCGCCATGGCAACCCACTGACCACCAGGGGGCAGACACTCAATGCCAGAGCTGCCCCCTGGTGGTCAGTGCGCTCCCATAGCCAACCTCCTGCGGTCCCTCCTCCCTGCCAGCTGGCCCCCATCAGCCCCGATTGGCCCCGATCGCCAGCCAGGCCGAGGAACCCCATCTGTGCATGAATTCATGCACCAGGCCTCTAGTGTTATATACACAGACACAGCATGATATAGCAGGAAAAGGCAGAATTTAGACTGAGAGTTCCTAGGCTCAATTTTTAAAAAAATTCTCACCTGAGGATATTTTTTCAAATTGATTTTTCAGTGAGAGAGGAATGGAGGGGGGTGGGGGGAACATCGATGTGAGAGAGAAACATCAATAGGTTGCCTCCCATACACGTCCTGACTGGGAATCCAACCCACAACCGAGGTATATACCCTGATCAGGAATCAAACCTGCAACTTTGGTGTATGGGAGAACAACCAACTGAGCTCCCCAGCCAGGACTGTAGGCTCAAATTTTGCTCAGCCTAGTCTAAACTAAGAAACTAGGAATGAGTCACTTAACTTTTCTAATGCCCAGTTTCCTCACCTGCACAGTAAGGAAAGTAACCCTATCTTACTATGTCCACTTCTTGTGATGATCAAACAAGATACTGTGAAATCAAAGTAGTTACTAAACAAGAGCTTACCAGGCAATCATAAAGTTTTACTATACTTGGCTTTATTAACTGCAAGGCTTCTTTAAAGATAGATACTCTTGAGAAACCAAGATGGCGGCATAGGTAAACACCTAAACTGCTGCCTCGCACAACAATTTCAAAACTACAACTAAAAGACAGAACGGACACCATCCAGAACCACAGGAAAGCTGGCTGAGTGAAAATTCTACAACTAGAAGGAAAGAGAAAAGCTCACAGAGAATTGGAGGTACGGCAAAGGGTCTTTGTGCACGCAGAGAGGAAGGGCGGCTGAGAGCCTGGCTGACTTTCTCTGGCAGAAGGGGGAAGAAAGCCCCCGACCGCACTGAACCCCAGTTCTGACTGCACTGAACCCCAGTTCCGGGCGAGCCCCTGGGGACCCACGCTCTTACAGGGGGAGTCTGGACTCTTGGGCAGAGACTCGGGAGCCGGGGAAGGCAGAGGACTGAAAGCGCGCGTGCGCCAGTGCGCACAAAGGCTGCGGAGGTTGCCACAGGCTTTCCCTAGTGGAAGGGAGTCAGAGGCTCCTGAATGCACTGAGCCCCAGTTCTGACTGCAGTGAACCCCAGTTCCAGGCGAGCCCCTGGGGACCCATGCTCTTGTGGGGGGAGTCTGGACTCTCGGGCGGAGACTCGGGAGCCGGGAAGGCAGAGGTCTGAAGGCACGCACGTGCGCGCAAGGGCAAGGCTGACGGGAAGCCAAGACTGAGACTCCACCCCATCCAAGCTGAGCAACAGAGGCTATTGCTATTTGGCAAGTCTAATCCTATAAGGCTGTCTCCAGCACCGAACTTCTCCCAGCATAGACACAGCTGATCCTTACAGCCAACTGGCCTGGAGGTCAATTCTTCCCAGTGATACCAACAACAATAAAGACTTAATTACAACAAGGCTGTACACACAGTCCACAAAGGGGTGCACCAAGAGTGTCCACCTCAGGTTAACTGGGGAGGCAGACCCACTGGGCCAGACTGGAAACCTAGCACAAATATCTACCTTACCAACTCAGGGAATCAGTGAAAATGCGGGGTCAAAGAATCAGATCACAAACGAAAGAAATGGAGGAAAACAAACGACTGGATATAGAATTCAAAACCACAGTTATAAGACTTTTTAAGAATATCCTAGAAAAGGCCGATAAATATAACGAGACCCTCGAAGATATGAAAAAGGACCAACTAGAAATTAAACATACACTGACTGAAATAAAAAATATTATACAGAGACCCAGAAACAGAATAGAGGAACACAAGAATCAAGTCAAAGAATTGAAATACAAAGAAGCAAAAAACACTCAACCGAAAAAGCAAAAAGCAAAAAAAAAAAATCCAAAAAGTTGAAGATAATGTAAGAAGACTCTGGGACAACTTCAAGCGTACCAACATCAGAATTATGGGGGTGCCAGAAGAAGAGAGAGAGCAAGATACTGAAAACCTATTTGAAGAAATAATGACAGAAAACTTCCCCCACCTGGTGAAAGAAATAGACTTACAAGTCCAGGAAGCCCACAGAACCCCAAACAAAAGGAATCCAAAGAGGACCACACCAAGACACATCATAATTAAAATGCCAAGAGCAAAAGACAAAGAGAGAATATTAAAAGCAGCAAGAGAAAAACAGTTAGTTACCTACAAGGGAGCACCCATACGACTGTCAGCTGACTTTTCAACAGAAACTATGCAGGCCAGACGGGAGTGGCAAGAAATTTTCAATGTGATGAATAGCAAGAACCTGCAACCAAGATTACTCTACCCAGCAAAGCTATCATTCAGAATTGAAGGGCAGATAAAGAGTTTCACAGAGAAGAAAAAGCTAAAGGAGTTCATCACCACCAAACCAGTACTATATGAAATGCTGAAAGGTATTCTTAAAGAAGAGGAAGAAGAAAAAAGTAAGGATAATAATTATGAACAACAAATACATATCTATCAACAAGTGAACCTAAAAATCAAGTGAATTAAAAACCTGAGGGACAGAATAATCTGGTGAATATAATAGAATCAGGGGCATAGAAAGGGAGTGGACTGATAATTCTCAGGGGGAAAGAGGTATGGGGGGTTCATGAAGAGACTGGACAAAAATCATACACCTATGGATGATGACAGTGGGGGGGAGGTAAGGGCAGAAGGTGGGGTGGGAAATGGGTGGAGGGGAGCTATGGGGGGAAAAAGGAGAAATAATTGTAATAATCTGAATAAAGATTTATTTTAAAAAAATCTGAGGAACAGAATAAACTGGTGAATATAATATAATCAGGGGCATAGAAAGGGAGTGGACTGATAATTCTCAGGGGGAAAGGGCACAAGAAGAGACTGGACAGAAATCGTACACCTATGGATGAGGACAATGTGGGGGGAGGTAAGGGCAAAGGGTGGGGTGGGAACCGGGTGGAGGGGAGCTATGGGGGGAAAAAGGAGAAACAATTGTAATAATCTGAACAATAAAGACTTATTTAAAAAAAATAAAGATAGATACTCTTTCAAATGGCTCACTTGGTATATTTTTTTACTGCTGGCTCTCTCTTTCATATTACGATCCTTGAAAAATATGCATGGTTTTATGAATGTATTCATATCTTAAAAATCTCAGTATTCTCTATGCCATCCTAATAAGCACAGAAGAAGCAGCCTTGTTGTTTTTATTTTACCACTTTCTTTTTAGTTCAGGTTCTTCAGCATGAGCCACTCTGATGATGTTTAAAACCAAGATATCAAATGACACTGTCATGATCTGGAAATGTCTGCAAAGTCCACTGGAAGTCTTAGCAAATGTCAGAGTCCCTCTAAGGCAAGGCAGATCCTCAGGATGGATAATGATTCAAGAGTTTAGTACTGTACTAAAGATACAGCAGGGTGCTTGGAAAGGCCTGCTTGAGGCTCAAAGGTCAAGCAGCACAAGTTTAATGCCAAGTAAAGTAAAAGGTCACTTAACATTGTGATTAGTGATGCCGAATGGGCACAGAGTGATGTAACAGATAGAGTCAATTAATGCTTCCATTTCAGAAGGTGTCAGAATAGATATTTTCATCCATTCCCCTGCCTTTCTGACAAGTAATTACTTAGAAAAGCCAACAAATGAAAACACTTCCCAGGCAGCAGTCAACTGTTCAGTAGTCAGTAGTCTACTGTTATTGCGTTGCATTTAAAAGGCATTATAGTACAGAATAACTTACGGGAAGAGAAATTATCTATACACATTCGTTAAGAATGGTCCCACTGATGTGTCTATCACTGACAATTCAATTGTTGATTTTTCTTTTAAAGCAAAACAAATACATGCATGATGACAATGGAAAAAACCAGAAGAGGAATTGATCCAATTCAGCGATACTAAATCAAATGATACATATCATTAAATATGGTAGTTGCATAGTAATAAGCACTAAAAGAGTGTGGCAAAAAATCTCCAATAACAATATCCCAATACCACCACCACCACCAAAATATTCCCCAAAATGAAAAATGAATGGTTTTCTCACCCTTATCTGCTTCAAATATCTCTAAAGAATGCTGAGATATATGACAGTGTGTGAAGTTAGGCCTACACTTTCATATTAAAAAGCATTGGTTGCAATGGATGGCATAATGAAATCTTTGTTAGTGCAATGGTCCATTCTAGGATATAAAGTGTAACTGGAGTTGGACCTAAGGGTTTATCGTAAGGGATCATCAGGGTCTCAAGGTGAAAGTGAAATAGAAAAGGACACATTTGAAAAAGAGAATATAAATTTTAATTCAATTGTGGATTATTAAGTGAAGTCTAACCCTTCATTTGATAGATAATATCACTCATTTCTATATGCTCTATCATATTTTCTGTATGAGTATAATTAAAAATTTATATTCTTTTTCAAATGTGTCATTTTAAGATTTAAAGGTTTACCCTCCCAGCTTCCTGGATATTCATGCCCTTCCTATAGTAGCCCTCTGGGCTTTATACAGGTTAGACTGAGGACTTACCTACATCTTTGTATCTCTAACGCCTAACATGGGGCCTGCCACAAAGCCTGTGGCCAACAAAAATATGTTGAATTTTACCTACAGAAACTTTGCTCTCTTGGGCCTTAGAGTCTTGCATGTAGAAAAAAGAATCAAGTGAGTGAAAATAGATGCTAGAATTTATATAAGAGCCTCTCTTTTCCTGTTTGCATCTGCGGCACCTGCTACTGTTCCTGGCATGCCTGGCCTGAGCAAACGCTGAGGTATCAGTGTCTCATCCAAGTGAAATTTGATGTAGGTCTTGAGAGGTAGGTAGGATTTTTTAAAAAATAAATCTTTATTGTTCAGATTATTACAGTTGTTCCTCTTTTTTTCTCCCATAGCTCCCCTCCACCTGGTTCCCACCCCACCCCATGCCCTTACCACCCCCCCACTGTCCTTGCCATAGGTGTAAGATTTTTGTCCAATCTCTTCCTGCACCCCCAAACCCCCATCTCCCTGAGAATTGTCAGTCCACTCCCTTTCTACTCCCCTGATTCTATTATATTCACCAGTTTATTCTGTTCATCAGATTTTTTTTTATTCACTTGATTTTTAGATTCACTTGTTGATAGATATGTATTTGTTGTCACTTTGTAGTTCATAATTTTTATCTTTACCTTTTTCTTCTTCCTCTCCTTAAAGAATACCCTTCAGCATTTCATATAATACTGGTTTGGTGGTGATGAACTCCTTTAGCTTTTTTTTATCTGTGAAGCTCATTATCTGACCTTCAATTCTAAATGATAGCTTTGCTGGATAGAGTAATCTTGGTTGTAGGTTCTTACTGTTCATCACTTTGAATATTTCTTGCCACTCCTGTCTGGCCTGCATAGTTTCTGTTGAAAACTTAGCTTATAGTCATATAGGTTCTCCCTTGTAGGTAACTTAACTGTTTTTCTTTTGCTGCTTTTAATATTCTCTCTTTGTCTTTTGCCTTTGGCATTTTAATTATGATGTGTCTTGATGTGGTCCTCTTTGGATTCCTCTTGTTTGGGGTTCTCTGCACTTCCTGGACTTGTAAGTCTATTTCTTTCACCAGGTAAGGGAAGTTTTCTGTCATTATTTCTTCAAATAGGTTTTCAATATCTTGCTTTCTCTCTTCTTCTGGCACCCCCATAATTCTGATGTTGGTACGCTTGAAGTTGTCCCAGAGGCTCCTTACACTATCTTCATATTTTTGGATTCTTTTTGCTTTTTGCTTTTATGGTTGGGTGTTTTTTGCTTCTTTGTATTTCAAATCTTTGACTTGATTCTTGGGATCCTCTAGTCTGCTGTTGGATCTCTGTATATTATTATTTATTTCAGTCAGTGTATGCTTAATTTCTGATTGGTCCTTTTTCATATCCTTGAGGGTCTCACTAAATTTCTCAGAGGTTTCTAGAAGATTCTTGAGTAACCTTATAACTGTGGTTTTGAACTCTATATCCAGTAGTTTGCTTTCCTCCATTTCTTTCATTTGTGACCTGTTTCTTTGTCTCCACATTTTGGCTGCTTCCCTGTGTTGAAAGAGTGGCCTTGTGTGGTAGGTGTTCTATAGAGCCCAGTGGCTCAGCCTCTCCAATTACCTGAGGTGGACACTCATGGTGCACCCCTTTGTGGGCTGTGTGCACAGTTTTGTTGTAGTTAAGCCTTGATTGCTGTTGGTATCACTGGGAGGAATTGACCTCCAGGCCAATTGGCAGTGAGGATCAGCTGTGTCTACAATGGGAGAACTGGTGTGCTGGAGACACCCTTATGGGGCAGGCCTTGCTTCAGTGGGGCTTTGGGGCTCACTGAGTCTGCCCCTTGAGTGTGTCGCTTATGGATGTGAAGAGTTGTAATCTGGTATAGTCTCACACTGACCACTGGGTACACTGGTTCTTGGATCTCCAAGGAGGTGCAAAGTCAGCCACTGCCTGAGGCCACCCATCAGGAGCTACAGAGAGATTTGCAGATTCCTTCTCTTTGTTTGGGGTTTGGAAGTGTCCAGATGAGGCCCAGCTGTGAAGCAATGCAGGCTGCTGCTGCTGGGCCTTAGGCCTTCTTTTGGAAGCTTTGGAGCTCTCTGACCCAGCTGCAGTTTGTTAGGTTTTAGGCTGCAAAAGGACAGGCCATTCATATGTAAAAGCCACTGTGCACAGCTTGGGTGGGGTTATAAATTGGGTGGGGCGGGGTCTCAGGGAATCACCAGGGCAGAGCAAACAGCAATGGCTGCCAGTCAGCCCTGCCCGGGAGAGGTCCCCGGGTCTCTGTGTCCCTTGGCCCTGTGCAGGAAAAATGATCGCTGTAAACACCTCTGAGAAAAAGCTGCCCTTGTGTTCTGGCCCGATGCCAGACAGTCCCATTTCTCCCCATATGAGTCTGGGTCCCCAGAGTCTCACCCGGAACTGGAGTTCAGAGCAATCAGGAGCTTGTATCTCCCTCCCAATAGAAAAAAACAACAGTGCACCCAGTTGCCAGCCCCTTTCACCGCACGCCTCCGCACCCCTGCACTTCCTACCAGTCTCAATGCAGTTTTTTCTTTCCTTCTAGTTGTAGAACTTCCACTCAGCCAGCTTTTCTGTGGTTCTGGATAATATATGTTTTGTCTCTTACTTGTAGTTTTGATGTGATTGCGAGAGGCAGCAAGTACAGGTGTTTACCTATGCCGCCATCTTGGTTGTTCTCGAGGTGGGTAGGATTTGAAAAGGTTTGTTCCCAACCCTTCGTAGCAGCAGTTTCTAGTGAAGCTAGAGAGCAATGTCCCTCCTCTAACCCCATACAAATTTATATGAGTCTCTTCTTTCTTTTTTAAAAAATATATTTTATTGATTTTTTTGCAGAGAGGAAGGGAGAGGGATAGAGAATTAGAAACATCGATGAGAGAGAAACATCAATCAGCTGCCTCCTGCACACCCCCCACTGGGGATGTGCCCGCAACCAAGGTACATGCCCTCAACTGGAATCAAACCTGGGACCCTTCAGTCTGTAGGCTGATGCTCTATCCACTGAGCCAAACTGGTCAGGGCTGAGTCTCTTCTTTCTTAAAGCATGACCTCCTCTCTATGAAGTGAAACCTACCCCAATTTTCTGGTAGGTCAGGATTCTATAAATGAGAGTTAGAAGTTGGATCGGAGGATGAATGCCAGGGAATATCTGTCTTGCTGTAGGATAGAGCTCTTTTGGATTTTATATCCCTGTGGTTTCATTTTATTGATGTATTTTGTTGGTTAAATTTTTACTTTGTTTTAAATTTACCGTGTCTACCATGCACGTGTAAACAAAAAAGTGAGTATATAAAATAAAGATATAGTTTGAATGACTATATTGATGGTACTGGATGTGGGCTGTTCTGACTGTTGTTAGGGATTTCCCCCCATTATCAGTCTTTTTAAAAAATATTTCTAGATCAGTTCAACTGAAGATACCCTCATTTCATGGGGAGACTTGTTTAAAACTTATTATTTACAACAGCTTATCAATGCAAATCAGCATTGCTTCTATACGGTAAAGTAATAATTCAAATGTAATTTTGATGTAACATAGGAGCTATAATCTATAAGCCCCAATTTCACACTTTTTAGTTTAAAAAAAGTCTGTATTCATTGACTGAATAGTAAATAGATGTTCTACATTTGAACATATACATTTATTCTAATAAAATCCCACACTTATCTTTTATCTCTCTTGGTTAGAGATGTAAGATTTTATTTGGAAAGGTTTTTTTCTGCATAAAAGCAAGAGTGTTTGAAAACTATTGTTCTCATCTCTTCTCCCAAACTGCTCCCAGAGGTCTCTTTCTAAAACCCAAGTTTAATCATGGCCCTCTTCTGTTTAAAACCTATAACATGAAAAAGTGGATCCTAGAATATATAAAAGTTCAAATGCCTTTGTATCAGAACCCTTCTTGGCTGCTGTTCAACTCCCTCCCCTCACCTCTCACTCACCTTGCCCATTCACACCTGCATGCCAAGCCATCTACTTTTAATGTCTTATAGTTCCAGGACTATGGCAGAGCCTTCCTTTCTCCCAGCTTGTTAAAGAGCTGTACCCAATACCAAGGATACTGACTACACAGTTTGGCATCCTTGTCTACTTGGAAAAGCACGTTTCATCCTTCAAAGTTCAACATAACTATAAGCCTTCTCTGATAGCCTGCTTCCCTTCTCTCAAATAACTGGATCTTTCTCCTACTGTATTCACCCAGCAACCCATATAAACCACCATTATCCAATTCAGCAACTTTTAATGTGATTATTTGTTTCCACCCTGGTCTCCCCAACTAGACAGTCGGTTGGACAAGGGTAGTGATGTGTCCTGTCATGTCTTTGAATCCCTGCTATGCGACTTAGGACAGATCTTGTCACAGATGTTAATACATACTTGTTGAATAAATAAAAAGTGACTAACTCAGAATTCATCAGCTGCCCAGGAACTAGGGTTGGTGTTTATCTTTGTTTAGCAAACTCCTTCCCCACAGACAATCTAAAATTAATAGTATAAATAAAATTATAAGAAGAATATTTAAAATGCTTAAGAGAACAAACTTTTTAAATTCCCTTAAGTACTTTATAAGCATCAATTTACATACAAGCAATTGATATGCTAATTATACTTCAGCCATATTAGTTCATTAAAACTGGGTCCTTAAGGACCTCTGAGAGGCAATGGTTTGAATGACTGAATCTTGTTAACTTAGTTGGAGTTCCTGAACATACTTAGAGATAAATAAAAATGCATTTCCATAACATTATTCTGTAATTAAAATGATTTTCTCTGAGTCACAATGGCCTTTCCAATTTTGCAAGATGCTCTATTAACTACTGTTTAATTTCACTTTATGAGACTACTTAAATCCATTCTTTCTTACTTTAATGATTAAAAAATATCCACAAGGGTATTGGTAGAGGCTTTATATTTGTATACACTATTATAAAGTTCAAATTTTTGGCATGAAACAAATACCACCATGTTCATTTTTTCCTGTATATTCCACCGTGTATTCTACCATTCCCTATGACTAAACCTATAGTCCCATTACACCAACTCCTTACTTTTCTTGAAGGATGCTAAGTATTTTCATGACATTATATTTTTATACATATTATTGCTTTTCTCTTGAATGTCCTTCGCACACGCACAACCATGAATTCATCTAAGAACTCCAATATCTTTTATCCCATGCCTCAAAGATAGCTAAATAATAAAGCTTCATTCCCACTGGGAATAGAACGGAGATCTCAAAGTCATAGTTGAATCATGAATAAACCAATGAAATTGCTTTTCTATGGTGAGAAATTGCCTTTGAAGTTCTGGCTGGTGTTTTGTGCTCTAAAATGTGCACTATAATGCTAGAACGCACACATAAATGTTTCTGAGTCTATTGGCAGAATGGTAGAGTAACGGGGATTGTTGTTATTACTTCTGTTGCTTAAAAAACCTATTTTTTAGGGTAAGTTTCCAACAAAAATTACAGTAATGCACACAGTGGATCCATATATAAAACCAGGTAAGATATTACTTCCCTAGCTATTTCATTAACAGGCCTTTGCTATACAAACATAATCATTGCCTATAATAATATTAAACTTTATTGTTTATGATACACTTTGACACGTGGTCTTATTTGAAATAAAAATAAAATTAACCTTTTATTCATGTTTCTCCCTTATTATTTTCTTGTTCCTACACTGACATTGATTTGCAAGTTTTTTACCTAAGTCATTTTCTTCATCTCTGTTTCTAATTTTCTTAATAAGGCTTTCTCCCACTCATCCTATTTAAAATATGTCTATCACTTTCATTATAATGACTTTTCCTAAAAATATATTTTAACTCTCATGTTTTAGCTAGCTCTCTCTTCTTATCTTCCTCAGTTAAGCATTGTAGAGTAAAATAAAACAAAATAGAAGGTAAAGGAAGATTGCATTTGCTTTCCTTTTTCTATTTATTGAAATATACTTCACAATATTATATTAGTTTTAGGTGTACAACACAGTATTTCAACATTTATATACCTTACAAAATAATCATCATGATAAGTCTAGTAATTATCTGTCACCATACAAAGTTATTACAATACTAGAGGCCCAGTGCACGAAATTCATGCACAGGTAGGGTCCCTAGTGGCTGCCAGCCAGGGCCTCCCTTCCCTGGCTGCCGGCTGCTGGCTGGGCCTTCCTTTGTTCCACGCTGTCCCCTGATGGTCAGCACATGTCATAGCGAGTGATCGAACTCCTGGTGGGTCGAACTCCTGAAGGGACAATTTGCATATTACACTTTTATATATATATTAGAGGCCCAGTGCATGAGATTCATGCACTCAGGTGGGGGGTCCCTCAGCCCGGCCTGTGCCCTCTCACAGTCTGGGACCCCTTGGGGAATGTCCACCTGTCAGCAGTCAGACATCCCTCTCACAGTCCGGGGCTCTTGCAGTCTGGGACCCCTTGCTCCTTACTGCCTGCCTGCAGCAGAGACAGGAGAAGCTCCCGCCACCACCACTGCACTCACCAGCCGTGAGCCTGGCTTCTGGCTGAGCAGTGCTCCCCTGTGGGAGTGCACTGACCACCAGGGGGCAGCTCCTGCATTGAGCATCTGCCCCCTGGTGGTCAGTGCACATCATAGTGACCGGTCATTCCACTGTTCAGTCCATTTGCATATTAGCCGTTTATTACATAGGATTATAGTCCTTATACTGTACATTACATCCCCATGACTTACTTATTTTATAATTGGTAGTTTGTAACTCTTAATCCCATTCACTTATTTCACCCTTCACCCACTCTGTCTGACTTATTTCACTTAGTATAACACCCTTTAGGTCCATCTATGTTGTCACAAATGGCAAGGTTTCATTCTTTATCATGGCTTAGAATTATTCTATTGTATATACTTAATAGATATATACAGAACATTCTATCCAAAACCAGCAGAATACACATTGTTTTCAAGTGCACATGAACCGTTCTCCAGAATACAATGAGTGGCCAGATTATTATGATCTCTGAATGCATAATAATCTGGCCACTCAGTGTGTGGCCCAGTGCATGAATTTGTGCATGGGTGGGGTCCGGCTTGCCTGCTGGTCGAACTCCTGGTCGAGGGGACAATTTGCATATTAGCGTTTTATTATATAGGATATACACTGAGTGGCCAGATTATTATGTGTTCAGAGATCATAATAATCTGGCCACTCAGTATAGATCATATGTTAGACCACAAAACAAGTCTCAATAAATATAAGAAGACTGAAATCATATCAGGCATCTTTTCAAGACCACAATGGTATGAAACTATATATCAATCACAAAAAGAAAACTGGAGAAAACACATATATGTAAAGGCTAAACAACATGCTACTAAGCAACCAATGGGTCAACAAAGAAATCAAAGAGGAAATAAAAATACCTTCTGACAATTGGATGCATCAAAAGCATTTATAAGATGGAAGGTTATAGTGATACAGGCCTACCTCAAGAAAGAAGAAAAATCTCAAATCATCTAACCTTACACTTAAAGGAACTAGAAAAAGAAGAACAAACAAAGCCCCAAATTAGTAGAAAGGTGGAAATAATAAAAATCAGAGTGAAAATAAATTACATAGAGACTGAAAAAAGGATAGAAAATATCTTTTCTGAAGAATTCCGATCCAATGGGCATGCAACTATTTCCTTGTTGGTTAAGAAATGACCATAAAGCTATGACCATAAAGAAGCACTAGAACTCAAGGAGACCCATATTCTTCCTCTTCTTCCATTGACAAGTTTAACTCAAAACAGACAGAGATGAATAATGACAGAGCATAAGCCCAGAAAGAGACATATTAATGATGCAGACACTAGAAACACAGATTGTAAAGTATCAAAGAAACACATACCAAATGTAGCACCAGTCTGTTTTATAAACCTCTTCAGGAAAATTTTGGATGAAACCAAATTATAATATTCTGTCCGCTCACGAACCCCAACAAAAATTCTGAAGTATCTACAGGTGCCTTTTTGGAGATCTCAACTAGGTGTATAGTGGCTCTTAATCTGAAAGACCAGTGTGGAGTAGACTAGCTTTTGGACCACTGTTTTAAGTAGCTAGGAGATGCCAAACATTTGATTTTATTTATGTCACATACACTTAAAGTAAGTGCTATTATTACTTGATGAAGTAGATCATCTGATTATCTTCATTTTATAAATAAGAAAAATGTGGCAAACAGAGGTCAAACAATTTGCCCAAATCACATAACTATTAAGTTGCAGAGCTAAGATTCAAATCCAGGGGGCGTATTCTCTGTAGTCCATGTAGAAATCACTATTCTATCCTGACTTTCAGTGATTTCTTAAACCTTTTAGACTAATGTGAGCCCAGAATAAGGAACATCTTAGCCTTTCTTGGTTTCTTGATTTATGGGTTGGTTTCAGGTTCCCGTCAGATTTCATAATTTCTCCAGTGTCTAAGGTGTGAGAAAGCTCATAGCAGGTAATGTTGACATTGTATGATGAAGGTATGTAGTCTTTGCCTTCTGAGAACTTAAAAATGAGATAAACATAAGGGCCATATGTAGGCCAAAGAAAAACTTAGGGACATTTACATAACTTTATATGTATCAAGAGATTTCTCAAGTACTGAGAGGAGTGGAAGAAAGGGATATGCATTCTGTGCAACAATTCCCCTATGGGTTAGAAGTAGTGTCTGTGAGGCAATTAATCACTAGACATGCTATGGATCCTATATGTCTAATTACAGAAAGATATTTCATTTGAAACTGATTTTACCAGTTGCCTATGTCTCTGCTAGTTTATCCACTATAAAAGGAGAACTAGCCATTAGAACTAGCCTTTTGTATACCTAGTAGTATACAAAAGGGAGGCTGAAGAATATACAAATAAATTTTAATATGTATACATATTATGCATGTGAATATATAATATATACCAGGATATATATACATATATATGTATGTATATATACATATATATATATATATATATACATATATATATATATATATATAGGTGTGTGTGTGTATGCTAATATATAACTATAAATTGTTGAGAATTTACTATATGTAGGTTCTGTGTTAAATGACTTATGTAAATTATTTTATTAATCACATCAAGCATATAATAAAGGTATCATTATTCACCCCCTTTTTCAGATGAGAAAACTGAGGTAGAAAGCAGCACAGTAAGTTAGTAGTGGGAATTGTTAAAAGACAAATCCAGGCTGTCTGGCACCACAGCCATATAATATATCCTATCTAATTAAGAGGGAATATGCTAATTGACCATCACGCCCTCACAAAGATGGCGGCGCCCACAGCCAATAAGGAGGGAATATGCTAATTGACTGCCACACCCTCAAAGATGGCAGTGCCCACAGCCACAAGATGGTAGTGCCCAGTCCCCTCAGACCTGATGGGGCGGCAGGCGTGTGGTACGGCCGGGCCCGCCCCAGGCGGACCCGGCCACTCCATGCGCCTGCCTCCAGAGTCCCCCAGTCCCCTCAGACCCCCAGCTGCCCAGGGCCAGCCCCAGGTGCAGGCAAGCCTCGGATGTCAGCTGCCCAGCCACCCAGGGCTGCCCAAGGCTCAGGTAACCAGGGCCGGCCAAGGCTTGCGCTGCTGGCAGTGGCAGCAGCAGAGGTGTGATGGGGGCGTCACCGTCCCCTGATCACCGGTTGCCTCCCGCCCCTGAGGGCTCCTGGACTGTGAGAGGGGGCAGGCTGGGCAGAGGGGGCAAGCCGGGCTGAGGGACACCCCCCCTCCAGTGCATGAATTTTCATGCACTGGGCCTCTAGTCTTATATAATTGGAGTTGGGCTTTCCAGGGGTCCTCAAATTACGGCTCGCGGGCCACATGCAGCCCACCGAGGACATTTATCTGGCCCGACAGGTGCCGCTGTCTGTCCTGCTTAGCAGCCGACTCATCCTGGGCCCACAGTGGGCATAGGAATTTGTTCATAGTTTTTTTTTTAAACTATAGTCTGGCCCTCCAACGGTCTGAGGGACAGTGAACTGGCCCCCTGTTTAAAAAGTTTGAGGACCCCTGCTTTACGCTTTCTCTTACTTTCTTAAAACTCTTTTACCTTTACATTTCCCCAACCCTTTAAAAAAACAAAAAAACAAAAACAAAAACCTACTCATTATGTAAAGTATTTTAAAGTAATCCAGAAAGTAAAATCAAGTATTTGGTCCAATGCCAAAAGTTGCAATTTTGTGTTTCATCACTGGGTTACAATAGACTCAAATCCTTCCCCTTTTAGGATTTTTCTTCTAGCTTTAAACACTGCTGCATATATAATATCACTAGTAAAAAAGGCCATTGTGTCTGTATTTAATAGAGTCTTTGAATTAAAGGCAATAAAATTTATCATTGCCATGCCCCACCCCTAAATCCTTATCAACACAGAGCATGATAAAAATGTCTGGTTTATTGGCTGATCTGTAATGTGTGAACAACATCCAGTTCTCTGTTATGTTTAACAAGAAAAAAAAATCAAATGCTATGAAAATGTTGTGAATATTTAATTATCTTAATTAGGCTATATTTTGAAGCAATAATTTTCACATTCTTGGCACACTGTGATAAGCTGATACATGTGACAGGCAACTGTGCAATAAAGATCAAATTATATTCAGTGCACAAAGAGTAGTCAGAATAACATAAATCTATGTTAATTATTACAAAAATAAACATAATGTTATGAGCTGAATTGTGTTCCTTCAAATTCCTATGTTAAAGCCCTAACCCCCAGTACTCCAGAATGAGGCTGTATTTGGAGATAAGGCCTTCTAAGAAGTAATTAAACTAAAGTGGGGTTATTAGGGTGGGCCTTAAGCCAATCTGACTGATAGCCTTATAAGGAGAAATTAGGACACAGGCAACACAGGCAAAGCAATGACCACCTGAGGACACAGCGAGACAGCAACCACCTGAAAGCCAAGGAGACAGTCAACAGAAGAAACCAAACCTGCCAACACCTTGATCTTGGACCTCTAAACCTCCAGAATTTTGAGGAAGTACATTTTTTGTTGTTTACACTACCCAGTCTGTGGTCTTTGTTATGGCAACCCTAGCAAACAAATACACATAATAATGATTATGACATCAACAACTACTTCCACCCTTTCAGAATTCTGTGAGTTAGAAGCTCTTTTTCTTTTGGGTTGTTCAGATAGGAACATACACACTGCTTTTCTAGATGGAATTGCATTACCATTAAAACAAAAAAATTCTGGATATCTTGAGATTTTCTTTTTACTTTATATTATAGGAAAGAAGTTTATATTTGCAAAAAGAGAATCATAATGAGTGATGAGTGAAATGGATTAGCTGCTTTATTTTGAGGTGATAATAGGTTTTTATGCTCTGGAACTAAGAGTAAGTATTCTCAGATATAATTTAGCTTGAATGTTAGGATTTCATCCATTTGGAAGTCCACTGTTTATTTGAGGCTCTATTAATTACAGGTTCAATTTATGGTCTATTTCCAATGTTGACTTCCTGATTTTACATGTAAACTTTTCATATTGTTTTCTCTAGGTAAGTAAAAAAACCCCACAAACTTAAGATATCTAACTTTTTCATTTCTATCAAATGAAGTATATAGTAGGAACTCAATAAATATCTCATCAATACATGAATGGAATTTTTTCCCTTCGGTGGCTTTGTAAATTCCTATACAGTAGTCCCCTTTTATCTATGGAGGATACATTTCAAGACCCTCAGAGGATGCCTGAAACCATGGTAGTACCAAACCTTATAAACATGCTTAAGCATTACTTTGAGTTTTTCTTCTTTCTTAAGAAAATTAAAAAAGAAAATATGCATATGTACTTCCTTGGAGATGTACCCTAGCTTAAATAATTGTGATGTTTGAAGAGTACAGGTAAATTATTTTGTATAATGTGCGTTTGTTTGCTGTTTCTTCATGATTAGATTTAGTTTATGCATTTTGGGCTTAGAGAACTGTTCTACATCAAAGGGGGTTAAAAAGACATTATAACAAAATGCAACGTGTGCTCTTAGATGTTTTCTTTTGCTATAAAGGATATTAGTGAAGAATTGATGAAATTTGAATAAAGTCCATGAATTAGATAAGATTTTATCCATGTTAACTTACCAATGTTAATAAATTTATAAAGCGGCATCATGTTGCAACTTAGTTTCAAACATTCAGAAAAAAGAATGCATGTGTGCATACAGAAAGAGAAAGAATGGTAGAGCAAATGTGATCAAATATTAATTTTGGGGAATCTGGGTAAAGGGTATATAGAAATCTTTGGACTATTTTTGTAACTTTTTGTAAGTCTAAAATTATTTCAAAATTTAAAAAAGCTATATAATATTTTGAATGTGCTTATGCATATGTTAGATTATTTTCTCATTTACACATATACTTAGGCAAGAAGATATGAAAGGCAAGTTTTAACCTGAAACTTTAATTTCTAAGATCATCTTTATAGCAAATTAAACTCAAATACTGAAGCCATTTAGCAAACCAGCCTATCAACAAATTGGATCATAGTAAGGTGAATAAAAGCAAACAAATAGAAAAAAAAACAAGTAAAAATAACAAAATATGTGTTAGAAGTGTTTTTCAATGAGTGTTTTTTCTTTAAAAAGTAGATAAAATAGTTTCTCAGCACTTCGGGAAATCTCTACATATCATTTTATAAGTGGGCAGGTTTTTTGATATGGGTTTGAATGTATAAATAACTCGGCAACTTTCCAAAATAGATTCTCTTAAAAAATAACAAACATGCCCTGGCTGGTTTGGCTCAGTGGATAGAGTGTCGGCCTGTGGATTGAAGGGTCCTGGGTTCATTTCCAGTCTCAGGGCACATGCCCAGGTTGCGGGCTCAATCCCCAGTAGGGGGTGTGCAGGAGGCAGCCGATCAATGATTTTCTCTCATCACTGATGTTTCTATCTCTCTCTCCCTCTCCCTTCCTCTCTGAAATCAACTAAAATATATTTAAAGAAAATAAAAAACAACAACAAACATATGAATTTACTTTATTTCAGTTGCAGGTAAGTTAGTACTTTGGACATGTTTAAAGTTCTTATTGTGACAAGAAACAACTTTCAAAGCAACAAAGGTTTAGAGTCATTTTGGTCAATTAATTGAATCAGACCGTATTCCAGAAGACCAAGGTATAGTAGTCTTTTTCACAGATATTTTTTTCTTTTTAAGGGATCATCTTGCACAGAGACTACATGCCAAATTCTATATGGCACACAGAAAAAAAACATCTGCAAGAAATGAGCAAAATACTATCACTTTGCTTTAAAGGCATGTGAACTTAGGACAGAAGTGGCCTTGTATTTAATCCCCAATGCTCATACCATTGTACAGTCAATCAAATCGCTTAGAAAACTGGGCCAGCCCTAGCCAGTTTTGCTCAGTGGATAGAGCGTCGGCCTGTAGACTTGAAGGGTCCTGGGTTTGATTCCAGTCAAGGATACATGCCCGGGATTGTGGGCTCAATCCCCAGTAGGGGGCGTGCAGGAGGCAGTCAATCAATGATTCTCATCATTGATGTTTCTATCTCTTTCTCCCTCTCCCTCTCCCTCTCTGAAATCAATAAAAATATATTTAAAAATAAATAAATAAATAAATAAATAAATAAATAAATAAATAAATAAAATTCTTAAAAAAACACACAAAAGAAAACTGGGCCATGCTACTAAGTAGTGATGCCTTTTCATGATTAAGAAAAGCAACATGGCTCACAGAGCCCTCCAGACTTGCCATGCTTTCTTCTTCTTCTTCTTTTTTAAACATGTTTTTATTGATTTTGAGAGAGAGGGGAAGGGAGAGGGAGAAGGAAGAGATAGAAACATCCATGTGATGTGAGAGTAGGACATCCATCGGCTGCCTCCTAATCACCCCCCAACAAACAAACAAACAAACAAAACTCAGGATTGAGCCTGCAACCTGGGTATGTGCCCTGACTGGGAATCGAACCAACGACCTCTTGGTTCATGAATTGAGCCACACTAGCCAGGCAGGGTTGCCATGCTTTCTAGCCACAGGCCATCCCTGCTCTTTAGAGCATATTCAAAAAGGCACAAAATGAGAATTCACAACAAAGGGCCTCAAGGAGAGTCACCCAGAGTGACTCAGCATTGTGGGCAGGCTGTATCACCATGTAATCAGGAAAGAAGAGAGAAACAAATTCTCCAGATTTAAAAATGACCTTAAAAATATGTGTCCATAAACAATTGTGTGGGGGGAAGAGGGAGAGAAAGAGAGGGCTAGGAATAAGTGAATGAGTAGGGAGATCGGCTTTGGATTGCACAAAGCACTCTGGCATCCTCAGGTTGGTTGTTTTTCCTGGAAGAGAGTGGTTTGTGCTGTCAGGTGTTAGAGCCTGGGTTTAATTTAGAACTATTGCAGTGGCCACTGGATGGTTTCCAACAGCACTGTTTAGCTGAGACCAGGTCACAAGAATTTATGCTAAACTTACTGCAACTTAGTTCAAATAGGATAAATATTTGTGAAGGGTAATTATATAAATAAGATTCTTAAACAGGGAGACAACATGGAGCTCACAAAGACAAAAGGATTCAGAATTAGGCAGATCTGGAATCAATTCCTATCATTTAGCAGCTGTATGACCTGAGGCCTCTATATTGCTTCGTCTGTAAAATGGGGATAATGATCTCTATCCTGAAAAGATTCTTTGAGAGCTAGTTCTTGCCCCACAATAGTATAAACATGTTAGTTGTGTGAGGGCAAAGGTTGGAATGCTGTAAATTGATGCGAGGCCTGTAAAACCAAAGCCCCCTCAAAGGTGCAGCTGGAGCTAGCGTTGCTTCCAGGAAGCAAGGGTGATCAGCATCCAATCTGAAGCTGGTTTTTAAACACAGGTTTGGGAAGAATTCAATCAACAGCACCTATGCAAAGTAAGAGTTGCTGGTCACGCTTAACATCTTTTGAAATAAAAGCTTAGAAATTTGCTGATAGCTCTCAATTATCCATAGGTGATTATCTAGATTTTGGCCTTTATTCCATGGCTTCTTTCTATTTCTTTATATTAATATCTTTCTGCTTATTGACATATATATTGTCTTGCTCTTGGATAGCAAAATCTAGAAAAGTAAGTTTATTCAACTTAACCAGAGAAAAAACTTCCATACCCTAAGTGGAGTGTGAGCTAGAAAAGTAATTATCTTAGCTAGAAAGAAGACAATTTATTGTAAAGTTTTATCATAGGTTTCAGAGGTGGTAACACTGATCCTAGCAAGAGGAGGGGAAGCCAGGAGAAAGAATGAGACATTCACGGGCATTTGACTCTTTCTGATTTGGCTCCTCACCATTTGACCTCATCAGTCTTTCACATGAAGTAGAATGATTGTTATGAACGTGAGCCATATCTATATTCCAATGCTTAGTATGGAATGGAGCTATGAAAAGAAATAATTTGGAGTTGTGTATGTTACTCTTTCCCTTTAAGTAGCGTGGAGAAACAGACAGTTAACTTCAAGCAAACTGCTACCTGGTATTTGAAAAAAAGGGGAAGTGAGTGACACACATGAGGTCATACAGTCATACTACAGATGGAAACACATTTATCTTATTGCCTCCATGAGAATGTGACTATAATGCTGTACTGCCTGGTGGATGGACATCTGTCAGCAGCCAGATGACAGCTAAATGTACCACTGGATGGTACATGATGCAACTTGGGTTAGAAAAAAAGTGATTGGAGGTAAAAAAAAAAAAAAAATCCACAAGGTTTTAAAGCCTATTTATCAATGTCTCTCAACCTTTTGTAACTTTAATGAACTTTCAGTCTAAGGTCAGGTGTAGACATGTGTAGCTGAAACAAAAAATTAAGAGCTGTATTTTATTAGTGTGATGTACATTAACATCCATATGGCAGTAATAGGGCAGTTTGCTTTTGGAGACTGAACTGTGATTTCACTAATTATTAGTTCCAATCTTTGACAATAAAATTCATTTGAGGGGAGGAGAGGGATGCTTTGCTTTTAGAAAAAACACTACTTCAATCTCATGCAACTCAATTTCTGTTATTGTGCTGAATTTTCCTTTGATTTTCAGAAGATCACCTTATAGACTTAGCTATATGGATTGTCCATAAATTAAGTCTCATTCGAATTTGAGAAACCTCTCTAAAATGAATGGAAATAGATTTCCCCAACCACTGAGAAAAAACTACACCTTTTCATTTCAACTCAGCTAAAAAGGGGAGGAAATATTAAAAAGAAAAAAAACCCAGCTTCTGAATTCAATTTATTCTTTTTTCCCTATTAAGACTAAGTTGAAAATTGGATATCCAATTTACCACTGAGAGGGTAGTCAAATATTTCTGCTCAATCCCTCATTGCTTCTAAATTCATTCAAAGGCAAGATTATTAATTCCTCCTGACAGAAAATCAAGATTTAATGAGTAGCTGACAGCCCTTAGGACTTACTGGGAAAATTTAATACAATAGTGTTGACTAAATAATGTGCTTTTACATACATGAGAAACACATTATGCAGAGTAATGAACATACAGTAAATGTTAGTTTAGCTGTTAAATTTTGGACAAGTGATTAATTTTATGGGAATAAAACTTCCAAAATAAAAAGCTACTTCTACTTCAACATTGTTATATTTTTTTGTCAGATGGCCACAATATTTTCTTGCATTCATTTTTAATTCAACTGCACAGCTATTTTACCTTATACTAAGTGCTAGGTACTGGAAGTGACAGAGAACCAAACAGTGTTTGTACTTTCAGGATTTCAAATCCGGTGGGTGATGGAGATAGGATACAGAGACAACCGTTACACAAAGAAGAATTGAGTGCAATGACAGAGGGACCAGGAGATGAAAGCAGAGGAACATTGGGTTTGGGGGTAGTGGTGTGTGTGTTCAGAAAGAAAGTCTTCATGAAGGACTTTGTATTTGAAAGGAGCCTTAAAGAGTGAGTGGGTGAGGTGAAAATGATGGGGAAAGCTACACAGGTGGAAAAGCTATAATCAGAGAAAAAGGAATCATTCGGGTGGGCTGGAGTGTGCAGGGTAGATGAGGGAAGTAGTGGCAAATAGACAGAAAAGGTCCATTGAAGGCTTTCCCATGGAAGGCCTCGAATACCAAGTTGAATCCGTAATTCAGTGCCCATGCTTGTCTCACAGGTAGATGCTAACAGCACTGGTGCAGAGACTATTCCAGTATGTCTGCTCTACCCACAGCAGCCAGGTACACAGTAGGTCTGCATCGACTGTTCAGGGAATTGAATGGGTTGTAAAATCAGTATTCAATGGATTTTCAAATTTACTGTTTCTGGAGCCTTCTTTTGAAACCTCCTTTTAAAAAATAGACTTTAAGCAGCTTTCCCACAATGAAAACAAGAATAGAATGTTAGGCCAGTGATTCACACAACTATTAGAGTCCCACCTAAGAGAATGCTGCTGCCGAAGCTCAGGGCATCTGCACAGCCTGGTGCCCCTTGAACCAGAACCATTAAAGTAATAACTTGTGGTACATTTTATAGGAAAACTGACTTCTAGTCAGTAAAAATGAACACGGCCTAAGTGATTTTTACTTAAGATTTTAGCTTTCAGATAGCCTCCATAGGGAAATAACATCAACACTAAAATTGGCGTGGAAAATGGAGATGAAGAAACCCTGCGTGTTGTACACTGATTTTATTTCGGGTCTCCTCTCTCCTCAGAGGAACACTCCACAGCAAACTAAAAAGAAGCTAGTAACAACCCATTTGTAAATTTCATTTTGCTGACTGTAATGACATGGAATCACTTTGGTTTTAAACACTACATAATCATTAACTATCACATAAAATAATATTCATTTAAGTGTGTATTTTATGGATTTAATATTCTACTAGCTTTCATTTCTTGGGAAGAGGTTATGTTTTATGTACTTAGAATGCAATCTGAATAAGCCTTACTAGATTTCTCCCCTTCCCTTCTAGCTATAATTTCATGTGGCACTATTTGAATATCTGGGACAGTAGTGGGTAAAAATTGAATGAGTTCAATAGGGAAGGATACTTATGCTCCTGATGAATAATTATAATATGAATTAAAATTTTTTCTATCAAAGGTCAGGAAAGGACTGACAAAGAAAGTTCAACAATTATGATAAAGCAGCAAAGAATCAATTTGCACCTAAGGCTGCTGAGAAATCTGAGAGTGACAGATAAATCACAGTGCCGGCCACAGTACTCAATGTTTATTGAATGAATAAAATACAAATATTTCTCAGGACTATTAGCTTTCAAGAGATTCAAGAATAAAATATGTAGAGACATTTAAAACATGTTAAACAGAGGGTCCACAAGAAGTACTGTAAAATGGTGGATGTTAAAAATGATTCCACTTAGGAATACACTACACCTGCCATGATGTTTATTTTCATAGTCATTTAAATTCTGTGGTAGTTTAAATGTGAACACATATTATGTGCAGCTTCTTCCAACTAGACAAGGAATCTCTTTCCCCGACCCTTTGACCTCAGTGGCTCTGGGACTTGCTTTGACCATCAGAATGCAGTACGACGGGTACTGTGGGACTTCTGACCCAGGCCTCATGAGACTGTGTAGTTTACATCTTCGACCTCTTGGAACACTGCAATGGCCACATAAGAAGCCTTCCTTGTGGAGAGCCCATGAAATTAGAAGTGCTGGGCTGACAGCCCCAACTAATCACCAGGCATGTGAGTACACCCTGGACCATCCAGCCCCAGCCAAGCTTTGAGATAACTAACTGCAGCAACATGAGTGACCTTAGGTGAGACTCACAGCAGAACTGCCCAGCTGAGGCCAGCCCAGAATGCAGAATCATGAATAATTGTTTTAAGCCATTAAATTTGGGGTTTGTTATACAGCAATTGATAATGGATATACCTTTGAAAATTAATACTTATTTCTTGAACCCCTTTTTCTTTCTACTCTACATCGCTTGCTCTTTTCATTTTATATCTTGATCTCAGCCTATTGGTTCAGTATATCTTGACTTTAAAAAATGTCCCCTTGCCCTACCTGGTTTGGCTCAGTGGATAGAGCGTCAGCCTATGGACTGAAGAGTCCTGGGTTCAATTCTGGTCAAGGGCACATGCCCAGGTTGTGGGCTCAATCCCCAGTAGGGGGTGTGTAGGAGGCAGCCAATGATTCTCTCTCATCATTGATGTTTCTATCTCTCTCTCCCTCTCTGAAATCAATTAAAAATATTATTAAAAAATGTCCCCTTTCTTGTCATTTTCCCCACCACATATTGGTTTGTTTGTTTGTTTGTTTATTTATTTATTTATTACTACTGAGTTGACGATATATGTTTAAAACCGATAAGCAGAGCCTTGCATCCCAGGATACAAAGTGATACAACCATCGCCCACCGCTCCGCAGGCAAAGGGATGATGTCTCCTCTGGCCGCGCTGTCACAGATAGGCAAGGCTGTGTGAAAGGGCAACGGGCGGAGCTGTCAGCTTTGAATGTAAAATGCAGTACCATCAGTAAAGACCCGCTGAGAAGGCCTGTTTCTTCACACCCACCAGGTAATAGTGACTCACCCTTTTCTGAGCTATTACCCAGAATTGCCTTTGCTTAGAACCAAATCAGAATATGGGATTAAGTTACCAAACCCATGTTTATATTTACTGACATATAACAGAAGTAACATATCCATTGGAGTTTATACATTGGAGTTCTCCACACACACACTTTAGACCAGTGGTTCTCAACCTTTCTATGCCGCGACCCTTTAATACAGTTCCTCATGTCATGGTGACCCCCAACCATAAAATTATTTTCGTTGCTACTTCATAGCTGTAATTTTGCTACTGTTATGAATCCTAATGTAAATATCTGTGTTTTCCGATGGTCTTAGGCTCTACTGCAGCGGTTCTCAACCTGTGGGTCACGACAGGGTCGCCTAAGACCATCGGAAAACACAGATATTTACATTACGATTCATAACAGTAGCAAAATTACAGCTATGAAGTAACAATGAAAGTAATTTTATGGTTGGGGGTCACCATGACATGAGGAACTGTATTAAAGGGTCGCGGCATAGAAAGGTTGAGAACCACTGCTTTAGACTGATATTGTGGGCCTCCCTCCAGCACCTGTGACTAGTTCAATTATCATATAAACCTCAGCCAAGGCCTAGTCCTACCCTTACTCAGTTCTCTACTTGGAGCCTGAAAAACTGGCTGAGGGCCTTCTGACTAGGAGGTTGGCATAACTGGTTACCATATGACTGTGTTAAAAATTAATAAGGCTGTGGCAGCAGATCCAAGATGCCTAGCAATCTGCTTAATCTCATGCTAATCAGATAAAAGAACACATTTCTAATCAGCTCTCTACTGATTCAGTTGAAGTCTTTCAGGCCCGTATTATGCTTCCAAGGAGGCTTATGTGCCAAAACTACCAGAAAAACCCATCATCGACTATTTTCTCAACACGTACTGGGAGATTTCATGATCTCCCTTTGCAACACTCTTTCACAATCCTTATAGAGTAAAACAATGTTTAAAGTCCAATGTGATCCTAATTGGTAATTTAAACGTGATGCATTTTATTTCTCCTAAGAGGAAACAGGAAAATACCTCCTCTTTAGAATTACAGAACCACATTTATCTTTGTTTATGTGATTATATTCCTTGTCTGCCTTCTAGTCTGGGGCATATAGTGGACAGAAAACTCTACAAAGCTGTCGGTGAAGTCAGATCGTCTTGATGTGTGCACACATGCACGCAAACACACAACATGTATGAACACTGGAAACGCGAACCATCACCTGGGTCTGTCCCCCCGCTGCCCAGCTCAAGTGCATCATGGCATATTTGCATTCCCTTGGGATATGGAAGAAAAGGATAGAGTTGCAAAAATTATTTTAGATCATTGTATCTTCCTGTTGAGTACTCCAGTGATCTGCCCTTTTCACACTGTGTGTCATATGCAGGCATTGATCAGTGGAAAGATGACTTGAGAGACTAAAAGTTGGCTTTCCTCTGTGTTCCAGATTTGCTTTCCCTTCCCTCAGCTTCAGTTGCGATATTCCAGTACTTCTTCGTGGCCTCATAATGATTCCGCTAGTATCTATACAACCCACTTCATCCTGATTTTCAAAGTGCTCAATGCAAATGCCGCAGTGAAAAGTGCTGAGGACCCTGCTAAGTATCTAAGTGGATTGAGACCCTTGCTAAGTATAATTAACTCTCTTTACCTTCTTGACTCAATTTTTCTTTAATTTCCTGTGCTTCAGAAAGAGAGTTCTCGTTTGGCATTTAATATTTGGGAGGAAATGTCATGGTTAAATGGGGAGTTAGGTGACCCGTGAGGAATGTGCAATTTTTATTATGCCTATAAGTACAAGATAGTTTATTTTTCTTACCACCATGCTCATGCTCTCTCACTGCCTCGCTTTTTTTTTTCTCTAGACAGAGCTCGAGTGATACATGAACATATGTATATATCCCCTCTAGTAAGTTCATTGCAGTTGTATGAACAATTACAAAGTACAAAATTATTATAAATAAACTTTAAGTCTGTGACTGATTGTTAGCAAAGGCTCTGAAGGTCATGCATCTTCGCTTCTTAAAGTTTGCAACAAGGCTGCTTCTAGATTATCTTTACAGCTAATTAGAATTTGTCAAGCACTTGCCTTCACAGCTTTAATATTCTGTAGTGCCTATCATTTTATACATGATGGGTTTCAATATTTATATCTTCTAATCAGTTGCATAATTATGATCAATTCTCTATTAATAACTTGGTGATATTGTTATTTAAATTTTTCTTTGTATCTTTAACACCTTATTTTAAAAAATATACAAAAGAATCAAATATGTTCCATTACACCATTCTGAAGTTGACTATTGTTTCACTTAATTTCAGTAAGGTGCTAATTACCAGAAAATTCTACTGCAGATTTTTGTGAATCAATTAAAAACCGTTTGAGTCTGGTTTACATTTTTGCACAACGGTAAAGGATGTATTTTATCTCAACTCCTGAAAAGGTGTCCATTTGTCCATTTCCAGTTGACATTTGCAACTTCTAGAACTCTTTAATTTCTCTCTCTTTCTCTCTCTCTCTTTATCTCTCCCTCTCCCTCTCCTTCTCCCTCTCCCTCTCCCTCCCTCTCTCTCTTCCTTCTCCCTATCTCTCTCTCTGAGAGTACAAAACAGGACAAAGATAAACAAAACCATAGGGAATTGTGTCCATTCATCTAAGCCTTAAAGAAATGTAAAGATTTTTCACTCAGATCCTATCAGTGATGCATTGAAGTTCATATATTTCTCTCTTCTGGATCCTGAGTTAAACCATTTGGGGCAAATATTTGTTAATGTCAACAGTATACTGAATATGACAAGGATAGAAGACAAGCATTGTCTTTAGGGATCTTTCACTGCTAGAGCAGATGATAATCATGGGCCAATTGCTTAAATTAATGCTTTTGGAAAGCAAAATACTTTGTATCCAGTGGCATTTCTTTGCTCATTTTTTCATCTGTAAATTCAGCATAATCCTAAATAATCTATAATAACCATGTAAGTTTACTTCTCAATGAATGGATATTGTATCCTTATATTATTGCGGGGATAGTATATGAAGTATAAATTTGTGTATATTTTCTTCTATTTTGTTTTCTCATCTTCCATAATACTACCCAGAATAGGGTGTCAAAATAAAATTAAATTCAGTTGCAAAAATAAAATTACATTTATTATGTACCTGAGTTTGTGAATTTCAGATTCATCCCTACAAATACAAAAATACATATATACATAAGGTTTCTGGGCTTTTTTGAAATTGGATGCCAAAATTAAAGGAATAAATAAATAAAACAAGCTACTAGGTTATGACATATATCTGTCCATACCAAAGGAGTCTTAATGTGATTGTCAGGTCACCTGTTTCTTCTTCTGAGGCTATTGTTTAAATCTAAATTATTTTGTTTTCGGAAAAAGACACAGACTGGTGTGTGGCTCAAACTTGATGAAACTCAAGTGAATTCCAATTTTGAACCTGCAAATTCTTCAAGGATGTGGCTTTCAGAAACCCCAATACATTTGAAGGTCAGTATCAAGAAAGGAGGGGAAGAACTATATTGTTTTAAGACACAATTTAGTCACTCTTTTTACCCTTTAGATAACCTTGGGCCTTTTTCGACACCTCTCTGGAAGATCTACTGTAATCATAATTGAAAATCTGTTGGCATTTTTTTTCAGGCTACAGTGCCTCACTGCATGGTTACAGCTAAGGCGCCATAGAGAGTGGAAGGAATGGAATCATTCTGACTGCTGACAAATATTTTTGTCCAGTGTTAGATTTTTTGGGGGGTAACATATATAAAGCATTTAACTCTTTTAATTGGGTTACAAAACCAGTTGTCTTAATGCAATGAGCAAGGTATTATTTGCTTTTCTCTCTCTTTCTTTCTAGGTATAATCAGCATTCAGAAAATGAAAATGGTCAGTGGGTTATAAATGCAAATAAAATAAAAAACAAAAATTAAAGATGGACTGATTAAATACAGTTCAAATTAATCGTGGAGGACCAAGGCGTTGTAAGTGTGGAATCTTAGCGGAGGCTTGAATCTATGTAGTGGTGCAACTTCCTTTACTATGTTTTAGAGACAGATCTACTTAGATAGAAATCAACCACAAAGGAAAAGGCAATTTAGTTTATCTTCACTTTTGACTTTATTTGAATAGGAGTTTCTGGCTAGCACAGCATCCTTTTCAATTTGTTTCAGTATAATGTGCAGCAGATACACTTGATTAATGAACTGATTAGCAACTTCTTTAATTATTTTCCAGTAGTTTTTTTCCCCCATTATCAAAGCTGCAGTGAAAAAAAGTTACTGTCCTCTAACTACGGTACTCTAAAAACTTTAAAAACAAATTTGTCTCCCTAAAAAGGATGAACAAAAATATGAGAAAATTTCAAAATAGGTTCCCAAGACCCCTCTTACATATAAATCCTGTAGCTTTCATTTCTCAAAAAGTTGTAAATGTTAAGGGAGAGCAAACTTTTTCAACAGTTAAGATTATACAAAGGAATATGGAAAATATTCTGGATGTTAATAATCCAGTAATCTTCAAACTATTCTACATACACAAATTATTGAAATGAAATATTTGATAATTTAGCCTCAAAACAAGATAGGCCAGATCTTTTTGTAACCTCATCTCAGAAGTGACATCCCATCAGAAGAAAGACCAGAGGCCCAGCCCACACTCAATGGGCATGAACACCAGCAGGTGGGATCATGAGGGACCACCTCAGAGTCCACTTATCACACATACTAACCTGTTAAAATTAAGTTAAGAATTCTACTTAAATAAACTTGAGCCTTATTATTCCATCACCTAAGTGATCTCTGTCCCTTCCAATCTCCTTCAGCCCAATAGATCATTCCAATATCAGGTGTGATTTTGAAATTCTACTGCTCAGAAACCTTTAATGGCTCCCCACTGCATACAGATTATTGTCTAAACTCCCCAGTCATCTATTTGGTCTTCCTTGATCTGACTTGTTGCTCTAGTCTCACTGTAAACACTGGGCACTTTTTCCCTTTCATGCTCCCTCTGAAATACCTCCCACCCTGCACTTACTAGTACTTCACTCTCCTATTCTATTTTTACCTGTCAAAGTTTAACCCATTCACTCAGGACCCATTCCAAATACTTTTTTCTGCCATGAATGATTCTTAGTAAAATTCAATCCTTCCTTCTTCCATATTTCCATATAATTTAGATTTTACCTCTGTTATAAAATTATGAATAAGTACCATATTAAAATTATGTGCATAAATATTTGTCTCCTCCAATAAACTGTGTGTCCCTTGAAAACAAGGATCATGGCTTTATTTGTCAACATTTACAGCATCTCACACAGTGCCTTGACAGTAAATAAAAGTATTTTATTTTTATTTATTTTTAATATATTTTTACTGATTTCAGAAAAGAAGGGAGAAGGAGAGAGAGATAGAAACATCAATGATGAGAGAGAATCATTGATTGGCTGCCTCCTGCATGCCACCTATTGGGGATTGAGCCTGCAACCCAGGCATGTGCCCTTGACCAGAATCGAACCCAGGACTCCTCAGTTCGCAGGCTGAGGCTCTATCCACTGAGCCAAACCAGCCAGGGAAATAAAAGTATTTTAGACTTTAATCACTTGTGGATAATTCTGTATAACTTTTATGTAATGCAGGCCTCTATCAGAGCCTACTCAATCTGATGACATATTCTTTGGCAACAGTGTTTTATGTGGTTGCAGGACACATGACTCTCCATCCAATACTGAAACATACCTGAAAAGAGAGCAGCTAGGATACTGGAATGACGGGGGAGAGGCTGTGGAGCCAAAATGCCATTGAAAGATGACATAAATAATCCAGTGGAGAAATTATACAAATAGGTATTAGTGTGAAATATTTGAAGGTCTTTGTAATTTAATATACTCTGGTGTACAAATATTAAATTGCTATTTATTTGTTTTACAGGATATTTGTCATCCCTCCATATAATTTTATGTAAAAAATAGCTTATCAAAATGTTGAAGATAATTTTCATGGAGTTATAATGTGATAACCTCAGACCAACAGTATGTTTTTTTAAAATTAAAAGATGACTCATAAAATATTTTCATTCTAAAGAGCCAGAAGTGCTAATGTGGCTTCATATGGTCAATATTACATCTGAGTAATTATTCATAGAAAATTTTACTTTGAGTATTCAAGTTAGAAAATGGTATTAAGTTTTCAAAGAAATGTAATTTTGTCTTTGTCCATAAAATGCCACATATTGTAATAGCTGCACCTGAGTTTCCATTGGTACATTCTAAAACAGACTCTTATGAATATGTGAAAACTTAACTGCATTTTCCTCTCAGTTTGGAAACTCCTTGAAATTCTCAGATTTCCCTGGTACTTCAAGTGTTTTATTTGTATGGCGTCTCCAGGAAGCGTGAAGCAATGATCTAAGTTAGATAGTGCTTTCCCTAGGATGCATCAGAGATTGAACACTCCATTCTCTGTGTGTGTATAAATTATGTTCACCTACATTACCATGTACAGGGACCATCATCTCTTCATCATTTTGTACTATTTTCAGGAACATATAATACTTGAAATTCTGATTAATAATAATTGCTTTATCAGTATATATCATATTATATTTGCACACGTTGTTATTTTAAAAATATAAAGCGAGATGTTAGTGACCTTGGATAATATCTATTCTTTATCAAGTATAAAAATAAGTTTATGCCTCTCGGTCTATTTTTGAGTCATAGAAGCATGAACAGACTATTGAGCCTCAGAGGGAAGGCAGGGGAGTGTGGGTGGGAAGAGATCAACCAATGAACTTGTATGTATATGTGCATAACCCATGGACACAGACAATGCAGTGGTGAGGACCTGGGGGGGGTGGAGAGAGGATGGGAGCAGGCTGGAAGAGGTTTTTTGCGGGATAGGAGGACCTATGTAATAGTTTCAACAATAAAGATTAAAAAAAAGAAAATAATATCCTATCTAATAAAAGAGTAATATGTAAATTGACCATACCTCCTCTCCGCCCACAAGCCACGCCCACCAGCCAATCAGGAGTGAGTATGCAAATTAACCCAACCAAGATGGCTGTAGCCATGGAGCCAGCAGGAGGCTTGGGTTTCCCCGACAATGGAGGAAGCCAAGCTTCCCGCACACCCTGGCCGGCCCTGGCCTCCGCTCAAGGCTACAAAGTTTCAATTACAGAAGATAAATAAATCCCAATAAAAATGGCGGCAGCCATGGAGCTGTAGAGAGCAGGAGGCTTGAGTTGCCCCAGGCGATGGAGGAAGCCAAGCTTCCTGGCCTGCCCTGGCCTCCGCTCAAGGCTACAAAGTTTCAATTAGAGAAGATAAATAAATCCCAACAAAAATGGCTGCAGCCACGGAGCGAGCAGGAGGCTTGGGTTTCCCTGGTGATGGAGGAAGCCAAGCTTCCTGGCGTACCCTGGCCTCCGCTCAAGACTACAAAGTTTCAATTAGAGAAGATAAATAAATCCCAAATACCAGGGTCTCTGCTTGGGTTGCTGGGGGATGTGGCCGGCCTGCAAACCACCACAGGCCCCTCGCCCAGGCCACCCCATGCCCCAAGGGAACCCCCACCCTGATCCGGGACACCCTTCATGGCAAACCAGCCAGCCCCCACCCGTGTACTAGGTCTCTATCCTATATAATAAAAGAGGAATATGCAAATTGACCATCACTCCAACACACAAGATGGCTGCCCCTATGTGGTCAAAGATGGCTGCCCCATGTGGACACAAGATGGCCAGCAGGGGAGGGCAGTTGGGAGGGACCAGGCCTGCAAGGGAGGGCAGTTGGGGGCGATCAAGCCTGCAGGGGAGAGCAGTTAGAAGTGACTAGGCCGGCAGAGGAGGGAAGTTGGGGGCGACTGGGCCTGCTGGGAAGGGAAGTTGGGGATGGACCCAGGCCTGCAAGGGAGGGCAGTTAGGGGTGACCGGGCCTGCAGGGGAGGGCATTTAGGGGCAATCAGGCTGGCAGGGGAGTGGTTAGGGGGTGATCAGGCTGGCAGGCAGAAGCGGTTAGGGGCAATCAGGAAGGCAGGCAGGCGAGCAGTTGGGAGCCAGCAGTCCTGGATTGTGAGAGGGATGTCCAACTGCCTGTTTAGGCCCAATCCTATCAGGCCTAAACAGGCAGTCGGACATCCCTCGAGGGGTCCCAGATTGGAGAGGGTGCAGGCTGGGAGGGTGCACCCCCCTGTGCATGAATTTCATGCACCCGGCCTCTAGTATAAAAATAAAAACAATATGTTTATAGTATTTTACATATTCAGGAACTTTCTGCTGATTTTAGAATTTCTAACTTCACATCTCATATCAAATATATTATTCCGAATGAGCCATTTTTTTTACATAAAATGTTTCGAATAACTTTAGCTTTTCAGAAAAATTGCAAAGATAGTACAGTTTCCATAAACCCTGTGTTCACTTTGCCCTATAGTTACTATCTCAACTAGTGTGGTATGTTTGTCATAACTAATGAACCAACACTGATACTTTATCATTAGGTAAAATTCATACTTAGTTCAGATTGCCTCACTTGTAACTTAACGTCCTTCTGTCTCAGAATCTCATTCAGGATACCACATCATATTTAGTCCTCATATCTCTTTAAGCAACTCTAGACTGCGACAGTTTCTTAGACTTTCCTTGTTTTGGTTGACCTTGACAGTATCAGGGGTAATGGTCAAGTAGAATTTCCTTCAATTTGGGTGTCTGGTATTTTCCTCATGATTACACTGGGATCATGTGTCTTGGGGAATATATTATCTACATATCTTATTACTAATGATGTTGGCTTTGATCATCTGGCTGAGGGATCCAATGAACCTAATGTTTATCAATTTACTTATCCAAAAGGTATCAGACACTTAAGGAAGTAGCTAGAAAGTTGTCAGGTAAATAATCTACTTTACCTATTTCAGTTACATATGTATATACGAAGTAGTCAGGGTTCATGGGAATGTTGAAATTTTCTTTTCACTGAAACATTAAAACTGTTGCCTATTTATGGGGAATGCTAAATAGAAAAGATTAAAATTTAAATGAAAAGATTAAAATTAGAGTTGATACACTGAATATAATTTGTCTTTTGAACAGTTTTCTAAATATACAAAACAGCAATTAGCAACTATTATACAACCATTTTGTAATATAATATTGACATAATATGACTTTACTCTCTTTCATTGTGATGCCTGAAAGGTTTCATGTCCAATTGTAGAACATGGCCAAGATATTTATTAAATAAATTATATGCATAACTTATAAGAAGAGTATGAATTAAAACCAGGTTGAAAATTTAAGTACTCCCATCCACAAAGGATTTAGGGCAGAAGGAAGAATAGAAATACATTAATAAGATGGAGCATGATTAAATGGATAAAGTGATAATTTTGGAAAAGCAAAGGCTGAAAATTTGAAAAGTACATAAAACAAATTCTAGAAAAACTAAGGTCGTTGGAAATTATAGAATTCTGCCAATAAGTCAATTAAAAACATTCTTTATTTCAAGAAGCAATAACATTGTGTTTATATTTACCTGGAGTACAGTTTTAGGAGCGTTTATTCTATAACTTGTTGGTAAGCATATATACATTTATATTAATTCTAGAACACAACTCATTTGATTTTAATTTCTGCTCATTTTCACTGAGTTAGAATGAATACACCACTCTGTGATTCCACAGAGAACAACAGCTTATATTAGAACATTCACAAAGAAAATCAATTGGATTCATCTGAACATTACTTGAAAACATTTTTTTCTTCCTGTTTCAGAGGAAATTCACACAAGATGACTTATAACCATTGTGGTAAAGCTCTGTTCAGGCTAGAATCATCAATAGTTATTATACCTAGTAGTCTTAAATTGTCTCCCCACTAATTGCTTATTAGTTAAAATGGTAAAAAGTGTACCTACTAAGTAGAGACACCAGGCAACACACTGACCAGCGATCAAAATGAACATTACCAATGAGGAACAGAGGGGCGCTGTGTGCCTCCAGATGTGAAATCCTAAGGACATATTTTGCATGGGACTGCATAACCTGAATCTAATCATGAGAGAAACCCCAATTGAGGAACATTATATACAACAACTGACCAGTATTCTTCATATTCAACAAGGTGATGCAATGTCATGAGGAACTGTTCCACAGCAAAGGAGACTGAAAAGGCAAGACAACTAAATGCAATATATGATCCTGGACTAGAGGGGAAATGATAGAAAAAGATATCATTGAGATGACTGAGACAACTGGAATATGGACTGTGGGCTATTAGTCAGATAAAAGTATTATATTAATGATAATTTTTCTGACTTTGATAATTTTACTGTGGTTACCTAAGAGAATAATCTTATTTTTAGAAAACAGTCACTGACATATTAAAGAGTAAAGGAGCATAATGAAACTTATGTTTAAAATATTTAAAATGGTGAATCTGAGTAAAGGGTACACAGGAATTTTCAGTGTCATTCTTGTAATTTTTCTGTGAATTTGAAATCATTGCAAAATAAGAAATTAGAAAAACACAACATGAGTATCGGGAACCCAATCCAGAGGGCTTGTGCACTGAGGCAGAAATGGACCAATTGCTCTCCATATTAAATACAGGAGGCAAAAGCAGCCTTTGCCGTGTCACTGTTGTCAACTGCCATGTCCTCAACACAGTCCACACAGCTCTCCCTCCTGATGAGGAGGAACTAATGTCTTAGGATGGATTTTACTTTATGCTAAGCAAGGGCAAGGAATGTATACCCCTTCAAGATTGTTTCTACAGTATGCTAGTGAGTTTTACTTTACTTATAATAATTTGACACATTTCTTCAAATAGTATCACAAGAGAAAAAAAAAGAGCAGAGTTAAAGCTGCCTGTACCTTTGGATTTTAGATATACTTTTTGGATTTTGCTTACCTATTTCTCTTTCTCATTCTTAATATTTGCCTTCTGGCAAAGCCACTGCCTTTGTTTCAAATTGCCCACTTGCCCAGCGTGAGAGAGGAAAACCTCTTTCTGGAGATGAAACTGGGCCATCATTCAAGACGGAATCAGATTTAGTGACACTTAAGATTTGGCCTAGAGTAGAATGCAAAATGAATTGTAGAAGTTTTACAACTCATCAAACTGCCTCTGCATTCACCCAGAAAAAATGTTCCAAAGTGTTCAAGCTAGATTTTCAGAAATATTACAGATGTAAAATCTGTGACACCAGTAATAGTTGTGCCAAACATGGGTTATATTTTAGCAAGTTGTTTACCTATGCCAATGTTTAAGTGTACTTCTGTGCAAAAAGACATGGATGATAGTTCTCTTTATAGAAAAATCAATGCACCCAAATAGTAATAAAACATAACAGTGTGCACATGTACATGCATTATGCAAGTACAAATAGATCTGCATTGGGCCAGATGTGATCTAATCATTCTGGAAGTTCTGTTTAGGTATATGATATTTAAAAATGCTGAATAGGCTTTTTCCTTTCAGAGTAAGGCCATACATTTCACGTTATTACTAGCAAATTATATCTGACATGTAATTTTAAAATGAAGTTACTCTAATCTAAAGTAATAGTGTAACAACAGGGATAGGCACTGAAGCTTTTCATAAGATAAAGTGGATTTTAAAATTCTAGAGGGTTTCCTTACAAGCAATTAGAAATGTAATTTAGGACACTTAAAATGTATCTCTTTCAATGGTTAATTACATTAGAATAGCTATTGTTCCAAATGGTGATGAATTAATAAATTATAATAATCACCACCCTAAAAACTGGATTGCAATGTTTTAATAAGCAGTCTATATGACCAGAGAAGTCTATTTTTTCCAAACCTGGACATTTACTTCATTAAAGTACTGTGTTGGCATACACATGTATGCATATAGATACATGCACATAACAGATAAATAGTATTAACATATACAGGGATAGGCAAAAGTAGGTTTACAGTTATATTAGGAACAATTGTAAACCTACTTTGCCCCACCCTCCATGTACACACACATATAATTATGGCCTTGTAAAACTGAATGAGACTCTAAAGGCATTTTAAATATAATGTATACTATGTCTGTAAAAATTCAGGTATAGTACAGTAGATGTTATCAGAATACACATCACTTCTAAAAATCATCTTAGGTTTGTGATGGCATGATTTGGGTCTAAGTAGGTCTCTGTATACAAGCTCCCTTCTCTCAAAATTTATTGCTATTTCCAATATTAGGAACAAAGAAAGGAAGAAAATGAAACAAAAAATGGAAAGGAGAGAAAAGGCGAGAAAAAGAGAAGTTAAAAATACAAAATGGAATCAGAAAGGAAGCAGAAATGGAAAGTATAGGGAGTAGGAGACGGGAGGGGGAAGGAGGGCAATCCCCATATCCTCGAAACTGCGAAAACACTTATAGCAGTGCACCAACCACAGGAAGAGTGACAACCTTTAGGAAATAAACAACCTAAGGTTTGGTCACACACTATTTTGCCACCCTATAAATAATGTAAATTATTTAAATTTTTAAGCCAATGGTAGCTCTCTGTTAAAAAGAATAGATGGTGATGAGAACATGATTATGAGTTCACGTTTTTAATGAAATCTTGATGAACATTTATTTTATATTTCTGGAGATTTAAAAAATAATTTTTTATTGATTTCAAAGAAAGGAAGGGAGAAAGAGAGAAGCATTAATGATGAGAATCATTGACCGGCTGCCTCCTGTACGCCCCATTCTGGGGATTGAGCCTGCAACCTGGGCATGTGCCCTGACCAGGAATTGAACCCTGACCTCCTGGTTCATGGGTGAACACTCAACCACTGAGCCATACTGGAGATTTTTTTTTCTACTCATATGGTCAGTACTGCATATACCCTCAACCACTCCTCCCACACACACACATCTGTTTCAGTCATTGACTCCAGACATCCATCTCATTCAAGGTAGTATTAAAATCAATTCAGCTAAGTCCACTTCAGTAATGAGAAGTAGTAGCTCCATGCATCCTTTTCTGTGATCACAACCTCCTATGCTTCCAGTTCTATCACGTAATAACTCCCAGTATATCTGTTCTTCATTTTAAAAGGTATTTCTTATTCCTGGACCCCTCTACTCTGTTTTTAGCTATTAGTCCATTCCTGTCCTAACTTCTTTCCCTTTTTAGCCTATAGTCCATAGTATATCTGCTATTTTGTTGCAGATACTAGTAGTTGGCTAACCCAACAACCATTGCCAATTACGTTTTCCCTCACCTTTAGAGGCGAGTAAACGAAATACTTTATCAACATTTTGTCCAGCAAGACATGTAGTACAGTTCTTGGCAGTGAGATGCTGGTAAAAGTTTTCCTGATAAAAACAACAGATAGAGCTGGCATTTTCTTTTCCCCATTCTTCTTTCTTTGAATATATATAAGATGAGGGGCCTGGTGCATGAAATTTGTGCACAGAGAGGTGTCCCTCAGCCTGGCCTGCACCCTCTCCAACCCGGGACCCCTTGGGCCTAAACTGGCAGTCGGACATCCCTCTTGCAATCTGGGACCGCTGGCTCCTAACCACTTGCCTACCTACCTCCCTGATCGCCACTAACCACCTCTGCCTGCCAGCCTGATGCCCCTAACAGCTCCACTGCTGGCCTGATTGCCCCCTAACTGCTCCCCTGCCAGCCTGATTGCCCCCTAACTGAGGGCAGCCACCATCCCCAGCTTGCCTGAGCTCGCAGCTGCCATCCCCAGCTTCCCTGAGCCTCAGGCAGCTGCTGTGGCTTTGTCCGGAAGGTCCTGAAGGTTGTCTGGAAGGTCTCCCGGTCTAATTAGCATATTACCCTTTTATTAGTATAGATATATGGAGCCATGAGAGCTATCTTGTGACCATGAATGAAAGGTGAAAAGAATGAAATTCTAGCCCTAACACACTTACGCCACTGAACCAAGGGGAGGAGCCACCTACTTCCACATTTGTGATATGATAATAATAACTGCTTACTTTTTAAAGCCACTCTAAGTTGGGTTAGCTGTTACTTCCAACCAAAAAAACAACATTCTTATCTCCTCTCTCACTAATTCCTCAATTTCCTTGCCCCATCCACTGCAATTCTCTCAAACATTGCTGACAAAATTCCAACTCTGAATCAACACAATAGTCCAACCGATCTCTATATTTCTAGCCAATTTGATTACTGCTACTAGAGAAAATTATAGAGCCATATAGATTGTTATCACTATAAAGTCATGAACCCCAACTTTAACTAAGGCCATGATACCTTCTATGTTTACACAGTCACCTTCCCTACTCATCTACTCATGACCGTCATGGCTTCTATACCCACCACTCCACTGAAACTGTTTACATGCAAAGTCACCAACAACCTATTTATAAAATCCAATGGTCTTCTCAAAACTCACTCTGATTTTTACTATATCCAAAAATCTCTCTGCAGCCATCAATCAGTGTCAACTACTCTCTCCTTATTGAAAGAGTCTTCATTAATTTTATGACACTCTCCTCCCACCTCTCTGACTATCCTCTTCTTATTTTAAGTGGATTCCAGTTCTCTGGTGAAATTCTCTATATGTTCATCTATTTTCTTTAACATATTAATCACAGTAACTTTTAAAATTCATAATAATTTTAAAATCTATGAGAATGCCAATACCCACATCATTTGTAGGTCTATTTCTATTGTCTGATTTTTCCCATAGTCCAGTTTCTTCATATGCCTATTAATGTTTGATTGGATACAGAAATTTTGTAGGAGCTATTTTCCTTCAGAGAGGATTCAGCCTTTCCTTTGTAGGCAGTTAAGGTAAAGGCAAATCAGCTTATTTTAATCAAGTAGTAGAATGACGAGAAGTTGAGTTGCAGTCTTTTAAAGGTACAGTCTACTTCGAACTTAACCCCAGTTCATAGAGAATAGTTTCTGCAGGGGTCTCAACTGAGATCCTGAGGTGTTTCCTGGGGTCTCTCCTCTATGGAAGGTTGTGAACATTAATTGGCATTTTTTTAGTAACAATGAAACTGGGGGAAACTCCACTTTGCTTTTCTGCTACTTTCTGTTCAATCAGGCTTTCTCAGGACATGAACAGCTTAAGAAATTGTCAAGTGACTAGAGGAAAAATCTACTGATTTCCAGGTTCATTTCTTTATTGATCCCTTCTCTTCAAGATTTTGGCCCCTCTCGTGCTAACTGCATGGACAGCACCCAGTTTTTTTCTCTCTCCCCAGCCCTATGAGATAGCTGAGACCTGTGACGACGACTTTGTATCACACATCTCAAACTGACAAATGCCTAAAAGGGAAATATGGCTAACTTCTCTCTAGTTTTCCTTACTCAAGATTTTAACTTAAGCCCTGGCTACCTTGGCAGCTTTCCCATGGTTTCAAATAAAATGTTTGTCTTTTATCTGGCTTATGTGTTCTTAGTAGAACATTGTTCAGGCTCAAGTTGTAACATCATTGCCTGAGTGGAAATATTTCTTTGGCTATTGTTTTTAGTCCCCTCTCCAGACTCCTTGCCATATGATGGAGTCTTAAATATTATTTCTTTTGCTAGGAACATTTGCCTCTCATCTCCTCGTTTCCTATTTCACCTGTATTCGACTTTTAGATATCATCTTAGAATGCTCTAGGAAGTGTTTCCTAATTGTCAAAGTCTGAGTTAGATAATATTTCTGTATTAATATTCAATAGTATTTCCACATCAGCACTCAACACAATTCATTATAATTTCCTATTTAGTTATCTGTACCTGCCTCCCATGTGTGGGCAGAGACAATGTCATGTTTACCACTGTATTCTAAGTACTTTTTACAATGTATCTCCAAACACTTAGCCCAGTGCCTAGCACATAGCACAATTAATATTTGTTGAGTGAAATACCTGGCAATCAGCTGATGAGCAGAACAGAGAACTATGTGTCTTAATGTCCCTCCTCTATCACCTTTCTTCTCTGTCTTCAGAGTAATCATGCTATGAGGAGTTCCCATCTCCCTTTCCTCACTGACAGCTCAATTAATGTGATTTCGGGAAAGCTATCACACTTGTATAATTTAAATAAAGCCAAGCTACCCCCCAGTTCCCTACTGGCATGGAGCTGCATGCAAGTAAAAATCAATCGGAATAAAACATGATTAGAAAACAATGTAAATAGTTACTGAATTTTCTCCAAGGACACCAGAGGAGGATTCAATTTATAATGTGCAACAAAACTAAGAAAATAATTCTCTTCTCTCTCTCTCTCTCTCTCTCTCTCTCTCTCTCTCTCGGCTTAACCTTTGACACCCAAGGCAACACATTCCCAAAGTTTCTTTCCCCATTCCAACATCTATCCTATAAAACTGGGGGAGGGGGGGGAGGGGAGGCACATAAATACCTCTCTCCCTACCCCAGCAAGCCCTGTAGTTGACTCTTCTCTCCCTGTATCATCTCTTCATTGTGTGGTTCAACTTAGCCTCTCTAATATTATGTCAACTTTTCTGAACTCCTTTTCCTTTGGAAGGTGGTGCTTGTGGATTGCTAAAGTATATAGTTTATTTTTTATCTTATGTATTTGTATATGTCTCCTTTTTCAGAAATTTCTTCTGGCACCATAACTCCATTCTCCCCCTTTGCTGTGATCACTAGTCAATCACTGCCCTCAATCACAGTGTAGTAATCTCAGCATAAAACTCCTGTACCGCAAAAAAGGGGGAAAGTGAAAGTTCACAAGTTTTAAATTCGATTAGGCCTCCTAAAGAACACGTGCCATTGAAAGTCTTCAAAAATGCTCTTGAGGCCTCTTCTGAGACTTCACACAGTCTCCATCTATGTCTTCATCAGCTTATAATGAAACCTGTTCTTCCTCAAGTACCACCAGAAGTATAAAATTATCTTATTCAATGCTATTCCTTTGGTTTAATTATTAGTATCACAAATGTGTTTGCTACTGTTCCACTGCAAATATATAGGATTTCAGTGACGTTATTGGCTATCCTGGGGGAGCCCAAGCATCATTTATTGCTTCTGTGGGAAAATGCTTTCTGGATTCCAAACAACTGACATCCTAACAAAGCTTTCCCACTTGAGTAATCAGAATTCAAACAATAATATGTCCTACATTTGTCTACAAGCAATTTGTAAGATTGCAACTGCCTGTATTTGAAAAACACATGCTGGTATGTTGCTTTTAATCAGGGGGGAAATATTAGGATGGTGAGATTCTATACCTGGATTTTTCTTCATAGTTTTCAATTATATTCCTCCATTCTATCAGATTAGATTCATGTAAATCCTAAAAAAAATTCTTTCAGTATAACAGGTGTTCTGTTTTTCATCTTTTTAGAATAATTTTCAACATGTAATACTAGTTAGGCATGCAGGTTACAGAAACCTCTCAATAATTACAGAAATCACAGTTTTGTAGAACCTAGCAGATGTACTGTGACTGATGTTTTGTTTTCAAAATTCTATCTAATGGATTTACAATTTTCCTTTCACTAGCAATGGACCTGATCAACATACTACCATTAAATGTTATTGCCTACAGCATAAATTTATCTGGGGGCAGTACAGGAGGAAATGGTCGAGGGATGTTTCCAGGCTGGGGATGGTAAAGCCAGTAGCAACTGAAGAATCGGGTACCGAGTGAATGAGGAGGGCTCTTGAATAGAGTGCTGAGATGGCTGACAAAAGGTTATAGTTGGGTAGATGCCGAAATGAGGGGAAACTGAAATGGGATGAAGGCTTGTAGAAAACCCCATGGAGAAGCACAAGTACCGTGGGTTTGATGGGCCAAGAAAGATGGAAGAAGTGGCTCTGTTCAAATAAGAGCATTTTAGAGTACCTAGAGGTACAACAGTTTTCAAGAGAAAAAAAAAAAATCAAATTGGTGATCACTGAATCTAGGGGATCAGTACAAAAAAGGCTTGAGTCAAAGTTGACACCAAGGGTTTGAACCTAGGTGACTGGGTGCATCAATTAGAGATGGAGAAGGTAGAGGAGTCACGTGCTTTGGAGGGAAGACACACTCAGCACTGTGCTGAGATGAATACTAAAAATGCTATAATATCAAATGCTTATTCTGAGCATTTTGTTAATGAGTGACAAATGGCTATGATAACACTAATTGCTATTTTGTATTCTTTCTTCTCAAGTGGCCTGATCATAAAACTTCCCATTCTCATAAATTCAAGAGAAAAAGATTCTATTTTAAGACCTCAAGAGCAGTGGCATTTTACCCTTCTGTGTGATGGGTCACTTTAGGATGGCCATCCAAATCCCTCATGTTCAGTGTCACAATCATCTGTATAAAACAACCTGTGTATGATGCTTCAAAGACATTTGTGGAGGCTGAGATCTACTCAGGGGAAGAAAAGCTTTCTCAGAAAAAACTACACACTCCTGCTTGAGGTCATTTTTGTTAAGAAACAGGTCTGACAAGGCTCCACTGATACTAACTCAACCTGCCATGTCAGGGTATAGTTATCCAAAGATGACGATGAATTTCTCCGGACAGTCAAAATTGGGAAGTGATTGCCAGAGGCCTGGTTTGCTGACATTGATCAAGGTTAGATTTATGCGTTAGAAGTAGGAACTATGAAACATTTTTCATTTATAGCAGACATGCAAATTGGTCTAGAGTCAAGGCGCTTACAGGAAACCAAGCCATAGGCAAAAGAGTTTTTATCAAAATATTCAACATATATTTCAGAGCACTAGCAGTTTATGTAGGCCTAGATACTCTCTGCAACATCAGACTCAAAAAGGCCAAGTCAGATCAAAACAGTAGGGTATTTAAGTATGTCCTAAATTCTGGTAGATTATAGCCCTTTCATGTTTTCATTTTTCCTAATCAATTTAGAAGATTGCTATCTAAAATAGAAAGAATATAATCTTATATTTTTTGATATCCTAATATTGTACCTCAAAGTCACCCTTTGTTTGCCTGTTTGTTCTTTTGTTTATTCATCTTTTACTTATTCAAACATTTCTGAAGGGACTATTAAGTTCTAAGTGACATGTTTACCTCTGGATCTAGGAAAATAAGTAAGACACTGTGCCCCCAAAGAGCTGACACTCTAATAAAAGAGACAGGCAAGGTAGGAAACAAAAGAAAGTAGGGTGGGAGTTTGCTGAGGGTAGCATGATGAAAGTATCAGGAAAGGACTGAGGAGGTAGAGTCGGCCCTCCTGGTGGCAGGGCCAAGCTGAGTTTTGAAGGATGAGCAGGAGAAAATCAGGTGAAAAGAATAAGGGAGGGGAGTCTAGACAGAGGGACAGAGTGAGCGAAGTTATGAAAGGTAGGGTGGGTGAAACAGTGGACAAGATGGAAATGAAGTATCATTTAGAAGATTGCTGCAGTAGCCTCGGGAAAAGGTGGTGAGAGATGGAAACAGGGTAATGGCAGTTAGGATGGCACAGGGGTGAAACATTTAAGAAATATTTAGGAGAAAAATAGGCAGGGTATGGAGAGGTGGAGGCTTATAGAAAAGGAAGAGTCAAGGTTCATGTCCAGTTCCGAGCCAGAGTGACAGGCTAGATGGTGCCACCACCAACAAAGAATGAAAAAAGAGATTTTAAAGGAAAAAGCAGAATTAATATTTTGACATGTTGAAGTAGAATATTACTCAGCCATAAAAACGAATGAAACCTTACCATCTGGGACAGCATGGATGGACCTAGAGGCTATTGTGCTAAGTGAAATAAATCAGGCATAAAAAGCCAAATAACCACATTATTTCACTTACATGTGGAATCCAAATAACAAAATAAACAAACAAAATTGAAACAGACTCATACATACACAGAACAAACTGATGGTTGCAGAGGTGAGGGGGTAGGGGACTGCATGAAAAAGGTGAAGGGATTAAGAAGTACAATGGTTAGTCACAAAATAGTCACAAGGATGTAAAGTACAGCCTAGGAAATATAGTCAATAATATTGTAATTACTATGTATGGTGCCAGGGAGGTATTAGATTTATCAGGGGATCACTTCTTAAATTATATAAATGTCTAATCATTTTGCTACATACCTGGAACTAACATAAAATAACATTGAATATGAACTGTAATTGAAAAAATATAATATTAAAAAATACCCTAAAATAAAATAAACTACATATAGGGAAAAAATATTTTGACATGTTGAGACACACAGGCAGAAATGCCCAACAGATGTTTGGCTATGCAAGTCTGAAGTTGCAGGGAGAACTGTGAGCTACAGAGTTGGGAATGATATGCATGATCAATAAAAACATGAGAGCAGGTAAGGTCACATAGAGACATGTAGAGCAAGAAGAGCAAGGATTGAGGGGAGAAACTTGTCAACAAGGGCATTTAACGTGCAGCGAGCAAAGGAAACACCAGTGATGGAGGAGATACAGAAAGGTATCAGAAAAAGGGTGATATCCCAATAACAACACTCTCATACAATTTTGTGGAGAAATCCACAAACAACTGTGGAGATGGCAGAGATTCTGACATTTTTTTTCTGGGGCTGTGCTCTAAAGGAGTTACAGCAAGGGTATAATATATTATTTATTTGTGTATGTCTCTTTCTGGGCTAGTGTTTGGCTCACTGTAATTTCTCAATGAATATTTATTGAATGAATAAAGGAATGTCAGTTAATGTGAAGACCATGTATTGTCAAGGGAAATATAAAGGCACATGCATAAGAAAAGCATTTGAGCCATTTTTATGGCACCTGGGGTACTATCTTGTTGGTCATGAAGTGGCAAATGAAGAGAATGGTAACAATCTGGTCTGGGGGAGATTCCTCAGGTGTAAGAGAATAATCACCACAGAACTTGAAATGAACAAGCTGTACAGCTCAGATATCCTAATCACTAATTTAATTCAACAAATTAAAAGAAACTACCATAAATATTTGCCAGACACTGTTATAGGCACTGGGGAGTCTTTGGATAACTAGAAGAATCAAAACATTTTGTCTTGTGCAAGTCACATTTCAGTGGGGAGGAAGAGACAATGAACAAATAACTAGATAACAGGTGGTGAGAAACGCTAAGAAGGAAAATGAGCAGGGTAAGGGGGCAAAGAGTGGAGCTAGTAGTTTACTGTTTACACTAAAATCTAGTTGTTGCTTATATCTAACATAAATATGACCAGAAATTGTATGAAAAACTATGGAAAATGAATTTAAGAATCAAATAATGTCTGGGAAATTGTAATAACTGTAATAGTTTAAAATGTTTGTGACTTAGAAAACAGAAATGCGAAGGGTCATAAAAATTGCAAAAGGTAACAACACCTGCTACACACACACACACACACACACACACACACACACACACACACACACACTAGAGGCCCGGTGCATGGATTTGTGCGTCAGTGGGGTCCCTCGGCCTGGCCTGCACCCTCTCGCAATCCAGAATCCCTCTGGGGATGTCAGATAGCCAGTTTCGGCCCAATCCCTACAGGCCTGATCTAGATAGGAGGGAGCCTGATCCAGACAGGAGGTAGCCCGATCCTATGTGTTGAGCGTCTGTCCCCTGGTGATCAGTACGCATCATAGCGACCAGTCAACTGTTCATCTGGTCACTTAGGCTTTTATATATATACTAGAGGCCCAATGCACAAAATTTGTGCAAGGGGCTTGGCCCTCGCAGCCACAGTGGCTGCCTAGGCCCTCGCAACCCCGGCTTTGTCCAGAAGGTCATCTGGAAGGACGTTCAGAAGGTCGTTCAGCTCTCCGGTATAATTAGCATATTACACTTTTATTATATCTATCTATCTATCTATCTATCTATCTATCTATCTATCTATATGTGTGTGTGTGTGTGTATATATATATATATATATATATATATATATATACACACACACACACACACTAATAAAAGAGGAATATGCAAATTGTCTGGGACACCATCACAGTAAGGACCAAACAGCAGGCTGCGTAGGGTGACAAGGCTGGCAGGGGGGTTAGTGAGGGATGACCAAACAACTAAATGGCAGGTTGCGTGGGGCAACCAGGCCAGCAGGGGGTTAGTGAGGGATGAACAAACGACTGAACAGCAGGTGGTGTGGGGTGACCAGGCCATCAGGGGGTGCAGTAAAGGGCAACCAGGACGGCAGGGCAGGCAGTTGGGGGCGACCAGGCTGGCAGGGGGACAATAAGGGGCGACCAGGCTGGCAGAGGGGCAGTTGGGGGCGACCAGGCCAGTGGAGGGGGAGGGCAGTTGGGGGCAACCATGCTGGCAGGGGGGCAGTTAGGAGCCAGCAAATCCGGATTGTGAGAGGGCTGTCCGACTACCGGTTTAGGGATTGGGCCTAAACCGGCAGTCAGATATTCCCCGAGGGGAGTAGGGTTCAGGCTGGGCTGAGGGGAACCCCCATGCACAAATTTCATGCACCAGGCCTCTAGTATAGATATATATTTTTTATCCTCACCTGAGGGCATGCTTTTATTGATTTTAGGGAGAGAGGAAGTGAGAGAAAGAGAGAGAAACATCAATCAGTTGACTCCCACATGTGCCGCAACTGAGAATCGAACCTGCAACCTGGTACGTGTCCTGACTAGGAATTAGACCCTCAACTCTTCATTGTGCAGGACATGCTCCAACCAACTGAGCTACACTGGCCAGGGCTCTAGTAAAATTTTTCATGAGCAAATAAATTGCTCTGGATTTACTTGAATGAGTTCTCCCTTTCCCCAGATCTTTTTCTTTTCTTTTTTTCTAAATATTGCTCAAAAGGTGTGTGTTGGGGGGAGGGGGGAAATATAGGAGTGAGAGATATTATGTCAGGACACAGCTTCTACAGAGTGAACCTGGGAGTTGTGGAAGCAGAGGAAATAACTTCCCTTGGCAGGCTGTGTGATTATCAGCATTGGCATCCTTTGGCTAATTGAAATTCCAGAGGACAAAGATAACCACTTAAATAAAACAGGATTATGAATTGATATTGATATGAATGAGATGTTCAGTCCATTTAATCTTGGTCATTATCTCAGGCTTGTTTTTGAGGTTAGTTAGAATTCTTTCAGATGTATTTCTATGCGTATTAAGAAGAGAAGGGGATTAAAGATGGCTGTTGATGGGAAGGCAGACTGCAAGATAGTGTGTGAGAGAATGAAAGGAGTGTGTGTGGATGTACGGGGAGTGTATATTTGTGGGTGAGGGAAAGCTATACTCCAAGGGACTGTTGGGGACTGCTGGACCGGGCTCCCCTGACCGGGCAGCCTCTACTGCTACTGAAATCTCTCTGGGAGCAACTGGCTCTGCCGTGGAGACCATGCCATCTCGAAGGGGAGAGGGGCTGTTATCGGAAGCCTATACATCCCGGGAATCTACAACAACACCATCCAGGGAACAGCTGTGAACCCAGGAACACCGGATCTCAAGCAGAGCGAATACGCAGACTCAGAGGAGCTCTGCACCTTCTCATGGAAAGGTCAGATATCAACTAGGAAAAGGTGAGGTCTGCAATCCAGGCTGGAGACAGAAATGCACACAACGGGATGTAGACGTTTGGGGGAAGTCTGCACCCCACAAACTCTGCGGCCCTTGGGGCTAGTGTGATCTGCGAATGTGGAAAGGGATCATCAGGGCTGCTAGCAGTAGGGAACTCTAAAAAATCAAGCCATAGCTGGACAGGGAGCAAAGAGGCAGCCTGAAATTTTAACAGTATGCCAGTTGTTTGGTGCCAGACATACACAGACATGTTCACAGAGTTGTGCGCAGTGCCAGAGGGTAAAAGTCATGAGTTCTCACACTTATACTGGCTCTTTTTTTCTCTTTAAATGCTTGCTTTTGATTAATAAGCCCAGTACATAGGATCACCCAATTGGGGACACTCTCAGAGACTGCAGGGGAAAGTTGTTTTTGTGGAACCTGGGGATCAGAGTGGGGAGTAATGATCAGAGAACCAGCTCTGGGGCAGTCCATTCTCCCAGACCAGTATTAAGTGCAACAGGGAAAACAAAATGTAAATACTGGCTAAAGAGGACTTATAGCCCCGGAGGTCAATCCAAAAACACTACCACCCAGGGATTGAATCATAAATTGACTCTTGTGTAAACACAAATAAAGGAGTCTAGGAAACAAAGAAATACTGCCTGCTGGAAAATCAGGACTGTGGCTTACAACACAGAGGAGCAGTGGAATGCAAGGAAATTCAATACTGTCCTGACTACCGGACAGGAAACAGGCGTGCCAAACAGAACAGTAGAGGAAGTGAATGACCTTCACTACTGCACATTTTTATTTTTTCATCTTTTAATTAAGAAACTAATTATTTTTCTTTTTTTCTTACTTGCTTTTACCATTTTAATTATTATATTTTTATTTTAAATCAGTATTATTACTATTACAATTTTACCTTTTTTTTTTAAAAAGTGTCATTTTATTTTCTCTTTATTTTATTTTGGGATTAGTGTTCTACATTCTATTTTCATTTTTCCTTTAGCATCATTATACTCTATCTCAACTTTACCTTTATGCCAACAGTTTCTTCCTCACTTTTCTCCTTTGTTGTCCTGTTTCTCTTACCCTATTCCTGCTTTAGATTTTCCCTATTCCTTCTTTTTACCCCGTTATAAATTCACCATACTTATATATCTAATTTCCAATGCCCTGCTCTAAGTACATACACACCTCTCATATCTTTCTTCACTATCCAATTTCCTTCTCTCTCTGCCCTTTTGTTTGTTTGTTTTTGTTGTTGTTATTGTTATTGTTTTGTTTTGTTCTAGTTTTTTTTGTTTTGCCATGCTTTCTCGCTGTCCTATTGTTGTTGTTTGCTTGATTATTGATTAGATTGTGGGTTTTTTTGCGCTTATTTGTGAGACTGTTTCTCTTTTTGTTTTTTTTTTGTTTTTTGCTTCTGTTTTTCCTCTCCTTGCTTGTTATTACTTGTTGTTTGTAGTTTGCATTCAGCTCTGGGTGTTTGTTGTTTGCATTTTTTTAAAATATATTTTATTGATTTTTTTTACAGAGAGGAAGGGAGAGGGATAGAGAGTTAGAAACATCGATGAGAGAGAAACATCGATCAGCTGCCTCCTGCACACTCCCTACTGGGTATGTGCCCGCAACCAAGGCACATGCCCTTGACCGGAATCGAAACCGGGACCCCTGAGTCCGACGGCCGACGCTCTATCCACTGAGCCAAACCGGTCAGGGCTGTTGTTTGCATTTTTTCACATAAGTGGTTGTTCTACTGGAGTCTTCTTCCCATATAAATAGTTTTCCCCCTTCTTTTTTATTCTCTTTCTCTTCTCTCTTCTTGCGTTTTCTCAATATCATTTTTGCACTTTTTTTTTATACCCTAATTCTCTTTTCTCTGGTGGTCACCTTTATTTGGGGTTATTAGTATCATGAATACATTTATGTTCAGTGCCTTGTGCATTGTGCCTTGTTGAGTTGTATTTTATGCCTTTAAATCAACACAGGAGAGAGAGAGAGCTACATAACCAGATACCCAGAGAAGAGAGATCATGGGGAGACAAAGGAACAGCCCACATATAAAAGAAAAGGAGGCATCACCAGAAAAGGAAGTAAACGAAACAGAGGCAAGCAATATGTCAGAGAAAGAATTCAGAGAAATGGTCATAAGGTGGCTGAAAAGAATGGAAGACAAATTCAACAATATGTGTAAGAACCAAGAGGAAATGAAGAAGAACCAAGAAGAAATGAAAAGAAAAATGACTTCGCTACTGTAAAGAACTCAATGGAAAGCATCAACCATAGACTCGAAGAAGCAGAGGACTGCATCAGTGAGCTAGAAGACAAGGTAGGAAAAAATACCCAAGCAGAGTAGCATCTAGAAAAAAAAAAAAAAACTTAAAAAACAGGAGGAGAGCCTAAGGGAACTTTGGGACAACATGAAACAAAACAACATCCACATAATAGGGGTGCCAGAAGGAGAGGAAACTGAGCAAGGAATAGAAAACCTGTTGGAAGAAATAATGACAGAAAACTTCCCTGATATAAGGAAGAAAAAACTCACACAAATCCAAGAAGCTCAGAGTCCCAAACAAAATGAACCCCAAAAGACTGACACCAAGGCACAATATAACTAAATTGGCAAACACCAATGACAAAGTAAGAATCTTAAAAGCATCCAGAGAGAGACAGAATGTTACCTACAAAGTATCCTCCATCAGACTAGCGACTAATTTCTCAACAGAAACACATCAGGCCAGAAGGGAATGGAATGAAATATACAAAGTCATGCAAAGGAAGGGTCTGAATCCAAGAATACTGCACCCAGCAAGGCTATCAATCAAAATTGAGTGGGAAATCAGGAGCTTCACAGACAAAAAAAGGATTAAGGAAGTTTATTACCACCAAACCACCAATGCAAGAAATGCCAAAGGGTCTACTGTAAAAAAAAGAAATAGGAAGGGAAGAAGGAACACAGGCATAAAGAATAAAAATGGTTACAAACAAGTACCTATCAATAATAACTTTAAATGTAAATGGATTAAATTCCCCAATCAAAATACATAGGGTATCTGATTGGATAAGAAAACATGACCCATATATCTGCTGTCTACAGGAAACCCACCTCAGAAAAAAGAACTCACATAGACTGATGGTGAAAGGATGGAAAAAGGTTTTTCAGGCTATTGGAAATGAAAATAAAAAAAATCTGGGATAGCAATAATTGTATCTGACAAATTAGATATCAAAGTGAAGGACATAACAAGAGATATGGAAGGCCACTTCATAATATTAAAGGGAGCAATCTAACATGAAGAAATAACTCTGGTAAACATATAAGCACCTAATACAGGAGCACCCAAATATATAAAAAAACTTCTGGAAGCTATCAAGGGAGATATTGAAGGCAATACAGTCATAGTAGGGGACTTTAATACCCCAGTATCACCATTGGACAAAGCCTGTAAACAAAAAATCAGCAAAGAAACAGCAATCCTAAATGACTCACTAGATCAGATGGAATTAATTGACATCTTCAAAACATTTCACTCCAAAGCTACAGAATATACATTCTTCTCAAGTGCACATGGGTCATTTTTAAAGACAGACCATATATTGGGTCACAGGCAAAGTCTCTTCAAATTCAAGAAGACAGAAATCATATCAAGCATCTTCTCAGATCACAAAGGCATAAAACTAGAAATCAAGTACAATAAAAACAGTTTTAAAAAATCAAACACCTGGATACTGAATAGCATGCTATTAAACAACAACTGGGTTACCAGAGAGATCAAAGAAGAAATAAAAAGCATCATGGCAACAAACAACAATGAAAACACAACAATCCAAAATCTATGGAACACAATGAAATCAGTCTTGAGAGGGAAGTTCATAGCTCTACATGCCTACTGCAAAAACAAACAAACAAACAAAAAAAAACACAAGAAACAATGGTAATAAATTACCTAACTCTACAACTCAAAGAGTTAGAAAGAGAGCAACAAGAAAAGCCCAGCATCAGCAGAAGAAGGGAAATAATAAAGATCAGAGCAGAGATAGATGAAAGAGACAAAAAAAAAAAAATACAAAAGATCAACAAAACCAAGAGCTGGTTCTTTGTAAGAATAAACAAGATTGATGAACCTCTAGCCAGGCTCACCAAGAAGCAAAGAGAGAGGACCCAAATAAACAAAATCAGAAATGAAAGAGGTGAAATAACAGCCGATCCCACAGAAATACAAACGATTATGAAAAAATACTATGAACAACTATATTCCAACAAAAAAGGACAACCTAGACAAAATGGACATATTCTTAGAAAAATACAAGCTCCCAAAACTTAACCAAGAAGAATGAAAAAACCTGAATAGGCTGATAACTACCGAAGAAATTAAAACAACGATCAAAAATATTCCAGCAAACAAAAGCCATGGTCCGGACAGCTTTACAGGGGAGTTCTACCAAGCATTCAAAGAAGAACTAAAACCTATCCTCCTCAGACTATTACAAAAAATACAAGAGAAAGGCACACTTCCAAGCTCTTTCTATGATTCCAGCATTACCCTAATCACAAAACCAGATAAAGATACCACACAAAAAAAGAGTACAGGCCAATATCTGTGATGAACATAGATGCTAAAATCCTCAACAAAATTCTAGCAAATCGGATTCAGCAATACATTAGAAAGATCATACACCATGACCATGTGGGATTTATTCCAGGGATGCAAGGATGGTACAATATCCACAAATCAATAAATGTGATACATCACATAAACAAACTGAGAGATAAAAATCACATAATCATATCAATTGACGCAGAGAAAGCATTTGACAAAATCCAACACCCCTTCTTGATAAAAACTCTCAGCAAGGTGGGAATAGAAGGATCATACCTCAACATCATAAAAGCCCTATATGACAAACCTACAGCTAACATCATACTCAATGGGCAAAAACTAAAACCATTTCCACTAAGAACAGGAAGAAGACAAGGATGCCCACTTTCACCAGTCCTGTTTGACATAATACTAGAAGTACTAGCTATAGCGATCAGACAAGAAGAAGAAATAAAAGGCATCCAAATTGGAAAACAAGAAATAAAACTGTCCTTATTTTCAGATGACATAGTACTATACATAGAAAACCCCAAAGACTCCATCAAAAAACTACTAGACCTAATAAATGAATTTGGCAATGTAGCAGGATACAAAATTAACACCCAGAAATCTATGGCCTTTTTATATACCAATAATGAACTCACCGAAAGAGAAATGAAATAAACAATCCCATTTACCATTGCACCAAAAAAATTAAGATACCTAGGAATAAACTTAACCAAGGATGTAAAAGACCTGTACTTGGAAAACTACAGGACATTGAAAAAAGAGATAGAGGAAGACATAAACAAATGGAAGAACATACCATGCTCATGGATTTGTAGAATCAACATCATTTAATGTCCATACTACCTAAAGCAATCTAATGATTCAATGCAATACCTATTAAAATACCAATGGCATATTTCAAAGATGTAGAACAAGCCCTCCAAAACTTCACCTGGAATAAAAAGACCCCGAATAGCCATAGCTGTCCTGAGGAAGAAGAACAAAGTTGGAGAGATCACAATACCAGACATCAAACTATATTACCAAGCCACGGTTCTCAAAACTGCCTGTTACTGGCACAAGAACAGACATATAGACCACTGGAACAGAATAGAGGACCCAGAAATTGACCTAAGCCATTATACTCAATAAATATTTGACAAAGGAGGCAAGAGCATACAATGGAGTCAAAACAGCCTCTTTAATAAATGGTGCTGGGAAATTTGGTCAGATACATGCAAAAAAAAAAAAATGAAACTAGATCACCAACTTACACCATACCTAAAAACAAACTCAAAATGGCTAAAGGACTTGAATGTAAAACGGGATACCATAAAAATCCTACAAGACTCCATAGGCAGCAAAATTGCAGACATACTTATGTTGTAGCAATATCTTTAGAGACACAGATCCTAGGGCAAGAGAGACTAAGGAGAAAATAAACAAATGGGACTACATCAAAATAAAAAGCTTCTGCACAGCAAAAGGAACCATCAACAAAAAAACAAGAAAGCCCACTGCATGGGAGAACATGTTTGCCAATGTTATGTCCTATAAGGGTTCAATCTCCAACATTTACAGGGAACTCATACAACTTAACAAAGGAAGATAAACAACCCAATAAAAAATGGGCAAAGGACCTAAATAGACACTTTTAGAAAGAGGAAACTCAGAAAGCCAAGAGACACATGAAAACATGCTCAAAGTCATTAATCATCCGAGAGATGCAAATCAAAACAACAATGAGGTACCACCTCACACCTGTCAGAATGGCTATCATCAACAAATCAACAAATGACAAGTGCTGGAGAGGATGCGGAGAAAAAGGAAGCCTCCTTCACTGCTGGTGGGAATGCAGACTGGTGCAGCCACTGTGGAAAACAGTATGGAGTTTCCTCAAAAAACTAAAAATGGAACTGCCATTTGACTCAGTAATACCACTTCTAGGACTATATCCTAAGAAACCAGAAACACCAATGAGAAAGGATATATGCACCTCTATGTTTATAGCAGCACAATTTACAATAGCTAAGATTTGGAAACAGCCTAACTGCCCATCAGCAGATGAGTGGATTAGAAAACTATGGTACATGTATACAATGGAATACTAAGCTGCTATTAAAAAAAAAAAAAAAGGAATTCTTACCATTTGCAGCAGCATGGATGGAACTGGAGAGCATTATGTTAAGTGTAGTAAGCCAGGCAGTGAAAGAAAAATACCACATGATCTCACTCATTTATGGATAATAAAGACCATAATAACCTGATGAACAAAAAGATAGATACAGAGGCAGAGAAGCATCGATTAGACTGTCAAATTACAGCGGGAAGGCTGGGGAGTGTTGGGGGGGGGTGGTAAGAGATCAACTGAAGGACTTGTATGCATGCATATAAGCATAACTAATGGACACAAGACACTGGCGGGGGGGGGGGGGCGGGCGGGATCGGTGAGGGCATGTGCTGGGGGGTAGGGGAGGCCGGGGGAAGGTCAATGGGGAAAGAAAAGAAGACATATGTACTACTATTTGTAATACTTTAAACAATAAAATGAAATTACAAAACAAACAAAAAACAGAAAATAATATGTGTTGGTGAGGAAGTAGGGAAATTGGATCCTTGTGCACTGCTGTAGGGATGTAAAATGCTGCAGCCACCTCTTTGCAACTGTGAAAAACAGTATGGCAAGCCTCAAAAGTTAAACATGGATTACCACATGATCCAGCAATTTCACTTCTGGGGAATTGAAAGGAAGGTTTTGGAGAGATATTTGGACACTCATGTTCATAGCAGCATTATTCGCAATAGCCAAAAGGTAGAAGGAAACAACTCAAATGTCCATGGATGGATGAATGGATAATAAAATTGTAGTATTTCCATACAATGGAATATTCTTCCATCTTAAAAGGGAGTGAAATTCTGACACATGCTATGCCATGGATGGACCTCGAAGACACTATGGTAAGTGAAATAAGCCAGACACTCTCATCCCAGGCAATCACTGGTCTGCTTTTTATCACTACAGATTAGTTTGCATTTTCTAGAGTTTCATATAAATGGAATTTTATAGGTTATACCTTTTTTGGTCTGGCTTTTTTTTACTTTGGTATCATTATTTTGAGATTCATTCATCTCATTGTATATAACAATAGTTTGTTCATTCTCTTTTGTTGCCTAGTAGTATTCCATTGTACAAATACATTAAAAAAAAAAAAAGGAGAGTGTTCTAGAGAGGAGTAAGAAGGGGCAAAGGAATCCCTCATAAATCTATTTGCTTTTATGTGGTCTCAAAAATTCAGAGGCGGGAGGTGTTGTATGGAGGTATATAGGGACAGAGAAAGGATATTCCAATTTTCCACTAATTTGATTTCAAAGTGTATAGGCAATAAGGACAAAAGTCTTATAAGAATAGACATCCTCTTCACCTCTGGGCTGAAATGAATTGCTATTGTTTGTGAAAGCCCTGGGAGACCAGAAAGGCTTTCCTCAACTCTTGGCTCCTTTTCAGGGCTCTCCAAAGGCATGAAAGGTAATAGCACCATGGGAGACAATAAAGCAGGCAAGCCCTATCTGAACCTGTTGTGCAAAGGGTTAAAAAGCCTTCCATCCAGTGCTGTGATCACCAGTGTCACTTCCCTGCCTTCAGTTCAGCACTGCTGATGGTGCACACACAGGCCCCCAGGGAGGCCTTTAAGTAGGAACAATGAAAATCTTCATCTATTCCCCCAAAAAAGGAACAGACAGGTCATGGGAGGGGGGAAATGTATTTATTGTTTGTGGGAATGAGGTGATGGTGCTCCTTCTCCTGGTAAAAACAAGAGCACGCAGGGTATTAACACTGAATGTAAGTATAAAAAGTCAGGATTCCATTTGCCTAAAAGGCATATTGTAGATCAATCATCAGTAAAACCCAGTTCCTGGCTTTGCTTCTCTGAAATACAAAATTAGGCTAATTAAAGTGCTAATGAAAGCAGTCATGATTTTTTAACCAAATGTACCTCAAATAACAAACTACATAGTTCAGAAGTATTTGTTGACTGAATGGATCAAAGATTAATTAATCTGCTATATAAACATTTTCATTATGAAACTTAGAAACTGAAAGTCTACATACTAATCAGGGTTATAAGTACTGTGTAGAGAGGGAAAAGATGATATGAGGCTCAGGTTTGTCACATGTGGGAATGCGACAGTAATTTGGATGCATATCTAATCCTGTAATGCTGTCATGCTATAGTAGAAAAAGTGCCAGAATAGTTACCCAAGGGTGTGAGTTCTAGGGTCAACTTTTCTACTACTGAGGTATGTGAAGCTGCACAAGTCTTTTCCTTTATGTGAAAGGAAGGAGTTGGTAAATGTACTTGAAGATCATTTTCACCTTTAAATTTTCATGATTCTAAGACCTATAAGCAAATAACTTCTATTGACAGATATGCAAATAGTTACTAGTCACAAACTTCTTCCATAAATGCTGTTTGGCTCAATAGTTCTACCGTTAATATTTCTTGTACATTTGAAATTGTTTGCAACCTGAAAAAAGATAGAGAGATGCACAAAGTTGGTGCTCACTAAATTCTTGCAAGCGGAATTAAGATTTTAAAACTTCTTAAAAGTAAATAAAATTTTTCCTGTCCCAGAACTATCACCAGTCACTTAACTCAGGGGATGAGGAAAGGTAAGGAATGTGTATATGGGGAAAGGGGAGTGAGGAATGGGAAGGACTTAATACAGAATAAGTACTTTCTACATCTTTCAAATATATTCCACAAATGCAATGGCATTTAATTGTGCTTTATAAGTGAACAGTCAAAGGTAATGTGAAAGTGGTTGCTGATGAAGTAAATGACCATGAAGAACATTTTTTGTACCATCTCTATTTTAGAGATGATTTTGTTTCCACTCTCTCTAGTTTGTATCTCTAACTGCTAGTGAAGACAATGTTGTTCTTTGTTTTCCATTTTAAACTTCTTCATTTTATCATAATTCAATCTATAAGATATATCGTTTCTGTTTTTCTTTCTGTCTTGGCTTCTAGGAAACTCACAGATAACTTTAATGCTCAGTAATAGTAACCAGCCTTAATTTAGGTATCTGGAGTAATTGTCTAAAAGTTTCCTTCAAACTTTATTTTTTTTAATATGTTTTTATTGATTTCACAGAGGAAAGGAGAGACAGAAACATCAATGATGAGAGAGAATCACTGATCGGATGCCTCCTGCACAACCCCCATTGGGATCGAGCCTGAAACCTGGACATGTGCCCTGCCTGGAATGGAACCCTGACCTCCTGGTTCATAGGTTGACGCTCAACCACTGAGCCACATCTGGTCTGAAAAAAAAAATCATTAGAAATAAATCAGCTTTGAATAATTAATTCCATAAAAGCACTGTTATAACTGGTAGCTGGATGTGGAACTCAGAGACTGATACAGAATGTAAAATTCAGTGCCTTCAGCCATCGCTGGGACCATACAGAGCAACAGAAAGTTTAAAGGAAGACAAGATAAAACACTTTTGAAAATGCAACATGTGGGAACTCTTTAAAGTTGTACAATTTTAACAGTTTCCCTAAAAACAAAACAAAACAAAAAAACATAGTCCCTACATACATCAAAAATCCCTTTTATTGCAATTGGAGGTCTAAGGATAGCTCAGATTAAAACTAAGTAACATTCTTATTATCCATATTGGGTAGGTGAATTTCCTGATTTGCTTTTAGAATGGAACATGGAGGAAAGGGGGAAGGATGGATGTGCGGAAAGAAGAAAAACAGCCTAAAGGGCTGTAGAAAAATGAATAACAAGTAAGCTATCTGATAAAGACTGACAGATGGATATCTGGGCCACCATTTAAACAGTAACCTCTGTTGAAAATTGGCAGCCTTATCAGTCACAGTCACAAGTATACTTCATCTTCTTAGGTTCACAGAGGGCTATGCACGGACTACTGTTCCCTTAAACATTTAAAAACCATTTCAAAGGCATCTAAGCATTTTTAAGGCAAAGACAGGACATTTAGCTGTGAGCAGTATGTGGCAATGACTATCTTCTCACCAGTTCTTGCACATCCAGGTGACTTACAATATATTTGTTTCAGGAAAGTTATCAATCAATTTGATTTTTTTCTTTAAACAGATGTTTTAAATGCAATCAAGAAAATGACTAAAGTAACCCTAGAGTGAATCTCTTTTTAAAGTAAGAAATCCCTGAAAGGGGGGGTGGGGGAGGGGGGAGAATCACCATAGCTTATCAATGTTGTGAAATATTTTCGTTTATTGAGTTTGCTTAAACAGGGACACATCTGTACACTACTGTGAGCAAAAATGAAGTAGCTATTCAAATGTACTGTTCAGAATGCTCAATTCTTGTTATAGGTATTAGGTAATATATAGCCAACTCTCAATTATCTAGGCCAGTGGTCGGCAAACTGCGGCTTGCCGCTCTGTTCACTAATGAGTTTGCTGACCACTGACCTAGACTCTCAATTCCAATAATTACAGGCTGTTGTTCCCTGTGATTAAGCCCCTATCCCAGTGGTTGGCAAACTCATTAGTGAACAGAACGGCAAACCGCGGCTCGCGAGCCGCATGTGGCTCACGAGCCGCAGTTTGCCGACCACTGATCTAGGCTAATGGAGGGGAACAGAGGCATGGCTAATTTAAAATAGCAAATAATCTATAAATTATTTATGTAGATTTAAAAAGCCGCTTTACACCCAAAATTAACTTTGAGGTATGAGTCACCATTCAGAAAGATTAGAAACTAGGCTGGCATCAGGAATCCTGAGGGCTGAGCAAAATTTCTCTGTGGCTCCTCAGGCTGTCTTACTGCTGCTCCTAGAAACAGAGGAGCTAGAAGGTACTCGGCTATTACCTACAGCTATTATCCGCAGCTACAGAGAAAAGCTTAAGAATAGGAAGGGCAGGAAGGTCCTGGAGGAGGACAGCAAAATAAGTTTCTTGGAAAATCCCATATTTTCTCATTTGGGAGTTCCCTAGCTCAACTGAGGACTGAAGCTAGATTCACTGGTACTCTAATACACAGCATCAATTACATGCTGACATTCTGACTTGGGGAACAAGCCTGATTAAATGGACACTACTGAGAAAGGAGATGGGAAACACACACACACACACACACACACACACACACACACACACACACACGACTTCAAAACAATTAGAATGACTTTAAATTTTTCAGCTGTTTTCCAGGAGGGATTAGTAAAATATCAAGCTGTTCTGGGGATTCTTCCCCATCTTGATTTTTCAACATAGCCCTATGCTGTTCCTTTATCTCCTCCATTTTAGGAGCTACATGTAAATAAGCTATTGGCTTTAGATCTACATGGAAAATAAGTATGATCACCAAGAACACATTGTGTATGTAGGTTAATCTCTTACTGCCAGTTCTGCTTACCCAAAATAAGGCAGAATAGAATAAAACAAAATAAAATTGCCTACCGGGCCCTTAGACTTATGCCTGTTTCCATGGCAACGAACAGGTCTTTGCATCCATTTAAAGTTTAGGAAGAGCCTGATAGCATTCTGGCCCCAAGACTTCTACTCATTAGATTTGCCATACAAGACTACACTCCCAGTGCCAGGGTCAGCAGGAATTGGCCCAACACTAAAGGGCCATGAATTTTGAGAGCTACCTGATTTTGCAGGTGAGCAGTTCTGTTTCCACTGAGTTCCACTTCTGTGGCTAACATTTGCTTACCTTGTAACACGCAGCTATCTAGGGGTCTGATGAGCATCAGCACTGGGATTCTTAGTTCAGCATTTGGCTCTATGTAACAGTATTTTGCCAGTTCTGACACTGGCCATATGTCCAACCTTAGAAAAATTACATTTTTGCCTCTAGGGTTTCCATTAATAAAAACTGAGCTAGGAAAATATGGAGATGATATTTGTAAATAGACTTTTACAAAAATCATAAAAGACTAGAGGCCCAGTGCACGAAATTTGTGCATGGGCGGGGGGTGGTGTGTGTGTCCCTCAGCTCAGCCTGCACCTTCTCCAATCTGGGATTGGGCCTAAACGGGCAGTCAGAAATCCCTCTCACAATCCAGGACTGCTGGCTCCCAACGGCCCACCTGCCTGCCTGCCTGATTGCCCCTAACAGCTTCTGCCTGCCAGCCTGATCACCCCCTAACCACTCCCCTGCCAGATTGATTGATGCCTAACTACTCCCCTGCCGGCCCGATTGCCCCTAACTGCCCTCCCCTGCCAGCCTGGTCACTGCTAACTGCCATCCCCTGCTGGCCTGGTCGCCCCCAACTGCCCTTCCCTGGTCACCCCTAACTGCTCTCTCCTGCTGGCCTGGTCGCCCCCCAACTGTCCTCCTCTGCAGGCCTGGTCGCCCCCAACTGCCCTCCTCTGCCACTCCGGTCACCCCTAACTGTGCCCCCCTGCAGGCCTGATAACCCCCAACTGCCCTCCCTTGCAGGCCTGGTCCTCCCCAACTGTCCTCCCCTGCATGCCTAGGTCTCCCCCAACTGTACTCCTCTGCAGGCCTGGTCGCCCCCAAGTGCCTTCCTCTGCCAGTCCGGTCACCCCTAACTGTCCCCCCCTGCAGGCTTGATCACCCCCAACTGCCCTCCCTTGCAGGCCTGGTCCTCCCCAACTGTCCTCCCCTACAAGCCTGGTCCCCCCCAGCTGCCCTCCTCTGCAGGCCCGGTCACCCCCAACTGCCCTCCCCTGCAGGCCTAGTCACCCCCAACTGCCCTCCTCTGCCAGCCTGGTCACCCCTAACTGTCCTCCCCTACAGGCCTGGTACCCCCAACTGCCCTCCCCTGCTGGCCATCTTGTGGTGGCCATCTTGTGTCAACATGGGGGCAGCCATCTTTGACCACATGGAGGTGGCCATCTTGTGTGTTGGAGTGATGGTCAATTTGCATATTACCTCTTTATTATATAGGATTATGTAGGATAATGGTTTGTGAGAAACTAAGAATACGTTTAACTACAGCCTTAGCTGCTCAATTATTAGCAGCAATACATTTTAATAACAATTTATAAAAATACTGTTCCCCCCCAAAAAAATTTCTTGCATATATATTTTATTTAAAAAGTTGGAAAAAACTAGCATAATTTCATCCAGAAACATATTCTTTCCCCCCCTCCATTTGGTCCTGTCAGTACTTCTCAGCCTTACAGATGAGAGATACATAAATTCTAAATCATTGCTGTGCTTTCTGAAAGTTGTGAGGGAGATGGTTTGAATTGCTCGTTTTTATTATTTCATTGGAAAGGAAAACAAAAAACAAATCAAGATAGACTTTCAAGGTCTTTTAAGTAATTTTCTTCTTCAAACCATGGAACAAACATTTTAAAATGACAATACAATTAGACTTGCTGCCTGACCACAATGAACGGGTTCAAATGCTGCGTTTACTGACTTCAAATGCTCTGAAAGAATTAATTCCATGTTACTGTGAATAGCATAGTGAAATGTGTTTGGGGACTCTGGGTGAAGCAGCGCTGAAACAACAAAAATTAATCCAAAAGATGTGTAACTGCTTCTAATTTTGGGTTATTATGAATGAGTGAAAAGGAAGACAAAAGAAAAAAATCAAGTTGTAAGAAATTCAAGGGGAAAACAGCAAAATGTTTAATTAGAAAATGATCTGAAAAGAAATGATGGAGTCTTTGTTAGGTAAGCTGCCCTGCCTCTTCTGGGAAGCCTTCTTGGGATATTTCAAACTGCAGTGATCTCATCCTTCCCTGAGGTCCTGTTGCGACGGTGGCTATTTGTGTGTGTGTGTGTGCGCGCGTGCTAAAAAAGTATGTGAACGCATGATGTGAAAATGAATTGAGATGATTTTGGAAAATCTAGGCTATACCAGAACCTATACAAAACACCTTAGTACACGTTTACTGTTGTGTACAGTTGTTTTCTTTTTGTAAGTCTCTATTCCACAGGAAAGGAAACATGCTTTCTACTTTTGTACTTCCCACAATACTAAACTCCAAATAGTTCCTCAATAAATACTATTGATTGAATACATTCATGGCCCGATGGGTTATTCTGTATGCATGAGTATGATCCTTCAGAAGTAGAATTCAACAACTTAGAACCTTTCCAGAAAGGCCCCTTCTTCGTTTTGCTACATGAGGGAAACAGATTCAAACTGGTATAATGAAAGAACGCTTTGCACAGACACAAGTTCTGTGCTAAAACTGGATTTAACATATGTCGTTTTCTTGTCATTATCCAGCTGTCTAGCCTCCTCCAAAGGAAGTTTAAGCTCTGTTAGTTATAAACAATGCTGCGATGAGTTATCTGCATTTAGATAACAAATCCATAGGTTTTTTATTTTGTTACTTCACAATGTAATGACTTCATATTTGTCAACCATATATATGAGAGGACGGGATGGGCTAGTGGTGAGGAGCAGTAGGTGCAATTAAAGCGACAGCACATGCAGGGTTGCTGGTATAACTCTCGGTTTCACAGAATTCCTAACAATGCAAATTAGGCAAGTCTATTAAAATTTTTATCCATTCTCTATACTAGATATGTAATCTCATTAGTCATGACAAAGGTCAAGAAACTGAAAGTAAATCAGTACATATAGTATGCTTCAATTTCAAGTATAATTAAGACTCTATTACAGCACTTTAAAGTCTCATTTTGTCAACTAAATCTGCAAAGAATGACCAATTTCTTAATAAAGCAAAGTATTTAGATTAATAGTTGTGTGGCTCTAAGAGGAAGTGTGCAGGATACTAGGAGTAAGGGCAGTTCACATTAAAGGGCCAATGGTAATAAAAATTTACATAAAAGGTCATGAGATTTCTTTTTCTTTTTCTTTTAGATCTGGTATCTTGTTTACTTCTCATTTGAAATGTTTAAAAGACAGAGGAGATTATAGAAAATTACTTGTGGTAGTGATGGTTTGGGGTGGGGATAGGTGGGTGTTACAACAGAGAACTGATTATGCGGCTGCACTGGGATGGAGAAATGGTGTTGAGTGGAAAGCTTTGCTATCAAGGGCAGGAAAAGGCAATTACATAATCCTCTTAGCCATCCCATTATCTGCTATCTCCACAAATCCCACCCTTTCCACGTTTGGCTTCCTTTCACTGGCCCTGTTTTCCCTTCCACTCACCTCTCAGCACTCAGCTCATCCCCAGTATCCAGCTGTCAGTTTCTAAGGGCTGCAGTGACCCCCTTCGACCCCGCACCCATCTCCCCCTCCACAGCACCCCTACCCCTATGTCCTATTGCACTATTGTCTGTGTCCATGGGTTATGCATATAAGTTCTTTTCTAATGTTAAGAAAAATGGTTTCATCTGAATTCCAGCTCTCCAACACCACAAACATTGAGATCTGAAGGACAGAGACTCCCTGGAAGACAAACTCATTGTTTTAACTGTCACGTACACAAAATGATCTCTTATGAAACATCCGCCATTTCAGAGAGCTTTCAGAATCAAATATAATTATGATTACCCTCCATAAGGAGGATAGATAATCAAGACCTCATCAGGAATAAAAGTTACATTAAGATGGGAGACCATTTTATTAAGTACCAGAATAAAATGTCTTTGATATCTAAGTAATGTTTCAGTTTTTTTTCTGTAAAAACTATCTAGAAAAAGACTCTTAATGTAAGGATTATAAAAAATACATTTACCTACATTATGTAGAAATGTTTGTCTATATTTGCCTATATTGGAGGATAGATTCCACGTATGCCTCATTCACTTATTTCATAAATATTCATTGTGTATTACCATTGACCCTTGAACAATGTGGGGGTTAGGGACACTGAATGCCCCCACACGGTTGAAAATCTGCATGAAGCTTTTGACTTTCCTAAAACTTGTCCTCCCTCAAGTATCCACTGGGGATTGGTGCCAGGAGCCCCTACAGATACCAAAATCCAAAGATAGTCAAGTCCCTTATATAAAATGGTGTAGAACAAGGCATACAGTCAGCCCTCGGTATCCACATGGATATCCAACAGCAGACTGAAAACAGTACAGGTATTTATTTTTAAAAAAAGAATCCACATATAAGTTGACCCACATAATTTAAAGTTGTGTTGTTTAAGGATCAACCGTATATGTAAGTACTATGGAGATAACAAAGGTAGAATCCTATTTTATGTAAAATATAGGTGTCCCCCTAAAATGCATACGTAAACTTTGAATAATTATAAAGGTAGTGTTTATTAAAATATGTTTCATTTTCAAAATTTAGTTATCCAGCTGCTGAAGTGTGTATACATTTTTTGGGACACCCTTTAGATGCATAAGTAGAATTTAGGCTCCCTGCAAGTAGGAGTTTTCTGTCTGATTTTTTTTCATTGTTGTATCCCCAGCACCAAGAATAAGAGCCACCAACTTTTTCCTTTTAAATGGCCAGATAGTAAATATACTAGGCTTTGCTAGCCACATTTGGTCTCTACCAAATATTCTTTTTTGTTTCTTTGTTTTTATGACCCTTTGAAAATGGATCATAAAATGTAAAAGTATAAAAATCATTCTTAACTCCAATCCCACAGGTTGGATTTGGCCCACTTACTATAGTTTGTCAACCTCTGGTGTAGATTATTGCCTAGCCTAGGAAGAGCACATGGAGTATCTGTTAAAAAAATGAATGAATACACACTGAGTGGCCAGATTATTATGATCTCTGAACGCATAATAATTTGGCCACTCAGTATATATATATATATATATATATATATATATATATACACACACATATATACATATATGTATATATATATATATATATATATATATATATATATATATATATATATATATATATGAGCCTGGTGCATGAATTCATGCATGGGTGGGATCTGGCCAGCCTGGCCAGGGGGAGGGGACATGGGCAGTTGGCCGGCCTGCCTGCTGGTCGAATTCCTGGTCGAGAGGACAATTTGCAATATTAGCCTTTTACTATATAGGATATATAATGAGTGGCCAGATTATTATGCATTCAGAGATCATAATAATATGGACACTCAGTGTATTCAATCAACGGCTTATAAGCAATGAAAAAATAACAAAGATAGTGTGATTGATGCCCTTCAAGAGCTAATGGTTAAGGAAAAGGGACTACTGGATAGAAATCTATACAGAGCTAATGATAGTCAGGGTTAGAAGCCTGAGAGAGGAGAGTTGGAATGACCAAAGAACATGACATTTGACCTGGCTCTTGGATAGGACTTTTAATGAAAAAGAATTCAAATATGTTGTAGGTGGAAATCAGTTCTGATGATTTTGGAACTCATGGATGAACATATGTAGTCATTTCTGCGCCTCTCAGAAAGTATAAACCAAGAGTTATGTCCTATGCTGGGGTTATAATTTCATTTTTTTTCTAGTTCACCACCTGCAAAAAATGCCATTGGATACCCAAAAACATTATGCTGAAAATTAAGGAAGCTATTTTTCTTTGGATGAGGATGATTAATTCAATGTTATACTTTTGGCAATAGTGGCAAATGCCACTGTTAATGCTCTGAGGTGAACCAAGCATTGTAACCACAACAAACCTTGCCCAGCTGCTTGTTAACTAGAATCCAAGCAGTACATTCCATAAAATAAGAGACAACTGGCACATATACAGAGCCACACCAATGTAACAATCCATTGAGAGTCTAATACATAGGAAAGACAGTGGCAAATCAGAGACCCTATTAGTTAAACTGCACATCAGTGCAGTTTAACAAATTATTTGACATTTTTAATAAGTTAGCACTGGTGTGGACTTGGCTTAAAACTGCTGTGCATTTAGGTTATAACAGATGCAGGAGATTTTTTTAAAAGCTGCAACTTCCTACAAAGGTAAGTTTGAATGTTCTAGGATTGATGAGTTAAAAAGGAAAAAAAGCCGTACCTCATTTGCTACATTATGCTTCGGTGAGCACTATGGCAGAATTGACCTTTTTTTTATTAAGTACTGCATATGTTCATTCTTTATATGACATCCAAATGGATTCAAAATGCAGTGAGGCTATTGGCACAATTACTGCCAACTCGAGGATGTTCATTTACACAAAGGAGGTCACCCAATTCTTGTTTTCCCTCAATCCAGGGCTAATCTGCACAACTCAGGATGTTGTCTTCTTAAGGTGCTCCCTTGCATCCGGTTGTCTTTGCTAACCCTGCTTCTGAGTCTTGGGTTTTCACCCTACGCTGCATGATGATGGATGTCTTTTCCCTGATTACTTCTCCCTGTTGAAAGTCACCATTGTTAGCCATGTGGCCTAACATGACTAGTGTCATACTGCATAATGACGATGATTCTAAAGCAGACATGAAACAGAAAGGAAAGAGCAGCAGCAGCCACAGAACAGGAGGCCTGTTCCGCAATGTAGGCATCACAAGCTGCTTAATTGCAAAATATAACTAGGCCTTGTAAAGACACAATTGTTCTCTGATGTTTGAAGTAATAAGGATGACCATTCCATACCCGATCCTTTATATTTTCAATTAGGAAAGACAATATAGGAAAAGAGTTCCCTGGCATTTTACTAATTGAACTGCAATTCTGACCTATGTTTATTTTTAATTATTTTTTTAAATTCTCATCCAAGGACATGGGGAGAGAGAGGGAGGGAGGGAGGGAGGGAGGGAGGGAGAGAGAGAGAGAGAGAGAGAGAGAGAGAGAGAGAGAGAGAGAGAGAGAGAGAGAGAGAGAGAGAGACATCGATGTGAGGGAGAAGGGAGAAACATTGATGGGTTGCCTTCCATTTGTGCCATGACCGGGGATCAAACCCTCAACCCAGAACCCAGGCACGTGCCCTGACTGGGAAATGACCTGGGCAACCGTGCAGTGCACAGGATGATGCTCAACCAACTGAGTCACCCTGGTCCGGCCTGACCTATGTTTAAAACAGCCATGTGATACATTTTATACTATGTCAATGTACCTATTAGTGATTCACTCTTAGAGACACACATAATTCACTTTAGGTTGTGATAGAGAATGTAGTGGATCTCAAGGTCATTTTGGGGGCAATACTAATCCCCACAAAACTTCAAATCAGTATAGTTCTTCTGTTACTAAATCTATCAGAAATGCATTGAATTTGGTTTTCTCTTATCTATTTTACCTGGCATCACTCCCAAGACAGAAATTGACCAAGTAATAGTCAATGAGGTTGACTGCTGTCATTGTGTACGTGAAAGAAACAGTACGTGCAGGATCTGCTCCACAAAGGCAGCTCCTGTGAGCAATTACTTATTTAGTATAGACGTTCACATGGAAGCTAGAAAAGAGATTCAGGTTGCTTGCCTGGAAGCTGACTTACATGAAAAGAACATTTCAGAGCCAATGAAAACATTATAGTTTTCCTTTACTACTATACAAAAAGACTTGTAAGACAGCTAAAAGTAAAATAATATATTTCCACAATATCTTCTTTCAAAAGCATCATAGGATCCAGATGGTCAACAATGGGCCATGGCAGACTAAAATTGTTACATTCCACACTTCTTCAGAAAAGGAGCAAGGAAAGAAAAAGAGTCCAAAAAGACTAAGGAAAAATCATCTGGAAAGACAAGTCGGACAACACAGGTTCTTTCTCATTCCAGTAAAATCTCTACTATGTGCCGTAGCTTAGATATGTAGTGCAGTAATGAACTTAAGATGATTTCATAGATAATTACCAGAGATATTATCATAAACATATTCCCCATTTTCCAAGAATTTAAATGTAAGGTGTAGTTAACAATGAAAGTAGGCTGAACATAACGGAAATATTTTTTGGATGGTTCAAAAGGCACTTTGGGACATTACACTGCCTCAGGGTCATCATTATGCACATCTGTCATCACTATTCTGCATCTGTACAAATGTGCTGGGTAAAGAGAGTTCTTTGGTTTAATAAGAGGCTACCAAACTTAGCTGACTCTATTTACTTGGAAAAAGAAAACATTTGAAGCAAACTGAATGCATAAAATTAGATCTATGGCATTTTAGCCTGTTTTTCCAGAAAAATAATTGCTAATAGAAAATTATTTCGGTCCTCCTTTCTTTGTGATTTTCATGTTCTAGCTGCTGGGTTCCTCTTAATTTTCTTTTTGCTCTGTATTTGTTCCCTACCCGCTTTTAACCAATTTTTCATGCTGTCTCCCAATTTCTTAACAGACCTTATGAGCATTCTACCAAAAGCTTCTTTCCTTATTCAGGGAATTTACTTCTCCATAGACCACCTATGCCATTGCTTTTGCCATGAAGGTAAATGGGAGAGTGGGGGGAGGGGAGTGAAAAGAAATAAAGTGTGGGTTTGTCCCATCTTGAAAGACTGGACTGAGAACCAAGAGACCTGCGTTCTAGTTGCCACTGTCATTCATTTGCTGTGTGACCTGGAACAAATCACTTCACCTGCTCTGGGCCTAGTTTGCTTCCTCTGGAAAATGATATTTGGACTAGCTGATGTCTAAGAGCCCTTCTGGCTCTACCATATCCCATCTGATTTTTGTCAGCAATTACACAGGATAACAGTTATTCAGGGGCAGTTCAAATACACGTAAACTTTGCCTATAGACCTGAAGTAGATCTGTTTAGACCACAATATGTCAACTCATTGTCAATTCCTTCACTGTTGGCCCTTTGGAGTGTTTCTACTCAATGTGTAATTGCTTGAGGAAAGGGAACATTTCTTACTTCTAGTGGTATCCCCAGCACTTAGTACAGTGCCAGGTCCTCAGTAATTAACAGTTGGTAAATATTCCTTCTGCTCCAAAAAAATGAATTAACAAGCAAAATAGAGGCAGACTTATAGATAGAGAGCAGGTTGACAGCTGTGGGGGAAGAGGGGAGGGATTGAGCAAAAAAGAATAAAAGAGAAAAAACTCATGGCCACGGACAACAGTGTGGTGATTGCTGGGAGAGGCGGGGTAGGGGGCGGTAGAGGAGGGTATATGAGGAATAAATGGTGATGGATGGAGACTTGACTTGGGGTGGTGAACACAATACAGCGTACAGATGATGTGTTGTGGAATTGTGCACCTGAAACCTGTATAATTTTTATAACAGTGTCATGCCAATAAATTCAATAAAAAGGAAAAAAATATTCCTTCTACTTGGTATTTCCTCATCTCACAGCATTTCAGTCCATAAATAATTGTATTATAGAAGTTTATCGCATTTAACTTAAACTATTCAGTGTCCATGTTTTGTGTCTACTTAGTTACCAATATCCAATTCTTTGGAATATAACATTTTCCTATAAAATGGCAGGGCTAATGGGAATAACACTATTTTCAGAAAGAGACTGGATTGACTCATAAGGGAATCAATGTTCTCCTCCTAAATAATTCACTAAAACTTACTGCTAGGACTCCGCACTGGGATACTACTTGTGCTACTAGAATTTCAGTTCATACTCGAAATTGTGATTTTCAGAATAAAAAGCTTATAAAAGCTGTGACTTTTGGAAAACATTTGAAAAGGCAGCTCCAGATATAATAAAAAGTTTAAATAACATGTTTCTGCTGCTCAAATTCTAGAAGTAAGCCTAAAGTAGTATGATAAAAATTACCGTCATAACTTATACACTGAGTGGCCAGATTATTATGATCTCTGAACGCACAATAATCTGGCCACTCAGTGTCTATCCTATATAATAAAAGGCTAGTATGCAAATTGTCCCCTCGACCAGGAGTTTGACCAGCAGGCAGGCCGACCAACCGCCCATGTCCCCTCCCCCTGGCCAGGTTTGCCGGACCCCACCCATGCACGAATTCATGCACCAGGCCTCTAATATATATACTGAGTGGCCAGATTATTATGCATTCAGAGATCATAATAATCTGGCCACTCAGTGTATTTAACATCAATAATAGGATTTTAGTGAGGAAACGCTATTGAAAGAATTTCTCAGTCATTCATTGGTCTTGCAAAAAGAGGAAACGAAAATCTGTAGACGGGTTATAAAGTCAAATGAAAATACTGGTATTTGTTTGGGCCACTTTGTTTAAAAAAGTATGCTTTTTTTTTGCATCTTAAATTTTACAGTTCTAACATTTAACGATGATTAATTGTAAAGGACACATGTAAGGCTATAATGCAGCTAAATGATGCATTTGTAATTCATGTGAAACAACGTAATTAGTTCTCCAAGGGTTCATCAATATACTATTCCACTAAACAGAATATTTGAAAGTCCCACTTGAGTTTTAAATGCAATATGAAGCCTTTATTTTAAGCATGGTTTCCTCTGTGTAATATTCTCATAATTATTTTTCAGCAACAAGAAATATTAGGTTGATTGTTTTTATTCTAGCTGTTAGCCCCTCATGCTGCAAAGAAAGCAACTTCATGAATTCATTTATTTCGATACAAAACTGACAGATTTGGGGAGCTTTAAAATAATAATAAGAAAAGATCTAAGCTCAAAAATTTTGTTATATGAGGTGAACAGTTGAACTAAAATAATTATTTTAAAAACCCACATTTATTAAAAGTCAGAAAATATTTCTATTGTCCCCTCACCCCCAAGAAGAACCTCTATCACACAATACAAGATAAATATACTAGAGGCCCTGTACATGAATTCATGCATGGGTGGGGTCCCTCGGGGTGGCCCACGGGGATCAGGCTGAAATCCGCAATCCAATGCCACTTGCAGCTCCTACCTGCCGCTCCCGCTCATTATGGCCCCACTGCACCTGCCATGGGCTGTAGCCCAATCAGTCCTGATCAGGAGAGGCTCTCTCCGCTGCAACAGCACTGGCCAGCCATGAGCCCTGTGTCTGGGGCCCTTCTCAATGGGAGTGGCCTGCGGGATCTGGCCGAAACCGGCTCTCTGACATCCCCCGAGGGATGTCAGAATTTGATTTGTGGATGAAAAGGGCCACATGCTAACCTGACTAACTCAGGGAAGGCTTGCATGGCAGCCTTGCAAACTCAGACTTAAAGTAGCCACAAAGGATGATCTGAAATTAAACTTTTTAATTAAAGAGGAATCTATGGTGGGTTGTTATGTCCTAGGACTATATATTCCCTGACCAAGATCAACTCTGATCTCAACTGAGCCTATTGTCTTTTTGCATCTATGATAACACACCTTTGGAATGTCAGGGTAACTTGTAACTTCCCTTTTTCCGGACCCCTCAGTGCACAACCAATGTGCCAGGACACCAGGGCGGAGACCACAAATTCCCTCATTTTTATTTTTATCATGTTAATTGTTGACTGTTAACTATCCTGTACTCTGTAAAAGAAACATGTGTCTATCATTTCACTTTTTATCCAATCCTAGAGGTTTTCCCACTTTGCTTTCTCCCACCTCCTTAATCTATCACCAGTGGATTTCATGTAACCCACTTAAGTCTCCTCCTTTGATGGTAATTTATAAAAATAGGTGAAAAACTGCCATTCTCCAGAGTATTGTCTTAATTCATTGAGATTCTGCTTCTTGGCAATTGTTGACACTTTGACTTAAATAAACTCACAAAAATTCTCTACAGTTTGAGTGTTTCTCTCATTAACATACTCATGGAAATAAATTACCATCTTCCAATATATAAGAACATTTTTGTATATACTAAGAAAAACCCCCAGAAGGTCATATACTTCATTTTGATATGTGCCCCTATGTACAAGACTAACTCCTTAACACATATTTATCTTTTAAAAACAGTATCAGTATATGTTGTCTAACCTTTTAGGTATGAGCAAACACAAGCCATACAGCTCATCTCATGAAAGTTCTGCTTTTTCTTGCAACTACTGTCTGCTAATTGTCTCTACAAACTCTGAAACTTGAAAACTACACAGTGCTTTTTAAAAGAGGCTGAATTAAGTCATTCAATGCCTCGTCATTTTAGGCTTCCAGGTAACCGGATTTTTAGCGGATGCGTTCAGTTTATTTAGAAAACCCACAGCTCCAAAGACTAGTATCCGTCTTTGTACAGTGGCCTGTCAATGGGCCTTGCTCTACAGAAGGCAAACCCAAATCACCCAGCACAAAGCCATAGGGGAGTAGTCACTTACGTGCTGCCAAAAGGATCCCTGAGACTTTTATTTCTGATGCTGGATTTGGGGAGGGGGCACAGTGGGGGAGTATCTGCTAAATTAGTTTCAGACAATAGCAGCCTGTAGCATTTCCTGTGCTTTAGCCATTTTCTTCATTGAGGCAGAAAATAGAAGGTTGGAGTAAAAAGGAAATGAAAGAAAGAAATAGAAGAGTGGGTTCAAGAAGACTGGGCACCTGGGAAGTGGAAGGAGGGCATTTAGGAACACGTGTCTTGGGATCCCTAGAAGGCATCTGCAAGGACTAAGACTTACAGACACCACCAAAGGACCAATACAGGCCATTGTACTCACTTGCAAACTGTTTAATAGGACTTCATCCTATTCTGCCAAAAAAAAAAAAAAATCATTGAGTGGCCACAGTGGAGTCCCAGTGTACTCACAGACACTGTTACCCTAGTCTAGAGTATGTGTAACAAGTGGTACTGAAATAATGGGTAGAAAGGTACTATGTAAAAGAGGAGAGAGCTTTTTTATTAAGCTAAGCTCATTGTTCAGATATGTAAAGTCCTGGATAATCAGTCTGGCCCTTCAGCTGGGCGGTAAGGACAATATTGGAGACTTGGATTCCTTCCCTGAGAGCATAGCTGAGCATCTAGTTTGGTCTCAGAAACCAAACTGGCTCCTTTTGAAATTCTTCTTATGAAGTACTGGGGGCAGAGACACACATAACTGGACACTTTGCTATCCTCTTGAGCCAGGCTTACTCTTGTTCAAAGTTTCCTTTTTTCCCCCCTTTAAAAAATATTTTTATTGATTTAAGAGAGGAAGGGAGAGGGAGAGAAAGATAGAAACATCCATAATGAGAGAGAACCACTGATTGGCTGCCTCCTGCACACCCCCTACTGGAGATGGAGCCTGCAACCTGGGCATGTGCCCTTGATCAGAATCAAACCCGGGATCCTTCAGTCCGCAGGCCGACGCTCTATCCATTGAGAAAACTGGCTAGGGCTGTTCATAGTTACAAATGAGTCCTATTGGGGGCTGAGGTGGGACCACAGTAGTCCTGAAGCATATAGGAAAGATTAGTTTATCTTAGGCATCGGGGTCTCAGAAGGTGAAAGGGCCCCAAGAGTCCAACCTGAAAAATCACTGTAACTGTGTTGGGCTATAACAGCTGTGGAAACAATGAGTGGTACCCAGAGATTCAGCAAGACAGTTTACAAATCATAATTTAACCAGCTTCATTTCATCCAGTGTTTTTATCCAATGCTTTTTACACAAGACATGTAGCAACATTGGATAAAAACAAGTGTTCAGTGGACACACAGTGGGCAATGTAGTCCTAACAAACTGCTGTCTCTCATCTCATCTCTACAGACCCAGAGTAAATGGCTCTCTGAATGCTGTGCAGGCTTCCAGGGAACACTCTCCTTAGATAACCCACCCAGTTGGCAGGGGAGCAAGGGGACTTGGGTAAGAACTCTCTTCCATGCTAATCACATTAATGTAAGACTCTGCTCTATTAACACAATAGAGACTAAAAGAAAGCCATGTTGATTCATAATTATGATCCCAGTTCTATTACCCTCCCAATAACAAAAAAGGAGTCAACAATTAGAGATTATTCATTAATGTATGTATGATAACTGTGCTTAACTCTCCCTGGTCATGCTATTTTAGGCACCTCACAGACAAAATACAGCATTTGTTTTACTAAATGACCCTACTTCCAGAGGTCTAGTTAATGAACAAGTAATAAACAAAGGTGTTTTAAAAGACAAAAGAAACAGCTGAATTGATCCTAGAGTATAAGTGGGAATTTAAGAGAAATAGAGCTCCCTGATCAATCCATGTCATTTACCCAATATGGCAACATACTCCTTTCTCCCCTTGGGTCCACCTTCTGATATTTGTCAGATCCTGGCCCAAAGCACACTTGGGATCAGTGACCGGCCTCCTCTTTACTTGCAGACAGATATATGGCTGTCTCTTCTCTAGACATGACCTTCTGGCCTCCCAGATTTGTGACCTGACTCCTAGCCTTTAGCATTTACCCCATTCTATGGGTCAATCCTTAGGGACCTACTCTTGGGGCTCACTTAACCCACTTTCACCCTATGACAACCTCAGATATACACAGACACCATGTTTTCCCTGTTGTAAAATGTACACTTCTTCACTTAACAGCTCTGAGCCCAGGATGCATGTAACAATGGTGTGTTATGGTTTAATTGGCAGCATTTCTTTCTTTCTTAATGGCACATAAATTAATATATACCTTACAATTAAGCTAAAGGAGAGAAGATGTTAAGCAAATGTGAAATGGCAGTAGAAGCCATGGCTAAGCAGACACCTTGATGTAGAAAGGAGAACAGAGTGTACATTCATTGTCAGGGAGCACAAAGAAGAATGAGACAGAAAAACCGAAATGGAGTCGCTGAGTCAACATAAGGGCAAAGCATGAGAGTAGACAGATTAGTAAGACACAAGTGGGGTTCAGCACAACAGACCCCCACTCTTGAAGAAAGACTACTCTGGTCACTGTGTCACCAGAGCTGCCTTCAGACTGCCATAGCCACTGCTGGAATTGGGACACTCCATTTTTGATGAAGCATGGCTGGGCAACTATGGCATTATTTCTTGCCTTGCCCATGTTTCCTTTACATTATACCACCTAAGAAAACTTCGGAATGCCTCTATTTCTCCCAATAATAAACAATTGCCATAAAGCAAAAGAAAAAGTACAAAGAGAATGTAGGAAGGAATGTGGTTAAGAGTTACAAAGTGGCTGAGCCAGAGGAAGAAGGCAGAGGTTGGCCTGGATGAACTCAAAAAACTTGAGGAGTAGGGGCAGGCCAGAGGTGGAGAACCAACTCTATTCTGTCTCTTCTCTACTCTCTGAAGGAGCGTCACCATACATTACAGTTTCATTTCAGTGATAGTATCTTATTGGTCCCTGGCCAAATTCTCAAATTTGGTTCTCATTTTCCTCCTCAGCTTGCCTCCCTTCCTCAAATCACCTTGGACTAATCAAACTCAGGCTTCTTTCCGGCCAACATATCTAACAATATTCCCACGATTATTTGAATGAATCCAGTTAAGCAAACACTGATTCAGGGTACTGCCTTCCTGTCCAACATACCTTAAATGGGTCCAAGCTCTTCAGATTGAGGACTGAAAGAAACGACAATTCAACATGGTACTTTTATCTCTATTTTGGAGTTTTTAAATATGAAAAAGTATCCGTTTTAAAATTTCACTTATGGAATTCAAATTATGAGAATTATTTTCTCCCTTTCTAGAGAAAACTATCAATTGAAAGCTTCTAACTCAGGGTCATGAGGAACTACTTACCCAAGGAATGTACCAATTTGTATGAGGATTTCAGACAGAGAGCTATTTTCATTCATTGTCTTACCACCTGTGCAAGTTGCAAACTAAAACATGACTATGCTTTCTTTTCTTTTTAACATTTGAATGAATTTAAGACTTGAAAGGATAGTAATTCAAACCCAATTCGCTACTCTTAATCTTTGTAAGGTATAATTCTATTACCGTCTCCAGCATCAGAATTCTAGCAATAACCTTCTGGGATAGTTTCTGCCCCTTAAATTCAATGGTTTTCTTACACTTTGGTTTTGAAAAGACCAGAGCTTGTTTCATTTGGATGTCTTTGTTGCCACTCTGTGGTTTGACAATATGGAGGGGGCTGTAATTCTCTTACATTTTGGCTACCTAATAGGCAAATATTTCCTAACATAACGGACTGACAGTCTCCAGGACTGGTTATCACTGTGGATAGGACTGTGTAAGAGAAGGATAAAATGAAACAAAACAGTCATCTTAGCTCGACATGCATTTGTCAGCAGGACACTAAAGGGTTCAAACTGTGATTTCCTATGTGACAGCATTCCTTTGAAAACATGCTTACAAAGATTTTACCACCTCTCTCTATCTTACCTTCTCATCACCTTAAATACATTTTTAGTCACTTTCTAAGATCTTATTTTTCTTCAAATCTATAATAATAAAAGTGTAATATGCTAATTAGAACGGACAGCTGAGCAACCTTTCAGACGTCATTCCAGACATCTTTCTAGACAAAGCTGCTGTGGCGGGGGCAGAGGCAGAGGCAGTTAGGGGCAATTAGGCAGGTAGGTGAGAGGTTAGGGGCGATCAGGCAGGCAGACAGAGTGGTTAGGGGTGATCAGATAGGCAGGCAAGAAACTGGGGGTGATCAGGCAGGCAAGCGAGCAGGCAGGGGCAATCAGCAGGTAGGCAAGTGGTTAGGGGTGATCAGGCAGGCGAATGGTTAGGGATGATGAGGCAGGTATGCAAAGTGGTTAGGGGCAATCAGGCAGGCAGGCAGGCAAGTGGTTAGGGATGATGAGGCAGGTATGCAAAGTGGTTAGGGGCAATCAGGCAGGCAGGCAGGCAAGTGGTTAGGAGCCAGTGGTCCTGGATTGTGAGAGGGATCCCTGTGGGACTGGGTCTAAACCAGCAGTTGGACATCCTCTGAGGGGTCCTGGATTGTGAGAGGGTACAGGCTTGGCTGAGGGACCACTCCCCTCCCCTGTGCATGAATTTTGTGCACCGGGCCTCTAGTTTATTAATAAAATGTAATTGTGGGAATTCCTGACTCTTATCCTTTAGACTGGTGGCCTAGGACCGTGGTCGGCAAACTGCAGCTCGCGAGCCACATGCGGCTCTTTGGCCCCTTCAGTGTGGCTCTTCCACACAATTAGGAGTACCCTAATTAAGTTAATAACAATGTACCTACCTATATAGTTTAAGTTTTAAAAATTTGGCTCTCAAAAGAAATTTCAATTGTTGTACTGTTGATATTTGGCTCTGTAGACTAATGAGTTTGCCGACCACTGGCCTAGGAGTATGTGGCTTTTATATTAGGTCTCAAGCTGCCTGCAAGGATCCAGTCAGTTACGTAGGTATCATGTAAACCTTTTTTGTTTTAACAGTGCCAGAGTGGAGGGGGGGATTCCAGATAGCCTTTGCAATGTAGTCATTTAAGGGAAAATGCATGCACCAACCTGCATTAAATTGTGTTGCTCACCTAAGTAAAGGAAACTGCCCTGTTAAATAACAGTCTGCTTTTCTGAGGGGAAAAAGTAATTCCCTACTGGTACTGGGCTAGGTACGTACGTGGTACGTGAGTAGGCCAGGCTACACAATATGTGTAAAATCAAGCTCTCCAAATAATCTCCAGGCAATGCTTACAACAGCCACAAGCAATGCACCAGGAAATGGCTAGAAGTTTTCCCACAGCCCAGGTCAGCAATTTTCAACCTTTTTCATCTCATGGCACACATAAACTAATTATCAAAACCAAAGAATATATTTTTTGTCGGTCTGACAAAAAAATAGGTGTAACTTTGATTTATGCACACCAGATGGCTATTGTGTTCGCTGTTGTCATTTTTTTTTTCTTTGACAATCTAAGAGAAAAGAGGTCAGGGCCCCTGACTAAACAGTTAGGCATTGAATGTTCTAAAAATTCTTGCGGCACACCAGTTGAAAATCGCTGACTTCAATGATTTCATAAGCCGGATGCAGCATATATACTGTTCAGGTAACAGATAAGCTCTATGTTGAGCTGAGCTTCATTTCTTATGACTCTCTCATTTTGTTCTAGCTCGAGTCCAAAAAGGACCCAGAGAAGACGGGTGTAATGAAGGACACAGTCAAACCAAATGTTATTCTCTTGGTCAAGAGTGATCTCAGAGGAGACAGTTTTAGGCAACTAAAAGTATAGCTGTACTGCAAGTTCCATAATTGGCTCTGAATAGCTATTTTTCAATAGTTAAAACCACTCATCTGCTTAAGTTAAAGCATATATAAAATTGCAGCAAAATGAGAATTGTGAAAGACATTGCCATTTCCATCAACTTTTGTTTTCAAGTCCTCAGAGAATCTTGGGTATATCCTTTTTTTATAAAGGAAGCACAAATTAGGTGCAATTTATTGTTCTTGAAAGGAAATGCTGACCTCTATTCAGAGCTTGCTAATAGTATTATTTCTTCTTCTCTTTCTCTACACAGAGGAAGGGAGGGGAGGGGCATTGGGGGAACAGAGTGTTATAATAAAGACCTTTTTGTAGAAGTGTTTTCTTGCACCTTCAATTACCTCATGGCAGGTGCAATGACCACTTTTTGCTCTCCTGAGAACAAAAGTGGCAATTTGTACTTACAAATACATAACCGCATCAGTAAAAATGAGGCCATGCTGAAAATCTGCCCTGAGATATTTAAAGGACACTGAGTTTTGACTCAAATTTACACATAAGTCAATGCCAAATGGCAAATTTCAAGCTTCATGAGTTCAGACATTGATCAGGGAATTGGAACTTCAAAGTTATGGAGCTGAAAGCATTTGGACCAAGGAATATTCAACAAAAGCTCTATAAACATTCATCAATGAAATCTAATCACCTCCAGCAAAAATCATCAAGGCACAACAAGGGTTTGATGAATGAAGAATTCTAATTTCTTCTATTCTTTGCACTTCCCTGGAAAATGAGAATGCAATCACTGTCAAATGTTGATAACTGCATTTTCAAAATGGACTTTCAGTCCATTTGAAAAGGTGTAAAATAATGCCATAAATTTATATGGAACTTAGTTTATAAATGGTTCCTACATTCATTATCACATTTCCTTCTCACTTCGAGGCTCTTCGACAAAGCAAATATGATTCATCCTCATTTTATACATGGAAGCGCTGAGGGTAAGAGATTTATCTGAGGTAACAGAGTATTATGGACTGCATGTTTGTGTACCTCCCCTGCAAATTCATATGTTGCAGTCTAGTCCCCAATGTGTGATATTTGGAGGTGAGGCCTTTGCACAGTGATTAGGTCCTAAGAGTGGAGCCCTCACAAATGGAATTAGTGTCCACATACGAAGATACATGAGAGAGATGGGCTCTCTCTTAGTTATGTAAAGATAGCCAGGAAGCTGGCTGATAACAAGCCAGGAAGTGGGCCCTCACCAGACAGGGGATATACTGGCACCTTGATCTTGGACTTCTCAGCCTCCAGAAATGTGATAAATAAATGAATGGCCCTAGCCAGTTTGGCTCAGTGGATAGAGTATTGGCCTGGGGGCTGAAGGATCCTGGGTTTGATTCTGGTCAAGGGCACATGCCTGGGTTGCAGGCTCGATCCCCAGTAGTGGGCATGCAGGAGGCAGCTGATCAATGATTCTCTCTCATCATTGATGTTTCTATCTCTCTCTCCCTCTCCCTTCCTTTCTGAAATCAATAAAAATATATTTTAAAAATAGGAATGAATGAATGAGTAAATAAATATTTGTTGTTTAAGCCACCCACTCTACGTTATTTTTGTTAGAGCAGCCCGAACTGACAAAAGTACGGAGCTAAGAAGTATCGTGATCTTTTCTCTATTCCAGGCTTATGAGGACAAAGACTGTCCCTGTTTAGACATGATTAATATTTGATTATCTTTGGGTGTGTGCCAGGTAATGTGCTAGTCAGGTTGTGAATTGCTTCTGGTATTTACAGGATCACACTGATACCATGGGCAGCACCCCCCCCCCCACACACACACTCAATAAGTTCAGTACCTTAACGTTCTTTAATTACAAATTGACATATGAATAATGTGTATATCTAGCTGCCTACATACAGTTAATATTAATAAGGATATTCTACTCTTGAGAATGGCATGTGTGCCATTATTTTAGTCTATGATAGTTCTGTGTCCCCATTGGGTAAGATGAAGTGATGGGTATGATTAATCTTATAAACTCTTTGAGGCATGAAAAAGAACTGTACAGGTAAATATAATATTGATGCAGACGCTAATATTTACTTTAAGTGGAGGCAATATGAATAACCCATAGAAAAGAATCTATTTTTATATAATCACTAGCTACTGTGGTAAGTGTTTTATATTAATTAGTGCATTGAATCCTTAGGACAACCCTATTATTATGCACATATGATGGGGGAGAAAATTGAATTTTAGATAAATTTTTATCTAGGCAATTTGCTTAAGTTCACACAACCAGTAAGGTTGGGTAATGGCTCAGAATCCAGTTTTATCTGGTTAAACACTGCTCTTTTTAACCATTATATCTCTGTTGTTCAAATTTTAGTAGTACGCAAAAGAATGATTTGCGGCACTTGTTAAAATATAGATTCCTGGGATCCATACACTGTGATTCAGTAGACCTGGGGTGGCATCTGAGAACCTAAATTTTAATAAGCTCCCCAGGTAAATTCTCATGCTGATGGTTTTTACAGACTTTGAGAAATACTGACATATACAGACAGAGCTAACATTGCTCTCTCTGTATGAATTTCCAGGTGTTTTTTTTTTTTGTTTTTTTTTTTTAGATATTTGAGGTTTTTACTTTTTAAACTCATAATGCTTACTGTCTCTGTAATTTCGAAACTTACCAGGCGAACAGAGATTGTGATGTGATGGTATTGATATTTGCATAATGGCTACATATGTATGAAATAGATTTGATCTGATTCAATGAGGCCAGACAATAGGCTTTCACTGTAGGTTTAAGTAAAGGGAAATAGCTAGGTAAGTAGGAGAAGAAGAGAGAAAGGAGAAAGGAAGGGAGACAGGGAAGAAGAGAGAGAAGTGGAGCAGTAAAGGATTGAGCTACTTTTGAACATAAATAATCACATTTCTTTCAAAAGACAAACAGTTTCTGATTTAAATTTGTTTTTTGACAGACATGTCTTTTTATCTAGTTTTGTTTAGGTCCTCAAATTGATGACAGGGCACACAATCCAATTGACAATTGTGATTAAGAGGTCAGGCGGTGAATTCAGTACTTTTCAAAAATCTTTCTTTCCGCCCCCTTCAACCTGCACTTGAGTCTCCTAACTCATTCACATCAGCAGGAAGCAATGGCTGAAGACAACCCTCCACTCACAAGTCTAAGGACAAGCTTCATTACCTTTCACTTCAATGAAGTTGAGATAATACAGACACATATATAGTTTTTCAGTCTCAATTATTGTTTTCTTTTTCTCTTTCTGAACTATTAATCTAGTATGAAAAAGCTTAAAAAAACTAAAAGGATTTTTAGAAGAGGAATCACTTTTGTCCCTATACAAAAGAACAGCAAAAAAAGGTATCCCCAAGGACAGAGCCCATTAAAAATCAGATTATTTCCACCACATTCCCCTATTATTCACCTGTCAGTAAAATATGTCCTCTCATTGTCTCAGCTTGGATGCCTATTTTTATCTGACTAGAGCTATATGGTCATTTTTGTATTTATTACTAAGTTCTTTAGGTTTCCTCCCCATTCTCTCCCCAGTCCAGAGCATGTTGTTCTGTTCTTAAAAACTGGGCCACATGCCTCTGAGGGGGAACGTAGTGCATTATTTCATTCCCACCTTTTCTTCTTTTTTGGCATCTCTGAGGCCTGCTATGCCCAGAAGTGCTTCCACTCAAGCTGGACCATCAAATCAATGATCACAGCAGTCTGCTTTCTAAATATGAATGGCAATGAATGACAACAGGCATGGCAAACTTTCAGCTTTGATTTGTCACTGGTAATGTAAGTTTTTTTGTAGACCCCTCCCATCCTCTTTTTCTATCTCTCTCAATTTTTCCCAGTCTCTCCCTCTCACTCTTGCCCTCTCTCACAGAAGTTTGAGAGGGTCCACTGGTTGGCCCAATCACCGCCCTGCCTCCCCACTGCCGTTTGCAGCTGCATGGTACCAAACCTTCAAATAACAGCTTCACCTTTGTGAGTCAAAGTCACAAGAGAAAAATGGTACTGGGAGCCATTATTGCTATCAAATCTCTCCCAGCTAACCTCTGAGCCTGATTATTACTGTATCTGAGGAAGCACAACAGTGTTGCATTCTTATTCATTTGGACTGTTTAAAATTCTTGCCTGCTCCAGTGAAGCTTCAATTGTTTTGTGCTTAATGTTGCTCATTTCATATCAAGTTCTTGGTTATGTGAAATACTTTAATTTTTAAAATGTTATTATATCCTAGCTGTTTAAAAAGATTGAGAATGCCATAAAGAGAGAGACTGGTTTAAGCAAACTATAACTAGCTTTCATAATGCCGTATGTGGTCATTAATCCATCACTTTTGTGAGGAGGTCGGCAATTTCTAGAATACTAGAGTGCTTTAGTTTCTTTTCTGAAATTGGCAGTAATTCTTTTCATTGGACGATGATGCCATACTTTTATCAATGATATTTATAAATACTTCTTTGAAAAATGAGTTCAAAGCAATAACATAACTTGAAAATAACAGGCAAGAGAATAAATTATACCAACCACTGTTAAGCAGAAATTATGTGCCTGACTCTTAGAATATAGATTGTCTTGATTTAGCTATATAATGATGAGTTGTATAAGGCTATGCCTAGAACTGGTTAATTATTGAATTAAAATGCTGATTCTGTCATAATTAGTCCACCATAATTAAAAAATACTCATCACAATTTACTTTATGACATGCATACACCACTCTTCGTGTATTGCAGGTGTGAAGCAGGGATACAAAAGAATACAAATTATAATCCCTATCCTCTGGGAACAACCTCACTGACCAGATAAGTCACACCCATATAAAAGCAAAACTATAATAAAGGATACTATTTGTCAAACATCAAAGGAATTACATAGAAGGCAAAAATGATGTAATTGTGGGAAGCAGATTACTCCAAAATAGGGTGATCGATGGTACCTTCAAGAGGTATATGAGAGCTGAGCTATGCATGGTGGAAGCATGGATGAGGTTTTCATAGGTAGAGAGTAGGATAGATGTTATTGCCAGTGGGCAAGTTAACAGGTTAAATGGATATATTCATTTTTCATTCTTTAAAAAATTATTTTTGAGCTCAAAGATCTTGAGTAAATGAATGCTACCTCTAAGTAACAGTCTTCCTGTAGATTATCCTTAGGTTTGAGGATATGAAATGCTGGATCAAAGGTGGCTTTTAAGGGACCAGTAGTAGCCATAGCAAATAAGATTCTAGTTCAGGCTGATTAGAGTCTTTATAAGATAGTTCCTGATCTCTTAAGGAATTCTGGGGTGCTCCAAAAAAAGATAATAATGGTCAATTTCCATTCAGATTTTGAAAGATGTCCAGGCTGAGGTTGGGTGTCCTATAGTGGATGAAATCTATGACTGGTTAAGGAAAGAGCTGTATACCTTGGGGACTCTTCCTAGACTGGTCCTAAACCTTTTGTATGAGTTTCCTAGGGCTGTCATAATGATTACCACAAATTGGGTGGCTTAAAACAACAGAAATGTATTTCCTCACAGTTCTGGAGGCTGGAAAAATGAAATAAGGTGCTGGCACATTTGGTTCTTTCTGGAGGTTCTGAGCGAGAGTCTGTTCCATCCCTCTCTGATAGCTTCTCCTGGATGCCATCAATCACAGGCATCCCCTGGCTGGTAGCCATGTCACTCCAATCTCTGCTGTCATCACATGGCCTTATCCACGGGAGTCTCTGTGTCCATGGGTCTCTACATGGCCTTCTTATAAGAACACTAGTCATTGGATTTAGGGCTCACCTTAATTTAGTCTGATCTCATCTTAACTTCATTACATCTATAAAGACTCTATTTTCCAATAAGGTTGCAGGGCGGGGGGGTGGGGGGGCTAGGACATTAAGGTATCTTTTTTGGGGGACAACCTTTTCACAGCCAATTATTATTCAACTAGTGGCCCGGTGCACGAAATTTGTGTATGGGGGGGGTGTTCCTCAGCCCGGCCTGCACCCTCTCCAATCTGGGGTATCCTCTCACAATCCAGGACTGCTGGCTTCTAACCACTCACCTGCCTGTCTGCCTAATTGCCCCCCACCACTCTGCCTGCCAGCCTGCTTGCCCCTAACTGCCTCCCTGCTAGCCTGCTCACTCCCAACTGTCCCCCCCTGCTGGCCTGCTGGCCCCCAATTGCCCCCCCCCGCCAGCCTGATCATCCCCAACTGCCCCCCACTGCCAGCCTGCTTGCCCCCAACTGCCCTCCCCTCTTGGCCTGATTGCACCTAACCACCTCTGCCTCAGCCCCACCACCATGGCTTTGTCTGGAAGGACGTCTGGAAGGTCTCCCAAAAGGTCTTCCGGTCTAATTAGCATATTACCCTTTTATTAGTATAGATAATTGAGAGGAAGGGAGAGAGAGAGGGAGAAGAAGAGGGAGAGAGAGAGAGAAAGAGAGAGAGATGTGAGAGAGATTGACGTGAGAGAGAAACACCTCCCATACAGGTCCTGACCAGGGATCAAACCCGCAACACTGTGTATGTGTCCTGACTGGGAATTAAAACCCCAACCTTTGGTGCACAGAACAACCCTCCAACCAATTAAACCACACCTGTCAGGGCTTACAGCCAATTATTAAAGTATTAGTCCTCTGAGTGGGATTACATAATCCCATCCCAATGATTCATTTCCTACACTTTCTTCTTTTCAAACATGCAAGTTCATATGACACCTACACCTAATAAATAACCAGACTTTCAATTAAAAAAGGTATGTCTAATTTCTAACCTAGTTCAATACATATTAGAGCTGTCTTCAAAATCTCTTCTCTACTTCACATAACAGGAGCAAGGTAGTGAACTCAAAGTTACATTAGGCCCTGTGGGGAGATAAAAAATGATAAAAAAAAATTGGCTCCTACTCTCATGTAGTTTACAGCCTTGAGGTTTCACAGCACAGAATGTTCGCAATGGAAGGGATCATAAAGATCATTTATTCTAAACCACTAGTTTTATAGATGAGGCCTTTGAGGCCCAGAGACGTTAACTAACTTGCCCAGGGCTCCCAAAATTAATTGGGAAAATAGAACATGCAAAGGAAACAAATGAAAGGCACAATTTTAAAGAAACCCTGCAATGGCTAGTATTTTGCTTTCATGTACGAGGCATACCCTGCATGTTGATGATGTGCCATAGAGAGATTAGATAGAAGTTTGGTAGTCAAGCGCAATTCTGGAGTAGGTGCCCAAATGCTCCCTTTTTTCCTTTGTCCTAATCTCTGAAGCCTCCCAGAAAGCAAAACCATGCCCTGACCTTTCTTTTCCTGGGGCCTAAGTTTAGCTCAAGTTCCAGTTGTCTGCAAAGAAACATCTTTCCAGAGAAAGGTAAGACAGACATACTATCATAGCTGTGCTGTTCTGCCTGTTTTAATTCTTTGATCACAACCTAATTAGGGAGAAGTAGTTTCTAAGAAGGGGAGAGATAGGAAGAAGGACTCAGGAATTACAGATTTGCCACATATGAGAAAACTTTAATATACGGTTGATTCTTTCCTGTTTCAAAAATGATATTTGCAATATTACTGATTTCGGAAGAAGGAAAACGAAGGCTATATTGCCTACTTTAGATGCAACCAATTGTTGGAATAGCTTGCAAGTCACTTTGTAAGTCAAAGCTCTTCTTTCCTTTCTTCTTTTCCAGAAAAAGTTCGGTATTTAAAAAATGACTACTGCATCCCTGGCCGGTGTGGTTCAGTTGGTCTGTCATCATCTTGTACACTGAAAGTTTGCTGGTTCGATTCCTGGTCAGGGCACATGCCACAGTTTCGGGCTTGATCCCAGGTACAGGGTGTGCAGGAGGCAGCTGATTGATGTTCTGCTCTCACATTTGATGTTTCTCTCGCTCTCTCCCTCTTTCTCTAAAATGTAAATTAAAAAATATTTTTAAAGACTAATGGGAATGAAATTTAAAATCAGCACTCACTAACATTAAAGAATAAGGAGGTCTCATAACATTCTATCATAAAAAGAAAAATCTGAAGAAAAAAAATGATAGGAAATCATGGGAATGAACCAAGAATTTGCTTATCTTGTTATTTTTAACCAGCATTAAATCATCATAAATTGAGCCTAGTTTCTCTGAATTAATGGCACTAGCATTTAATCTGACTTGCCTAATATATGGATAAGCTTGCCTCTTACCCATAAAATGTACAAGATCGTCAATTAAAGTAGAAAAGCACCACTTTCCAAGACTACTATTTGGGGATGCATGGAAAAATTAACTATGTTTTTACTGATTTATTCAATATTTCACTCAAAATATTTTTTTTTACATAATTGCATTTCTTACTAGTAGAGCTAAGTCTAAGAACTGCAATTTCAAATTAGGTGATTTCAAGTACACCTATATGCCTACATGTGAATTAACACAAATGACACAACTGCAAAGAAAACAAGGAACATCTTACAGATTAACAGAAACAAATTTACATAGAAATTCAAAGACATAGAATATTACATTTTCTTTGGGCTGTTGAAAAAAGAATACAATTTGACAAACAATGCATTATAATTACCATCTCCACGGGAGTATAACTATGGAATAGAACTTTCGGTTCTACTAGGAAAAAAGTATTATGAATTGAATGCTTTAAGTATATGCACATCACACTTCTTTGGGAATCATGACACAATTGCAACAATACAATAGATGAACTCTCATGAAATATTTTTCCTTATAAGAGAGTTAAGATGCAAGCTAACTTTGGAAAACTGCACAAATGAGTAAGTAACTAGAAGAGTCACTCTTCCACTTATCACTGACTTATGCCTAGAGAAGAGTTTTTGTCATTTATGATGTTGCTGAGATGAGGAGATTTTTAGTGCTTTTTCATTAGAAACTTCATGAAGATTTGTAATTGGAAAAGTACCCATTACCTAGGCATTACATCTAAATTCTATAATAGTCCCCACACTTTACTTCAGTGGTCAAATATACACACAAATCAATGCGAGATTTCAATTAGACACTTATAGGGAAATAAAATTTCACATGATAGTTGAAGTCTGAAAGTACTTCAATTTAGTAATTATTTGATTCACCTTCTAAAAACTATACAGATGAGTCACTTGCATAACTTTTTCTAACACAATAGAATATTTAATCTGAAAAGGATATATGTTTTTAAGACAGTATTACTCATTCAAATGAAAAAAATATTTCTACAGCACCATTTTGTTTTGTGTGATTTTTTTACAGTTGTATTTCATAGTTTCTGTACAAAAGTTCTTTTTAAGCTCTTAAATATTGGTTGAATTTCAGAATTTCAGTTCTCAGACCCAGAAGACAATTTAATTAAGATCAAGCCAGATGAAGACATGGACTGTACACGATGGTGACAAAAAGGGACTTGAGCTTAGAGTGTTTCTATCTTTCACTTCTATCACAAGCCCAAGCTAAACTTTGACAGATTATGCAAATCACTGGCTAAGGGATGTAATTTAAGAGTAAACTTATACTTTCACAATTCTAATGTATTAAACAGCTACACTCGACTCCATGTAAAAAGTACAGTTACTTTTACAACCAAATCAAAACACCATAGTAAATTATAGGTACTGAATATACGTCATGACTTAAACTAAAATTTGAACATGACTTTCTCAGTCTTCCTGTTAATGTGATGTGACATCTCTAAACAGACTGAAATTAATGAGAAAATATGGACATTTAACTTGGAATGAAAATTAGATGACAAAGGAATTTGTCTTAAACATTCATGGGTTGGATTCTAACAACACAAAGTGAAGCTACAACCGAGCTGTATTTTAAATATAATAGGGCGCACATAGGTGGATTTCTAACCTCTTTCCAATGGATGACTCACGTACAGTGCTTTATTTTTTGAAAAATGGGTCATGCTGTGCACTTCAGGTTTACAATGCTAATGCTATTTTATGATCAATTTTGGAAGTCCTACAACCTTTACCGAAATGTCTAAGAGATACAGCTTGACAACTGTGTTTACTTAGCTAGCACGACAATTAGAATCTAAAACTTGCATTTCAAGACTGCATATCACCTATTCAACACTGACAACAAACCATTTTCTTGGCAAATAACTGATTGATGGCTCATTCTTAACATGCTTGGAGAAACACATTAATAAGATAACCCAGGCCTTTTTTTACTCTATAACATCTACAGATGATCTCCATTTCAGATGACTCTAAGTAGCTAAACATGAATAAAAAAGAACACCTTTCTGGCTCATTAAGGCAATTGCTCAAGCTGTCATTAGCATTACCTCTCTGAAAATGCAGTGCAGGATGCAGTAGGCCTTGTCTGCTGCAGAAGCTAATGGCACAGAGCTACCTTTTGACAGCAAGACTACATTTACATACTTTACATATTCAGTGAGTAAAGGAATAATTTACATTAATCAAATAAGCTATGTTTGGGGGATTTTACCCCTCCCTCATTTGAAATATACCTATGCACACTGTAGGTCTAGTCACTGACAACTGCATACTAAATGAATTGATCGCGCTGAAGCAAAAAGGGGCCTTTTCTACTTGCCTACCCATTTTCTATAGGGCAATTGTAAATTATGCCTCAGAAGATAAATAGCAAGTCAGGCCAGAAAAGATGAGATGCTCTGGTTTTCATCTTTGAACCTGCTAGGCTGACTACCTGTCAGATAAGGGTGTGAAACCTGGATTATGCCTTGAAAAGCTGACAAACCACAGATTCTTATCACTAAATCAAACCTGCGGGGTTTAAACTCGGTATACTTTAATTATCTCAGATTTAATTAAAAGAACTAGATTAAACCAAAAGTGGAGGGTGGGGGCTCTGGCAGAGGAGACTCGGGGAGTTGTCAGGGATGAGGAGACTTCCTTTTCACAAATCAAATATGTCCTTTCTAATAAAGCCCATTACATACAGAGGAGACTCCAGGAGTCAGTGGGCTGCATGGTTCTAGACCAGGGGTGGGCAAACTTTTTGACTCGAGGGCCACAATGGGTTCTTAAACTGGACCGGAGGGCCGGAACAAAAGCATGGATGGAGTGTTTGTGTAAACTAATATAAATTCAAAGTAAAGGAGCGGAGGGGAGAGCAAGAGAACCGGATAGAACAGCCGGATCCGGCCCGCGGGCCATAGTTTGCCCAAGGCTGTTCTAGAGGTTCTCTAGTCCACCCCAGAATGACAGTCATCCTCCCGTTCTTCAGAATCCGCACAAGAAGAGGTTCTGCACATGTTGAAAAGGGCACTATTACCAGAGATGAAATAATGAAAATTTCTGTACTTCCTTAACTAAAAGACAAGAATGATCTGTGCTCCAAGGGCTGCTTTTATTATTATTTTTCTTTATTTAAGGTAAGATAACATAATTACCAGTCCTTTCAGAGTGTCTTATTTCATAATGGAATAGTCATGAGATACTGAATTATTTAACCACTAGAGGCCCGGTGCATGAAATTCATGCATGGAGGGTGGGGGTCCCTCAGCCCAGGCTGCACCCTCTCGCAATTCAGGACCCCTCGGGGATGTCTGACTGCCGTAATCAGGCTTAAACCGGCAGTCAGACATCTCTTTTGCAATCCACGATCGCTGGCTCCTTACCGCGGACTGCCTGCCTGATCACCCCTAACCACTGTCTGCCTGCCTAATCACCCCTAACCACTCTGCCTGCCTGCCTGATCACCACTAACTGCTGGCCTGCCTGCCTGATCGCCCCTAACTGCTCGCATGCCTAGCCTGATCACCCCTAACCTCCTCTGCCTTGGCCCCCGACGCTGCGGCTTCGTTCAGAAGGACGTCTGGAATTATGTCTAGAAGGTCATTTGGCTGTCCCGTCTAATTAGCATTTTACGCTTTTATTATTATAGATAAGCACTCTCTCATGGAAGGTTTAGCAGTTGTCAAACCTCCTCTGTAAAGGGCCAGGCAGTAACTAGTTTAGGCTTCGTAGGGCATAGGGGCTTTGTCACAACTGCTCAGCTCTGCTGTTATAGCCCCAAAGCAGCCATAGACAATACATAAATGAATGAATGTATTCCTCCAGAGACCTTTATGGAAAGTGAATTTCATATAACTTTCTTTTTATAAATTTGTTTTATTTATTGATTTTAGAGAGAGATGAAGGGTGGGGGGAGAAATATCGATTTGTTGTTCCACTCATTTATGCATTCATTGGTTGATTCTTATATGTGACCTGATTGGGGATCAAACCAACAACCTTGCTGAATGTGAACGGCACTTTAACCAACTGAGCTATCCAGCCAGGGATCATATACTTTTCATGTCACAAAATATTCTTCTTCCTGTGATTGTTTGAAATCATTTAAAAATGTAAACATCATTCTTAGACTTTGGGCCAGATTTGGCCTGTACACCATAGCCACAGTTTGTCATCTGCTGTTCTACTCTCTATATAAGTCATTATCAAGGGAAGAGAAAACAATGTAAAACATGGCCACTTTTTATAATGGTTGGAGAAACAGGGACAAAAACATTAAAACATTAACAAACCCTATATAATAAAGAGGTAATATGCAAATTGACTGTCACTCCAACACACAAGATGGCCACCTCCATGTGGTCAAACATGGCTGCCCCCATGTTGGCACAAGATGGCCGCCACAAGATGGCTGGCAGGGGAGGGCAGTTGGGGGGGCCAGGCCTGCAAGGGAGGGCAGTTGCAGTGGGACCAGGCCTGCAGGGGAGGGCAGTTGGGGGGGACCAGACTGTCAGAGGAGGGCAGTTGCGGGGGGGGGGGAACCAGGCCTGCAGGGCAGGGCAGTTGGGGGCAACCAGGCCTGCAGGGGAGGGCAGTTGGGGGTGACTGGGCTGGCAGAGGAGGGCAGTTGGGGGCGACTAGGCCTGCAGGGGAGGGCAGTTGGGAGGAAAAAGGCCTACAGGGGAGGGAAGTTGGCAGGGACCATGCCTGCAGGGAGGGCAGTTGGGGGCGACCAGGCTGGCAAGGGAGGGAAGTTAGGGGTGACTGGGCCAGCAGGGGAGGGCAGTTGGGGGTGACTAGGCCTGCAGGGGAGGGCAGTTAGGGGTGACCAGGCCAGCAGGGGAGGGCAGTTAGTGGTGACCAGGCCAGCAGGGGAGGGCAGTTAGGAGCAACTGGGCCAGCAGGGGAACAGTTAGACATCGATCAGTCTGGCAGGGGAGTGGTTAGGGGGTGATCAGGCTGGCAGGCAGAAGCAGTTAGGGGCAATCAGGGAGGCAGGAAGGCAGGCGAGCGGTTGGGAGCCAGCAGTCCTGGATTGTGAGAGGGATGTCCAACTGCCCATTTAGGCCCGATTCCAGTGAGAGTCGGAGATCCCTTGAGAAGTCCCAGATTGGAGAGGGTGCAGGCTGGGCTGAGGGACACACACCCCCGTGCACGAATTTCGTGCACCGGGTCTCTAGTAATATAATAAAGGACTAAAATGTGTGAGGCAGCTCAGGGGGGCTAAATGAGTGAGGGTATGGAGGACATGACTTTGTGGTAGTTTGAATAATCAGAACAGGATTCATGTATTGACTAATTGTACCAGGAAGAAGTACTTGGATTTATCTGGATGGAGAGGAGAAGGAAAGATAACTCCAGGTGAGAGAAATAATCTGAACCAAGACAGAGAAACATGAATTAGCAGGATACATTTTGGGGAAGTAGGAGAAAGGCCTATCTAAGCAGTATCAATTAGATAAATTAATTCATTTATTGAATAGATAATTATTGATCCCTTCTGTGTCAAGCATTCGGCTAAATATTAGAGATAGTGTGATGAATAAGACACGATTCCTGCCCTCCAATTGCTCACAGTCTTGTTACCAGGTCAAATAGGAAAACAGTTATAACACAGGAGAGAATATGGGGTAGTACACTAAACTAAAGAGTAAAGCTATCTGAAAACAACTGAAAATTTTAAAAATTATGTCAGTTCTGAACATTCCATTCATTTACATTTAAGGTAGAAATCTGTGATTTAGACCATAAAGAGAATGCAAATGCAAAATAGAAATCTCTCTGTGGCTCACCTAAGGCCGATCATTTAATGTTCAGACTTCACTGTCTCTCCTAGAGAAATGGCAAAATCACATAAACTTCCTATCAGTAATTTCCAGGGACCCTTTGAAGATTATAATTTTAAAAAAGGATTATTATTTTATTGGCTTGATTCACAAACTGGGCATTATGTCATTGGCCCTAACCATGGGCATATACCTATGTGTAAGCCTCAGTAGTGAGGTAAATTACTGTGGAAAATCCTGGAGTGTTCAAGAAAATCCTGAGATCTTTAAGAAAAGGATTTATATCTTACCTGCATGAGATGGCTCAGTATCAATAATGCCTAGAGCACAGCATGAGTTTTCAACTCTATGATCTGAAAACTTAAAAGTATTCCAAAGAATATTCCACAAATTAATCACTCATTCTTTTAAAATGTAGTGGCGTTACTAGACTTCTTTGAGGCAAGAACTAAAAATGCAGCTACAAGTGTTCCTAGGAGTATGACCGAAGAAAATCTGAGAGATCCCAAAAATCCTTTGCATGAGCCCCCAAGTGAAAGGCAACATTGTGAGGAAATAGCAGAGCATGTGGTTTGGAATTAGACAAATTCATATTCGGATTCTGATTCAACTGCTCACTAACTGTGACCTTGGCTACTTCGCTTCTCTAATCCTCCATTCCTTCTCCTGTAGTCTTGGGAAAATAAAAGTTAATGTTCAGGAATTTTGTGAAAATGTAGTGAGATAGTTACATATGGGACCTAGGCAGTGCCTCAGCATAGAGAAAAGGCGGTGGGCTAAAATGGATATCTTATTTGTACTAAAAACTTTCACCATTAGATTATCTAAAAAAAGTCATGTTGTACAACCACCCAATCTGTTTTAATACAGCACTCAGACCATTTATGTAGCTGAACTTGGATTAGCCCATGTTGTGTAAGGATGACCTACTATTGCAGAAGAGAAGAAATAAACAGAAAAATTCTTTTGAAATGTGCAAATAAATAAATAGGTATTATACTGCACCCAGAACACTGAATAAAACAAAATCACTAACAGTACATTTATAATATTGGCTCAGGATAAAAATTAGACTATAGCTTGCACACAAATCACATTTGTATTTCACTGGTTATCATGCAGGTCATGATGAATTTTGTGTCACACAATAAACGAGTGGACTGGTTATTGCTAGCATTCCATCCCAAGCTGCATTCTTGCTTCTTTCTTTGGAAAATAGTGAGCTAATGAATAGATGCTACTTTCTATGATATGGATGTCCTTCACTATTAGAATCTATTGAATGCAGCACTTAATACATATTCATGAATGTGCACTCTTCTCAAAACAGGGATTTAGACAGTCTACTCCATTAAACATAAGTTTATTTTTCTTCCAGGTGTCAGCCAGGGAATCAACATTTTGGTCAGTGGCCTTTTCATGATGTTTGTCCTAATGGATGCCACCTGCAAATAAAATCAACTTATGTTTAATGGAATAGATTTTCGAAATCTCCATTCTGAGAAGGGTATTGTTTCATGAAGAAGTAATTGATTCTGCATATTAGAAATGAACATGGATTCACAAATACAACTCTAGCTTAATTTGATGCTGATTAAAACAAGAGTTAAATGAAAATGATGTAATTTACATTTTATTACATATCCGCATTATATTGTGGTAAGATACTGGGGCTAATGAACATGATACAAGTCCCTACCTCACTACAGTCTTGTGTATTTCGAGAACCATTCTAGCCTATTCACCAGAGGTGACAATGATTGTGAAGAGGATAGCAGACCATCTCATAAGTGATAGCGGCCAGAGGCTGACATTTGAACATTAAAATGGCCTAGTATTCTACTTCCTGGTGTGGATGATGTGATGGTAGTAGGGACACAATGTGGAAAAATCCTAAGGGGGAAAATTTTGCTTCCATCTATTTTTTTTAAAGTATCCCCCTGCCAGCTTGGTCTGATTGACAGCTCCTACAGACTGACCTAATGAACCTTCAGCCTGGGAGCCTTCACAAATTCCCTGATAAGCAACGAACTGGAGTTTTACTGCAGGCATCATCTCCTAAGCACCAGTGATCTGACTAAGGTGGCATGGCCTCCAAATACCACTGCAAACATATACTGAACACCAATCCCGGCAGGAATATTGTCAAACTGATTTTTCAGCTTTTATCGTCCCTCTGCAAATCAGCTCAAGTTACACTGTTCCAGGTTCAGATGAAGCATTTAATTGTGTTTTACCATAGAAAATACAAGCTCTCTGCTAGGATTTTCCAAAGGGGTAAATTAGGTACATGAAAACACCAGGCAGACACCAGTATATACACAAATTATTTGCTTATTCCCCTGTGCACTGTGAACTATATTTTAAAGTTTAAAAAATCTCCCATTCATCCTATAGTTATTTTTCTGTTTTTTTCATTAGCCATTAGAGTCAGCTTACATGTACAACAGGGAAGATGAGACATAAGGTAGGACAGGAATGAGTCAGGACTGCAATTAACACAAAATTTTTGTCCTTCACAAAGGGAGTCTCTGAGTCACATTTAGAAGGAATCTTCTACACTGTATATCTTAGGTCTTAAAGAACAATTCCACAGAAAAAGTGTGGACACCAGTATACTAGTCTATTAGATGGAAGACAGTGCATTGGTTTCAAATCTTTGTGTAACAACAACAAAAAGGAGTTAGTCTAGCTATTAGTAGTTTTCTAGAAATAACAAGTGTTTTACTTTGGAATCAAGTGAGGATCATGGGACTTTAAGAGTATGGAAGCTGTTATTAACATGCCAAATTTCTGAAACCACATGTATGATGGACTTTTCCTATCAGTTATTCTTCAATTAGGTAAAATATTTATTGTTCTAAATCTTAGATAAAGGGTGTGTTCATGAGATCATACTGCTTAGACAGAATTTTAATTTTAGCTTTAAAATTGTCTTCTATTCCTCTTAGAAGTTAGAATGACTAATCTAGATAGAGAAATTAAGATACTTTATCCACAGGAAAAAATAAAACTATATACTTTTCTCAAAACATTTTATAAATAAAACATATTCAACCCATATTGAACTTAGCAGCAGAAATACATACAAACATAGCTACACATACACACACACACACACACACACACACACTCTCAAGGTCCACAGCTAACACAAAAAGACAGTGTCTAACCACCAATGTGAAATCAGCCAACTACCAACAGATTTGGTAAATCTATTTTGCTCCTCTGGGGCTTTTGCCTGTACTTGTAGCACTGATTTTGCATTAACTATGGTAAAACAACAAACAAACAAAGGATTAATTAAAATGGCTATTTCTGGAGGTCTGTGGCAAAGTGTTCTTCTCATTCTCCTGAAAGCACTCAATTCATCATCTGCTTAATTTTCAATGTGTCTAAAGGACTTCAATCTATATTTTTTTAATATGAGGGAATAAGAAAAATAAACTGATCATGGTCAGAGTAGTTGAAGTAAATGGGAGATAACTCTTTTTCCTTTCTTCAGTAAAGAGTCCAAACAAATTATTTTAAGTCTCATAAATGACTAACTATAGATTTAACTGGTCATTTGTATTTGGTAAACTTTCTTATAATTTTGATACTATAAGTAATGTGAGTGATTTGTAAAATAACCTGCATGTGTTGGTAAATGAGATCTATCCCCATCAATATAGTCGCTTTGGGAATTACAGAATTAAGCAGTGGTTCCATCATTGTGTGAAACATTTGGGATATGCCTCTTCGGTATATCTTTAGAGTCAGCTTCACATTCTTTTGAGTATTCTCAAATGACAGCAAATCTTTGGTGTTTTATAGTAGATTTGAGTTTTGGAAAGCAGACAAGTATTGCAGAGCCAAATAGAATAAATAAGCTTGGCAATTAAAGTGTGTAATACTAATGTTTGGTTATAAACTAGGTTCAATTATATAAAAATAATACTAAATTTCTTCTTTAGCTCAAATCGTAGGACTCTGAAGAACATTTATTGGTAGAAATAAATTCTTGTTGGTTTGGTAATAAAGGCAATATAGTCTTTAAATATAAGTAAATGCATAAATGTGTGTACTCTGTGTATATGTGTGGCAGAATTCTATAGTGGGATAAGACAATTAATTTTACAGATAAATAAAAGGAGGCCCAGCACCTCCTAGTGAAGTATATAGTAGAGTGCTTATTAGGTGGTAAAATATTTTCTATGTAGCCAAAACAATGGTCTATGGAGAAATGTACAATATATTTTAAAACACTGTTATAGTGCTAGGTTTATAAGTGTAGCAAACATCAGTCCACTTGCCTGCCTACCCATACTTCTTTCTCAGAGAACCTGCTCTTCTGTAAGTCCCTGGAAGAGGCAGCCATCCTATCACCATGTGGATCTTCTCCCTGCCCTGGCTGACTGGACACAGGCTGGGCACCAGACCCATCGGCTAGGCTTGGCTAGTTAGATTCTGTCACAAGAACCTAAACCCAAAGAAACTGGTGTCACATACAGATAGGCACTTGAAGTAAGGGCCATAATGTCTCACAGCTATGTCAGTCATGTTCAAACAAAGAAAATCAATGGAGAAAAAGGGGACAGAGATGAGTGAGACCATTCAAGGACAGAGAAAGCAACAAATATTTCTAACTTCTCAGTTTTGGTTCCAGTCCAAGGCACTCTATGGTTTGTTTCCTATCCGTGGATATCCAAAAGGTCACTATCATATCCTTGAGCAAATACCCCTCCATTCCAGCCAGCTAGAGTAAATTTCTATTTCTTGTAAAGGAGCAAACCCAAAGACAATGTGTTATTGGGTTTCTACTCCACCCTTTAACTTTTTAATAAATAAATTAAAAATATAAGTTTTAAACTGTTCATGGACTAGCTGAATGCCCAGGGAGATTAAATGATTCCCGTCAAGTCATTCACATAGTGGCAGGTCAGAGACTAGAAACTAGATCTCCTCACTCGGCACATAGCATCTATCAGTAGAGTTTGCTGGTTCAGAGCACAGACCCTCCTTACCTCAGTTCTCCTCTCTAGAAAATGAGGTATGATAATAGTGCTTAATCTAACCAAAGGGTTGTTGTGAGAATTAAATTAGTCACCCTATGATGCAAATAGTAATAGCTGATTGAACCTGGGTAGAAACTTGACCAAAATGGCAGCCACCCTAAGCTCTGATGTACCTGGGCCTGGTGAGAAGTGGGGGGAGGGTACTAAATAGTATTCCTCTAACAGGAATGTGGAATTGGGACCCACATTTGTCAGGAGGTAGAAGAGGTAGAAGGGGCAGTTAGATCAGGGCAACCCCTCCAAAAAGGCCCACGAACTTGTGCTATGGAGGACCCCAGAGCCGCTTTGAAAGTAGTGCAAAGACACAGTTTTCAGGGATCTAGGCCTATATATTTCCTGCCCTGAATTCCCATAAGCCTCTCTGTATCTCTCTAACAAACACTCAGTTTAAGTAGCTTTTTGTTACTTGCAATCCAAAGAGATGCAATTAAATAAAGTGTTTATTAATATTACCTTAACTTTTAGTATGAAAATGAACAGTCATTACAGATACGGGGCTTAGATGGTAGGGAATGGCCCCTATGCTTCCCATCTCAAATGTATCTTCCTGGAGCTCTCACACTGTTTCCAGCACCGTCAGCCTGATGCTCTCATCTCTCTTTCCGGGTAGAAGTGCTCTATCATCATCTTATCACCAGGAACTAAATGGTACAGGTTTTAAGAATGAGTAATTAATCATTCTATATCCATTTAGCATCACTGGATTCATTTTGTTTAACATGATAAATAATAGTTGAAGCCTACATTTTTCCAATTAAAATGTGAAAATGTTCTTTACTGAGGTCCTTTACCCTTACACAGCTAACCAAAACCTGAGAGCATGTTCTATAATTAGCACCCTGAAAATATTTTTTAAAACAGCAACCTGAGCACAAACCAGAAGGAAAACAAGAGTGCTGCAAATTGTAAACAAATTCTGATGATTTATAGGAAGAGAACTCTACAAAGCTTCCTTAATGTCAGGGTATAAACGGTTTTTAGTGCTATTTAGTTAAATGATAATTATAAAACTCATTGAACTGAATGAGAATTGGGATTGTCAGACAAATGCTTGTAAGGGGTTAATTAATTCATCTGAACCGCACAGCTCAGCTGAAAATGGGCTCATTATTCTCAGCCACCAACTTTGTCTGTGTCTCAGTACTGTCCTCCTTTCCCCATCAGATTCACCCTGTTGCACCCCCACCCCCAGTAGCAAATGTCAGGAGAAAGAAATGTTTAAAAGAAAATGTGAGCTAAAGGCATTTTGCCAGGGTACGTCAGGGGGTACAAAGATGTCTGCGGGAACACTGAGTTGGAAAGATCATTTATTAGTACACCATGGTTCATAACATCCCAAAGGGTTCAATATTTTCATTATGCACACAAACATGCCCCCTCCTCCTTTTCAAATGCCGCATTACAGCTAAGCCTGCAGCTTTTCTCTTAAAAAGCTTTCCTCTGAAATTATTAATAATTTTAAGTTCCCTACAGGCCAAGGTTATTATTACAGTCAAAATGCATCAATATGGATATATACTTATATACTCACTTTTACGCTATTTTAAATAACAGAGTATTTAGTGGGAACAGTAAAGAATTTATAAGCTATACACAGAAAAGCCTAGAGGAAGATGGCAATATCCCCGACTCTAAGGAAACAGCTCTTGAAGCTTATTAGGCGCATGTAGGAGACTGTAATAGGATTATGAGTTTTGGTTTAGCCTGTCCATCATTTCAAAATCCCCATAACTAAAGGGAATATCTTCAGAGGGGTCTGAGTTTAATATTGAAGCTGCTTTATTTAATTCTTCCCATTTTATAATGCTGAGTGCTAATTAGTTCCATCCACTTTCTTCAGGCTTGTCAATACAGCAACTTGGAAGCCAAGAACCTGCTGAACTATGGATTAACCAGTTCTGTAACAGTGTGGTCAAGCAACCTAGTTAGCTACTCCAAAGTGTAATGTTAGTATGGGCATAGAAAATATTCTTTTATTATCTTTTGTTTAAAATCAGAAAAATAACTCCCTAACAGTAAAAATGATTTATTTTTGATGTGTTAATGAACATTTTAGATACACAGCCTAAGTAAAATTTTCTTTCGTGTGCATCAAACATAGCCTCTGACATTCACAATATCCACAATATCTGCTATATAAAATGACAGCCTAATCTGAAACATTTTTTAAACACAGAAACAAATTTTAAAGGCAGAAAAGATTGAGCCTGACTAGCATGAGTTCACTCATCTACCTCCACTTGTATTGAACCTGCATCCCAACCTCCCTTAGCCTTCCCATCACTTTCCTACTTTTGGCATTTTAATCAATTCCGTTTTTTTTTTTCTGCAGCTAGACTCTAGAATCAGCCCCTTAGGGTCATAAATTCTGGAGTTATAAGGAAAGTTAGAGATAAACTGGTGTAGCTCTCTCATTTCACAAGGAATTAACTGAGATACAAAGGTCAAGTGACTTATTCGAGGGTCATACAAGCTTGGTGATAGCGGAGTTGAAAAATGAAGCCCAGCCTCCTGATCCCTGTTGTTCCTTCACCTCATAACCATCCCACCCAGCCATGCCCGAACTCGCTGGCCTCACTTGGCTGCGGAGCTACCCCTCCAATACCTAGGCTCACCCTCCCCAGACATTAATTCTCTTAGCCTCAAAGAATCGAGCTCTGATTGAGTACTGACAAAACTCAACCTGGTTCTCTCTTGTGTGTTCCCTGCATACTCCCTGAGTGTGTGCAAATTCCCCTTACCTCCACAGGCTTTCAATTCTATCTTCCTCTCCGCATTCCTAAAGAATGATCTTGCTTTCTACCTTGTTGTAGAAATGAGTGTCTCCTACGAGTTTTGCCATCTGTCTTTGCCTAGACATCGATTACCTTCTATCCTGTCCATCTCTGTGTCAGAAACAGCTTTCCTTTCCTCCTCTCCTGAAGGCCAAAGCTTTTATTTCACTCCTTTCCTCACCAGCACCTTCAATAACTCCCTCTTAATGGCTGCCTTTTCTTTAAATCCAAACTATTAAAATTAATTGATAATTATTAATAATAACAGTAACAACAACTAGCTAGTACATATAAAATGCTTATCAGGTACCAGGTACCATTTTAGGGACTTGGCAAGTATTAATTCATTTAATCATCATAGTAATATATGAGGTAGGTATTATTACAGTCATGCTATTATTTTATAGATAACTAGAGGCCTGGTGTACGAAATTTGTGCATGGGGGGTGTGTCCCTCAGCCTAGCCTGTACCCTCTCCAATCTGGAACCCCTCTAGTCCCTCTCACAATCCAGAACTGCTGGCTCCCAACCGCTCGCCTGCCTGCCTGCCTGATTGCCCCTAACAGCTTCTGCCTGCCAGCCTGATCACCCCCTAACCACTCCCCTGCCAGCCTGATTTGTGCCTAACTGCTCCCCTGCCAGCCTGATTGCCCCTAACTGCCCTCCCCTGCTGGCCTGGTCACCCCTAACTGTCTTCCCCTGCAGGCCTGGTTGCCTCCAACTGCCCTCGCCTGCAGGCCTGGTCCCCCCAAACTGCCCTCCCCTGCAGGCCTAGTTTCCCCCCCCCCCAACTGTCTTCCCCTTCAGGCCTGGTTGCCCCCAACTGCCCTCCTCTACTGGCCCAGTCACCCCTAACTGCCCTCCCCTGCCAGCCATTTTGTGGTGGCCATCTTTGACCACATGGGGGTGGCCATCTTGTGTGTTGGAATGATGGTCAATTTGCATATTATCTCTTTATTATATAGGATGAAACTGAAAATACAGAGAGTTTAAGTAGCATTGCCAGGATTTAAACCCAGAAAGCTTAGCTCCAAATTCTGTACTCCTAATAATCACACTGCCTCCTTAATATATGTCATGCCTATACCATCAATTATTACCTCAATTACTTTGGGCAATTTACTGAGCTTCTTGGAGACTCAGTTTCTTATACATAAAACTAGAGGCCCGGTGCACAACATTTGTGCATGGGAGGGGGGGTACCTCAGCCCCACCTGCACCCTCTCTATTCCGGGACCTCTTGGGGGATGTCCGACTGTGGGATTGGGCCTAACCAGGAGTCGGACATCCCTCTCGCAATCCAGGACTGCTGGCGCCTAATCACTCACCTGCCTGCCTGCCTGATTGCCCCTAACCTCTCTGCCTGCCTGCCTGGTTGCCCCTAACTGCCCTCCCCTGCCAACCTGGTCACCACTAACTGCCCTTCCCTGCTGGCCTGGTTGCCCCTAATCGCCTCTGCCTTGGCCCCCGCCACTGTGGCTTTGTCCGGAAGGATGTCCGGAAGATGTCTGGTCTAATTAGCATATTACCCTTTTATGCTATAGATGAGAATAATATTGCTAATCTTGTAGGATTGATATGAGAATTAAGTGAACTAGAGAATATATGTAATCCACTATGCCTGTCACATATGAAGCAGTCAATAAATGACAGTTGGTATAATGACAGTTAATATAATGATGATATGTTTTATAATATGTATAAGAAATCCTTACCAAGGACTGTTCTTAGCACTTCACCAATGTTAACTCATTTAGTCCCCAAAACAACCATGAGAGGAATCCTATCATTTCCATTTTATATATGAGAAAACAGAGACAGAAAGATAATGAACTTCCCCAAAGTCATGAAGTGTCAGAAGCAAAAATTGTACCCAAGCAGTCTAATTATAGAGTCTGCTAGGTAGACTCTGAGTGTAATAGTTTTTTATAGGAGGAAAAACTTGAGATATCCATGTCACAGGAAAACAGAATAGATGCATATCATTAAGTAGGAAAAGACATAGTCTGCTGTAGTGTTTCACAAACTTGTAAACTCAAGAAAATTATCTGGAGATTAAAAAAATATAGAAAAACAAAATCAGAATCCCGGGCCCCATCCCAAATCTACTGGGAATGGAAATCAATAGAAGTTAATAGCGGAACAAATCAGAATCACTTAGGAAGCTTTTTAAAATTCCCATGCCTAGAGATTCTGCTTTAGCATATCCATGGTGGTTCTCAGACCTCACTTATATTTGGGGGATGCTAGGGAGCCAACACATAAATTTGAAAACTGGTAAATAAAGAAAAAGAATCAAGCACTCATCTAGCCTTCTGTTTATGAAATATATCTCAATGTAACAAAAAAGCTGTTTAGGGAACAGTTCTCTTTATAGAAGTATTCCAAATAATAAACAAGAGGAAATCATTTCACTCTTTTGAATTAAGGGATCTAGGCAATGATAGTCAGTGGCTGCTAATATTATATGAGTCAACCAGTCACTATGTGTTCTATTATAAAATGATACACATATATCTGGGGTGGGGAGACAGGGAAAGATATATGTCAATGATACTAGTGAGGTGCAATAAGCAAAATACAAATGACCTGGTTGCATCCACAATGCCTCCAAGATGACCCCCCAAATTATCCCCACCCCTTGTTATTCCCACTCTGGTATAGTTCTCTTTCACATTGTTTCTGGGTTGGTCTGTGTGACCAATAGAATATGCCAGAAATTTTGCGTGTTGCTTTGTCATTTCCAAGGCTAGGACAAGTTTCCTCTTTGTGCTCCCTCTTAAATTACTCAGTCTTGGGGAAGCCAGCTGCCATGTTATGAAGAGACTCAAGAAACCCTACAGAGAGGCCCACAAGGTGAAGTGAGCTAGGAAACAGATTCTCCAGCCTCAGTCAAGCCCACAGACGACTGCAGCCTGGCCGACATGCTGCGTGCCACTTCATGATACATGAGACAGAATCCCTCAGCTAAATCCCTGACACACAGAAACTTCAAGATAATAAACACTTGTAATTTTAGGCCACTAAAATTTGAGGGTAATTTGTTATATAGCAATTGATAACTAATACAAAAGGTATCATCTAATTTAAAAGGGACTTAAGAGGACAAAAACAGTAAATTATTTAGCTTCTGATTCAAACTGGGAGGTGGGAGGGGAAGTAGTAGATAATCAAGAAAATGTGAATGCTGAATATTTGTTAAGTTTTTTTAAAAAATAAAGTATAATAATAGACTTCATTAGAAATAATCCTTATATTTTGTGGATACATATAGAAATATTTACAGATTAAAAATGCAATGTTTAAAATTTGCTTGGAAATATCCAAGGATGGGTGTATAGATGGAATGAGACTGACCAGGAATTAATCATTGTTGAAGCTAGGTTGGGTTCATTATTCTACTACTAGAGGTCGGGTACACAAAATTCATGCACGAGTAGGGTCCCTAGGCCTGGCCGGCAATCGGGGCCAATTGGGGCCTTCCAGCTGCCGACCAGGGCCTGCCTCCCTTCCCCGGCTGCCGGCTGCTGGCCAGGGCCTTCCTTCATTCTGTGCCACCCCCTGGTGGTCAGTGCATGTCATAGTGAGCAATTGAACTTCCAGTCTCCCAGTTGAACTCATGAGGGGACAATTTGCATATTAGGCTTTATATAGGCATATTAGGCTTTTATAAATATAGATTCCATTTTGTATATACTTGAAAATTTAAAAATAAAGAATAAAGGCAAAAAAAAAAAAAAGAGAGAGAGAGAACTGACTGACCATCAAGGCACATCAGCTGAAATAATTCCAGCTAAACTACCCAATTAGTAGAGGTGAGTTTCCAATAGCCACACAGATTCATCTGTGGGTGTCAGTGCATGAAAACTGTACATACTGTACAAACTGTACATTGTACATACATATAGATCTATACATATATTACCTCTTTAGTGTGACCATGTTGTTTCTCCCCAGGAAGACATAGGATGGTAGCTTGGGGATATTTTTTATTCATTTACTGTTTGGTATTTATCATTGAGGTTTGCTTTTAAAGTATAAGGAGGACCTAGGTATTTCTGTAGGAAAAAGACATAAATTTAAAGCAAGACATTAAGAAGAAAAGAAGCAGGGGATTACTGATGAAGAAGCATGATTCTGAAGGGGGTAAAAAGAGTGTGATGAGGAGCAAAATGTGGGCCTCAGCAAAGGGTACTGAAGGAACTTGGAAAATAGGGACATCTACTAAGATTGATGGGGGTAAGTTTCAGTTTGAGGGACTGAGGTCAGAAGAGCAAATCTGGAATGAACACCAAGGTATGCGATTCAGTGAACAAGTAAGGATATTGCTAAGCAGTAATGAAGACTCAGCTAATGCTACAAGTGAATTTCATACATAAAAGATGAAGGTAATATTTGAGATTCTTCCACAAGGGCAATGAATTCATTTTTAGTATTTATTTTTGTTTTGTTGTTATTGTTTGATTTTTATTTTTTTAAGAGGAGAGGATTGAGTAGCAACTGTAACACAACTAACAGGGAGATATGATTCTAAATACTATATTCTTTATGTTGCATATTTTTTTCCTCAGGAAACTTTCCAAATAGCTTGAATAATTTATGACTTGATTTTAATACTTTGCAATAGTTTGGAAATATGTAAATATATCTTCTCTTACTTTGTGAAAGTCTGCAAAAGCAAGGGTCAACCAACAAAGGCAACATCGAACAGTAAAAACCTCACAAAGGAGGAAGAAGATATATTTTAACATCTAATTGAGCCATAAACAAAAGAATAAAGACAATCACTTAAACAATTGTTTCCAAGGCCATCTGAAAATAATGCCTCAATAAATAGCTATGGCCAAAACCGGTTTGGCTCAGTGGATAGAGCATCGACCTGCGGACTGAAGGGTCCCAGGTTCGATTCCGGTCAAGGGCATGTAACTTGGTTGCGGGCACATCCCCAGTAGGAGGTGTGCAAGAGGCAGCTGATCGATGTTTCTCTCTCATCGATGTTTCTGACTATCTATCCCTCTTCCTTCCTCTCTGTAAAAAATCAATGAAATATATTTTAAATAAATAAATAAATAAATAAATAGCTATGGACACGTAGGAGAGGGAGCTTAAATATAGTAATACTAGAGGCCCAGTGCACAGAATTGTGCACTGGTGGGGTCCCTCAGCCTGACCTGTGCCCTCTTGCAATCTGGGACATCTTGGGGGATGTCGGGCCAAAACCGGCAGTCCGACATCTCCTGAGGGATGTAGTAGAGCACTACTCCCGTTCATCCCGCTGCACATGCTGCTGCCGCCGCTGCTCGGTGCTCCTGCATTGAGCGTCTGCCCCCTGGTGGTCAGTGTGAGTCATAGCAACTGGTGGTTCTGCTGTTTGGTTGATTTGCATATTAGCCTTTTATTATATAGGATAATGTCTTATTATGGGCAAGGCCTCTAATTCAATTTTTTTTAGGTAGTTAAAGGGAGGGGCAGAATTTTCACTTGAGCCTGAAGCTAAAATTTCCCTTAGCTCAAAAATCTGCATACCACTGAGACACATCTTGGTGAGGCTCATTCTGAACCCCCACACTGTTCTATTATGTGTATAAGTATTGGGAACCATCTTATCTCTTCAGTGAAAGGAACCTTTTGCTATGTTGCAATGACTAACTTTATCTCATGAGTTGTGTTTTGGCTTCAAGCCTGTATCCAGTATTCATGCAGCAACTTCAGCTCTTCTGTTCAATATTTACCTGGCATATCTTTTATTTTATTTTCTCTAAATCTTTCTAGATTTTTATGTATTAGATAGGAATAGCCCATGGACACAGACAATAGTCTGGCAAAAACCTGGAAGGGGCAGGTGCAGGGTGGAGGAGATCAATGGGGAAACAAACAAACAAACAAAAAAACTAAAACAAAGAGACATCTGTAATATTTTCAACAATAAAGATACATTTTAAATAAAGGAAAATATCTTAGTTGAAAAGAGTTTTATGCGAAATAATATAAGTAATTACTCTACACTGTACTTTATATTCTCAACTCCTCTCAAAGAGATATTAATTGACCCTATGTTCACTGACTGCAGGACTAACTTCTGCCATGCTGACCCAGCACTGACTGCCACAGGGGCTGTGATCAGATCCTGCTTTTCTCTCCTGGCCTCTGTCCAGGCCTGATCGCGCCCCCTCGGCAGTCAGTGCTGGGTCGCTGAGGCATCCGCAGCGTGGCAGTCAGTGCTGGGTTGCCAGGACTGACTTCTGCCACACCGACCCAGCACTGACTGCCATGGGGGCTGCGATCAGACCCTGCTTTTCTCTCCTGGCCTCTGTCCGGGCCTGATCACAGCCCCCTTGACTGCAGGACTGACTTCCAGTGTTCAGTCGAGCCTTCGGTCATTTTGGACGTTACAGACTCTGGCTCTTTATATATATATATATATAGATTGCGTTATTTCATGGGACAAACAGCTGTAGAGCAATTTCATTTTAAAATAGAAAAACCTAAAATGAGATCTTAGCTATCCAGAAACCTCAGAGAATGAGTTGATATGGCTAGGTGAGGGTATACATATATATATGTTTTATTTTTAATTCTCACCCGAGGATATGTTTTTATTGATTTTAGAGAGAGAAAAAGGGAGAGAAAAAAATGAGGGAAACATCCAACTGGGGATCAACCCTGCAACCTAGGAATGTGCCCTGACTGGGAATCCAACTCGCAATCTTTTGGTATACAGGACAACACTCCAACCAACTGAGCCATTTGGCCAGGGCTCAAATAAATAGCAACATTTTTTATCTTAGTCACTTTATATAGGGATGTTTCAAAGATGTATTAATCACTTTGCTGTCTTCGCAAAGAGAATCTACTGAAAATACATCTTTGCTGATTCATATAATTATAATGCCCATCAAATACTGCGCTGTGCTTTAAATCCAACAAGGTCTTCAGGGCATATTTGAGGTGGGTCTATCTGTTTCTACTCTGTGTTTAATGTTCTTTTCCACATTATAAATTATGTTTAAATGATCATTTTATTTATTCTATTGATATATAATTAGCATGTGGTCACAAAAATATTAGGAAAAGTAGGAAATAAAAAACTGTCCATAGTACCATGTATATAGCCACTGAGACTATCAATATTTTGAAACATTTCATTCTTATTTTTTAGCAACTATCCACACTAACAAAAGGGTAATATGCTAATTAGAGCAGACGTCTTCCAGATGTCCATCTAGACAAAGCCACAGTGGCTGCAAGGCCTGGGGCTCAGGCCTCGCAGCCTCTGTGGCCAGCAGTGGCCACAGCAGTGGGGTGATGGGGGCAGTGCCTTCCCCTGATCAGCCCGGTTGCCTCCAGCAGAAGGAGGTCAGACTGTGGCTTAGGCCTGCTCCCAAATGGGCCTAAGCCATCAGTAGGACATCCCCTGAGGGCTCCTGGACTGTGAGAGGGTGCAGGCTGGGCTGAGGGACCCCCCTCCCAGTGCACGAATTTTCGTGCACCGGGCCTCTAGTATACATATAATTTTATATAGCTGACATCAGTTATAACCAGTTTTGTATCTTGTGCTTTTGCTCTATAAGATGTTACCTGCTTTGAGAATTAGTTCATCTCCACTGTGGTGCATCATATTAGCTATATCACTTCTTATTGCTGCCAGTGGGTCTTAACATACCCACCCCTATCAACACCAATACATTGCTTCCCATTTGCTGGGGTGGGGTTAGGGGGACAGAAAACTTAATGTGATAGAACTGTGTCTAATAGAAGAGTAAACAGATTTGAGTGAGGGACTGGAAAGGCTGTCTTCAGATGAATTCCATGAGCTGTTGTTTAGAGACTTTCACATTCCTTTTGCGTATTCAGAGATCTTTTGGGTTTTGCATACTTAACAGATTTATGGCCATATTTCGAGGAGGTAGATGGCATTTCCAGGTAGATGTGATTGCTGGAATAGCTGACTTTCAGAGAAGTGAAGTGTTACTTGTACAATGTTACCAAATTCCATAAATCGGATACATAGGTCTGGCCTGGTACCTTTCCAGTACACACCTACACAGACAAGAAAGACAGCCTCTTAAATTCATTCTTGCTGAATAAGTAGCAACAATATGCATTGTCACTTGCCAGAAGAATGAATAGCTTACGAATCTGTGTCCCCAAGCCATCATGTACTTGCTACCATATTAACCCTTAATATATTGTATTACACTAGGCAGGAGCATATGAAATTGATATTTTTGTAGGTCAAAAATTGAAAATTTGCTGAAACCGGTTTGGCTCAGTGGATAGAGCGTCGGCCTGCGGACTGAAAGGTCCCGGGTTCGATTCTGGTCAAGGGCATGTACCTTGGTTGCGGGCACATCCCCAGTGGGAGGCGTGCAGGAGGCAGCTGATCGATGTTTCTCTCTCATCGATGTTTCTAGCTCTCTATCCCTCTCCCTTCCTCTCTGTGAAATATCAATAAAATATATTTTTTTAAAAAATTGAAAATTTCACATGGCTCAACATAATAGTTAATTTCATATGTCTCTTTTCCACAGTAGATAGTAAATACCTTTGGGGGAAGGTCCATCTTTGTGCCCTCAGGGTCTGGCTATAATAAATATTGAAAATATTTGTTTAAAAATGTGAACAATATGTAGATTTAGATTTACACAGCTAGATCTATCTATCTATCTATCTATCTATCATCTATCTATCTATCTATCTATCTATCTATCTATCTATCCAAAATCAGCAATTATAGATTTGATTTGACCCAGGTAAACAACGCTTTGAATTTGGTAAGTAATAAAGATTTCTCACTTCACTTACTTTTTCAGACAATGTGGTGGCTCAACTTTACTTCTCCTTCTAATTGTTTTCATGTCTATTGCCTGGAGCTGTTCTTCTCATAAACTATTTTTCAGCTTTATTGAGATATCAGAGGCCCGGTGCATCATGTACTGGTGGGGTCCCTCAGCCTGGCCTGTGGGGATGGGGCCAAAACCAGCTCTCCAACATCCTCTGAGGGGTCTTGTATTGCTAGAGAGCAATTCTCTGGTGACACACCCCAGAATCGGGCTCCCTCCTCTCTGGTTCCGGGTGCATCACCTAAGAACCGCAGCTGCCAAGTCACCGCAGTTTGGCAGCTCCTGCGTTAAGTGTCTGCCCCCTGGTGCTCAGTGTGCATCATAGCTACCAATTGGAGCGTCTTCCCCCTGGTGATCATTGCAGGCCATAGCTACAGGTCAGATGGTCGCTTAGGCTAATATATATATATATATATATATATATACATATAATGTATATATACATTATGCTGGGTTTGCAGTTGGTGTGCTTGTTACTGGTGTCATGGCAGGTGTGGATCATGTATGGCCCCTGGATATATGGGATAGTCTACAGTACCTTGTTTAGTAGGGTAGTGCTAGGATAAGTGTTTGCTTCAGGGTTCACAGTTGGGTCTTCAGACATCAGGTGTGTTACCAGGTGTATGGATGAGTGTCGCTCCCACTAGATCCCTGAGAAGGTTTCTGCTAGGTCACAGGGTGGGTGTCTAGGTTGGCCAGACTGGCACTGTTCCATGGCCAAGAGGGGGTAGAACTGAGTCCCAGGATTACTTCAAGTTCCACTGTCAGGATTGAAATCTGCAGAACTGACTCTGGAGACATGGACGAGCATATTTCCCACTAGGTCCTTGGGTAGGCTGGACTGCTCCCTGACCCCAGTTGGGAGGGGCTGGTGCCAAGTACAGGGCAATTCAAGACCTCTAAAGGTGCTGATGGGAGTGCTTGTGACTGGATACCTGGACTGGCAGGATTGCTCATGAACTGCTGCTAGGAGGGGTTGGAGCCCAGTTACAGGGCCATTTCATAATCTGCTGTCAAACTGAGTTTGTCAGCCTTACCTCCAGAGGCTACAGAACCATAGCTAAAAGGGACTAGAGCCAGTTCATGGGCTATTTCAGGGTCCATAGCCAGGACCGAGCTCTGTGGGCCTATTACCTGAAGTATGGGTGAGTGTGACCCACCCAGATCCCTTGGCACATAGTGCTGGTACAGACCCAGGCCATTGTGGGGCTGTAGCTGAATCCTCTGGGTTACAGAGCTATTTCTGGGTCTGTAGCTAGACCACAGTCCTTGAGTCAGCCACCTAGGTGCAAGCCTGCCTTCTCAAAACAGATTTCCTTGATCTTAGACTGGACCAGGGTTTCACAATCTTCTATATGGATCCAAAGCTCCCACAAGGGCATTTTTCCTGTAGATAGATGCCAACCTATTGTTACTGAGGGGGAAAGACAAGCAGAGGACCCCCCTATTCCACAACATTGCTGACGTCACTCCTCTACATTTACTTTCTGAAACCCTTAAAGGATAAAATTGTGCTGATTTATAAGTATATGCACTATATGTAGAAAAATGTTCACTACAACAATATTTATAGCAGCAAAAAAATAGAAACAAGTTCAGTGTCCAATTTAAAGGATTGATGAAATGAATAATCAGATATCCAGATACTTTAATATGCAACCATTACAAAGGTGAATTATTGCCCTTACTGCTATGGCTCAGTTGGTTGGGCATCGTCCCATGCTCTGAAGGGTTGCTAGTTTAATTCCCAGTCAGGGCACATGCCTAGGTTGCAGACTTGACCCCAGGTAGGGGTGTACAGGAGGAAGCTGATTGATGTTTCTCTCTCTCTCTCTCTCTCCCCTCCTCTCCCTCTCTCTAAAAATCACTAAAATATATATTTTTTAAAAGGTGAATTATTAGAGATTTGTTAATATATGAAAATGCTTGCAAAGCTAAGTGAAAAAGTAAGAGATACAACTCTGTATAATGTGTAATATGAATAATATAAATATACATAGAAATATAAGATAGAAGGAAATATATCAAAATGTTAATCGTGATTCCTTCTGGATATTGAGACTGTAGATGAAATTTTTCTTTGTCTTTATATATTATCTTTTATACTGTAAAACATTTTAATAGAGAAAATATATGATGATATCATTTTTTTATATTATTTGGTCAAGCTTGGAAAGAGGAAAGGCAAAAGGGAAATATAATAAATTAAATAGAGCATATATTTATTTAGAAAATTTATTCATTCATTCAATAAAATTTTGTTAAGAACATACTATGTGCCAGGAACATAAACAATCTTAGCCATTACTTTTCATATGAATGACTCAGAATACTGCAGAAGTCCATTTCCATTGTGTTTTGTCTTTTAGAAAATGGAACCAAACCTTATCATTTTAGTCAGATGATTCTGAAATACTGGCAAGGGGATACTGACCAATTTGTAATTCTATAACTGGTGTTTCTCTTCATGTGGCATTGTTCCTGTTCACAGTCTTATTCTTTACCATAACAATAAAATATAATAAGAGAACAAGAACCTATAGCATTTGAGAATATGAATCCACACTCAACCATTTCTCGGGATGGCCAAATAATGGATGACCTCAGCAGGGTTTCCTGAATTTTTAACTTGAAGACAACACCTAGATACTGATAACTTCTGTCCATAAGTTTCAGGAAAGCAAATGGAAAGCTAAAATATGAATAATATGTTTCTGCTTCTGAGAGAGCTATGATGGCTATGGTCCCTTTTATCATGAGGCTTAAGTATACATTTGTCTCCAGTAATGGACACAAATCAGAATAACAACATAAAAATCTTTATGAAGACGCTATTAAAAGTATGAACAAGTTGTATTTCTTAGGTGCATATTCGACTATATTGGTTTCTTAAGAAAGAGCTATTACTTTTGCAGTTTACTTATAACTACTATGTTTAAATCTTCAATCTACCAAAGCAAAATATTGGTGCCATATATTTAAATTTTTTCCTACATTAAAAAATAATTTTAAAAATTACTATTTTAACCCCTGGAGTTGCTTGTCCTTGATCCAAAATAATTTTTCTTTCCAAAATTTTACTGCACTAGAATAGTTTTGCTAAGGAAAAAACCCCACAATTTTCAATAGTATAGATGTAACCACAAAAAAGTAAGCCTAAATTTGAATTATAAAGCCCAGGGTACAGGCAATATTTTAATTGCTTTGTAAACTTGTAATAGAAGCATTGGGTTTTATTATAATTATTTAGAACCTGGAGTATGGGGAAATGGATACTATAAAATAAGATTTATTTTTTGTTCCATTTGAAAAATATGACTTACTCTATATTGAAAGAGTCCAAGAGACAATGCAACTGAAAATTCAATAAAATATATTTTGGTATTACTTAAATATCTCATAAATTATGGCTTACATTTTAATTTTTTATTACCTCAATCAATTATACATGAAACCAATAACATTTTACTTATTTTCCTAGTAATGACCAGTCACAATAAAACATGTCTTTCATGACATCTTCTGAACCATCTAATTTTACTAAAAAAACCTAGTTTCTGGAATGCATACTGGAATATTTCTGCACCCAAAACAATGCTTCTCTTTTTAATATAATAACAGCTCTGTATCTGAGAGCCACATTTCCTCATAGCCTTGAACTATTCAAGACGAGGCAGGTAATACAGGTACAAGTGGAATCACACAGAGCCTTTTCAGCTACTGTAAAAATTTTGGATTTCCCTAGAAGTAATGGGAAGCCACTGAAATAAATGGCACTGGCTTCATATATTTAAGAATGATAATAATCTTTAAACACTTTAAAGGTTTGTTCAACTTTAAAAAAATTAATATGGAATTGTCATTTGACCCAGTGACCCCACTTCTAGGAATATAGCCTAAGAAACCCAAAACACCAATCAGAAAGAAAGTATGCAACCCATGTTCATAGCGGCGCAATTTACAATAGTTAAGATATGGAAACAGCCCAAGTGCCATAAGTAGATGAGTGGTTCAAAAAGCTGTGCTATATTTACACCATGGGATATTATGCAGCAGTAAAAATAAGAATCTCTTACCCTTTGAGACAACATGGAGGGACCTTATGCTAAGTGAAATAAGCCAATAAGAGAAAGACAAGTATCACATGATCTCACTCGTATGTGGAATCTAATGAACAAAATAAACTAACAAATAAAATAGAACCAGAGACATTGAAGCATGCAACAGAATGACATATTTCAGAGGGAAGAGATTAACTAAAGAACTTGTATGCATATATGCATAACCCATGGACATGGACAATAGTGCGGTGAAGGTGGGAGTACGGTGGAGTGGGTTAATGGGAGAAGAATGGGAACATCTATAATACTTTCAACAATAAAGATAATTAAAAAAAAATTCCATCAAATTTTCACATCAAGTATCCCATTTAGTCTTTATAACCAGTGTAGGAAATAAACAAGTTATCTTCATTTGTGATTAACATTTGGATTAACTTACTAAAGTGTGGAAAATGTGCTATCGGAAAGATTCCCTAAGTTTCAATGTCAAAACTTTCTCTTTTTTTGGCCAGGGGTGGGGGAGGTGACGGGGTGGGGAGTGGATTAGCAATGGTAGATTTTCTGAGAGGTTTTCATTTTTTAAAAAACTACAAAAATCCCCTTCTTCCTTCAAAGAAAAAAAAAAAAAAGGTAAACCATTGTGTAGGAAGCTTATCCTGTGATTTAAGGTTGCCACTCAAAATAGGCAGTACATCATAATGTATAGAGCTAATTGCATTAATATTCTGTACTACCACAGAAAAGCACAGCATGGAGATATGTTAATAAAAGATACAGACTGCAATTACAGCACTTCAGTAAATTATGGGAGAGCTCCCAGATGGAAAGAGAAGAAAAGAGACAATGCAGTTGAAGGGATCAGGGGAAAAGTTGTGGGGAGATGAGGGCTGAAGAATGAGAAAGTCTCAGACCTAAAACAACAGCCCAAGATGAGAGTGGACAAAAATGCTAGAATAGCACTTAGTTCTCACCAGACACCAAAGGAGCTACAAATATTATATAGGCATACACACAACATAGCTCATTTTACCAAGTCAGATTTTCAAAGAAGCTTTTATAATTTTAAAATTAATCATCTCCCACCCAACATACTTTAAAAGAAACTAACCAAGCTAGTTCAAGGATGTTGTTGGTTAAAAACTGTATACATTCAAGGTACATGTGGATGCCCCTTTGGTTAGAACCATTGTAAAAACTGAGCAATATCACATGATTGTATAATAGCTTTGAGGACTATTACCTCTTGATACCCATGTGCAACTTTAACATTAAATCACAGATTTATAGGTGCTCACCAATGGAAGTATATATCTAAATTTTATTGAAATAAAAGGGTCCTATAGCCGCTATTTATTTCCAGGCAATGTATAATTTGAAGAATAGCATAAAACTCTTTTTTTATTTATTTTTTATTGTTTATTTTTTTCCCACTTCAGGGAATTTATCCCAAGAAACCCAAAACACTACTTTGATAGTATATATGCATCCATGTGTTCATTGCAGCATTATTTACAATAGCCAAGATTTGGAAGCAGCCCAAGTGTTCATCACTAGATGAGTGGATGAAAAAACTGTGGTACATTTGTACAATGGAATATTACTCTGCCATAAAAAAGAAGGAAATTTTACCCTTTGCGTCAGCATGGATGGACTTGGAGAACATTATGCTTAGTGATAAAACAGTCAGAGAAAGACAGGTACCATATGTGGAATTTAATGAACAAACTGAACCACCAAGCAAAATAGTGATAGACTCATAGATAGAGAGCAGGCAAACAGTTCCAAGGTGGGGGTGGGGAGGTGGGGGAGGTGGGGGGAGGCGATTGGGCAAAAATGAAAAAAAAAGAGAGAATTCATGGATAACAGTGTGGTAAGTGATTGCAGGGAGAGGGAGGTGGGTAGAGGTGGAAGAGGGCATAGAGGGGATAAATGGTGATGGGAAAAAATGAGAACAAAGAAAAAATTAAAATAAATAAAAAGTATTTTTAAAGCCTAATGTTTATTTACTACCGGTCATCTAGATGCCACAATACCCAAGAAACTTGAACTGGTATTCACATAATACATAATAATCACTTGATCCATTAAAAAAAAGAAAAGGCAGCTGCTTTGAGGCTTAACCATGCTAACATAATGCTTAAGACAGAACATGAGAAATACCATCAGCAATTGAAATGGTATAAGTAATTTCAGTAAGTAGAATGTAAGCCTTACAGCACCATACAATGCGGAACATTTTCACAAGCAGTGGTGAGAGGTGCTAACCCCATGGCTTAATGGGTCCATCTAAAGGGCACCATGGGGTTACTGATTCACCCATCCTTTGTTCCTTTGACTATAGCTCTCACTCCTTGCTTGTCATTTCAGTGGGGATTTAGTCAGATGAAATTCTCTAGGATTACAATAGGAATTGTTTTGTTAAAAGCCTGGCAACCAAATGAAAATACCACCTTCTCCCACCCCTCCTCAACCATCTTCCTTTGAATGACCAGCAGTTGTTTCACAAGATAATATACATTTATATTTTATAAAGTTGTTTGCTTGCTAGTTAGCCAGGAAATATCATTTAGTTTTATTACATTAATTATAAAAATCATAACATAAAATGCATTTGCAATAAAAACAGATTATGAAACAAATACCTGTTTCCAAATTGCCTTGGGACTGTTTATGGAGCAGTATGGCCTAAAGCAATTACTAAAACTAGATTTGAATGCTATTATGAATAGGCACAGACTTTCCTTACATAACCCATATTTATATTTATCAATAAAAGCTGAGACTTAAAGCCTGCAGTAATAACTTTGTGGAGAAAGCAGGCCAAATTTATTATCTGTGATCCCTTCTTTATCTCTCCCTATTACATCTGGGACAACTCTGTAGTACTTAGGTGATATGACTAAATCTTAGTGGAGGGTTCTATTTTAAGCACAAATCTGGCATTTAAAAATCCCAAAGTAAAAAATTAACATAGAAAATGTCAGGAAATTAAGCAAATTAAAAGATACTGTCAATAGCACGCAGTACTGCCAAAGGACTAATAATCCCAGTAAAAGAATATCAGGAATGGGTAGTGGAGTTTTGCAACAGAGACATTTAATGTCAAAGCATAAAAGATATTTAGAACACAATAGCCATTATATTAAGCCATCAGTCCTCAGATTATTATTTTATCCTTTGTACAGTTGACAGCAATGGGTACAAAAAGCAGTAAAAAAAAATCTATGAGGTGTTTAAATTACCAGCTTGCACTAGTGCTAACCATGAATCATAACCAGTGCTACCATCAAAGTGAGATTCATTTCCAACTTAATGTATTTATATGTTTTGAAATGAACTTATTTAGGAAAATATAAACTACCAAAATGATAGCTAATGATATATAGTCTTTTCAAAGCAGGCTTATTTCTTTTTGTCTTAAAAATGTATTTTTCCTTGCAGTGTAAGTGACAGGTAGTCAGGAATATAAACTGCTTATGTGGATTCTGTTGTAATTAGCTTAAGAAAAATCATAAATGTAAGAAGAAAAAAATTTTTAACTTGGTTAGTTCAGAAAGGAGAACATTTATATGATAACAAAATATAAATCTCCTTGCTCTTCTGATGCAGGATTCTGACAGTATTAAAACGTTAGAAGAGGAGAAAACTTTGGAGTACATATTGAATTTCTCACTTTAATAATGAAGATGTGGTTCTGTGTAATCTAAAATTAATTTAAAGCTAGTGAAAAAGAAGTAATATTCTATCTCTGTTTTGTTCTCTCCTATTCAACTGTAACAAGTGGTAGCAGCTTTTAGATAGCATGTGCAAAAGATTCAAATTAGATGTCAAAGTTGAATAAGTTGAGTTTGCCTTCTATTATTTGAATGGGATTTAACTAATTTGTTTGATAACCGTTTTCTTTTTTTTTAGAAAATTAGTTTTTTTCTCAATAAAACGTAGGGTGCTACAAAATGAATTTCAAAAGCAGTGGCCATTCCATAAACAGTGTGATACTCAAGTTGAAACAAATCAAAAGACAAGTGGATGGGGAAGGAAAATGAAAGAATCACATAAATTAAATGCTTCAGAGGGAGGGGCTTACCAAGGCAAACCTCAGTGAAATCCTTTCCTTCTCTGCCCTAAATGCAAGTCAAATAAGACCTTTTCATCTGGCAACAATGTATTCTGATGAGCAAAGCACCATAAAAAATGTACCGGTGGCTTGTTTGCATTTTAGCTGCATTTCTTGACGTTTTATGACCTGTGGAGATGTTCCCTGCCTGTATCACACACACAGGTACGAATTTCTAAAGATCATCGCACGTGACTATTCATAGAGTCATTGCTTTCCTTGCTTTGGGCTGTTTTTCTAATAGGAAAGATTGATTTGTAAATATTCATTTATACTCTCTTACCCAGTCCCCATTATTCGTACAAGCTGCATAGTCAACCAATGTGAAATAAGCTGACAAAGAAACAATGTGCTTTAAAAAATGCTACTGGAAGCATTCACATCATTTAAAAGAGGAAAAGGCCAGGAATAAAACAGCTTGGGTGTATCTTAGTGCAGGAACTTCCCTGCAGAAGCAGGAAGAAACAAGGGCATGTAATACCACTGCAGCTGCAATATTTCTGAAGTAGGACACGCAGAAAAGGGCACAAGCTATTCATGTTTCTAGAAACATTACATTTAATTCCTCTGCCAAAGATTTAACAGCTTAGTGGAAAGAAGCAGCACAGAAAAACAAAACAAAACAAAACAAAAACCCAACCATGAAAGAAGAATCAGCACTGCAAGGAGATTTGCTTAAACTAATATTAGAAAGAAAAGATTTCAGAAACAGTTGCCTCTAATAATCTCATACCCTAAGGCTAGAATAAAAGGTCATTGCTAATTGGTACAAAAGCAGCTTTGGACATGCAATTAGGAAGTGAAATTCTGTGATGAATTCAACCCAACCACTATCCTTTTTACCTTCAATTATGCCAGGACACGTGCCACATATTATAGAGTCCAGAGAAGAAGCAAACGGAAGCCATAATTCAAAATTAAGCTTCTTTTCCATTTACAAAAATGCCACATTTAACTTTTATAGCCAAATCAACTAGGAGAACAAAACCTATTTGATGGTCAAAATGGAAGTTAAATAGTAGTTTAAAAAGTGATGCATAATAAAAATGTTTTTGCATGGTGTGGCTCAGTGGTTGAGCATTGACTTATGAACCAGGAGGTCACGGTTCAATTCCTGGTCAGGGCACATGCCCAGGTTGCAGGCTCCATCCCAGTGTGGGGCATGCAGGAGGCAGCCGATCAGTGATTCTCTCTAATCATTGATGCTTCTCTCTCTCCTTTTCCCTTCCTCTCTGAAAACAATAAAAATATTTTTAAAAAATCACTATTGATGAAACATGCTACTTTCCAAGGGCCACATTTCAGTTTAAGTAAACAGATAAGCTCACACACTGCAGTCTCACTTACTCGAGTTAGCCTGCAAGTTGGAGTACTGGAAATATCGAGGGGAGCACTAATCAAATTATATGATTGTCTAACCACGAAGCTGTACACCCGAAACCAATACAAAAAAAAAAAGTATTTCAGGAGAAAAAATAATTAACAAAAAAACAAAAATAAATAAAAAATAAAAGCAGTTTTTAAAATAAATAAAATTTAAAAATGGTGAAATGAACAGAGGTATATGTTTTCAAAATATTAAAGAAAAATTAACATCCATCTATATATATAAAGAGGTAATATACTAATTTGTCCATGATGACCAATTTGCATATTGATGCGCAGGCAGCAGGGGGCAGGTGGCCTGAGCCAAGTTCCCGGGGGTCAGAGAAGACTGCCTGACAGGAGCCCGGACTGCAAAGAAGGAAGAGGAAGTGGCCACAGGGAGCTCTTCCAATCCCCCTGCATGGACACCCTACCACAGCCCCCACACCCCCCCCCCCGGGGGTGGGCAGGGAGGCTGACCAGATGAAGAGAAGAGGCAGCCTCGGGGGTAGCTGCAGCCCGCACCTCCGACTCCCGTTCTCTTCCCCCACCACCCCCAGGGGTGCCCACAACAATAGCATGCCGGCGACCACCCATCAGTGCCCCCAATGGACTCGAGGCCCATGGCCCACCGCTGCCGGGCCCCCTCCACTGGGGCCAGGCTTGCCTCTCCTTCCTACAACTCCAGACCCAGGTGGAGGCAGGCCTGAGCAGCCCCCAGGGTCAGACCCTTCCTCCCCTCTGCAACAGCCCTGTCTCCACAGAGGAAGCACACTGAACCTCGATGGGGGCATGGCTAAACTTGCCCTCCTAGCCCGCCTGGCTCCGCCCTGGCCCAGCCCTCACTCTGCTCCAGGAGATTAGAGCCCTGCCCTGAGCAGGTACAGCTGCAAAACAGCCATGTACAATTTAAAGAATGGCGCCAAGTGGGAACGTTTGACAGTTACTCCCCCTTCGACCTCACTACCCCCCTAGCGCCCCCCCCCCCCAACTCCCTGCCCCACAACCAGCACTTCCAGGGACAACCATGCTACAGGGCTGCTGGCCAGAGGCCACCCCTCCGAGCCCTGTGGAACCCTCTGCAAAACTTCCATAGCTACAGTCCCAGGAAACAATCATGCCCTCCTCCCCTAATCAGCACCTGCTACCTGTGAGGGTACCCATGGGCTTAAAAATAACAATCCCTTCCGGTTTAGACATCGCTTACTTGATGAAACGTTTCTAGATTTATTAGCTCAGAACCTCCTCATGACAACCCAGTGAGGTAGGCAGAGAAGAGATTACAATTCCCATGGTATATGCGTATGTTTTCAGAAATGAAGCTCAGAGAGGAAAAGTGTCAAGCCCACTGGTTCCCAAGGTGCAGCACACATCCCACGGGAGGGGGGGCAATTTGATTTTAAGTGGGGGCAATTCGAGAATGAGTTAACAGTGATTTTTTTTTCATTTCTTATGGTTCTAGGGGGCCTCATCTACAGCGTATCCTACATAATAAAAGGCTAATATGCAAATGACCGAATGGTGGAATGACCGGTCACTATGATGCGCACTGACCACCAGGGGGCAGACTCTCAACGCAGGAGCTGCCCCCTGGTGGTCAATGTGCTCCCACAGGGGGAGCACCGCTCAGCCAGAAGCCGGGCTCACGGCTGGCGAGCACAGCGGCAGTGGTGGGAGCCTCTCCTGCCTCCGTGGCAATGCTAAGGATGTCCGACTGACGGCTTAGGCCCACTAAGCCATCAGTCGGACATCCCCCCAGGGCTCCCAGACTGTGAGAGGGCACAGGCCAGGCTGAGGGGACCCCCAACAAGTGCACAAATTTCATGCACCGGGCCTCTAGTTAGATTATAAAAAGGTGATTTAAAAAATTGTCTTACATGCCTTAGTAATAAAGAGCTCTCCTAATTATGACCTATTTCAGTAAGACCCAATATTTTATTTGAATGCATTTAGAAAGACAAAAATTTTAAAATGCTAAACCTGCCAAACTACTCTAACCTATTGAGTCTCGAACATTCTCCTTTCCATTGAGCATGTTCTCGCCTGTCAAGCTGTAAATAACTGTTTGTTGTGTTTTGAGGAACTTTTATGAAAAGGTATTCCCCCCTTTAAGGTGCTTTTTTAGAGTGTATACTTTTTGAGAGCAAAACTATTCACAACTGTCTTTACTAATTAATGAAATAATTTATGTAGCTATATAAGAGGTTAATCGTCTACTTGCTGCTTCACTCAATATTAGGAGCACTTAGAAATTCCAGCACTGATAACATCATAATTCCAAAAAGGCTGGGAGCCAAGGATCTATTCAGGAATTTTTCTCCGTCCCTTTGAAATGTCTTTAATTGCCCCCCTCCCTACCACCAAGACCAGAATAATTCTGCCTAAAGTAAGAAAGGCTTTGTTAGGAGCAGTAAGTAGTGTCAGTCGTTTTTTGTTTGTTTTCCTAAAAGAGAATGCTGAGACTTCAGAGAAGTAAAATAAACTTTAAGCAATGCTCACACAATTATATTTTCCCATTATTTTCTTTCCCACAGTTAATGTGAGGAATATCAGATTGGGACGGTGGAGGTGGGAAACTGTTATGAGGGAGATAAACAGATAAAAGAGGGCTCTTCTGAACAAACAGAATGGAATAGAGGCAAGTGGTGCACAAAGGGCCCTGGGCCACAGAGCATGGTAAGTAGGAAAAAGTGAAGAGATTGGAAGCATAGGATATCTATAATGCACAGAATCTGTGTGCATAGCATTCAACTCGACCATAATCCTTTCTCAGTGCTTTGCATCTTCCTCTGCCAGGAAGTTTCAGTTCTAAATAAGCCATACAAACTGATCGATACTATTTTTGGCAACTGAAAAAAGTATTTTAATTACTAGATGTCATATTTTTCTTCCCATTTGTCTTTCCCAATCTGATCCCACCTGAATTCAACATTTAAAACAACCTCTAATAATTTCCTAGAAACTCATTATGTTGGAGCTTCATTTCTATATTTACTTCTACCCTGACTATTACCTAAGTCACTAACAATGGTCATCCTTTGGGTGCTTCAGATTGTGGGCTTTTTAGGGCTATTAACTCAGGTTGTTTGAATGTTCTCTATAGATACGCGGGAGTTCATTTAAATTTGAGCCATAAAATAAAAACCACATACTAGAAAAGTTTTTTTTAAGTCTTTTTTCTTTTCAGTTTAAGAATGTTTGATTCCAATTATCTGTTGATATGACAAAATGAAATCCACAAATATGTACAAAGCACAGTCACCTCTTATTAATTCTGTCACTTAAAGTAGTATTAACATAAACACCTGAGATAATGTCACAAACATAACTAAAATGAACACCGGAATATTCATATAAAGTCATACTGCGTATTCCCCCTGAAATAAACTTCCCCTCAGAGGTTAGCTCCAAATATTTGAAGATAATTTATCAGTTTACTGTGAAATACGAGAAACACACACTTTGGATTAATTGCTCTAAGGCTGCTAGAAATCTAACAGGTATTATAACTGGGCACTAAAGATGAATCCATGTACAATAATATTAAATTTCCAAACAACAATATGAAAATCATATCCCTGTTTTGGTGTTTTTTTTTTTCATTTATTTGTGTCCAAGATAAACATTGACTTTCTGAAACAACTGCAGAGTTGTGAATAATGTATGCAATAAAAAAAAATCTGTTCATTGCCCAGGGAGAACTGTATTGCTTGCTGTACAGTACATCTATGCAAGACAAACAATAGAACAGACCAGTAAACCCAGAAATCTCAAGCTAAAACCTTCCCAAGTGGAAAGGGAAAATATAATCCTGGATTCTGGAAGTCCCTCAACCAAACAGTTCAAATCCTCAGAATACTCCTCTGTACGAGATAAAAGCCCTTAAACTTCAGAAAGATCTGTTCTCCTGAGTAAATCTGTGAGAAAGCTGGCAAAGCAATTAATTACTTAATGTTATTCTGAAGAGATTCACTAACTCCCACCTACTTCCCCTGTATTACAGAATATATTTGCAAAGACTGATGAGAAGATATGCAAAACTTCAACAAAAGGCTGTTATTGCCACTCTCTTTTTCCAGTATTTTCTGCAGCAGTATTTAGGAATTTTTCCCCTTTAAGTGGTGGGAGTAGAAGAAATTGCAATTTGAGCTGAGAATGACAAAGAGGTAGCAGTCAAATACAAGCACAATAGACATATGAATAAGAGTAATGACATATAGTTATATTTTGTTTTTTATATAAATTCAGCATTTTTCTCTACCTGTCAAGCCTAAGTATTACTGTGTAGAAAAGTCATGTGAAGGTAACATACATAGGACATTCAAGTTTGCCCATAGAAAAAAACTCAGCTTTCATGGAATTCCATTTGCAGTGATGTAGAATGATTTCAAACGTGAGAGATAGCTGTAGGTACAATATATTGAAAAGGCTTTTATGTAGGTTCAATTTTTTTGATAATTGGGAATTATCCAACAAGCAGCTATCAAGAGCATATACTATATTATAGTGAGTTATGTACTAGGTGCTAAATAGAAATCACAACATTTAACAGTGAAATGCAGTTATAAGCCTTGTAGTATTTTAACAGTTTGTATTGTCTTTGTGTTTAGAAGAGTTTTCATTGAGCATAACCTTAAAAGGCTTCCTGAGTTAGGCGAAGCACTGTATTAGGTGCAATGTATCTGGGCTCATGTTTTTGCAAAAGCAAAAAATACCAATGAATATGACAAGAAATGGAATTTCCAAAGGGTACTGTGGAGCTGAACATGCCCACTGCCCTTGTCCTTCTTTCCATCACCTTCCACTCCTCTCAATTTAATTGACACAAGGAAAGGAACTACCAGGAGCAAGGTTCAAACTGTAATACACAGGTGTGTCCAAAGATTTCACAAAAATCGGGAGATAGGGAAGCAGTACACTCATGTCCAGGTGAATCTGGCTGTTTTCAGCCACTGGGGAAGGAGATGAAATTTGGCTGAAGAGGAAGCAGTTTATACTTTCTTATCCCTGAAATAATAATATACTACTGAGTCCATTCAAGAAAAGTATAAGCCTACCATCACAACCACCAATTAGCACAAACAATTATTTCTCTTTCGTTTTGAAAGTAATTAAGTTCTCCAGGAAATTTAAGGTACTTATGACAATCTGATAAATGCCTTGTCAGTTAATGTAGTTATAAATGCATGGAGTGTCTGCTCATATTAGAGTGGTATCATGCACCTGACATACAGGGTCCCAGCCATTAATTCCTGACTTGAAGGTTTGTAAATAAGCAGGTGGTTGTGAGCTTAGCTACCAACATTAGCATGTCTGTGAATGTTTGACATGGAATTAAAACTACCAAGAGGAATTTATTGCTGCATAATAATTGCTTGTCCCAACTTCTCCCATATTCCAATATCTGAAGGAAGCCTGCTCAATTCATATTCTTATAAAAATCAACTGAAATTGACCTTATCTCCTACTGGCCTGCAGCGATCACCAATGAAGCAATGTGCAGCAGAGCTGATTATATTGTGCAGGAGAACAGACAAGCCAAAGTGATTGAAATTTCTATAGAGCGCATCATCAGTGCTTGCTTAGAACAATTTTGCATATAAATAGGGCATAAATGGTCTGTGTGAAATTTGTTCTCTAGTTGTCAAAAAATAATCAAGGACAGACTACATAGCAATCTTCTGTTCTTAGCTTTCCTAATGCCAACCTACATCTTATTAAAAAATATATGTGTGTGTCTGTCCCAAAAGTAAAATTTAATTTCCATAAATAAAAAGAAAACAAAAATGAAACAAAAATTATGTAACTAATATAGGCACACACTTCATCATAAGATTCACATGAAGCAATGAAAAACAAAGAGACACTAAATTAAGCAGTCTTAAAAATTCATCACATCTGAGAACTCAGGGCAATCTGACTTCTAACCTCCTCCTAACACTCTCCTAAAACTTTTCTTTGCTAAAGTCACCAGTGAGTTCTTAATAGTTAAATCCAATGGCTTCTTTTCAATCCTGATTTTATTGGTCGTCTCAGCTACATCTAAAGCTATTCAGCACTTTCTCTTTGAAAAGCTCTGTTCCTTTGGCCTCTGTGATACCACACTAGCTTTTCTCCCCCTCTCCCCCTCCATAACCAAGCCTTTCATTCTTCTGTTCATGTGCTCCGCCTCCCAAGCTAGCCCCATAAACTGATGGTTCTGTTTTTTTATGGCACATTAAAATCACCTAAATCACTTTTTAAAAAATTTAACTTTGTTTGAATTTGGCATCATTTACAGACAATAAATTGAAGTGCCTGGTTCAATTAATTTTTAAAATATATGATTGCCCAGACTCTGACTCCACAGATTTGGATTCAATTGGTTCAGAGAGGAACCAGATGTAGGTATTTCATAGCAGTACCTCAAAGTGATACCAATGTGTAGCTAGGGCTGAGAGAACCACAAATATCTGTTTTCTCCTTTGCCCAGTGCTCTACTCATTTTCCCCAGATTATTTTACCCACTCTTATATTTTTAATTGTCACCTGAATGATGATCAATTCTCCAAGATTCCTGGCATTCATCCTCCTCTAATTATTGCCCAGAGGTAACAAAGCTAACTGAGCACAGTGAAGACCTAAGGAATAGCAGATTTGCTTCTTCCTAATCACCTCCTTCCTGCCTCTCAAAGGAATCACACATATACTCTGACCCATCTCCCCCTGACTTTCAGCACTTGCAAACCGGTTAATTCAAAAGTTGATAAAGATTTTCTGTAAATGGTCCCATTCTTTTTGTCTCCTTTCCCAGTTCTCCCCCTGCTTCTCCCCAGTTAACTCAAGAATATCTTTCCTCCACCCCCAGTCCATTCTTTCTTTGTATGAGCCACAAATGTCCTTCATTTTAACTTATGAGAATAGAACTCAGCATTAGATGGCTATGAATCACATATCATACAATAGATGAGAAAGTGCTTTGTTAACTGCAAAGCACCAGGCATGCTAAAGTATTTTAACTATCACACAGTATATGCTTAATAAACACAATTGAATTAAGAGGGGAAAAAAAGCCACACATTGTAAGTAAAACCAGGCATAATAATACGTGATTGGCAACTCCATTCAAGACGCTTAAAAGTGTCTCAAGTTTCCTGTCAGAATCTCTGGAAGAGACAAATTTATCTTTTATTCTCTAACTACCTTTCTTTCCTTCAAACCCCAGTATGCAAGACACAAAAGATATTCTTCATCCTTTAATCCATTAGAGCCTGGCTCTTGGCCCTCACTATTCTACTAACACTGCTCAGGGAAAGGTCAACTGTTACCTGCTAGTTGACAAACCCATTTGTCTAATTTCTGTTGGTATTCTACTTATCTTTCTGCAGGATGTGAGTCTGCTGACTTGCTCCATTCTGAAATTTTCTCCACCCCCAGTCTTCTGGGTATCCCTTTGGCTACTTCTCCTTCTCCCTTTCTGACCATTTCCCCCCTGGGTATTTGTTTGATTCCTGCATTTTCCTCTTAAACATTCTAATCCCCAAACTCACTAATCTTGGCCTTCTTCACCTCTCATTGGACATACTCTTCCTGGGTGATCACAAGGTTTCTATAATCATATATATGCAGATGCCCCCCAAATCTCTTATCTCCAGCCTCAACCTCTCTTGCTTGTGTGTGTGTAATTATGTAACCCTTTACTTAAAAACCTCTGCTGTCTCTTTGCTGTTGCAACAAATTTGTCTGCATTGCCACTGCACCCTTCCATATCCCCACTGCATGTATCTGCCATTTCCTTTATTTGAAATGCCCATTCATCAGGTTCTTCTACAGACAAAACTACTATTCATCCTTCAAACACAGCTCAAATGCCATTTTCATCATGAAATCTTTCTTGGATTGTCCCAGGGGTCCTCAAACTTTTTAAACAGGGGGCCAGTCACTGTCCCTCAGACCGTTGGAGGGCCGGACTATAGTTTAAAAAAAAAAACTATGAACAAATTCCTATGCGCACTGTGGGCCCGGGACGAGTTGGCTCTAAGCAGGACAGGCAGCGGCACCCGGCGGGCCGGATAAATGTCCTCAGCGGGCCGCATGTGGCCCGCGGGCCGTAGTGTGAGGACGCCTGGTTAGTTGCTCTTTAGCACTCTGTGCATACGTATCATTCTACTGCATATATACCTCTCTTCCCTTGCACTCTCTGAGTCCCTTGCACTCCAGGGCCCTAGCACTGTTGCCTAGACCCTGCTATTTGATCAAGAAATATTATTTGGATGAATTCCATGTTTTTCTTTATTTGCTTACATTACATCATTTTTCCTAGATTTGAATTACACATAAAAACATAGTAACTGCACTATAGACAAAATGGAATTTAGTTGGCCAACCTAAGATCCTAACATTTACAAAATAGAAACTGAGGAACCTCATGGGAAAGAACCCATCCTAAGGGAGAAAGAAGTGAAAGGCTTGGAATGAATGATCAGCTTGACCTACCAATAATAAAACAAAAATAAACTTAAGACCCCAACAGACTTTGGTCATGGAAAAAGGAGGATAATACTTAGTATTTTGTGCAATCTGTCATGGGCTTGTCTTTGGGCCTTGCTGTATGAAGTCAAATATTATGGACATCAAGACTGAGGGCTGGCCCAGCCAATGTGGCTCAGTGGTTGAGCATTGACCTATGAACCAGGAGGTTGTGGTGCGATTCCCGGTCAGGACACATGCCTGGGTTGTGGGCTTGATACCCAGTGTGGGGCATGCAGGAGGCAGCCGATCAATGATTCTCTCTCATCATTGATGTTTCTCTCTCTCTCTCTCTCTCTCTCTCTCTCTCTCTCTCTCTCTCTCTGTTCCTTCCTCTCTGAAATCAATAAAAATATATTTAAAAGAAAAAAAGCAAACAAACAAAAAACCCCTGAAGGCTGTTTCTCTAACGAAGTCTGTAAGACTCTGAGACATAATACTGCTCGGTACACTGGTGGAAAGACACTGAAGGAAGAGAGCGGCATTTCCCCCCACTCTGCCACTGACCACTGTCAAGCTCTGGCACTGTGAAGGCATGACAGTGCCAGCGCTAGGCAACAGCAGGTGCAGAAATGCCTGGTATTATAGGCGAAGGTAGAGGAACGGGGTGGGTGACTGTGTTTGTGAAATGCCCCCTGAGAACTCCTAGAAATGCTTCTGAGACCCCTTATAGGCAGCTGAGGTTCTGAACGTGTCTGTGGAGACAAGATCCAGGAAAATTTGTGTCTTATTATTGATGTGAAATAGAGAGGCCTAGGAAAATGTATGCTTTGTTTTGCTGTAAAGATATTTTCCCTAATACTTAGTTTGTTTTTGTTCTCTGTTGAATACCATTGTTTCTCGTCCCCTATCTATTCTCAAATGGTAAATTACACCTTCTCATTTATACTGTTATCTTGCTGATCCATAAAACTAGGATCATGTGTCTCCTGAGTTTCTTCTTGTTTTTCAAATTTCGTTTTCTTGGTTGCCCCTGTGTGGTTCTAAAACCAAATTACATTTATTCTGTTTCCTGGTTTCATTTCTTTCTAATGCTTCTCTTGTGTGTTTTTTTAATGTCTAGAACTATATATCAAAATCTAGTCACAGCTAGAATAGCTAAGTTAGATATTTACCTATTGCTGTATTGCTGAGAAGCCTGTTTATATATACTTACAGTGGGTAAAGAATGGAGAATTCAAGTTGGTTAAAGCAGGGGAAGCAAGTGCTAAGCACTGATAGCTATTCAGTAATATAACAGAGACGGCATTGTATATTAATATTTAAGTGTGCTTTTCACTTCTGCAAGGTGTGTGTGTGTGTGTGTGTGTGTGTGTGTGTGTGTGTGTGTGTGTTTTACCCTCCAAAGCTTACCTTTGATCTTATAAAGACAAAGTCAGAAATACTGATGGGCAGTTCTTTACAAAGTCGATTGTAAACACATGAAATTTAGTACATTAAGTGCTAACAAAGAAGGTACAGAAAGATTTGGCAAGTTCATAGATGATAGATCCACAGTAGATTATTAAGGAAAACTGAGATGGTCCCTTTACCCACTAAGTTTCTAGCAAGCAAGTCCACATTCTAGGGATGCAAAGGCTCTTGAGAGGTGAGGGGATGGGGAAGGTACTCTAACTCCTGCCCAACCATACAATTCCTATCTCATTACGCATATATAAGATTGTGTTGCAATTAGATTGTGTCGCAATTGATCACATATCTTACATTCATGTTTTCCCAAGCAGTATGCAAACTCCTTGAGGCAAGTGGCCTATTTGGTGTTCCATCTTCAGTACCTAACCCAGTATATGACACCCAGGAGGCAGTCACCTGAATTGCACAATTGTTGAATGAATACTATCTATTCCTATAGCTTCACTTACCCCAATAGGAATTCATCTTCCATCAGCACTCATCTTCCTGATCCTAGCAGTTTTCTCCTGTAACCCACCTGTCCTCCCAACTAATCACACTCAAAAGCCGAGTCTCATCCTGGACTCGTGGTTACTCCTCTTCCTCTACATTATTTCCTTTGACTAAGACTATGACAGAATTATCCCCATTCATTGCTTGCAGTTCTATAGATGAAATGTCTTAATATATAGCTTTGATCATGTTCCTCCACTGCTTAAAAGCCTTCAGTATATCGCCATTGCCTACAGATTTATATGCTGACACCTTAGCATCTTATTCTAGCACTCTAGGATATGGCACCAATCTACTTTTCCAGAATTATCTCCAAACTTTTATACTTTATAGAACTACTAGCTGTACTATTTGCTATTCTCCAAAAATACTTGTATTTTCTTACCTCTGTTTTTCTTAAGGACATTTCATTCCACTGAAATGCTTACTATCCCCACCTCCATCTCCTACTGCTGATTTCCATTCTCATCCTTCTAGGCCTTTATCTCCGTGTGTGTTTTTTTCCTGACATATCCATTAAGTCATGGTATTTCCCTTCTGTGAACTCACATAATATGCTATTGATACCTTTTGTATAGTACCTATTATCATCTGTCTCACTCTGCAGTATTTCTATACTTTTTTATCTTTCCTACAAGACACAAGGGTCTTATAACTAAGGCTATCTTATTTCTGCATCTTCCATCATTTGTAATACAGCACCTTTCACAGAACATATGCACGATACATTAATGAATGTTTAGGGGCTCATTTCCTAATCTCAGAGTTTGACATCAGCAAAGCTGTAATCTGGGTTGATATTCAGCCAGTATGAATTAATACAACCATAGTGGCCACTTAGTGCCTGTGTATATTCTGACAGGTTGGGGCCTGTGCGACATCAGTTATTAATATTTTAAATATCACTCCTGATATGATAGTCTCCCTTAAAATGTCTTTTGGTGCCCTTAATAGAAACAGCACACTGAGCTGAAATGGCTGGCAGCAATACTTGGGAGCTCCTTCTGAGTTACCTAATGTGGGTTACTCTTGGGGAGGGGACATAGGCTCAGTGTGGGAGATCTCTAATTTAGGCAACTAATTATACCATTTATTAACATTTTAACTTTCTAATGGAGAATACAGACTCTCACCTCATTTTGTTTAAATATGGCATTGAAAACACTGCAATTAGACGCAGAATTGTAGAGCTCTGTATTTTATATACTGTCATTTCCATCTGTAAGTGATGCTAACAAGATGGAAAGCAGAGCAGAACATCTTTGCTATTTGTGGTGGACTCTGATTTCAGATTTTTGCCTATTTCCTCTTATTTTACTTTACTTGGAGGAAATAGCCATTTTTTATAATTTGGTTTTACTGCTTGTATCTCACCATGTTGAAGTGGAGGTCATTAGAAAGCAGCAAGGATGCCGGTGTTGAATAAGGAAATTGTAACAATACAAAATCAATGGTATCTTGGAAAGGAACCAAATAAGGTGCCTAAGAAAGTCAACACAAAAAGAGGCCAGCAGGAAAAGATGGTATAGTTAGGAAAGGCAGGAAGAAGGAGGAAATCTGGAAAAGTCCCTGGTTCTGTTGCTTATAGAAAGGGGCAAGCAGACGGGAGAGTTTTGGGCAGACTTGTCTACTCTGTGCCTGCCTTTCCCTCTCTCTTTCTCCAAGATGCTTCATCAATCATTGCCGCTGCCTGCCTTCTAGTTTCTTTTTACCGCTGGACATTTGCATTGGCTGCTGCCACTTGGAATGACTGCCAGGGCTAAATAGGCTGATATTTTTGACCCTCTGTGCTCCTGGAGGCACTCCAGCTACAAACCAAAAGAGAGCCCAATTTAGATTACTTGGAAACAGTACTGTAAATTTATGCCATTTCTGAATATATTCTTGGTGTTTCACAGTTGACAACACTATATTCCCTTGAGTGCCAAACTCACAGAAACCCCATAGAATGATCGCTCTCTCCCAGTAGTCTTTCTAGAGTCAGTCTGAAGTGTGAGACTAATCAGACAGGGGGCTCAGAAAATGTATTTTTAAAATAAACAGACTGGAGAGATGATGGCAGTTCTTTTAAGGCACAGAATAACTTTTACTTATCAGTTGCTTAACAGAGAACTGCATTGATGTACAAATTATTTCAGTTTGCTTTCCACTGACTATTAATGTTCTGATAATTCAAGAAAAAGCAGTAAAGGTTTTTGTTTTCCTTAAGAGATGAAAGGGGACCAATAGCATTCTAGAACATTCTCATTTCACAGACAAAGACTGAGGCAAATGGAATGGCCACCTCATAATTACAGAGAAGTAGTGCTCCTAACATTCTGCCAATGGAGCATTACCTTAAGAAGTTAATATGAGCATATAAATAAGGATTTTAATTTTCTTTCCTCCAGGCTTCCCCTCTTTTTGTAGCCCATCTTCAATGTCTTCAGACACACAAAGCAGTCTTATAATCCAACCAAAACACTTCTCTCCTCTCAACCATATCTTACCTTCAAGAAGATGAATATAACTTATACTGTCTTCTGCCATTGCCAAAAGCTACCGGAATATCTCTGCACTGGGCTCCATTTCTTTCACTGGTTTGTTGGAGTACAATGGTTTTGAGAGGCACCAATTTGCATTCTAATGATATATGATAGTTTCCAGTCCAGATTCAGAATATTTTTTTGAAATGCAGGTTATTCAAGGCAAATCTTATAACTCTAAATGAAGTAGAGTTTACATATTTACTATTAATTTTCCTTTTTTATTTACTTCTCTATATAGCTTTTACAGTCCATGAAGAGGACATTTCAAATTAGCACGCCTAATTTCTTCCTCTACTTTAAGAAAGATATGAACTAAAAAAAATATAAGAACTTACTTAGAAGAGATGGCCAGCTCAGCCTATTTGGATTATACTGAGTGGAACTCCTATTTACCTCCGCCATAGGGTATAAACAGAGAAGGTGGACAACTCTCTAGTTACACTTGAGTGAGGGAGGTTGTTTTCATGTTTCTAATTCTCCTGAGATCAACTTTCATTGTGTGGCTTTGTTACTAAAACACACAAACATGGGTTTCAATGCTTGGGACTTTCAGGGATCTTAGATCATCTGTGTCTCTCCTCTTTTTGTTAACATGGAGAATGGACTGTACTGCAAAGCCACAGCAGCCTCTAGAAAGAAACATTATCTCTGTTTCCTTACCTGTAAATAGCTAATGTGCTATCCTCAGGGCCAATTATTTTTAATGATTTAATTACATTTATGGTTTTAAAGCACACCTTCCACCCAAACCACGTGCTCAGGAAATAACAATTAAAATATTTAATATTAAACACAGTGGGAGTTCTTGTTTCAGAATGTTTTTTGCAAAGTCTATAGTTATTTGAAGATACTTTTACCAGGTTGAAACTTGCAATCATGGAGATGGAGAAGCCTGCTGAGACTTCACACATGAACTGAGATCAAGTGTTAAAAAACATCTTCCAGGGCCAAGTTTTTCTGTTTGTTGTGTGTGTGTGGTTTTTGTTCGTTTGTTTGTTTGTTTTTTGGTGTGTGTGTGCGGGGGGAGTCCTTGGCTCTGAACATTCACATTTGACAATCCCAGTGAGCTCAAAGGGGTCTTACCTGGATTCCTGGGAATCCGCTTCCTGCGGTCTCGGAATGCTGCACCTGATTGTAGGGCTTCTAGAAGATTATCCATCACACCAGTCTCATCACCCTCTGGAGGGAAGGAGAAATCAGAATTAATCTTGGAGCAATTAAAGTTAAACTACAGGAAAATAAAGGAAAAAACTCCTGTCAGATTTACATAATACCCCTAAATTAAAGACATATATCTGTTTTAACATAATGGATCCTGTCAGTTTCTGGCACCACTGACTACTTTGCTTATTACGCACCATTAAGCAAAATTCATGCCAATCCCACTGTTCTTTCAACTTAAAGACCTTGTCTTTTGTATTATTGATGACATGCTCAGTATGCAAATAAACAGTAGCTGATCAGCTACTGCTGCCTTCCTGTTAAGATTCTTATAAGATATTCCTAAGCAAGAAACCACTGACCCGGCTTAATGCAATCAATGCACAGGGTATGATTTGATGAAGCAGAGTTACACAAGGTTAAATACTGATTGTATTAATACCTTCAGCATTCAACCATCATCTGCAACTATCTCAAAAGACACTATTTGCAAAACACATTTGCATTCAATTCCTACCTAATCCATATCCTTTTCCCATTTCAAAATGCTGACATTATTAAAGAAGGAAAAAAAAAAAGGTGACCACATCATCTGAAAGGCCACATTTTACATTTGAGAAACATTAGCCAGACTCTCCTCATCCCTTTTAGAATGCTGCTGTGTTTCTAAGCTTTTCCTAAGAGAAAGAACGGTTAAGAATCCACGGGCGAGTACTCAAAAAATGTTTCTGGAAATTCCTAATGGCAATGTATGTAGAACATTCCACCTTTGACAACTCTGGCCATCAAAAACACTTTCAGATATGTAGAGCATTTGTCTCAAGGTGTCAATTGCCAGAAACTCTCTACTGCACTGTGGCTAATGCACAGGCAATGAAAAGGACCCTAACAAGATAGTTAATGTACGTGGCAGCTAAATGTGTGGGTTTGGGGTAGAGGGCACTGGTAGGAGGGTTAAGAGAAGCAAAAGTGAGGAATGAGGAAGAAGAAATTGTTTCTAATGCTATTCCCAAGTTAAATTTAAGTCCGACTTGTTTAAAGAATTTACTATGGGGTATCAGGCAACAGAAAGAAAATATTCTCTTATGGGGCAAGAACAAGCTAAAATATTTATGAGTATGCTGTTCCTTTGACTTGAGATGTCTTTAATATTATGATCACTGATTCTAAAATTAATTCTCTAATACAGGATATTGAATGGAAAACAAAAAGGGAAACAGAGGTCCTCTGGTCTAATATATGGTGAAAACAAGAAAAATAAAAGGATTTTAAAACAGGAAAAATAAAAGGAAAGTAGAACCCTAGTGACCAAAGAAGGAAAGGGTATTGCGCACTTTTAGGAAGGCTGCAGGTATTTGAACAAACCCCTGCTCTTTACAATAGAAAAAGAAAAAGAGGAACTGAAAGTAGTTGGGTGTGACTGGAATGCATCTAGGAAAATTAAATTTTATGCAGGAGGCACTTGACCTTTGTTGTACCTTTTAATCTGCCCAACAACACTGTGAAATAGGTATTCTCTCTGTTTTTCAGCTGGGGATACTAAAACTTAGAGAGTTTAAGTTTCTTGTTTCAGATCACACTGCCGGCATGTGGAAGGGTCTAGGAATGAATCCAGATCAATCTGCCACCAAGACCAGCCCTCTTTGCATGACACCCAGCAGGAGATGAATGGACTAGGCCTATGGTGGCCAGATGATGAAACATCATAATCTTATGATCTAATTTGGGCATTATCCTATAAATAAACCAGCACTGTGCAATAGTTATATAATGCATGCCACAAATGTGAGCCATGTAGATAGTTTTAATTTTTCTAGTAGCCATATTAAAAAAAAGAAAAAAAAGTGAAATTAATTTGAATATATTATGTAAATATTTAACTCAATATATACAATAATTACATATTTTACATCTATTTTCTCAGACTAAGTATTGAAAATCTAATGTGTTTATTCCAGCACATTTTACTCCAGATTAGCTACATTTCAAGTGCTCAATAGCTATATGTGGCTCCTGGCTACTGTATTAGGCAGTATAGCCATAAGTGATTGGAGGTGACCTGATCAGATATATGCTTTAGAAAGACTTGTCAAACAGCACTGTGGTTGAAGACAAGATGGCATGACAGGAGGCAGGAAGATGTTTAGTTAGGAGTATAGGCTAATTGTCTCAGTAGGAGAGAAAGGACTGAACGAAGGGGTCAGCAGAGTGAATGGAGAGAGTGGATATTGTGAAGGTATTAATACTGTCAACAGGATCTTGCTGAGCTGCTGAGGTCAAAGGGAAGGAAGGGAAGGAAGCTAGATGACCAGGGATAAACAGGTTGAGAAAATGTGATGATTTTTTTGAGATTATTTTTTAAGGAATAGCTCAGTAGAGATATCCAATAAAAAGTTGGAAATATGAGCCTGGAACCCAGGAGTGAAGACTGAGCTGGAACTGAAAGATCTGAGTGCTGGTGGAAGATGGATGAGATTACCCTGAGACAGTGTATGAGATGAGGAGGGGGGGGCATAGCATGCAATTCCTGAGGACCCCAATCTATATTATAAAAGGCCTGTGGCCGTAACGCCGTAATGACCGGTCACCAGGAGGTTCATTGATGGGTCTCACTGCATGGCGGGTCTGGGATCTCACGCGATTACGCACGCAGGGCCTCTAGTTTTTAATAAGAAGTTAGGAGAAGCAGAACTGCAAAGAAGACATGGAAGGAATTTTTAGAGTTATAGAAGCATAACCAAAAGAGAGCCACAGTACAACTGAATTGAAGTGTCCTTATAAAAATATTCATTATAAAGATCATGTAGAAAATAAATATATGTATACAAGTGAAAATAACAGAATACAAAACAGTATGCATTTATGATTTTACATAAATAATACGCAAAACTGAAAAAATTTATAACATAATGACATCATGGATACCATTTCAATAAAATTTTTTGATGTTATCATATTGTATACAGATAAAAAATATGGAAAACAAGCATGACATAGAAATTAAAAAAATAAATCCTCTTGCTTAATTTAGTGGTTGTCATCTGACAACACTGATCAAAATATAATGTTAGACCATTGTTTCTGAACTTTTTTTTTTCATTATCATCCCCCTCTCCCCATGGAACTATTTTAGACATCTTTTTCCTAATCTCTCATCATTAAAATTTAATATATCACAGATATACTACATATCTGTTTATGTATTGTGGATCTTTGGAGGACTACAAACCTTGTAATATCTAAGATTTTTCTCTGCCCACCTCCCAAAGAAAAAATATTCATCCCCTTAGGGGTGCTACTGTCCCTGCTGAGAAGGCATATGCTAAATGGTTCTTTTTTTTTTTTAAAGGCCAGGTCTTTGTGAACATCGCTGATGTATTAAAAGAAAGAAATGTAGGTTCCAGTCCACCATTACTTTTTCATTTGCTTCATGATAACTTTCAAAGGATCTGAGAGATTTTTATGAAATGTCTGACACTAAAGAATGAAGGTTATATGAATATATCATTGAACTGATTTATATTTCAGTTAGTCTTCCTAAAACAAAATGGAAGCCAACATGATCATTTGAAAGACGTTATCCTTCATTTTAAATAAATTTCAGGGAAATTTGGTATGTCATTGAATTGTGTAAGGTTGGCAGTTCACTTAGAATTTCCAAGTTCATAGAATCATTCATTCTACTTACATGTGATTAGCAGTAAGTAGCTGGGATTTTTGTTTGTTTTTAATTTTTTGGTCTATGTGATCAAACTGAGGAAAAATATCTTTTAAGTGTGTGTTTTGAAAGGGAAAATAGCTTTTACTTTTTGAGTTACATAGAAAAATGTGCTTTCTTACAATTTACAATACCTATTTTACTGAGCAAAAGAATTATCACAGAGAAAATTGTTAATGCTTCTTAGCCACTAGAATGGTAATATATAGGCATGTCTGAGAAGTAGCAATTCAGAGACAACTTTCTAATATTTCCTCATGAAACAAGATCACAGACAGTATTAAGGAGCTGAGTGGGTTGTATGCAGTCCTGTGGGCTCTGTGTGAGCTACGTATCTTTGGGTAAAATGAAAGGTATGGGTTGTACCTTGTATTTCATGTTTCCAACAATGTTGGTCATTCAGTGGGTGCTGAATGCTTGCTGATCTCAATTTTCACCATCAACATTTACCTCTATTGAATTGACTTAATTTCCTCAGAAGAGTTTGGAGATGCCACTGATTAAAATTAGCACTAGGTGAATTAATGATCTCTGTTACACCTCTGTGTAAGGCTATTCCCCGATGGCTAGCACAAACTTATTTAGTGGTCATTCTCTATGGGTTTCTCAATTTCTGCATATTTTGTGAATACAGGAGTTGATGGCCTTCATTTTAAACTATATTTTTAAGGATTTTTTTAATAGTGAACAGCCTTGAAAGGCATAATGTCTCCCTCCAGAGCAGAGGGCAGGTTTGTTTGATTTCAAAACATTATATTTCCATGTAGGGCAGATGTCAGGCAGGTTTTCTTTCAGTCCATTATAAAAGACTGAGTTCCCTAAGCCTGGGTTCCTCAGCTGTGACAGGAAACAACTGTGTGCATAGCGTCCACCTGGGCCCACTTTGGCGTCTCCCCTTGGGAGCTGGAAGGCAGGGAAAGCAATGTGAACATGAAGCTCACACTGCTTGCTGTACCATGAGTTCTTTGTCTCTGACCCTGGATCTCGTGTCTTCTGCCAACATACCTGAAACTGTGGTAGACTGACTTTTTAACATGTCAGTAAGGTAAAATTTCTGACCCTATACAGTCTTTGAAAATACTCTGAGCCATCCTTCCTTTTTAAGCATTATTAATTAGAACACCCCTTATTATTCTAGGAACCTAAACACATGGTGCTTGGACTTTCTCATTAACTAAGACAACACTCCAGTTCATTACTCCTCAAAAATGACAAAACTAAAGCCAATACTATAAAAATCATTTCATAAGATCCTAACTACCTGGGAATAATGGCTTTAATTCACTATTACACAGCCTCCTTGAAATCTCTATTGTTTACTTAAGGCTTTCTGGAAAAGTTGAGCTGCTCAAAGTTGAAGAAGTTGCCATCAACCAATCAATGTAAAGTGACCCAAAAGAAGCCAAAGGCTTTTTGCTGATGGTAGAACCCTAAGTAAGATAATACTTATGTAGATTAAGTAATTTTTAAAACTATATCTGTGCTCTCTGTGGGAAAGACTCATGGAAGAATTGGGACTTAAGCATCTGAAAACAATACATTAAAAAGGCTGGGTAATGACTGGTTTAAGGACAGTAAAATCTAGACTTATTAAGTCCTAGCACACGGGCATGTATTCACTCACTTGCTGTGTGTGTGTGTGTGTGTGTGTGTGTGTGTGTGTGTGTGTGTATAAATTTACAAATATTGTAATGCAGTTAAGTGTACAGTTTGGTGAGTTTTGACAAGTAGCTTCACTCATATAATCACCACTGTAATCAAGATATTGAACATTTCCATCACCCCCAATTAGTTCCCTCTTGCCCCCACTATTCAGAGGCAACCTCTGCTCTGATTTCTACCATCATATATTAGTTTTGCCTGTTCATATCATATAATTTTAAGAGTAAAATGTGTTGAGATCATTTTGAATCAGTGTAGCTACCTGAAATTAAATATGTGTAGTCTACTTGATAAACCATGAGGACAGCAACTGAATTGAAAGGTACAGGAGTTACAGTTGGGTAGGTAAGGTCAAAGCAAAGTCCTAAAGGGACTTGGATATCAAAGAAAGAAGTTTGAACATGCTTCAAGTGACTCTGAAAAGTCATTGGTAGATCTTCAGCAAGATAGTGATGTGATAAAGGTGACATTTAAGATCAGCATCACAGTAGTATGCAAAATGGACCAGGGTGTGAGAAAAATGAATTATACATAGGACATAATTTAATTTGCAGTGACAAATATTATTCTGCCTAACCCTGAGCAAAGTAGAATGGTTAATTTTGGCATTAACGGTGGAAGACGAAATAGGAAAGTAAAATTGGTTTTGTGAGCAAGGTCATGAGCAGTAGTAAATGGAAGCTGACAACATAGGAAGGCAGTGATAAGTGGAGTGCAAGAAAAATCAAGGTTAGATTCAATCTTTTTTACACTATCTATTATGGTCCAGATTAAGACCATGTTGCAAGATGTATGGATTTGTAGATGACACAAAACTAGAAGACTGCTCAGTTATCAAAGAAGAGGGAATCAAAATCCCTTCTCTAGGAATCTAATAAAAATAAAGGCACGGAGCTGGAAATAGCTCTTATAATTCAACATGAAACAATAAATGGTAATAGACTAAGCAAAAGGCAACCACAATATGATGAAGATAACACAGTGTGCTTCAGGACCTTAATACCTAAGGGTAATAATCAACAATAAATGAGTCAGAAATAAACAAAATCAAACCAGTTGGTAAAGCATGGTATCAACAGACATGACAAAAACTTGAGCGACTTGTACTGCAGTCCATAAGTATCTAGAAAGCCTCTATCTGATTGGAGGTTTCTGTTAGTTTGCAGTTTAATTAGAAATGAGTGAAGAATGGAGATTGACTTGGTAAATCAACAGATGGTAACAGGATAATAGTTTGTGAAGTTATTTATGGCCATGAAAAGTGTTTAAGAAAATCAAGATATTATTCCAAAGAGATAAGAGGGCATAAGTAGAATGTATAAAGTTCTAAGGGAAATAATGAAGGCAGATGCTCCTGTTCAAAAGAGGAAAACTTCCAAGAGGGAAAAGAGGACACAGGAACTTAGAAGAAATTACCAGAAACCACAGGATGAGCTAAGGGCAGTGTAGCAATTACATTTATGCAGCAGTTGAAAATTTGTAAAACAAAACAGAAAAACATTATACTTCCAGGTTGAGGCCTTGCACAGTGGTGCGCACCAAAAAGCAAAATTAATTTCTGAGCAATTAAAGTTAAAACTATAGAGGGAAATGTTGGTTAGATAGTTCATTCATTCTGTATCTCCTTACCAGAACAGGTAATTAACAGTTTCCTGCAGTGAGGTAAATCATCAGATCCCTGATAAACTTCAAGTATTCTTCCTTAATAATTTTAATTTAAGGTTAATGTTTTAGGTACATTTTGTCATGGAAAAGGTACCATATTAGAGTCATAAGATAAATGGATATTCCACTCCAAAGTGATGAATGGTTAAGGAGTGATATCTACCCAAATATCTACATGATAGGTACTACCTAATAAATGTTTGTCAGGGGAACTGAATTGGTGAGTTAACTTTCCCGGATGTATCTGCACTTTAAAGAGGAGCTTGTTAACACAAATGAATGGATTTCTAAAAGGTAGAGTTTCAGTGAAGAAACTTTTTGGGCCAGAGGCATCTTTTTGGCAGTTTGCCTATGGTAAGACAGCTTGATAGTAAATGGTAGTTAAAAAATAATGTTTATGCACATTCATTTTCCCCCAGTTTACCTATATGCTAGAAGATTGGGAAAAGAAAACCACACATTCTATAAATAAGAAAACACCCAATAAAGCTGAATGTTAACGCTTACCAGAAAACTGCTGTTGATGCCTCTGGTAAAATATCTCACATTCAATATTTTAAGTAATTAATATTTCAAAGAGACCTTTGAAATACTCTGTGTCTTATCAGAACCAATCATTTACTAAGGGCATGGAACACTTGTGAAGGGAAAACTGAGTAAAAACAAACTTGGAAAAAGAATAAACTTAATTCAAAACCATCCACCAAAGTAAATCTAAGTTATTGTCTGAAAAACAAAACAAAGATGTCTTGCAAGTAAGAATATTAATGATACCTACCATTTATTGAGAGCATACTATGTATGTCAGGCCCTGCCCTAAGAGAGTCCTCACATGGACCTCTTTTCCAGGTACAGAAACTGAGGCATATTTAAGTGAAGTAACTCACTCAAGGTTGTAGCTGGGAAGTGAAAGACCAGCACTGGAACCTAAGAGGCAATCTGTAGGGTAGGGGTTGGCAAACTGGAGTCCTAGCAGTCACATCCAGACTATCACCTGCTTTTGTACAGCCTACATGCTAAGAATGCTTTTCACATTTCCAACGGTTTCTAAAAGATCAAAAGAATATTTTGTGCTTCATAAAAATTTCACAAAATTCAAATTTCAGTCCATGGAATAAATTCAGCTCGTTCATAGAAGACCTAGCTTGATTGGAACAGAGCCATACACAATTCATTATGTCCTGTCTATGCTGCTTTCATGCTACCACAGCAGAGCTGAAGAGCTGTGACAGAGACCTTTTGGCCTGTGAGGCCTAAGAGCTTACTATCTGACCCTTTAAAGGAAAAGTTTGCTGACCCCTGATCTAGATAGAGTACACACTGTCAACATCAACGTCACATAAGTATAGACCCACGTGAGCTCACAATCTGCTTCTGAGGTGCTGAAGGAGCTAGGCAACCTCTGTATCAGACAAACAAGGGCTCGCCAAGTGGGAGGTGGGAAAGGATGTGAGCAATCAGTGTAAGCTGACGTAAAATTGAGATGCTTCCATTTAGAGGGGAAAAGCCAAGAATGAGGCAGAACGAGGAAGCAATGGTTGTATACACACTTCTATCTGGATTTGCATTTAGGAGTCCTTGAAGTTCGTTCCTCAAGAACAGTTACAAAAAGTCTAAAAAGAGCCCGGCTGTGTGGCTCAGTGGTTGAACATCAACCCATGAACCAGGAGGTCACAGTTCGACTCCCGGTAAGAACACATGCCCGGGTTGTGGGCTCGATCCCCAGTATGGGGTGTACAGGAAACAGCCGATCAATGATTCTCTCTCATCATTGATGTTTCTATCTCTCCATCTCCCTTCTTCTTTCTGAAATCAATTAAAAAAAAACATTTAAAATTTTTAAAAAAGATTTTTCAAAGGCCAGTGGGAGACCTATTTTGCAAGTTTTGATTTCTTGTTTGAGAAGCAGCCTCTGACTGCCTTGGAGTAAATTCAGCAGCTTTACAGACCTAGCTCCTTCCCTATGAACTTGAACTGGACTGCCATATCAGAATATAATACCGTGAGTCATACCCTACCATCTTCATAAGAAATACAAACACAGCCTAGTGGAGGAGAGGAGAGGGAAAGGGATAGTTTCAGCTTCTGCAGCACCACCATGAGGTCAAATGTGTCCTTATATCTTCCTCAGTGCCCAGCAAAGGCCTGAGGCAAGTGTGGGAATAGAAGTGGCTTTTCAGACTGTCAAACTTCAGGGGGAAGGCAAGGGAGGGATGGGGTGGGATAAGAGATCAACCAAAGATTTTGTATGCATGCACATAAGCATAACCAATGGACACAGACACTAGGGGGGTGAGGGCATGTGCCAGGGGATGGGGGAGGCCCAGGGAGGTCAATGGGGGAAAAAAGGAGGCATATGTACTCCTATCTGTAATACTTGAAATAATAATAATAAAAAAAAAAACAAGAACATGAACAACAACAACAAAAAGAACAGCCAAAATGAGAGTGAAGTCAGGCAGTTTTAACAAATGTCACACATCACAGAAAAAAATGGCAGCCCACCACCAAGTATAAAAGTGTTGTAAATCATAACACTGGTACTCTCAATTGGCTGATGCTTGGAGTATAGGAAACAAGTGGATGATTCATCAGTTGTCAGCCCAGCTTTGCAACCAATCAGTGCTCTTCCTTCATTCACCAGATTCTACAGTGGGCCAGCTCTCCAGCCAGGTTCCTGTACAACTACAGACAGGCCCTAATAACATAACTCCACTTTTTGCACAGGAACTTAACTGCTGTTTATCTATTTTTTAAAGGCAAAAAGTCTTGGTGTGTGTATGCATGCATGTATGAGTGTGACCGACCACCTTATTTACTTAATCTTTTATTCCTCACTGGAGGATATGTTTTTATTGATTTGAGAGAGAGAGAGAGACATCAATTGATTGCCTCCCATATGCACCATGACCGGGGAAGGAGCCCGAAACCCAGACATGTGCCCTGACCAGGATTTGAACTGGTGACCTCTCTATGCATGGGATGACACCCAACCAACTGAGCCAAACCAACTTATGTGTCCTTAATACAGCTGCCCCTTTCACATTCCCGAGTATATCCCTTTTTAAACATGATGATATTATACACTTTTTTAAAAAGCAAAGAAGTTCGAAAACAGGCATGTATAACTAGTTTACTGAGAAGTCTCAACTCAGTAAAGATAAAAACATCAAATTGTTTTTTATTTTCTTCATCACTGCTCTCAGACATGCAATGTCAAATCTCCCTTTCATGTCCCTCACTGATATCTTGGGAAGATTCCATAATTTTCTGGTTGTAGTTTTCATATTAACTTTATCTTTGCTTGCAAAGGGTTTCCTTCCCCCCTTGCTGGTTAGTCTTTTAGGCCCAGGTACCAGAAGAACAGAATGAGTGGCATAATCTGATCCCTCACTCACTCCCTCTCCCCTCTCATGGAGCTATTAGATACCTCAGTGGGTTGGGGTATTGAGGAAGGAAAAGGAAAAGAGGGAATGTCTGTTAACTGGTTACAGTTATAACCCTCTTGATAAACATGTTACATGATTTGCAAGAAACAAAGGTGAGGGTTGAATGGAAGGATACACGCAGACATAAGGAGGAATAGGAACCAGGTCTTAGCAGTTGTATGGGAGGCCTCATGAAGAACTGAAACACCATTCAAGATACAACCATGACTCTTACCCTCCAGCCACAGCAACATCCCTAGTCATCTATTGATGTTATTACTTTTGTCTTTGATGTACATTCTCACCTACCTATGCACTCTACCCAAGTGCACCTACTCTTAGTACCTGTTTTAATTTTCCCTTCTGCCATTTGCAAACTAATTATCCCTCTTTGTGTCTTTCAGCCCAAACTCCCCAAAAGAAAGAATCAAACTGATTCAACAAGTATAGGGCAGCCTTTTGGGATGTGTGTTTATGACAGGCTATTTCTAACAAAATACACCAGCCTACAGATGGCTGTCTCCACAGAATCAATTTCTGGCCCAATTAGAAAGGAGGGGAGGATAGCATGGCACAAAGCATGGTCAGCAATGCTTAAGAGGCTGTCTATTGCCACTTGCCTCAGGTGAGGAGCTGAAGGCATGTACTTCTAGCATGGTCAGCAATGCTTAAGAGGCTGTCTATTGCCACTTGCCTCAGGTGAGGAGCTGAAGGCATGTACTTCTGATAAGCATTATCATAACTCAATAGTGTAATTTACATTGATGTTTCAAAATGGGAGAGGGAAGGATTTACCGTTAAGCCTTGATCTAAATCCCTCAATAATTCCTTCAGAGGAGTTCAATACTCTGCTCCAGGAGAGAGCCAGTTTGACTCTGAACATACCTGGATTCTTTCTCCATCAACTAGAATGGATTTGTCCTCCTGGCAATCTCACTGCTATCTCCTGATGGAATTGAACCAACCCTTGCTGAAAGATTATTTAGAAAGCAGACCAAAGTGTCACTGGACATTCTGTGGCCTTTCTTTCTTAGACTCTGGAAAGTGATCTCACTTTCAAGGTTTCTAGTTCCCTTCTAAGATGGAGATGCCTTCATTTGTATCCCTGCTATTAACTCCCACTCGCATTTCAGGCCCCAAATCAGCTACCCCTGAATAATATTATTTATAAAATTTCATATCATCTCACACTCAATGTATCTAAGACTAATTTACTCATCCACAGATTTCCCAACCCAACCACACCCCTAATGACTTCTCATCACAATTTTCCCATGTCTGATTATACCCCCTGGTGTGGAACCTTTGAATGGTCTCTGATATTTTTTCTTTGTCTCCAAATTCAAAAAGTGACTAAGCTACACCACTTTTTCCCAGGCAATCTGTCATAGAACCAGAGTTTCCTCCCCAGGGCTTTAACTCAGCCCTTAACCTACATTGCCATTACATGACTCAATTGTTGAAATCTCTGATTCTAGTCTCCTACCTTACTAAACTGTAACTTTAACCACATCACCCCCTTCCCCACAATTCATTGCTCATCAGATCCAATCCAAATGCCAAAGGTCTCATTAATTATTTCTAGATTTTTCTTTGGCTCCTCCAACAACACCAGCCAGGCTACTTCTCTTTATCATTTTGTATATTTCCTGAGTGCTCACACCTATACATCCTCATGTGCCTAATCCTATCTAATAAAAGGATAATATGCAAATTAACTGTCACTCCATCACAAAGATGGTGGTGCCCATAGCCAGAAGATGGCGGCGCCCAGTCCTCTCAGCCCCGCCGGAGTCCCCCAGTCCCGCGGGGGGGGGGGGGGGGGGGCGGCCGCTGAGAGTGGGCAGCATGAACGGCCTGGCGGAAAGCTTGCTTTGTCGCCGCGGCATAGCCAATATGGCCACCCACATGAACCTTATCCCAGTAGCAAGTGCAGGGGTTTGTGCTCAGAGCATTTGGGTAAGGTCCCATGGCAGGGGGCAGGGGGAGATACTGGGTCTTACGTGATTTCATGTGATGGGTCACTAGTTAATAAATAAAAGATTAATGTAAACTCTAAAACAAAAAACTAATCAAAAAAGTCAAATACTATATATATCCAAGTTTAAATGGATATAGCCTTTGGAAAGATTATTATATGAATATACTTTAGATCACCAGATATATTCAAGAGGTCAAATTTCTAGAGCAGTGGTCGGCAAACTCATTAGTCAACAGAGCCAAATATCAACAGTACAATGATTGAAATTTCTTTTGAGAGCCAAATTTTTTAAACTTAAACTTCTTCTAACGCCACTTCTTCAAAATAGACTCGCCTAGGCTGTGGTATTTTGTGGAAGAGCCACACTCAAGGGGCCAAAGAGCCGCATGTGGCTCGCGAGCCGCAGTTTGCCAACACGGTTCTAGAGTAAGTGCATCAGAAATATAAATGACCTAAATTCTAGTAATTAAGACAATTTATATAAATACATATTAACAATATTCTGCTCTATTAAATAATTAAAATTTAGATAGACCTTAATTATCGGTTTTATTAAATAAAAGGAAGTTGGTCTCCAACAGAAAAAATTTAATTTCAAAATAAATAAATAAATAACTCCCTAAGGCAGATACTCATACTAAATTTAACCGATTGCTAATACCATTTAATTGAATCCAACCTTTAAACAAAAAAAGAAGACATATTAAAAGTAATATGGTAATTGTATATTAGGTGGTATTACCTTTTGGTGTTTCAAACAAACAAGGCAATAGTGATTAACCTCTTCATTATTTTATAAATGCATCTGGGGGGAAAAATAGCTCTTCTAAGTTCAAATTTTCTAAAATTGAAACCCACAAAGCTCTCAAGAACACAGGACAATAAAGCATAGGATGCTTCATTAGAGGAAGTCTCTAATTACAGATTATTGAATAAATAATATGGATTCCATTGAATTACAAGGAAGTTGACCAGTTGGTAGAAAATGTTATAGAATTACAAAATTAGGTACCAATACCTCAGAGATATAATTATGTCAATTTGTGAACATTATATGGTTCTTTTAATATAAAGTGATGAATGAAAATTATGCTTAAATAACCTGCTAAAAACTGGTAAAATCAGAGAAAATGCTGGCATTTAAAGATTGTCATTCTTAGAAGTTTAACTTCATAAATGCATTATTTCAAGTTGATGTTTCTACTTGACTTTTGTATTTCTTCAATTTTTATTTTTAAAGAGGAATTGAACAAAAAGGGAAAAAAAGAGGGAGAGGAAGAGAACCCACAAACATGGACAATAGTGTGGTGATTGAGGGGTGGTGGTAGAAGAGGGTATAGAGGGATTAATGATGATGGGAAAAAATAAAATAAATAATTAATTAAAATAAACTTACATTATTTATATCGTATACTAGAGGCCTGGTGCACGGATTCGTTTACTGTTGGTGTCCCTCGGCCTGGCCTGCGCCCTCTCGCAATCTGGGACCCCTCAGGAGATGTCAGAGGTCCAGTGCATGGATTTGGCCCGATCTCTACAGGCCAGGCCGAGGGACCCCACCAGTTCATGAATCCAGGTCAGTTTTGGCCTGATCCCCACAGGCCAGGTCAAAGGACCCCACCAGTACACGGGGCCTCTAACATGCATATAAGATCTTTGGTTAATCTCTTCCCACCCTCCCCCATCTTCCCTTTCCTCTGAGATTCATCAGTCTTTTCCATGCTTCCATGCCTGTGTGTTGAGCATCTGCCCCCTGGTGGTCATTGCATGTCATAGTTAATGGTTTAATGGTTGGATGGTCGCTAAGGCTTTTATATATATAGACTAAGGGCCCAGTGCACAAATCCGTGCACCTTGAAAGGAACTGTGGGCCGCAAGGCTGTGGTGGGCACAGGGGCAGGTCTCAGCCCATCCTCTGAGCCCATGCCTGGCCCCTTCCACTGCGGCCCCCAATCCTGTGTCTTCCAACATCCCTGCTCCTACTGCTGCCACTCCCACATGCTGATGGCGCAGGCCCCACATGTACCCACTGATGGCACGAAGCCATTGGGGCCGGCGCCAGCAGCGGGTGCAAGCAGTGACTGCTGCCCCGATTGCCCCTCAGGAGCAGGGGGAGGTGGAGAAGCCCTCAGGGGCAATCGGGGCTGACAGCCACCACTTGCACCTGCTGACTGAGCCAAATGATTGGGACCGGCACTGGGTGCCGGCAGCAGATGCAAACAGTGGCTCCGACGCCGGCTGCGGGTGTGAGCAGGGCTGGTGCTGCCAGCTGGTATGAGCGGCGGCTCCGGCAGTGGGTGCGAGCAGGGCCTTCGCTGGCAGCGGGTGCGAGAGGTGGCTGTCGGCCCTGATCACCCCTCAGGAACAGGGAGAGGTGGAGAAGCCTGGAGGGGCGATTGGGGCTGGCAGCCACTGCTCGCACCTGCTAACGGCACCGAGAGATTGGGGCCAGCGCCGGGCACTGGCAGCGGGTGCAAGTGGTAGCTCCAGCACTGGCAGCGGGTGCGAGTGTGGTCGGCACCAGCAGCAGGTGTGTGACCGCAGCATGTGGTAGCAAAGAATTTTCAGTAACCACCAGAGGCTTACCCCAATGACAGTGACCGGCACCCTGCCTTGGTCTGGCGCCCACGCTCACCTGCTCCACCATCCTGCCCCGGCTGACACCTGCCATGTTCCGCGCTCTGCCGCCTGCTGCTGACACCCGCCATGTTCCACGCGCACTCCCTGGTGGTCAGCGCACGTTATAGCGACCAGTTGTTCTGTTGTTCTGCCTTTCAGTCTATTCGCATATTATTATATAGGATTGTTTTATGAAGTAACTACATTGCTTTCTAGCTACTATCGTGTAACTACTGTTTGTAAATATTGTTTTTATTGAAATGGACAGAACTGTGGTCAGGGACAGACTTGTAAATAGGCACCTAATTTCTCTCTTAGGTTTAAATAGAAAAGACTTACAATTTTAAATTTGTTCAACCATGTCTCTTGTTGGGATAGTAGGCTACAGAGAGGAAAAGCAGGGAGGACTAGACACAGTTAATCAGTATTGCTTCAATCATTCCCTCAGCACATTGCTTATTTAGTTTTTAATTTACTCCTTCAAGCTTTCACACACAACCACTGGACGATTACTTGGTGGATAGCTGTGTGCAAAACCGAGAATGGCAATGCATCCTCTTAAGGTTACATTGCTGCAAATAAGTAAATTGTGTATTTCTTTCTCTATGTGGTCTAATTTGAAAATTAAGAGAAGTTTTGGCTAATAAATTAAGAGCCTTGCTGGTCAATCCAAGCAAAAATGAAATACTCTCTAAAAATCTCTACTTGTTTGATAGGTAATATATCTATAGAACAGAGAGAAAAATACTACAAATTTTTGGCCCCTAGAACACTAATTTAATAGAACATCCTAATTTTTATGTTATACTTTGGGCATGACTCAAGTATTTGCTGAAGCCAAAAATCTTCCATTTAGAGAAACAAGTTATTTTTGTAGTCTTTATACTGATAAATTACCTCAGATAAATATGTTATAAAAAAGAAATTGCTGGTTTTTATTAAATAAAGGATATTGAAGACTGTGGTTATTTTGCTTGTACACTGAACAGTAATATTTTTTAATATTCTTATTTTTCCTCTTTAAGATTAGTAAAAAAATATTCAAAATCAAATACTGTTACTCTTCAAAAATGGGGTTTAAAAGTGGTACCTGCCAAAAAGGTGGAGAGTAAGGAGGTTACTAAATGGTTCTTGGCAAAGATTTAGGACTCGAAGATATTTTGTTCTTTTTACGATTTGCTCACCTAAGTCCCAGTGAAATCTTTGCATACTACCTGATTTCATTAGATTGTTTATTTCCTATTTATAGCCTGCACATCCACAGGGGGAAACTGCAGTCCACAAATAATCTGTAAGGACAATTTTTCACTCCATTTCTGTGGCAACTGGTGATTTTCAGTATAAGGGAAATTTATCCTTATCCTTTAGACCAGGGGTGGGGAACTTCTGGCCAGCGAAATCATTTGGTCTGGCCCTGCCAAGGCATTAGGGGTGAGTTAATTAAATATTTGACCAAATATAGCAGACTAATTTTTAAGTTGATAATTTTGTATGGCCTGCAAATGATGTTGTAAATATCCAAATGGCCCTTGGCAGAAAAAAGGTTCCCTACCCCTGCTTTAGAAGGAACACAGTACCTGTGCTCTTAGTATATAGGGAATCCGTGTGTTCAATAGGACTAGGATTTTCTATTTCCAGAAAAGAACGCATCATGATTTCTTAAAGCAATTACCTATCTTGGGAAGCGTTAAAAATCCTTATCTAATAAAAGAGTAATATGCAAATTTACCATCACTCTGCGACAAAATGGCAGTGCCCATAGACACAAGATGGTGGCGCCCAGTTCTCTCTGGCTGCCGGAGTTCCCCAGTCCCAGGGAGGGCTGCCGATGAGAGCCGGCAGCTGCGGCTTGTCGGCTGGGAGTCGCCCACGCTCCCCCCCACCCCCCCCCAACCCCAGCGCCATTAGCTCCCAGCCACAGCCCAGGGGTGTAGGCCTGGGTGGCAGCCACGCCCCCCAGAGCGATCTCCTCCCAGCAGCAGCCTGGAGTGTCAGCCTCCAAAGGGCCTACGCCCCCATGGAGTGATCCCCCCCACACACACACCTATAGCCTTGGAATTTCCCTTGCCCCCAGTGGAGTGATTGGACATGGGGGGCGGTATCTGGGCGATGCTGCACAGCAAACCTCTCCCATTGGGTAGAAACTTCTGACCAGGTTAGGGAGGTAAATGGATTTTGTTTAAAATCTTTAGAAACCGCAAAGGAAATGTCTGAGGTAGGGTTTCACATCGGAAGTAACTTACAACTAATTTCTGAAGGCAAACGGGGACACTGCAGTTACATTACTGGGGAGTACCCCATGGTCCGGAGGTTGGCTCTGCAAGGCGGTGGCGGGTGCTCCCCACCCTGGTTCCTCAGCACCTCGGACAGGGCTTGAGCCCACCCAGGAAGGCCTTTTCCCCTACAGTTTTCACCAAGGCAGGGAGGTTTCGTAGACATGAATAAGAAGTGCCCACGCACAAGTCCTGAAGATGCCGGGGCCCGCAGAAATGACAAACAAACCGGGAAAAGAGCAAAACCAGAAACACCACCGATCCCAACATAGATCATCTTTTTCTTCAGATGACGGTGTGTTTCCCTCTTCTTAGTCTTCTGGAAGCAAGACAGATTCAAGTACTAACGATTCTACCAATGGAAAAGTTAAGAGAAAGAGAGGACAGAAAAGGAATAAAAGGAGAAAAGAAAGAAAGGACAAAAGATGAAACATCAAGAAAAAGAAAGAGAAGGAAGAAAGGAAGAAACAACCACATGATATCACCTTTCCAAGGTCTCATGAAATTCCTGTTTAAGGACTTTATTTTATGACACTTTTAGTTTGGGTTTACATTTTTACTGGTTTGTCAAGACCATGGCAGGTACACTGCCCAATACGTTAAAGAAAAAAACCCTATCTAATAAAGAGGGAATATGCAGGGAAGGGCATTTGGGGGTGACTGGGCTGTCAGGGGAGGGCAGTTGGGGATGATCGGGCCGGCAGGGGAACAGTTAAGCGTCGATCAGGCTGGCAGGGGAGTGGTTAGGGGGTGATCAGGCTGGCAGGCAGAAGCGGTTAGGGGTAATCAGGCAGGCAGGCGAGCAGTTGGGAGCTAGCAGTCCTGGATTGTGAAAGGGATGTCTGACTGCCTGTTTAGGCCCGATCCCCGTGGGGTCCCAGATTGGAGAGGGTGCAGGTTAGGCTGAGGGACACCCTCCCCCCCCCCCAGTGCACAAATTTCGTGCACCGGGCCTCTAGTATAATTATATTTGTTTTGGTAACTAATCACTCACATTAGCACTATCTTTAATAAAAAAGGAAAAGTATATTGAGATAATCTATTCATTGCTGCAATCTTCTTTGTAGCCTGTCTAGAGGAAGCTATTTAATGCACCTTGAAATGGGGAGTAAATGAAGGAAGAAGTCACTTCCACCGCAGGGCCAAACTGAAGAGGTCAACACATGCTGGATGGATTAATCATCTTCATTTAAGAGGTTATTTGCAAACCAATGGCTCTGGAAAATTTGTCAACATGCAGCTCTATCCAAGATATGAGACAGTGTCTTGAAATCTCATTAGAATGACCAGGGCTTATTCATTTAGAACAAAAATAAAGAAAATGATACATTAAACAGCCACACTGCACTTTCTCTGAAGAAATACTTGCCAATAGAACTGTGTCCACAGGGGATCAGGCTACTGATTAGGTGACTTCATTAAGGCCTGTTTCTCAAGGCAGCTCTGCATGAACCAGGACAAGGTTTCCTATTTGAAATCTCTTTTAACGCCAAATAATCTGCTAGAAAATTCTCTTAAATGTCAGACTTAGCCAGTAAATGATCAACTAAGGCAGAGTTTGAGTTTCATAGACAATAAAAAGTGGTTAAGGGTATTACCTTTCTGTTTGGGGAATTGTATATTTTTTATTAGATTGAACCTTGTGAAGTTACCATTTTTATAGGCCAAAAAATGGCCAATGAGCAACAATTTCACATGGTTCAAAATTATATAATGAAGGCATGTGAACTATTACCAACTCTCTGAGAAAATATTTCAAAAGGTAAGAGGGGGTTCTTCATACATACCAAAATTGCATTATAATGTAGCACACCTGAAACTTTATGTAATGTTATAAACCAGTGTTACCTAAATTAAACAAATAGGAGAGGGGTAGACAGGAGTGGAGGACTGCACAGTGCAGAAAGCTATGACAATGAAACTATGCACTTAAAATATTTTCTAACATGCATAACAGAAGACACAGTCGTTCTCACAGTCCCTACAGTGCACAGGTCCCACCTCCATGTTCTCTGTATGAGTCAACAAAAGATGACGACAAGCCAGTGCTTGGCACATAGTTGGCACCTCTTCTCACCTATTATCTTCAAGATGGAGATGCTGCCAATTTTTCACTGGGGTCAATACTTTGTGCTTGTTTCCCCTAAAGCTCAGGAATGGTTTTGCAAGATCTCCCAGAACTCTGTCCCTTGCCCCTACTCCAGCATATGAATGGAAGACAGCTTATCTTGTCATTTTAATGAAACATCTTTGAGGTATGATTTCACTGGGGAGAGATTTAGAAATCAAAGCTTAAGTAGGACTTGTGAAAGTAAGTTATGCAGTACTGAGCAAAATGCAATCTCTAGAACTCATTTTTTCCCTCACTAAGCATTAATGAATGTCAAGCCTTTATAGATTAGTTAATATACTTAGAGATAAAAAATACATGTTTGTTTTTCCAAAACCTTGATACAGCCAGTACCTCACTGAGAACTGAATAAACACATCCACTCATCATAGTATTTTTTCAGCAAAAAATGCAGCAATATTTGCAAAAAAGTCAAATTTATTTAACACATGAAATAATGACAGATGCTCCAAATATCAATATATCTGCCAGGTTTGCACTTCTTATTAATGGTTATTTTATTTTCGTGTATTAGAATTTATCAGATAAGAAAACCAACTCCTTTCAACCAAATATCTAATTGTGGTTTTTTGTGTGCTCTTTGTCATTTTAGTGAGTTTCTTAAAAGAGAATGCCAGCATGACTTTTATTAATGTCAGAGAATGCATTTTTCCTTTTGATAAAAGAAGAAACTTTCACATTCAAAATTCAATTTTTCTCCTAACATTTCCAATATGACATAAACATATAGTAAATAAAATTATTCTAATAAATTTTAGAGCCAATGGGCCAGTGAGGGAAACTCTGAGCATGCTGTGAATATACTGAATACCAAAGAGCATCGGAAATATAAAAATGAGTGAACTTTTAAGAAAAACTGAATAATTCCACAGTTTTTCATTAACAAAGAGAAACATGCAGTCATAATGATTAACCAAGATATATGTTTACGTATCAAAAAGGACTGACAAATGAACAGAACATGATAACAGTTTTCTAGAGTTTTACATGTGGAATATACTGGTTAGAAAAGTATATTTCTGCTGTGCATTTTCTCAACAAAATGTAATTAAAGTTAGGTTTAGAAATAAAAGACTCTGACCAGAGTTAAAAAAAAATAAGATACATCAAACAATTTCAAATAAAAAAAGAATAATGATTGCAAGAACAATGCGACTTGTGAGGGATATAAGTGCAGTTCGTGGTTCCCTGAACATCCCTCCCTGTATAAGGGTTATTGCTGCTATCACACGTTCCTTCTCCTGGGATATTTAAAAACATGCTGTCTAACCATTTGTCTTTCAGTTACATGCGAGCATACCTTGAAGCAGGGAACTGGCCTGGATAATCTAGAGAGCATCCTGATGTTTTATGAAAACCAAATCACGCAAAACAAATTTCAAAGGATTGCTATAAACCTAAGCGAACCCAGCATCAATTGCAAACAGACCCAAAGATAATGCTGCAGAATGAAATACTATAAGCCCTATTATATTACTTACAGAGAATGTGATGTAAACTATCTGTAGATATGATCCCTTAAGCCACTGGGGATTAAAAAAGAAAAATAGGAATCTCTTCAACAAAATATGTGAGACATTTGAAGCTGTTTGCTCAGAGTATGTAAAGTATTCATCAGAGAGAAATGTTCAAACCTACTTTAAGAGAGATGAGAACTATTTCTTAGTATATCAGAAGAGGGCTGAATAAGATAGTTTCTTGACAGAAGTTCTCAAGGGAAAAGCTCCCCTTTTTATTTGCTACAGAGATCATGCTGGAATTGATGGGGAAAGATAGACATTTTGAAATAAATAAAAGAGGTCACTGGCAGGAAGAGATTTTTTTTTTTAGAAGTGGATGTTTGTTAAAAGATTCTCACTTTTATTCAAGTTAAAATGTTCCTTTTGTTCCAGGAATAAAGGGGTGCAGATTTTGCTTCTTTCATTAACTGTATCGCTTAAGCAAAACACAAGGGCTCCCTGGGCTTGTGACCCATGCAATCACATAGGGCCCCGTGCTCTAAAGGACCCCATAGTTGGTTTAATACTCTGCTACTGCCATCTTGAAATTAGCAATCTTTGAACAAGAGGTTCATATTTTCATTTTTCAGTGAGCCCTGCAAACTACATAGCCAATGTTGGTAAAAAATAAAATCCATCTGCAACATAATAAGCTGTCTTGATTGCCCATTTCTCACAAGTTTCTTATTAACATTTGAAAAAGATTACAAGGTCTTCAAAAAGATGTAGTAGTTACTATTCCTGATAATTTCTTAATGCTATTTTATTTTAACATTCATAAAATCATCTCAAAGAAGAATTTCCCAGTGGTTAAGTCACTTCCTTTAGAGGCTGCACTAACTTTTTCAATCCACTCAAGCATGATTTAGTAATATAATTATTTCAATGGTCCAATTATCATTGGGAAGAAATGTTTGGCTGTGGAAAATAAAATTGAAAGCGGAAAAAAATTGAAATAGTAGTTTTGGATGGCCTTTCCTTTAGGTTCAGGTCTATGAGGGTATGTGGGGCAAAGATGTCAAACTGAGACAAATGAAAACTCAGACATGTTTATTTACTATCTGGAGAATATACAAGAACATCCTTCCAGAGGAAACAGAAGGCCTTAAAGTATGTTCAAATAAGGATAATTATAGAACAAGTATACTAATAATAATTAATAACTAATACAAGGTAAACTTGCTCTTCAATAGATGTGTTCCTAAACAGTCATATAATTCATTATCTACCTCCTCCTCACAAGTAATTCTATTTTAACATACCAGGGGCATTGTTACTTAAGAAATTTTTGGTAATTCATTTTACCAACTAAACACTCACATACACACAGAATGCAAATGATCATTCCTTAGTACCAGTTTCTTTATTTTTTTTAATATGATGTTACATGCAATAAATACCAATTATTCAAGAAAAATGATCTTACATATAATATTACATGCAAAAAAATATTTCAAGAATAAAAGGATTTTAAATATAACAATATTACTAAAACTGTACTAACATAGTATGATATCACAAAAGTTGTAGGAAATATTAAAAATCTGCAAATAACAGGATTATTTCTATTATATTCTGGGATATTTTCCCTTCTCTGGCTCTATTTTTGTTTTTCAGTTTATGTTGTTCATTTTATTCTACAAATGAGTGAGATCATATGATATTTATCTTTCTCTGACTGGCTTATTTCGCTTAGCATGATGCTTTTAAAGTATGTTTTGTTGGATATGAGTATTGCTACTCCAGCTTTTTTTTTTCTTTTCCATTTGCATGGAAAATTTTTTTCCATCCCTTCACTTTCATCCTGTGTATGTCTTTTGTTTTGAGGTGGGTCTCTTGTAGACAGCATATAGTTGGGTCATGTTTTTGTATCCATTCAGCTACCCTACACCTTTTGATTGGAGCATTTAATCCATTTACATTTAGGGTTATTGTTGAGAGGTACTTATATATAGCCATTTTAATTCTGTATGGCTAGGTTTCTCTCTCTGTTTCTTCTTCTTAGCAATCTCTTACAGCATTCCCTTTAGCATTTCTTGTAATGCTGGTTTGGTGGTGATGAACTCCTTTAGCCTTTTCTTCTGTCTGGGACGCTCTTTATTTGACCGTCTATTTTGAATGATAGCCTTGCTGGATATAGTAATCTTGGTCTCAGATCCTTGCTTTCCATTACCTTGAGTACTTCATGCCATTCCCTTCTGGCCTGTAGAGTTTCTGATGAGAAATCAGGTGTCAGCCTTATGGAAACTCCTTTGTAGGTAACAGTTTGCTTTTCTCTTGCTGCCTTTAAGATTCTCTCTTTGTCTTTAATTTTTGGCATTTTAATTATGAAGTGTCTGGGAGTGGGTCTGTTTGGGTTCTTCTTGTTTGGGGTTCCCTGTGGCTCCTGCACTTGTGTGACTTTTTCCTTTACCAGGTTAGGGAAGTTTTCTACCATTATTTCTTCAAACACCTTCCCTATTCCTTTCTCCCTTTCTGCCTCATCTGGCACACCTACTATTCTAATACTAGAGGCCCAGTGCAAGGGATTTGTGCACTGGTTGGGGCATGGCCTGAGGGGATCAGCTTGCTGTGTGAGCGCGGCTCATCCCGGTCAGCTGAGCAGCTGTGGACCCTGAGCAGCTGCTCCTGCTGTGGGAGCGCCACTCATCCCACTCAGCTGAACAGCGCTCCCACTGTGGGAATGCACTTACCACCAGGGGGCAGCTCCTGCATTGAGCATCTGCCCCCTGGTGGTCAGTGCGTGTCATAGCAACTGGTCGACAAGTCATTGTGGTCTTCTACCATTTGGTCGCGAGGCTTTTATTATATTGAATTGTTACGTTTCACATTGTCCCACAGCTCCCTTAAGCTGTCCTCCTGTTTTTTTAATTTTTTTTTCTTTTTGGTTCTCTAATTGAGTGATATTTTCAACTCTGTCTTCTAATTCACTGATTCAATCCTCAGCTTCCCCTAATCTGCTGTGTATTCATTCCAAAGTGTTCATTTGCGTGTTATGTCATTGTTTATCTCAGACTGTTCTTATTTTATAGTTACTATATCTTTTTTTTTCATACTGTTGAGCATTTTTAACATCTTCACTCTGAACTCTGTTTCAGATAAATTTCTTATCTCTGCTTCATTTATCTCTTCTTCTAGAGAATTCTCTAGTTCTTTCATTTGGGGGTTGTTTCTTTGTTTCCTCATTTTGGTTGTCTGTTTCGGTGACTATGTATTAGGTAGATCCTTTACACCTTTCAATCTCTAGTGCAGGACAGTGTTAAAGGCTGTTTCTGACTAATTGGATCAGGCAAAAACTCAAAGCCTCCAGAGACCGCCTCTGTCTACAGCCTAATAGGATTCTGACATGAATTGCCCCCAGGCAATCATCCTCAGGTGTGGCCAGAGTTTTTTCAATAGGGTGGGGCAGCTGCTTCTGCCTGGAGGGTAATTGTTACTTTTAATCTCTTAAGTGGCCACAGGCAAAGGTGTTTTCTAATAGTGTGTGTCATCTGTCTTCCCTCCCAGGCAAGGCAGATATAAGTCTTTATGTGGTCTCCACCTTCTGTCCTTGGGTATCAGGGTTCTCTCCTGTGAGTTTTCTGTTGGTTAATCAGGAAGCTTTTACGTATTTCAGTTCAGTACTAGTTTCTTGAGTTCACTTTAGTATGTTGTAGTTTCAAAAACAAGGCAATGTCCACCATCAAAGCCATGCTGGACAACACAAAGACACTGCTGAGTCCTCTGTAAAGTTCCAAAGCCAAGGACACTCTCCCACCTTATCACTGAAAACAACTTGATTCTGACTGATCTCATCACTGGTAGTAAGTTCAAAAATTATAGGAATGCAAACCTTGGAGGATAAGCCACTCATTTTCATATGCACAATAATCTGTCATGACCAAATATAAATGACTAAAAACAAGTTTAAACACTAGCAATGCATGGTAGTATAGTAGAAAGAGCAGTGGGCAGAGACAGGCTCTGCTCTGGATCTACTATTTAGCACTAAATTTAACTTGATGCCCTTGAGCAAATGCTATTAGTGTCTCAGTTGTAAAAGATGAGTCTAGTCATTGGACTCTAGGGTTCTTAACCTTTGGTGTGCATGTAGAATCACCCAGAGAGCTTGTTAAAAAAATGGATTGCTCTCCCCCTTATTCCCACCCAGTTTCTTATTCAGTAGTTCTGGGCCAAGGCCAGAAAATTTGCATTCCTAACAAATCCCAGGCTATACTGAAGCTACTGGTCCAGGGACCACACTTTGAGAACTACTGCCCTAGGAGGACACCAAGAATCTGAAGTGCAGGAACCCAGCCATTGTGATAGGGTTTCTGAGGCACCTGCCAAAGTGTCACAAGGTATCAACAGAAAACAGCAGTGCTCTTTCAAATGAAGAAACTCAAGCTGAATGATGGCCCTGCATTAGCCTGGCAAGTAGCAATATGAACAGGGTCAGGGGCAAAGAGGGGTGGGTGATCTAGGAGGAAATCAGAAAGTTGTTACCAAAACTGAGACTAATAAGACTATGTACCTGAAAAATATTATGCTAAGTGGAATAAGCCAATCTGAGAAAGATGAATATTACATGATCTCAATTATTTGTGGAATTGAACAAAGAAAATGAATTGACCAACAAAATAAGACCCAAAGCATGGAGGCATGGAACAGACTGACATATCTTGATGTGGGGTTGGGGGAATGAGAAGAGATAAACCAAAAAAAACTTATATACTTATATTCATAGCATATGGATACAGGCAATAGTGAAGACCTAGGAGGGTTAGCTGGGGCTGGGAGGAAGTGGGTAAAGGGGGATGGATGGGAGATATCTGTAATACTATCTATAATAATAAAAGCGTAATACACTAATTAGACCAGACATCCTTCCGGAGGAAGCCGGGGCTGCGAGGGAAGCCAGTGTCCAGGTGCTAGAGGGAAGCCGGTGCTGGCAGCGGGGGAAGGAAGGCCTACTCTTGCACGAATTTCGTGCATCAGGCCTCTAGTCAACAATAAAAAGCCTTACATCAGAAAATAAAACCAGGTAGAATACAAAGTTCTAATGAAACATTTTGGCTGGCCATAAAGTAAGGGATGGGAATCACCTAGATCGGGGTGGGGAAGCTTTTTTCTGCCAAGGGTCATTTGGATATTTATAACATTATTTTCGGGCCAAACTTGTCAACTTAAGCATTAGTCTGCTATATTTGGTCAAACATTTGATTAAGCTCACCCCTAATGTCTTGTTAGGGCCAGACCAAATGATTTTACTAGCCTTATATGGCCCGCAGGCGAGATGTTCCCCATCCCTGACTTAAAGCAATGTGTGAGGCCACAGGTGGAACACCTTGGCAAGATGGAACTCCAGGAATGAAAATTTCTGTGAGGTTAATATGAAACCAAAAGGTCCCACACCTTGGGGATGGTAGTGGGACAAGGCTTGGTTCTCTCTTGGTCAAGAAAGTTCATAAAGAGTTCCCAAATAGTTTGTTACCTTCACCCACTGGGGAATTCTAAATGCTGTATTTCTGGCAGAAAGTAATTCCAGATGGATGGTCTGAGATGTAATACCTGAGTACGTGTAAATGAACACTGAAAATAATTATCAGACTGTCTTGTTCTAAGGTGGGTCATGCAAGACCCTGATATCAATACTGTATGACTTTCGAAGTAGTTTTTTAAAAACATCTTTATGGTTGAAAGTATTACATATGTCTCCTTTTTTCCCCATTAACTCCTTCTAGCCCACTCCAGGCCTTCACCAAACTACTATCTGTGTCCATGGGTTATGCATATATGCATACAAGTTCTTTGGTTGATGTCTTCCCACCTACCCACCCTCCCCTGCCTTCCCTCTGAGATTCGTCTCTGTTCCACGCTTCTATGTCAATGGATCTACTCTGTTCATCAGTTTATTTTGTTCGATAGATTCTGTATATAAGTGAGATCATGTGATATTTGTCTTTCTCTGACTGACTTATTTCACTTAGCATAATACTTTCCAGGTCCCTCCATGCTGTCCCAAAGGGTAAGAGATCCTTCTTTTTTACTGTTGCATAGTATTCCATGGTGTAAATGTACCACAACTAAACACTTCACTAAAAGTTAAAACAGAAAAAAAAGTTAAAAAATGAGTTATCATGACCAATTATATTACTACACAGACACAAATAGTCATTTACTTGTGAGAGTCTATGTAATAATATAGACACACATACACACACACATGTACACATAGCATCCTATATAATAAAAGGCTAATATGCAAATTGTCCCCTCAGGAGTTTGACCCACCAGGAGTTTGACCGCTCACTATGATGTGCGCTGACCACCAGGGGGCGGTGTGGAACGAAGGAAGGCCCTGGCCGGCACCCAGAAGGCCCTGATCAGCCCTGATCGCCTGCCAGGCCTAGGGACCCTACCCATGCAGGAATTTCGTGCACTGGGCCTCTAATATACATATACATATATATATATATATATATATATATATATATGTTTGTGTGTATGTGTATACTGTCACCTTAAAAGGCATCTTTGCTAGTGAATTCATCTAGTAAAATCATATCCATATTCACTTTTGAACATATTGAAGTTTTATTGATCTCACACATATTTCCATACCTACCAAAGCCCACCTATGAATACATAATGTCAACATAGTCAAGAATTAAGGTCAAAGTTTAATACATTCTTTCCTATTACTATTCCTAGATAAACACTCCTTTACTCTCAGTGAAAATAAACATCTGATTGAAGCATTCCTGGACTGCTCCTAGAAAATTAGTAGTTATTAACCATTTCCGAACAGCAACACACTCTGGTGTGACAAAAACATATCGGTAGGAGAGTCTATTATAAGGCATGGTGCATTGCAGTTCCAAGTAGATTTTTGAATCAACTAAATGTTTTTTTAGAAATGAAGTGAAAGCAAAAAGGGGCCCTCCTATAGTGCCTAATAGAGTTGTGAAAACACAAAGTAGAGGAAAATATAAGAGAACAGAGAGAGAGGCTGCTTAATTCCTTTTAAATAGAAACTGAATTGCTGAGGCAGTTCTCACCACTTTATTTATATATCAGACTGCTCACAAACCATGATGTCACCCACCAGGAAGCAATGCATCAGGAAGAGTGTGATAGCGCGACAATCCCGAAGAAGGGAAGGAGGTACAGGAGAATGATGAAAAGGCATCATCAACTCAAAACATCCAAACGGTTTTATGGATAAAATCGCAGAAAAGCATTACATGGCAATCAGAAACGAGTTTCTGAAACTGCCCACAGGCCAGGGGGAAAAGCTTATAACAAAGGACTTACACTTTGTGAACTGGAACTTGGTATTTCTTGAATCAGAGATTTCGAGATAGCCAGCTTCCCCAGAAAGGCCTTTCCCTGCCATGTTTGTGAGACAAGCGACTACGGTAGCTTCTGGATATTCCCCCCCTCAAAACAAAGCAAAACAAAACCCTGGCATATGGCCTCATTTCTGTTTAAATAATACATTTTTCTTTAAGACATATTACTGTCTGTGTAAATGTTTGCAATGGCGCCTCAAGAATACAGACTTGTGGCCTGGCCAGTGTGGTTCAGTGGTTGAGCATCGACCTATGAAACAAGAGTTCACTGGTTCGATTCCTGGTCAGGGCACATGCCCAGGTTGTGGGCTTGATCCTCAGTAGGAGGAGTGCGGGAGGCAGCCTATCGATGTTTCTCTCTCTCCCTTTCCCTTCCTCTCTCTCTCAAATAAATTAAAAAAAAACGACACATATTTTAAAGAAAACATCATCAGATAGCCCTTAGAACAAAGCTGCACTGACTCTTTGAGTGAAGAAAAAGAGATGCAAAGAAAAATACAACAAGGCCTAACAACATAATGGATGCCGGTTATGTCAGATAGCGCTCTGACTCAGAACCCGTTACCTCAAACAAGGAAAGTTTCTTTTTAAACATGGGGGAAGACACAGGGGAGGCAGTTTCATATACCATACTGAATTTCAGTAGAACTAGGTTGGTTAAACACTCTGTCCTGGGACACACACCTTTCATTTTCAATTGTTTTCAAATAAAAAGAGAAAAACCCCCTTTTCCAGTTGGATTGTTTAAATGCACCTACAGCTACTCCTGTCTAGCAAACACTAGGCAAGCTCTCCCTACTGATGCATTTCAAAAAAGGTTCAATTGGCAAAAGAAAGCAAGTGCAAAGGGTTTTTGACAAAAAAGGACTAGAGGGAACACATTTTCCTTTTGCAGAAATACTTTTTGAGAAAATCAAAGGAGGTAGCAACTCAAACCAGGAATGCACAGATACTGGTGAGAATTTTGAAAACTTCCTCAACCTCAGACACTCAACTACATAAAATTAGTAGCTTAAAAATTGAGATGGGGGTTATGATATAAAAATGAGAGACTAAACACCCAAACAAAACAATGCATTTTGACTTTTAGATTACAACACAGTCTAACACACCATCTTGTGAGAATGTGGTTCTTCTAACACTGAGTCATATAGATCTGAAAAGAACGCCCTAGGTCCGCGGTTTGCCACTCTGTTGACTAATGAGTTTGCCGACCACTGTCATATACTACCCTTTACCTCTTTGCACACAATATGGCTACAATTGCCTAATCCTCACAGCTTCCAACTACACGGTAACATTTAGTCTAGTCCAGTGGTCGGCAAACTCATTAGTCAACAAAGCGGCAAACCGCGGCTCGCGAGCCGCAGTTTGTCGACCACTGCCCTAGGACCTTGGACCTGCGGCCCCCTGGACCCACACACCTCCATCCTGTTTAGTGATGCTCCAAGTAATTCCTAGGCAGCCCTGTCCAGGGCTTGGCAAATAGAAAAGACTAAATCAAATTCAGGAGCTCTGACATATCTCCTCTGATAAAAAGAGATTTTTTTTTTTACACAATGTGCACTTAAAGCAGATTCTAACACTGGTTCAAACAAATAAAAGTATTATGTCATCCATAGTTAATTGCACATTTAAAAGGATTATTATTTTTTGCTTCCCAAATGAATCATACCATCATTTTTTGAGCTATTAGGAAAGAGCATATGAAACCCATTGTTCATTTAGATGACAATCAGTATTCCAGGATTAGGTTATAATTTTTTTCTAATAGCATTATAACAAAGGCATAACTGCTTTCTTAAACTAAGATATGGGTTTTCCCCCCATTTTTTCCCCACTGAATAGTGAAGATAGTCTGTTATAGATCGTTCATGTGTGAAAGGAACAATTGAGGATCGATTAGACATAAAAACGGAAGTTTCCATACGTAAACCATATGGGAAAAATTGAAGGACAGATGTTATATGGTACCCATTGCCCTGTGTGAGTGGACACATACACGCATGCATACATATGCAGCAAGAGCCATTACTTCTCACAGAAGAGAGAGACAGAGAGGGAGAAAGTCTGATAGTAACCCCTTAAGTAGGTTAATAGTGCTGAGTTGTCAGACAACAATAGTGTGATTAGGATGTGTCACCCCTGCTCAGAAAGCTGTAGGCACTCAATAAACACTTGTAGAATTAAATTAAACATCACTGAAAGGTTTTCAACCATAATAATCCTTTTGCATATTTAGTGTAACAATAGATTTAACCCTGATTCTGAAGCAGCCCAGGGGCTCAGGGATTCAATGTGGGTGGAACAAATATAATTTTCAAAAAAAAAAAAAAAAGTCATTAGAGACTCAGTTGGGTTCAGTGCAGTTTGTTCGTTCTATGAGTCTGTTAGGTGTAATTACTGACATGAATCTAACGCATTTGACTGAGAACAGAGCCAAATTAATTGTGATGTTGGTATATAACAGCTGTTATTCATTTGATATTTTTCTCTAATAAGATTATTAAAATATGGAACCAAAGCATGTTTCTAAGAAATGATTAGGCCACCTACAATGTGTTTTGGTCATTTCTTATGCAGCCAATTTGATTGTTTTCATCCACCCGCTCCAGTATTTTCATGGGTTTCTGCCGAGCAGAGTTACATAAGGCGTGCACGGCAAAGAGCGCACACTGCAGGGGAAAGCTAGTCTGTAACTGCCAGCGCTACTCATCTTCCACATGCGAACCGATGAAATCTTGTTAAATGCTCAGCACACTGAAGACAGCTCTGATAGTTTTTTGCAAATCTTGAGCTTCTGAATTTAGAATGTAAGAACTCTTAATGAGATCTAAAGTATATTACCTATCTCGTTTCACATATTTATTTTTGTCTCCTATTTAAAAGAATATTTTTAGTAGATGTAGAAAAATGTTTTCCTGCTAACGCAGATAGCATGAGAGATTAGCACTTACTTCCAGTGAGTTGGTGCCAGAAATTTAATTATTTTAGTATGAGGTCAGAAAAAGATTACTGGTGAAAAGTGGCTCAAATAGGCTACAGGAAAAAATAACTAGCACCTTCAGTTAACCTAGGGCAGTGGTCAGCAAACCGTGGCTCGCAAGCCACATGCGGCTCTTTGGCCCCTTGAGTGTGGCTCTTCCACAAAATACCACGGCCTGGGCGAGTCTATTTTGAAGAAGTGGCATTAGAAGAAGTTTAAGTTTAAAAAATTTGGCTCTCAAAAGAAATTTCAATCGCTGTACTGTTGATATTTGGCTCTGTTGACTAATGAGTTTGCCGACCACTGACCTAGGGGGTATTCTGGAATAGGATAGAGGAAGCCAAGTCTCTGATGCCTGTATGCAACCATTCCTGATGCTCTGATAATGGTCCAGAGACAATAACAAAGTCTTAATGATCAACCAGTGATCTATACCCTGTGTGCTGCCCATCTGTACAAAATTATATTTAAGCACTATATGCTGCACATTTCATCTGTATAAAATGTAAAGCCAAAAATACTGGGAGGGAGTAGGGAGGTGGTTGGGAGGGTGGGAGGAGGGTTGTAGACTAATAGAGTTCAGAAATATTATGAATAATAAAGACAGATATACACATGGCTTTCTATATAATTATAAAATCCAATTAATCAAAACATCTCTTTCCCAGGCATTCTAGTCACCAAGATTTTATTGTAGTGATTACTGCCATTAATAGATTTCCTGGATATGTTCACTGAAATAGCTATTATTATGAATGGGCTAACAACATTTAACATTTAAGTGCTAACCATATGCCAGGCAAGTGCTAAGAGATTTGTATTCTCCCATTTAATTCTTATGAAGATCCTAGGAGGCTGGTGCCATTCTTTCCCTTTTTTTTTATAGGCAAGGAAGCTGAGGATCACAGAGGTGAACTGCCCCAAGTTACATTGTTTAGGGTGCAGAGTCAGAATTTGAACTCAGGTTTGTTTGGCTCCAAGGGGAAAAAGGTTGAACTCATCTCGCCTGAAGGCTAACCCAATGAAAGATCTGTCTGAGATGACATGTCGCAGGGGTGATCAGAATCACACAACAGGGTGTGCTTTATTATTGGATGGTTGCTACTGTGGGAGCTCCTCTTATACCTCAGTGCCTTAACCCAGTACTTGAGCTCAGAAATTCAAGGAGTGTTTATTGAATAAATTGCAGTAGTATGGCATGATGTTGCCTAAAAAGGGCTAAGGATGTTTCATTAAAATAACAAAGCCCCACATTAATACTAAATACTTTAGTTTGCTAAAACCTCTAAAGACCTGTGTAAATTTTTACTGTGATGAATAATTTTTTTGGGGGAAAAAGCCCCATAAATCTCCACTGAGAAAGCAAACCTACAGAACAAAGAAAATTTCTGACAGTGAATAAACATAGATTTCTTGAAATGTTTGCTAATGTACGGAGCAAGGCAATTTAAATAAGTGAAATATCAGCCAGATACTATTTTTCCTTCATAGATAAGGCTTATTAGGTCAATGATTTTTTTTTCTAGACCCACAAAGTCTACAAGCTTTGTTTAGCTTTTGCAGTTGCATCTATGAGCCATTCATAAGCATTTGTGAAATATGCCAGATTGATGGTACCTATATTGTCTCAGTAATTTATACTCTCGGGAGAGCTTTAATACTACCAGGATCAATTCCATTAATTATGGGTATTCTAATCTATAATTTTGGTTACTGTAATTTAATGTCGAGGGTGTGACATTAGGAAACACAGTTTTGACCTATGCAGCTTAAAATAATGTAATGTAAAATGAACTCATTTACTTACAAGATGTAATTATTTTCAAACTTAGAAAACAGAGGAAAAAATTTCTATCCACCACTAATCATAGAGTTATTGTTTAAAATTTGCTAATTCACTCTCAGAAGACTGATTTATCATCAGATCTCACTAAAGTAGATCATTCTTTATTTTCATCCTAGAAGTAAATAGGCAATTCTAATTTCCATATAATCGTATATAAGGAGGAACAACACTGCTACTGATTAAATAATATTTGCATACAATACACACTGGAGTTTCCAATCTCAAAAAAAACTTTTTTAAAAAATGCATTTCTTTTTTTTTTTTTCCAATATATTTTATTGATTTTTTACAGAGAGGAAGGGAGAGGGATAGAGAGCTAGAAACATCGATGGGAGAGAAACATCGATCAGCTGCCTCCTGCACACCCCCTACTGGGGATGTGCCCGCAACCAAGGTACATGCCCTTGACCGGAATCGAACCTGGGACCCTTCAGTCTGCAGGCCGACGCTCTATCCACTGAGCCAAACCGGTTTCGGCAAAAAATGCATTTCTTTTTATTGCTTCTTCTCAGTCCTTGCAATTAATTTGCTGACTTCCATAAACATGAAAAGAGATTTACTCACAAATATTACAAATATTTGGTAAGCCTCCTTACTCTACCTATGGAATTAATTAATTTATTTTTAGTGGTCCCTAAGTTAATTATAATCTATACTAATATAATCAAAGGTTGGAGAACATAAATTATACCAAGTACTTTGCATAGTTTATATACTACTACACATTTTAGAGTACATTTATTGATTTAGCATATTTCTTGCTGCAATTAAATTAGCTTTCTCAATTTTACATTTAAATAAATAGTGTATTACTGTGCATGCTGTAATTATAATTATTTGGGAAATGGTGCAATAAATGTTGTTTGAACGAATGAAATAACCTAATATGTCAAAAATATCAATGCATAATTATATATTGGTAAAATAAGCTGTTCTTTAAAAGAAAAGTCTTGGCTGTTAGTGAATCTGTTGCTAGCAACTCCTGTTATAAGAAAATTTCCTTCCTATTACCACCTTCCTAAACTGCCTCAGGTTTAAACTCCTTCTTTGAAGACAGAATAAGGTATAAGCTAATTCTTTTTGTTTCTTCTCACCTTTCACTGTCCTTTTCCAACTACATCTACGTTGTATTCACCTCTCCTTTCTTGTGCTTCTGGCTCACTACCTTGGGAATCTCTGAACAAATTCCTACAATCCCCTTGGCTCTCCAACCTCATCACAACACAACTCCCGTGTGACTTGGAAGGCTGTTCACAATCTTTCCAACAGTCTTCCTACCTTTCCAATTCAAACACTTCCCTGCAATGACAATATCAGAAAATACTTACCGAACATTAAACTATTTATCAGAAACTAAAGACATCAACATATAATTGACAAATTATAGTATAAATAACACTAGACTCTGTGAGTTACCTCATTTAGCCATAACAATAACAAGGAAGGCACTATTATTCCATTTTATAGATGAGTAAATTGAGGTTATATGGCTAGTCATTTGTGGATGTGGGACTTGAACTTACTAGTATACTCTGGGCCCCATGTTATATACTGTACTTAAATATCTCATTTACTCTTCACTAAAACTGTTATAGGAGGTAAATGTCATTATCCTACATTACAGATGAGGAACTGAGGCATGAAGAAATGAAGGACCAGAACAAGCATAAGGCTAGTAAGTGGCAGAGCTAGGGCTGATCTCCACTTTTAGACATGCGGGCTTTAATACCTTTTCAGTCATACCACTTAATGTTTACAAAATGACTATCTATTTAACATATAATCATGCCTTTTATTTCCTTCACGATTAAAATATACTATTTCTTATCTTGGCCTCTACCTCCTGATCCCCAATGCTCTCAAAATGGAGCCTTAAACATGGTATTTTTTTTTTTTTTTTTTTTACAGATTTAACCTAAAAGATATAATTCTCTGGCTGTGTGGTTTTCATGATACTTTTACTTAATTATGATCACATCTAGATTACAGAAATACCCTTTTGTGTTTGCATTATTCTGTTATTCTTCTGAATAATTAAATTCTAAAATATTTTTTTCTTAATGATGTACATAATTTTGCATGCCAGGTAAATATATCTTATTGTTGTTACTTATTAGCTATATGGGGTCACAGATATTTTTTTAAAAGAGAGCAGTTTGCAATTTTTTAAGTTAATCTGAAATTGAAATTTACAGAAATAGTACATTGTTTGTAATTTTCAAGTGATTTTCTTTACCCAAAGGACTCTTCACTTTAGTTAAGATCCTTGGTTCCAATGATGTGCATCTCTAGTCACATGTTCTGGAATACGTCTACACTCTACATCAGTGATTTTCAACCAGTGTGCCACAAGAATTTTTAAAACATGCAACAATTGACAATTTAATCAGGGGCATATGATTATTTGACCCCTTTTCCCTTAGACCAGTGGTCGGCAAACTGCGGCTCACGAGCCACATGCGGCTCGCGAGCCGCGGTTTGCCGCTCTGTTGACTAATGAGTTTGCCGACCACTGCCTTAGACTGTCAAATAGAAAAACGACAACAGTGAACATAAGAATAGCTGTCCAGTGTGAATGAATCAAAATTACACCTATTTTTGTCAGATCAGCAAAATATATATATTTTTGGTGTGCCACGGGATTTTAGTAATTACTTTGTGTGCCATGAGCTGAAAAAGGTTGAAAATCTCTGCTCTACCTAATAGGTCTCACAATGGCAGTCAAATATTCTATGTCATCTCTCATTTAGTGGAAAGGAAGATTACAATGTTCCTTCAATGGAAAGTGGAATACACTGTTCTAATTGGACACATTTAAAGTTCTCTAAATCACTTTCTGACTGCACCTCATTCTCACATCTCCCATGGATTCACATTTTGTGTAGCTCTACCATGCTTCCTCCCAGGTTCTCAGAATGTCTGTAATTGACTTACACCTAGTTAACAACAGCATTTATGAGACACTGTCTGAGAAGCTCACTGACACTGAGTTCCATCTTGACATGCAATGCTGTTCTAATGATTATTTCTTTTCAGGATCTTTTCACCTTAATTAAGACCACATGTGACCTTGCACTACGATGAGCGCCCCAGCAGTACCATATGGCCTGCAGCTTCCTCTGAGCCAGAGAGCCCAGTTCGTGTTTAGAGAGAAAAGAAAACAAAAACTCAAGAAACATATGTCCAAAAGAAAAACTTTTTTTTGCATATAAACAGGAAAAGCGGATATTATCCAGTAGCAACTAGAGAGTGATGACACATGAGGGTCATGTCCAAGAAGAAACCTAAGACAAAAAAGTCTCATAAAGAAAATGTCCTTAGGACTACAAGGCACAAAAATAATATTACAATAGGAAAAAATATATTCCTTTAAAACCTTCTAATGAATTAACTAATTTGACTATAGCAATTGACACACATAATCTGGACAATAATAATAAAAATCTGCAGTTGTTACCAATTAAAGATGAGCCCCAAGGTCAATGTATGACATTAAGCCAAGAGTTTCACATTAATTTTTTAAATATATTTTATTGCTTTTTTACAGAGAGGAAGGGAGAGGGATAGAGAGGTAGAAACATCGATGAGAGAGAAACATCCATCAGCTGCCTCCTGCACACCTCCCACCGGGGATGTGCCCACAACCAAGGTACATGCCCTTGACCGGAATCGAACCTGGGACCCTCCAGTCCGCAGGCCGACGCTCTATCCACTGAGCCAAACCAATCAGGGCCCAAGCGTTTCACATTAAAACGATAATAAAAAGAAACAAGTAACCACAGGAAACTAAAGCAGGGTGCTAACATGCTCAAGAAACCTGTGCTTGTGGCCAAATTGTTCAATGTGAGTTTAATTCATTTAGAAAACCACAATAATACCCATAGTACCCTGGACTCCCTGAAACAAGGCATCAGTGGAACCTCTGCCAATGTTACAATTCGGAAAGGGTCTCATGAGAAAGAATTACTACAATTGAATAGTTTTCTCTAGCGTCAAAACCAGCTCTTCTCAGGAAGTAAAAAGAAATAAGACAATATCAAGAAGCGTCACATCTGAAATCACAGCCAGGCCTGCTTCATTTTCTAACACCAAACTGATAGAAAAGTCAAAATCCCAAGACCAGTGCGGACATACTATAGCAAAAGCAAGTATCGATAGTAGATGGGCTCATCCCAAAGAAACTGCAAAGAAAGAAAAGCTCATCTGAGTGAGTGGAGAGCCAGCAAAGGAAGAATGCTAAAAATCCTCCTAACTCAGTAGTTCCCCAGCCTGAACCAGAAATGAAAAATCATTTGTGTCCTTTGGACTACCACGTCAGAAGATGAACACAGACTACTTCCTCGAAAAGAAAACAAGACATTTTGTGAAGGCCTAAAGCTGGTTAATGAGCGATGCCCCAAAGAAGAAATATTGGACACACTGAATAAACTGATTAAAAATATTTCAGATGCCAAAAAGACTTGCTAAATATTGGGTATGCACATGTTGAAGCACTTACAAGTTCTATTGGAAATATTATCTCAATCTATGAGAAGGCCATTCTGGCAAGAGCTCAGCCTACTGAAGAAATGCAACATTCAACTGCAGATATTCTAACAATGAAGAGTCAAGAAAGGGTTAAATTTGGAGAAAATTTTGAGGAGACTTGTTCAACCGAAAAACAAATCTAGAGTCAGGAAAACCTGAAATGGAAAATAAACATCATAGAAAGGTGGTATCTCAAGCCTGCGAAAAAGAGCAAGATAACCAATGATGTTAAAACCCCAATGCAGAAACTAGGGAGAGCTGCTTAATTAAATAGAATGTGTCTATTACACCATACTTGCAAAATGTAAAAAAGAAAATGCAGTTGGATGAAACAAATTCTACATTTAAAGAGCTACAGTTTCTAACACCAGTTAGACATTTTCAACGTCTTCAAGACAAGACTTCTAAATTGCCAGATATGTTAAAGACCATTATCCTTGTGTGTGTTTACTGGAACAGTTAACAAGAGTTGGGAGATGAGACTGATGCACTTATATACGGCCCTAATGCAGCACTGTGCCAGATGTATTTGGAGACTGAAACAACAGAAGAGAAATAAAGCTATGATAAGAAAGAAGGTTTTTATTATTCCTGGGGTGTTTTGTTTGTTTGTTGTGGCTTCATATGTCTCTTAGGTTAGAAGTTGGCCAAGTACCTAAGTATTCATGGCAGTAAGCTTTTTTATTTTTTTAAACTAATGTTCACATAATAGCAGGTGTTGCCTTCTGTGTGTCAAAAAGCTAAATCTTACCTACATTGTCTATCTCAACAGATTAAAATTTTCTCTAGTAGGTAGGTAAATTTTGTCAACTAATTTACCATTTTCCTTGAATATAGTTAAATGGCATTCCAGTTTTGGTGGTTTATTTAGAAAATAATTAATACTTAAACTTGCTTTGGCATATAAAAACTTAACTGTTAAATCATGTCCCCTGAAACATGATGGTTACATATTGTAAACAGTTCTTTTCTTCACACATGAGTACCACCAATAAAATTGTTTATGTCTTTGAACTGATACTTAGGTGGCATATATCCTCTATCAACTCTATGTTTTCAAATAAGTACTTGGTCACTGTAAGAGATTAGATCATTTTAAAACTGTGTAATATGAATGTGGTTGAAAATAACATATACCATTTGCGTTCATATATTCCATTTGTATAACAGTACCTTCCATTGTCTTCTCATGTTCTAAAGAGTGGGATTATAATTCCTTTTTCAAATGTGACTAATATGTAAACAATAAATTGAAATATCTACAATAAAAAAGGCTATAAACTTCCAATGAAAGGCTTTCTTGTTGAAAAATATTTATAAGGACTAACACACATACTCGGTGTAAAATAATATTACAATAAATAAAAATAGTAGGTATTTGCAACACATGGTCCACAAATCAAGAACTTCATGGTGAAGTTTGCTATTTGATTGACCTGTAAATAGAGATAAGGTAACAACACACAAAGATAAATCCTATTTTAAAGTGTGTCTTTCATGTTCAGATCACTCAGCTAAGTATGTGCTTAAGAAGTTATATTCAAATTTTACTTGAAGAGGTAATTAACAAAATTTTGGTGAATAAGAATATATATTATAGGCACAATCACTATAGGTCCTTTATTTCTTTTTTTCTTTATAGATATGTTTTTAGGAAAATAGTGGAAAGTTGATAAATACTTGGGGAGGGGGCGGTGGTGTGGTGTGGGAACAAGATTATATTCTATGAAGATTGCTAAATGATGTTGATACTATATTTTACCTCAGCTGTCTACTTTTTTAGTTCTTTTTAAATTATGTTATATTTATTTCATGGTTAGAAAACATAAACTGTAGTCAATTCCTGAAAATTTTTATATATTCTAAAGTTGTGAAGGATAAGCTTAATGGGTATAGATATTATTTCAGATTAGCCATTTAGAGATATTACCACAGAATAATTGATACTGATTAATAATTATAATAAAATATACCATAATAATTACTAATGAACTTGGGCCATTGACTGCCTAGGTCCAGATTTTGGTTGTATCTCTTACTATCTTTGTGAACTTGAGCAAGCGACTTAACTTCACTGTGCCTAGTTTTCTCATCTTCAAATGAGGTAGTAGCACTTTCCTAACAGGATTTTATGAGGCTTAAATATGTTCACATATGTAAATCTCCCAGCAAAGTTCCTGGTACATAGCAAGCAACCCATGTTTATTTGTTTGTGGTTATTATTATTATTTGACAATGCATTTACAAGAGCAAAGATTCCCTAGCCAGACTGCTTGGATTCTAATCTTGGTGCTAATAATTTTTGTTTGTATGACCTTGGGCAAGTTCCTTAATTTCTATGAGCCTCAGTTTCCTCATCTGAAAAGTGAGATAATAATACCTACCTCACAGAGATGTTATGAGGATTAATTTACTTCAAACATGTGAAAGTCTTAGAACAGCACATAGCACATGCTCAACATTATACAGTGCTTACGATTTTGATTATCACTGTATTTAGAAATAGGGTGTCCATATTGTTTTGTATCTTGCTCTGATTTTGCTTTGTTTTTAAATTCTCTAACCCTCAGTGGCAAAGACTATGCTTTTTCATTCTTGTATTTTCAGGGGGAAGCTATCTGGTGCCATTCACTTTATTTACCTTCTCTTCTGTAGAAACAAAACAGAACAAAACAAAGCAAAACAAAACAAAACTACCTTTAATCTATGGTCATTCTTGCTAACCAACAAAACAGCTACATTATACTACGTGGATATACCAGCATTTTGTTCCTAGGCTCACAGCTGAGCAGGATGCTGCTCCCTAGTTTTTTCTGTTTATAATAGTGCTGTCAGTATCCATTATGACTTGAAATGTTCAAGCCCCCTAGGAAAAGTGTTAATTATTGCTGCTCTGTGTCAATAAAATGAAAATTGGAGCTATAAGGCTCATCTCCCCATACCAGTAAACTCTTCATCTTGCCCTCTTCTTCCCTCACCACTGCCTCATCCAGAACATAATTTGGCAAAAAAAGAAAATAATGAAGAGAAAAAGACTGTTTCAACAACATATTACCTTGAATTGGTTGCCAAAAATCCTGAGTGCTCAGTGTAGGGTGACAAGAAATGAAGATAATTTCATGAGAGAATTTAACACAAGTAACTAATAATATTGTGAATTTTTCTACCAAGAACACAATTCACTTTATGATCCAAAATTAATTAAGTGCTATTGTTTTGCACTTTACAGATCATTTAAAACATGGAAGTACTTCATACCTTTGTTTATATCAATGAGCTGTTTCTTCTTCTTCTGGCGTTCCAGCTTTTCTTGTTCAGCTTTCTCTTTTGCAAGCTTTGCCCTCCTAGTCTTCTCTTCCATTTCCTTTCTCTTGTTGTTTTCTTTTACTGCTTCCTGTACATTTTAAAAAAGTTAAAATCCTTTCATTACTTACATATATTGGAGAAGTTGTACAATTTTAAAATTACATATTCACACATGCACATGGGTGTCCAGAGATGGAAAAGTATTACAGTAGCTTCAAGCTACGTCCTATCTAATAAAAGAGTAATATGCAAATTGACCATCACACCACTACACTCACAAGCCACGCCCACCAGCCAATCAGGAGTGAGTATGCAAATTAACCCAAACAAGATGGCTGCAGCCATAGAGCGAACAGGAGTCTTGGGTTGCCCCGGTGATGGAGGAAGCCAAGCTTTCTGCACACCCAGGCCAGCCCAGGCCTCCACTCAAGGCAAAGTTTCAATTATCGAAAATAAACAAATCCCAACAAAAATGGTTGCGGCCACGGAGCAAGCAGGAGTCTTGGCTCTGCTCAAGGCTACAAAGTTTCAATTATAGAAGATAAATAAATCCCAGATACCAGGGCCTCCGCTTGGGTTGCCAGGGGACATGGCCAGCCTGCAAACCACCACAGGCCCCTCGCCCAGGCCGCCCCACACCCGAAGGGAACCCCTACCTTGATCCGGGACACCCTTCAGGGCAAACCAGCTGGCCCCCACCTGTGCACCAGGCCTCTATCCTATCTAATAAAAGAGTAATATGAAAATTGACCATCACTCCAACACACAAGATGGCTGTCCCCATGTGGACACAAGATGGCTGCCACAAGATGACCAGCAGGGGAGGGCAGTTGTGAGCAATCAGGCCAGCAGGGGAGGGCAGTTGTGGGTGATCAGGCCAGCAGGGGAGGGCAGTTGGGAGGGACCAGGCCTGCAAGGGAGGGCAATTGGGGGCAATCAAGCCTGCAGGGGAGGGCAGTTAGGGGTGACCAGGCCGGCAGAGGAGGGAAGTTGGGGGCGACCAGGCCTGCAGGAAGGGCATTTGGGGGGACCCAGGCCTGCAGGGGAGAGCAGTTGGGAGGAACCAGGCCTGCAGGGGAGGGCAGTTAGGGACAAACAGGGTGGCAGGGGAGCAGTTAGGCATCAATCAGGCTGGCAGGGGAGTGGTTAGAGGGTGATCAGGCTGGCAGGCAGAAGCAGTTAGGGGCAATCAGGAAGGCAGGCAGGCGAGCAATTGGGAGCCAGCAGTCCTGGATTGTGAGAGGAATGTCTGACTGCCCGTTTAGCCCCAATCCCGATAGGGCAGTCGGACATCCCTTGAGGGGTCCCAGATTGGAGAGGGTGCAGGCTGGGCTGAGGGACACACACCCCCGTGCACGAACTTTGTGCACCAGGCCTCTAGTATGTATATAAGCTACAAGAACCAACAACTGTAAGACATTGAATAAATTAGAAATAACTCAGGCTTTAATTAACATTACCTAGGGTGCCAGAAAATTCAGGACATGAATGCTTACAGATTTAATAATAAACATACTTTCTCTGTTGTTGAAATATAAAAGTTTTGATATACAAGAAAAGGTTTAATATGTAAATATGGTTTAGCAAGTATTTTACAACATTATTGTACCTTATGCTCTTAACTGCACAGTGGGGATTAAAAAAAAAAGTACCTCATAAGATTTTTGTGACAAAAAATGAGATACACTTAAAAAGTGCTTAGAACACTTAACCTATGATGATGACAGTGGTGGTGGTTGTGGTGGTAACAATTATATCTAATGGTACAAAGCATTAAATAATCAGCCATATTATCACAGGAAAGAAATACCTGCAAGTTTAATAGCTTTTTACATGCCAACATCTTTATAAATACTGCAACATATTTCACGCTATTGTCTATTTTATTTTAGATAGATTATTTATGGAACTCAGGTGAATCAGGACATTCCAGTAGATAGTATGGGATAAAGTTGAAGTGAACTGATCAGCTGGAATAACAATATTAACTTCCTTTGAGGTCGGAGAATTCACTAATACAGAGACATATGAACTGCACGTTTCTCCCATCAAGCTGTTCTGTTTCTTTTTCCCCATTATGATTGATTAAATATACTTCATAGTATGTACCAACTATTTCACAAAAACTATTTTGTTCCAGAAACCCTAAAGAAAAGGACTCAATAACAAGAACACATCTACAAGACTTTGCCTGGAGGTGTCTGTATCGAAATATTTCTCTTCATATTAGAAGGCACAATAGTTTTTAAAAGCCCTGAAACAAAACACTTTCAAAAAGATCTCCTGACTTGCAAGAATTATTGGTCCCTCTCCCTTCCACTGCCCCCATCAGGCTGGGACCTCTAGCATTAGGTTAAGAGCACAAAATGCTCTGGTTCCTGCAAACAGGCTCAAAGACTCCCACTGAAAAGAAGCTGGAATAACAGAAATATAATTTTAGAGCAGGGCTTCTCAACCTCAGCACTACTGTCATTTTGGTCTGGATTACTCTTTGTTGGAAGAGCCATCCTGTGCATTGTAACATGTTTACGGCACCCCTGACCTCTACTCACTAGATGCCAGTAGCAACCATCCCCAGTTGTGACAACCAAAAATGTCTCCAGAGATTCCCACATGTAATCCAGGTTGAGAACTACTAACCTAGGGGGTTTCATACAGATAACATATCCACAAAAAGTTACAAAGTGCCTGCTCTGCTGAACCAGCTTCTTCTCACAGATGTGGAACTGAGTTCCCAATGAGTTTCAGTACTTGCCTAAGCTCACACATTTCTGTAATTGCAGAGGTGAGAATAGAGCTCATGTCTCTTTATTCCTAGTTTAGTGTGTGTTTTATTCTTTGTGGATGAAAAGATAATGTGATATGATACCAAAAGCACAAGCAACCAAAGGAAAACATAAATAAGACTTCATCAAAACTAAAAATTTTCATCCATCAAAGGACACTGTCAAGAAAGTGAAGAGATAACCCACAGAATGGGAGAAAATATTTGCAAATCATTTTTCTGATGATAATATATAAAAACTCTTACAACTCAACAACAAGAAGACAAATAACCCAATTAAAAATGGCAAAGGATTTGAATAAATCTTTCTGGAAAGAAAATATACATATAGCCAACAAGTACATGAAAAGGTGTTTGAGGTAATTAATCACTAGGAAATGGCAAATCAAAATCACAATGAGGTACTACTTCACACCCACTAGGACAACTGAAATAATAATATAATAGCAAGTGAGGATGTGTAGAAATGTGTAAATGTAAAATAGCGAGTCATTTTGGAAAACAGTTGCTTAAAATGTTAAACAAAAAGTTATAATCTATCCCAGCAATTTCACTCCTAGATAAAGACCTAAGGGGATAAAACAAAACCAAAACACATAATCATACCAAAACTTGTACAAGAACGTTCATGGCAGCATTATTCCTAATAGCCAATAAGTGGAAACAACCCAAGGGTCCATCAACTAATAAATGGATAAAGAAGATGTGTTAAATAGCCATACAATGAAATATTATCTATATACATAAAAGGCTAATATGCAAATTGTCGCTCAGGAGTTTGACCAGGAGAACGGGAGTTCAATTGCTCGCTATGACATGCACTGACCACCAGGGGGCGTCACAGAGCGAAGCAAGGCCCCTGCTGGCAGCCAGCAGCCAGGGAAGGAAGGCTCTGGCCTGCAGCCTGAAGGCCCTGATTGGCCCTGATGGCCCCAAACAGCCCTGACTGTTGGCCAGGCCTAGGGACCCTACCTGTGCACGTATTTTGTGCACCGGGCCTCTAGTTCAATCATAAAAAGAATGAAGTGCTGACACATGCTGCAACATAGATGAACCTTAAAATATTATGCTAAGTGAAAGAAGTCAGACACAAAAGGCCACATGTGGCATGATTCTATTTATAAGTACTATCCAGAACAGTTAAACCCATAAAAACAGAAATTAGATTAGTGGTTGCCAGGGGCTGGGAGAGGGGAAAATGTGGAGTAACTACTACTGAATATGGGTTCTTTTGGGCTAATGAAAATGTTCTGGAACTAGACAGTGGTGTTGGTTGCACAACCTTGTGAATATAATAAAAACTGCTGAATTATATACTTCAAAATGGTGCATTTTATATGTAAATTAGATCTCAATAAAATTTTACAAAATTGATATTTGAGAAAGATAGGATTGAAATAAAAATGTGAATTAGTAAAAAAAAAAGACAATGTGAAAAGGCAATGTATATTCAGGCTGATACTAGTAAGTTATGCGACCTTTGGTAAGTAACATAACTGGCAAGTAATAGCGGAGCAGAGGAAGGTTAATGCTTGTGTATACTTTATTATTGGTCAAATCTCTGATCTGGTATATAGTCACCAATATCTAGGTGGACTCTTCTATTATTAATTGAATGAGCTGTTTAACTGCTGAGTGCTGTTATTTATTATGAAGCTAAAAAAAAAAAAAAAAACACCTGGTAACTTCCATTTGTATTCCTTCCTTGTTCTGATAATAACAGCTACTTTTTCATGACACTATTATGGTTCCAGGTGTTTTAAATAAATATTTTCTAGTCTATATAGAAAATCTGCAAATATTGCCCTAACCGGTTTGGCTCAGTGGATAGAGCGTCAGCCTGCAGACTGAAGGGTCCCAGGTTCGATTCTGGTCAAGGGCATGTACCTTGGTTGCGGGCATAACCCCAGTAGGGAGTGTGCAAGAGGCAGCTGAATCAATGTTTCTCTCTCATCGATGTTTCTAACTCTCTATCCCTCTCCTTTCCTCTCTGTAAAAAATCAATAAAATATATTTAAAAAAAAAAAAAAAGAAAATCTGCAAATATCTATTATTTTTTTTTCTTCAAATTTTTTATTAAGGTATTATATGTGTACATATCTTACCATTGCCCCCCCCCACCCCACTCCCATACCTGCCCTCACCCCCCAATGTTTTGCATCCGTTGGTTACTCTTATATGCATGCATACAAGTCCTTCAGTTGATCTCTTATTTCCCCCACCTCTCCCTAACCTTACCGCTGTAATTAGACACTCTGTTTGATGCTTTACTGCCTCTGTAACTATCTTTTGGTTCATCAGTTTATAATGTTTTTCATTATCCCTAAATGAGTGAGATCATGTGGTATTTTTCTTTCATTGACTGGCTTATTTCACTTAGCATAATGTTCTCTAATTCCATCCAGGTGTCTACAAATGGTAGTAATTCCTTCTTTTTTATGGCAGCATAGTATTCCATTGTGTAGATGTACCATAGTTTTCTGATCCAGTCATCTGCTGACGGGCACCTAGGCTGTTTCCAAATATTAGGTATTGTAAATTGTGCTGCTATGAACATAGGGGTGCATATATCCTTTCTGATTGGTGTTTCTGGTTTCTTAGGATATATTCCTAGGAGTGGGATTACTGGGTCAAATGGGAGTTCCATTTTCAGTTTTTGAGGAAACTCCATACTGTTCTCCATAGTGGCTGCACCAGTCTGCATTCGCACCAGCAGTGCACGAGGGTTCCTTTTTCTCCGCATCCTCGCCAACACTTGTCGTTTGTTGATTTGTTGATGATAGCCATTCTGACAGGTGTGAGATGGTATCGCATTGTCGTTTTGATTTGCATCTCTCGGATAATAAGTGACTTTGAGCATGTTTTCATGTGTCTCTTGGCCTTCCTTCTGTCTTCTTTCGAAAAGATTCTATTTAGGTCCGTTGCCCATTTTTTTATTGGATCATTTATCTTCCTTTTATTAAGTTGTATAAGCTGCCTGTAGATGTTGGAAATTAAACCTTTATCAATGATACCATTTGCAAATATGTTCTCCCATACAGTGGGGTTTCTTGTTGTTTTGTTGATGGTTTCTTTTGATGTGCAAAAGCTTTTTATTTTGATGTAGTCCCATTTGTTTATTTTCTCTTTGGCTTCCATTGCCCTAGGGGCAGTATCACTGAAAAAGTTCTTTTGGCATATGTTTGAGATTTTGCTGCCTGAGGATTCCTCTAGTATTTTTATGGTTTCCCGTCTTATATTTAAGTCCTGTATCCATTTTGAGTTTATTTTTGTGTATGGTGTAAGTTGGTGATCTAGTTTCATTTTTTTGCATGTATCTGTCCAATTTTCCCAACACCATTTATTGAAGAGACTGTCTTGACTCCATTGTATGCTCATGCCTCCTTTGTCAAATATTAATTGCGCATATTGGTTTGGGTCGATATCTGGATTCTCTATTCTATTCCATTGATCTATATGTCTGTTCTTGTGCCAGTACCAGGCTGTTTTGAGGACAGTGGCTTTGTAATACAGCTTTAAATCTGGTATTGAGATCCCTCCTACTTTACTCTTCTTTCTCAGGATTGCTGTGGCTATTCGGGGTCTTTTTTTATTCCAGATGAATTTTTGGAGAGTTCTTTCTAGGTCTGTGAAATATGCTGTTGGTATTTTAATGGGGAGTGCATTGAATCTATAGATTGCTTTGGGTAGTATGGACATTTTGATGATGTTGATTCTACCAATCCATGAACATGGTATGTTCTTCCATCTGTTTACATCTTCCTCTATCTCTTTTTTCAGTGTCCTGTAGTTTTCCGCATATAGGTCTTTTACCTCCTTGGTTAGGTTTATTCCTAAGTATCTTAATTTTTTTGGTGCGATGGAAAATGGGATTGCTTTTTTAGTCTCTCTTTCTGTAAGTTCACTGTTGGTGTATAGAAATGCCATAGATTTCTTGGCGTTAATTTTGTATCCTGCTACCTTGCCGAATTCATTTATTAAGTCTGTTAGTTTTTTGATAGAGTCTTTCGGGTTTTTTATGTACAATATCATGTCATCTGCAAATAAGGACAGCTTTACTTCTTCTTTTCCAATTTGGATGCCTTTTATTTCTTCTTCTTGTCTAATTGCAATGGCTAGTACTTCCAGTACTATGTCAAACAGGAGTGGTGAGAGTGGGCATCCTTGTCTTGTTCCTGTTCTTAGGGGAAATGGTTTTAGTTTTTGCCCATTGAGTATGATGTTGGTTGTGGGTTTGTCATATAAGGCTTTTATTATGTTGAGGTGTGATCCTTCTATTCCCACCTTGTTGAGAGTTTTTATCAAGAAAGGGTGTTGGATTTTGTCAAATGCTTTTTCTGCATCAATTGATATGACTATGTGATTTTTATCTTTCAATTTGTTTATGTGATGTATCACATTTATTGATTTTCGGATATTGAACCATCCTTGCATTCCTGGGATAAACCCTACTTGGTCATGGTGTATGATCTTTCTGATGTACTGCTGGATCCGATTTGCTAGAATTTTGTTGAGGATTTGGCCTCTACATTCATGAGGGATATTGGCCTGTAATTCTCTTTCATTGTGTTGTCTTTATCTGGTTTTGGTATTAGGGTGATGCTGGCTTCATAGAAGGAGCTTGGAAGTGTTCCTTCCTCTTGAATTTTTTGGAATAGTCTGAGGTGGATAGGTTTTAGTTCTTCCTTGAATGTTTGGTAAAACTCTCCTGTGAAGCCGTCTGGCCCCGGGCTTTTGTTTGCCGGAAGCTCTTTGATGACTGCTTCAATTTCTTCCATAGTTACTGGCATATTGAGCTGTTTAGATTCTTCCTGATTGAGTTTTGGAAGGTTATATTTTTCTAGGAATATGTCCATTTCCTCCAGGTTGTCCAGTTTGTTGGAATAGAGTTGTTCGTAGTATTTTTTAACAATCCTTTGTATTTCGGCGGGATCTGTTGTTATTTCACCTCTTTCATTTCTGATCTTGTTTATTTGGGTCCTCTCTCTTTGCTTCTTGGTGAGCCTGGCTAGAGGTTCATCAATCTTGTTTATCCTTTCAAAGAACCAGCTCTTGGTTTTGTTGATCTTTTGTATTGTTTCTTTGGTCTCTATGTCGTTTATCTGTGCTCTGATCTTTATTATTTCCTTCCTTCTGCTTACACTGGGCTTTTCTTGTTGCTCTTTTTCTAACTCTTTGAGTTGTTGGGTTAGGTAATTTATTACCCCTGTTTCTTGTTTTTTTGCAGTAGGCTTGCAGAGCTATGAACTTCCCTCTCAAGACTGCTTCAGCTGTGTCCCATAGATTTTGGATTGTAGTGTTTTCATTGTCATTTGTTGCCATGATGTTTTTTATTTCTTCTTTGATCTCTCTGGTAACCCAGTCATGGTTTAATAGCATGCTGTTTAGTCTCCATGTGTTTGATTTCTTTTGGTTGTTTTTATTGTAGTTGATTTCCAGTTTTATGCCACTGTGGTCTGAGAAGATGCTTGATATGATTTCTATCTTCTTGAATTTGAAGAGACTTTGCCTATGTCCCAACATATGGTCTATCTTTGAAAATGACCCATGTGCACTTGAGAAGAATGTATATTCTGTGGCTTTGGGGTGAAATGTTCTGAAGATGTCAATTAATTCCATCTGGTCTAGTGAGTCATTTAGGATTGATGTTTCTTTGCTGATTTTTTGTTTAGAGGATTTGTCCAATGGTGATAGTGGGGTATTAAAGTCTCCTACTATGATTGTATTGCTGTCAATCTCTCCCTTGATATCCTCCAGGAGTTTTTTTATGTATTTGGGTGCTCCTGTATTGGGTGCATATATGTTTACCAGAGTTATTTCTTCTTGTTGGATTGCTCCCTTTAGTATTATGAAGTGGCCTTCCTTATCTCTTGTTATGTCCTTCAGTTTGAGATCTAATTTGTCAGATATAAGTATTGCTACCCCAGCTTTTTTTTCAGTTCCATTTGCCTGGAAAACCTTTTTCCATCCCTTCACCCTCAGTCTGTGTGCGTCTTTTTTTCTGAGGTGGGTTTCTTGTAGACAGCAGATATATGGGTCATGTTTTCTTATCCAATCCATTACCCTATGTCTTTTGATTGGGGCATTTAATCCGTTTACATTTAAAGTTATTATTGATAGGTACTTATTTGTCGCCATTCCTATTCTTTACACCTGTGTTCCTTCTTCGCTTCCTATTTCTTCTTTTTTTTTTTTTTTTTTTTTACAGCAGACCCTTTAGCATTTCTTGCATTGCTGGTTTGGTGGTAGTAAATTCCCTTAGTCCTTTTTTGTCTGTGAAGCTCCTGATTTCACCTTCAATTTTGATTGACAGCCTTGCTGGGTCCAGTATTCTTGGATTCAGACCCTTCCTTTGCATGACTTTGTATATTTCATTCCATTCCCTTCTGGCCTGATGAGTTTCTGTTGAGAAATCAGTTGCTAGTCTGATGGGGGTTCCTTTGTATGTAACTTTCTGTCTTTCTCTGGCCGCTTTTAAGATTCTTACTTTGTCGTTGGTGTTTGCCAATTTAATTATAATGTGCCTTGGCGTCGGTCTTTTGGGGTTCATTTTACTTGGGACTCTGTGAGCTTCTTGGATTTGTGTGGGTTTTTTCTTCTCTATATCAGGGAAATTTTCTGTCATTATTTCTTCAAATAGGTTTTCTATTCCTTGCTCAGCTTCCTTTCCTTCTGGAACCCCTATTATGCGGATGTTGTTTTGTTTCGTGTTGTCCCAAAGTTCCCTTAGGCTCTCCTCCTGCCTTTTAATTTTTTTTTCTAGAAGTTGCTCTACTTGGGTATTTTTTCCCATCTTGTGTTCTAGCTCACTGATGCGGTCCTCTGCTTCTTCTAGTTTACTCTTGATGCTTTCTATTGAGTTCTTTACAGCAGCGATGTCATTTTTCATGTCTTCTTGGTTCTTCTTCATTTCCTCTTGGTTCTTGCTCATATTGTCGAATTTGTCTTCCATTCTTTTCAGCCACCTTATGACCATTTCTCTGAATTCTTTTTCTGGAAGGTTGCTTGCTTCCATTTCGTTTACTTCCTTTTCTGGTGATGCCTGCTTTTCTTTCATATGCGGGCTGTGTCTTTGTCTCCCCATGGTCTCTCTTCTCTGGGTGTCTGGTTATGTAGTTCTCTCTCTCCTGCGTCGATTTAAAGGCACAAAATACAGCACTACCAGGTACAACACACAAGGCACTGAACAGAAATGTATTCACGATATTCACAACCTCCAATAAAGGTGACCACCAGAGAAAGGCAAATCAGGGGATAGTAGAGAAAGAAGAAGAGGAAAAAGAAAGAAAGAAGAAAAAAAGGGGGTGTCAAAATGAAATTGGGAAAAGGGAAAAAAAGAAGAAAAAAAAGTAAGAGAGACAAGAAAGAGACTAAGAGAGAAAGGGAAACAGACTATATATATTGGGGATAAAACTCCAATAGAACAATCACTTATCCCAGCAAATGCCAGCAACAAGTACCTGGGGATTAATACAAACTATAACACCAACTAATATTGAGTGAGGCAAGGGAAAACAGAAGCACTAAACAAACAAAAAAATAAACAAAGGAAGAATAAGCAAAACAATCTCACAAAAAAGCATAAAAATTCGATATAATCTACATTCAAACGAACAACAACAAAAGGACAGAGAGAAGAACATTTTTTTTGGATAGTTAAGACAGCGAAGAGAGAGGTGTGTATGGACTTGGAGCAGGGGATTGGAGATTAGATATATAAGTAGGGTGAAATTTTAAAAGGGGGTAAACAGAAAGAATAGGGAAAATCTAAAGCAGGAAAGGGGTAAGATAAACAGGACACTGAAAAGGGAAAAGTGAGGAAGAGAGTGATGGTATAAAGGTAGATTTGAGATAGAGTAAAATGATGCTAAAGGAAAGATAAAAATAGAATGTAGAACATTAATCCCAAAACAAAATGAAGAGAAAATAAAATGACACTTAAAAAAAAAAAAAAAAGATAAAATAGCAGTAGCAATAATACGGATTGAAAATAAAAATGTAATAATTAAAAAGGTAAAATCAAGTGAGGAAAAAAATTAGTTTCTTGAGTAAAAGATGCAAAAAATGAAAATAAAAAAATAAAAAATAAAAAATAAAAATAAAATGTGGAGTAGTGAAGGTGAAGGTCATTCACTTCCTCTGTTGTTCTGTTTGGCACGCCTGTTTCTCAGTCCGGACAGTATTGCAGTTCCCTGCGTTCCATTGCTCTTCAGTGATGTAAGCCAGTCCTGATTTTAAGCAGGCGGTGTGTCTTAATTCGTATTCCTTTATTTTTGATTACACAAGAGTCAATTTGTGATTCAGCCCCTGGGTGGCAGTGTTTCTGGATTGACTTCCGGGTTTATCTATGGCCTCTCTAGGGAGTGTTAGAGCCTTCTTTCCCTGTGGCACTCACTACCGGTTTGTGGGAGTGGGCTGCCTCAGAGCTGGCTCTCGGATGGTCACTCCCCGCTCCGATCCCCAGGTTCCAGAAAAACAACTTTCCCCTGCAGTCTCCCAGGGTGTCCCCAACTGGGTGAACCTATGAATTTGGCTTAGTAATCAGAAGCAAGAATTTCAAGAGGAAAAAGCCCAAGTGTGCGCACTCCGTGGCTACGCGTAAGTCTAGCACACCCCTGAAATTCTTAGGGTGTCCCTGCACTTCAGATCAAAATGGGCTGCTTTTTAGAGAGCCCTTCTGTTAGCAGCTCTGAGGACCCCCTTCCACATTCACAGATCATGCCAGCCCCAGTAGCCACCGATTTTTCTAGGCACAGACTTCCCTGGTCCTCCAGCTCCAGCAAAACGCGCGTTCCTCTCTTGCGCTGGGACCAGAGACCTCACCTTATCCCAGGCGAAATCTGACCTTTCCGTGGTGGAGTGTAGAGCTCCTCTGAACCCGTGTGTTTGCGCCAATTGGGGAGCGTTGTTCTGGGGCTCGCAGCTGTTCCGTGGGTGCCGCAGTTGTGGATTCTCAGGCTTCCGATAAGCTCCACTTTCCGGTTCCAGATGGCGGCGACTCCGCGTCCAAGCCCGCAGCTCCGGGAGGGGACCCAGCCGTAGTGGGAGCTGCCAGGTCAGGGGAACCCCGTCTAGCAGTCTCCCACCTTCTTCTGGAGTTCAGCTGTCCCCCAACTTGCCAACAAACACTCCTAGTGCGACCCTCAGCTGTTCTTTCTTTCTGCTCCGGGACAAGGCTCGGAACACGTCTGTCTATTCCGCCGCCATTTTTCTCCCCCCTCTCAATTTCCAAATATCTATTATTAGCTCTCATTTTACAGATGATGAAACTTAGGTTCAGGTAGGTTAAGTGAGATGCCCAAGGCTACCCAGTTACTTAAGTACCAGAACCACATGTGTTCACTTACACTACCATGATGCCTTCCAAGCAGAGTTGCCAAACAAAATACAGGACACTCAGTTAAATTTTACTTTCAGGTAAACTATGAATTATCTTTTTAGTCTAAGTCAGGGGTGGGCAAACTTTTTGACTCGAGGGCCACAATGGGTTCTTAAACTGGACCGGAGGGCTGGAACAAAAGCATGGATGGAGTGTTTGTGTGAACTAATATAAATTCAAAGTAAAGGAGCAGAGGGGAGAGCAAGAGAACCGGATAGAATAGCCGGATCCGGCCCGCGGGCCATAGTTTGCCCAAGGCTGGTCTAAGTATATCCCATACTATACTTAAGCTATACTTACAAAATTCATATAATATTTGGGACTCATTGGTAGGAAAATTATTCATTATGCATATACTATTTGGGATATACTTATATTAAAACAATCATGTAATATTTGGGACATCTTGGTACTGAAAATATTCAGGGTTTATCTGAAATTCAAATTTAAATGGGCATCTATTTTTATTTGATAACTCTGGAAATTCTATTCCCAACATGCTGTTGATTTTTTTATAGGTATCCTTTCACAGACTAAGATCCTCTAATGAAAACAGTAGAATCATTACAAAAATACAAAAGCCCAATTCTAAGCCATATTTTGAGAACAGAAGTACTGATGTAGATTACTAATAGGCATTCCAAGGTTTATGGACTTGAATCATACTATTTCTGTAGCATTCTCCATATACTCCTTTCCTTTTTATTTCTTGAAAATAGAGTAAAACTAAAAAAATTGTTTCTATCTAAATTGATACAATTGGGGTAGAAGGAAATAAGTTAACATCAAAAGACTCACTAATGAAGAAATCTGGCAGATGTGAATAGATTAAATTTCTATATAAAATGGAGGCTTGCAACTGGCACTATGAAAACAACATAAATATATAGTCAACAATGAAACAGACCAAGTAATAGGTCCTTTAGTTTACATCTTAAATGTTTCAGAAATAGATTGAACTACAAAACAAGCACATGCTTTAAAATGGCCTGCGTGATCCTAAAGAGACCAAAACAGCAGAGGAAAATAATTTCTGTGGTTTGGCAGTAATGAAAACATCTACAAAGACATATATTTTTTCAAGCCACACAGACTGTGACGTGTAATTCTGGTCCTGATGTCACCAGTTCTGTCTTCATGAAGCGGCCTCATGCTGAAAAGAAGACCCTATTCCTCTTGATGTTTTTACACTTTAGCTCTGACTTTAAAAACTTAGGGGTGGGAAACACAGGCCTGTTTAATTTTCTCACTTTAAGAAAAAATATTAAAAGAGAAAGGCAAATCTTAACAACTATGGTTCCATATCATCAATCTTAACTAGAGTGAAAGATAACACATTTCAAAACCTGGTTTAACATTTAAAAAAAATGTGAAATCTGATGGGGAGAGAACTTTTTTGAGGGATGAGATAGTTTCTTTTCATCCTCATTCCTATTAACAGAACACAAATAATTAAGAGAATAAAAGCAACAGGAGCAAATTTAAGCCCTGGTTAAAAAACACACACAACACAACACCTTAAGTAATTGGCTGTGATTTAACAACACTTTATATTTGCTGAGACTCACTAAACATACATTTATTTATTTATTTATTTTAAATTTCAGAGAGAAAAGGAAAGGGAGAGAGAGATATAAACATCAATGATGAGAGAGAACCATTGATCTGCTGCCTCCTGCAAGCCCCCAACTGGGGATCGAGCCCGCAATCCGGACATGTGCCCTTGACCCTACCTGGGACCCTTCAGTCCACAGGCCCACACTCTATCCACTGAGCCAAACCAGCTAGGATGCTCATAAACATTTTAAAACACTAACTTATGAGTACTATCATCTTCAAGTAAGCATTAATCATTATTTCTTAGGGCTGGGAATGCCAACTGATTAGATTCTGTCAATGTATAAGGACTGTGTTCTGTTAAAAGGATGCTAATTGAGAAAGTGTTTTGGTAGTAACCTCAAATAAGAAATATTCACAGAAAAAAGCCTCAGTTTTACTGGCATATCTATTTTTCAAGAGCCAGTAAGAAGTACAAAAGGAGCAAAGTATAACAGATGTCTCTAGGATTTATTGTGAAATATATAATTTTACATCTCTCACTGAAGTCTCCTTTGCCTCACTAAAAATATGAATAAATTAAAATCTTATTTCCCCTGCTGTACAAAATTAACAAATGAGAACTATGGACTAAAAATGCCATATGCAAAAAAAAAGCACCTATGTAAATTCTAGGACCTCTCATTTATTAAAATTAAACTTTAAGAAATGGATGGAACTGTTTCAGAAAATTCCAAGAGGCTCAGATGCCAGCCTCATTCATGGCAGGTCTACGTGAAGGAAACATCTTCCAATCTTCACAAGATATATGAAAACAAAAACCACCACCATCAAAACCATTCCTTCCTTCCATCGTCTCCAATGGCTTACTATCCAGTGCTGACTACAGAAGCATGCGGCAAGCACTGTGATCTCACTGAAAGCCAAAGGTACTTTTGAGGCATGGAGAAATGGAGAAATGAGTAAGGAAACTGAATCTTGGACCCAAGTAAACCTGGTTTCAAATCCAAGCGCCTCTCATTTATCCAGAAAGCTGTGTGACCTTGAACAAGTTAGTTACTTTATCACTTTGAGCTTTGGCTTCCACATGTGCAGAGTGGAGATACTCAAGTCACTTGGTTGCTAAATAGATTAAGGGAAACTGTGTTTATGTAAAACACTGAAGACAATGCCTGGTACAGAAGAAATGCCCACTACACGGTGGCGCTGATTATCATGTGTAGGAGAAACATCTGAAAGTTTGAACAGCAAGAATTTGGTCATTAAACACAAATGACCGCGTGTTTTCAATGGTATACTCTGCACAAGCCCCACCCTCTTGTTTGGAAGTCGGAAGGATGTGATCTATGACTAGAAATGTAGCATCTTGACACAGTCTACCCTCATAAGAGACTAAAAATGTATTTTCTTTTCTTTGGGGTTTTGGATCATCCTGGGAACCTGTGTGAATATACTTGAAAAGACTTGCGATTCATTGTAGTATCGGAAGCTGTATGAGAGTAGATCACATAACCTTAAAAGAATGTAAATTGGAATGTCCTAGGGAACAAATTGATAATTCTGGTGCCAGAGGCACAGGGAGAGCACTGCTGAGCGTTCCTTCATCCATCAGGGATGTTAGAAGGATTCGCAAATGATATTGAGTCAAATCATTTGGCAACAATATAAAGAAACCTGGTATATATTACATTGAAAATCTTTTTATACACTAAACATGTGTCATTGAGATATTATTTTTCATGAAAGCTCAATAAAACAGGTGAAATTCTCTCCACATCTTTTATCTTGAACTGTCCTAGCACCCGACTTTCTCTTAGCTTTAATCAAACTGGGCTTTAGAGTTGTTGTGTTTTTTTTACCTCTTTTGTTTTATGCTAACCACTTCAGAATTCTAAAATGTTTCTTTTAATCACTTCTTTTGAAAATAACATAGAACACCAAATTTAACTGAAAGAACTGCCGACCTGGCTACGGTAAGTCTCTATCTTTCCTAGATAAGTATGATGATTCTATAGCTGCATTTTTTTATGCATCCTATTGAGAAGACATTTAAAAATTCCTGACCTATACTTTTATGCTCAGAATAAAAACAATGATGAGAAAGAGGCCTATTTATTTTGTTCCTCTAAGTCAGGGCCCATAATCCTAACCTTCTAAGTAGAACAGCGCACCCTTGTGAACACAGGATGACCTTTAGGGGCTGAGAGATACCATTTAAATCCTGGCTGTCTAGTGACAATCATACTTTATCCCCTTGGGCAATTTACTTAACTGAGCCAAGCCTCCTTTCCTATCTATGAAATACCTGGACTTCAGAGTGTTGTTTTGCAATTTAATGAGAAGTTGCACATAAAGCCATTAAGCACAGTGCCTGGTACTGAGTTCAATGAATGGTGGTGGATTATCATTATCATATTATTCCACAGTTGGGCAATACCAATGGCCCATGCAATTCAGGGTCTGGATTCCATTTCCCTCAACCCAGTAGTATGGCCATGTATGGACATATTTACTGGGGAGAAGGAAGAATCCTTCGTGCTATGGCTATTTTGCAGAATCAGGTAAAAATATGAACAAACCACACACATTCTCTCTCATATCTACAAACTTTGAACAAACAATAGGACTTGCCTTCCTGAAGCCACGAGAACGAAGACAGAGAGAGAATGAACAACAGAAGTTTGTGGGGAATATTCTTTTTTTAAATATACCATATTGAACACATCTAAGACGCAAAAACATCACTGAATATCTTGTTCTGTGGAGCAATAATGAAATTCACACATCATCTTACTTAAGGTTCAACACACCTTAGGGGACTATTCACATAAACTGGGGGGATAACGTTTCCTGGAAGAAGGCAGTGTTTTGTTTTTGCGTTGTTTGTTTTTAAACATCTGGAGAGTTAGGTCTCTCATGTCCCTGAGAAAATGAAGCACAAACTCTAAAAAAAAAAAAAAAAAAGCCATTTGATTTGGAAATTAGAAGTTTACTTTTATTTCTTTTGTGAGTATTTATCTCCGAATGCAGTATTCACTTGTTCTGCCTAAAGGTTTCGGGGGAGTTGGGAGAATGAGCCTACACACCATCCTCTACCTGAGGCCTGGCTGAGCTTTCTCATACACTTTTGCCACCTTTACCCTTAGGAGGCTGCTAGTCTTGCTGGAAAACCTCAAAACCTCGTACTGAAGGATTTCAAATACAAGATAGCTGAATGGTAAAACCTTTTTGCTTGTTGGTGGGGTTCTCATTTAATCCCAGGCACAACAGGAGGCAAAATAGATAGAGATGGAAAATCTGTCCAGACCCTGTCCTTTCCCTGTCCCAGAGATGTCCTGAGCATGACCATGAACAGAAAACACAATTCTACATATGACACCTTTTCATCATTTTACCAAAACAAAATTTCTTTAACAGAATTCTTACTCCTCTTCTACTGTGCTTCATATAGATAGATACCTAACACATTCTTTGTTTGAATTGTTTTGACAGCTAGTGTCATTTTGGCAATTTGCTGCATGTGCCTGCAACCAAGGATAAGAGTTGTTGGGACACACAGCTCCCGATATATGTTACACTATCTGAAGTTTAACATGGGCCGAGTCCCCTATTTGTCAGTATAAGTGGATGGAAATCCTAAAGAATTCCAAAGGTAAATTAGGACTCATATACTCTTCCTGATCTTTCTCACTCCCATTTAAGAATGATGTCAGGTTCCAAATGGGAAGATGTGAGCCAAGATGAGTTTTTCAGCATTTGAACACAGCATTGAACAACCAGATGATTAGAGGAAAAACCTACATAAGATGGTGGCAATAAGTCATTAGATTTTTCAACTGCAAGTTGGGACAAATTAAGGTTTTCCATTAAAGACAGGAAAGAATCCTCCACTTTAACATCAAACAACATTGGCTATTCCTTTTTAATAGTTGTTCACTGTGTTTAAAGGGCATATTGGATTGAAGGAGACATGACAAATGCTCGGGGCAAAGCCTTTGCAGCTGCAGCAACTACACGGAGAATCAGTACATCTGAAGAATCATCAGCACTTTAATACTGCTAAACTTTTCTTTCCAAGAGATTTCTACTTCTATGGTACCAGTGACCTACAAGGTTCCTCTTACACAAGATCTCATGAATATTTCACCAATCAACTATGATTAGCACTTTCTCACTGGGGTCACTGAAACCTTGATTAGCTTGCTCAAGTAATAGACATTGAACACATGTGTTGATACTGCAGTTAGATGAGGAATAAAGTTGTGCTTATTATCATATGTAAATCATAGAAGTATGATGGACTACAGGTAACGTGATAAACCAAATCAAACAAAAGAACATGTTCTACTGTCTTTGATTGTTGAGACACTGTGTCCTTTACTTCCTATAGACCAGATTGCTTGCTCTCCATCTCCTTTCTACACTACACTGCCCTCAAGGCCTTACTTGATCTGACCCACTGCTTCTCTGACCCCATCTTCTTCATCATTCTGTCCCAGCCCACTGGTCTTCTTCCCTCTGCACCTTTACATTGGTGTTCCCTTTGCTCCCAGCTCCATCAAGTCTCTGCTTAAATACCACCTTAATAGTGAGGCATTCCCTGACCACCTTCCATAAAATAACCCCCAAATAAACTCCCTAACTTCATACCAGAAAAGGTCAAAACCTAGTGACACTTTAGAAACTCTTCACATTTTCTAAGAATTAGCAGCCAGGGCTAGTCTACTTATGTAACAACGTTTTTCAGCCTGGGGATTCTCAAAACATTAAATTACCAACAACATCTCTGCACATAGTACACATAGTTCCCTGCACACCTATTTCTTTATTGTGAAAAACATTAGTGGCCTTGAAATAAGCATTACCCACCTATGAATGGTGGTTTCTTCCTAATCATTCACTGACAATTAGATATTTTCTTAAAAATGCCAATGCTTGGCGTTTGTGAAGCCTGATATCTATGCCATTTGCCACCCTGACAGAGCTCAACACTGCAGTGAAAATTCACTTATGCAGAGATTAGTGCTTACAAAGAACCTCCAAGGTGAAAAGGAAAGATGTGTCCCAATTTTGAAAATGATTTGAATGAGATATTTTTAGGATCCACAGACATCAGTAATACACAGCTTTCCCAGCGATCTTTTGGTTTAAGACAGCAGTCGGCAAACTGCGGCTCGTGAGCCACATGCGGCTCGCCACTCTGTTGACTAATGAGTTTGCCGACCACTGGTTTAAGACAAAACTGTCTCAAGTTTTGGGAGAAGGTTTACTAGTATATAAAAAGTTCCTTGCATGTATTTGTAAAAATGACTCTCTCTGGCAGAGGGGAGACTCATAGAAGAAACTGATGGGCTAGAGGTGAAGGAGCCAGTTAAGTAAATTCCAGCACATGTTCATAGAAGCAGCCCTCTTGAATTCAGCACAACCTACTGTTGTGCTGACTGTTCAGTCTCTGTAGGAAACAAATAAAAAAATAATAATGTGTCTTTCACATGCTGTACATATCTGGAGGTTTGACAGACTAATAGATCTTTGCACGCCAGCATGGTTGTGAAGAGAATCACAAAGGTAAATTATTAAAAGTGAGAAGGAAAAAAAGGACTATGTGCAAATCTTCTTGGATATTAAATTGCAGTTGGTTACAAAGGAGTCGAGCACGGATAATGCAGGCTACCTGTGATCCCCAAGGCCTTCTTTTAAAATTTGCTTTCCAAGTGCAAAAACATGTGATCTGAAGTTGGAGGGAAAACTGCCTCTCTAGTCACAGACTATCAGAATGCTGAACTCTGTTTAGCTAGAAATTAATCTACAATCTGTAGCATGGAGGTTTCAAATGCTGCATGTTCCTGCAGACACATTTTTTCTTAGCAGGTACCTGGGAAAGAAAAATAATTGAGATCCACATGCTTTTATGGACCTCTACTTGGTTCAAGTCTACGAAGTGCTTTGAGCGCCTATAGGAATTCAACCTATAACTTAATTTTATCTTGATTCAAAGGAACAAAATGAGACTCTAAAGTGACTGATACAATATTTTAATGGAAAATGTCTTGGAGAGATACAGGTGGGGGAAAGGACAAAACAATGGTATTTTACAGGCCTGAGAGCTGGGTTTACTGCCCAACTACTGTCACCACCCTACAGGATGGAAGAGGCAGCACAATCAATAAGGTTTCTGATGAGGCCAATTGGGGTGGGTTGAAAAGCACCCGGAGACTTGGAAAAGACTTTCAAATTACCTTGACAAAAGAAATATGGAATCAGACAGGAAGAGCCCTCAAGAAATGCTGGCTCTATAGTCTTCTGACTGAGAACAGGGTTCCTTAACCTCCCGCAGGAACCTGTGCTGATAGTTAATCACTTCTACAAGAAAATACTTCCTCATATTGAACTAAAAGCTGTTGGTTCCTTAAGCCCGTATTGTGTCTATTGGTTGTAGTGAAATAAAAATCTGGTCAGTTTCTTCCTTAATATTTTTTCACACAGGTGTAAGTTGTCACCAGGACAAGATTTACCCGAGTTCCACAAAAGTGAAGCTAATCCTCAAATGCAATCAGGTAAGTTTCTTTATTTGTAGGGTAAAGGTTGTATATGTGTGTGTGTGTGGGGGGGGGCAGTTAGACAGGCCCTTAGGATAATCTGTTGGACCCCATTAATTAAGGCATTCAATACCATTTTCTAGAACAACTCTCTCATAGTTTCTTCTAAGCTTTTAATAATGTTAAGGTTTTCCTCTGGCTCTTATTTCTACTTGTTGAACATTATATTTTTTAAAATAAATCTTTATTGTTCAGATTATTACAGGTGTTCCTCTTTTCCCCTCCCCCCATAGCTCCCCTCCACCTGATTCCCCACCCCACCCCATGCCCTTACCCCCCCGCCCCGCCACTGTCTTCATCCATAGGTGTAAGATTTTTGTCCAATCTCTTCCCGCACCCCTCACACCCCCTTCCCCCTGAGAATTGTCAGTCCACTCCCTTTCTATGTCCCTGATTCTATTATATTCATCAGTCCATTCTGTTCATCAGATTTTTTGTTCACTTGATTTTTAGATTCACTTGTTGGTAGGTATGTATTTGTTGTCATTTTGTTGTTCATAGTTTTTATCTTTACCTTTTTCTTCTTCCTCCTCTTCTTAAAGAATACCCTTCAGCATTTCATATAATCCTGCTTTGGTGGTGATGAACTCCTTTAGCTTTTTCTTGTCTGTGAAGCTCTTTATCTGACCTTCAATTTGAACATTATTTTTTTAAATGATTGGCTTCTTTATCCTCATATGCCTCCCCCCAAAAAAAATAACTGTACAAAACTGGAAAGAATAATCTAAGAGATGGGCTAACAAATATCCCATGTAAGGATATTTCCAGTATTCCAGGCTCTAATTCTCCTAACATATCATAGCATTTGTTTTGTAACATTTTAAGGAGCAATGCTTAACTTTTCAGATTGGTTCCAAGATATCTGTTGAAATCATGAATCCTGTTCTTCAGATAACCACTTTGGGAAGCCATAAAGTTATTTTGGTGAGGGCTCTTTCAGAATTAAAATCTAAATAAAATAAAATCAGTCTCATTTTAGATACACAATATTTTTAAAATTTATCTATTGGAGAGGGAGAGAGAGAGAGAGAGAGAGAGAGATCATTTTGTTGTTCCACTTATTATCCATTCATTGGTTGATTCATTGGCACATCAGGACACAGCTCTAACCAACGGAGCTAACTGGCTAGGGCCCAGATTCACAATATTTTTGACAAGAGATTTTGTTACCCAGTTTGGTTGTACATCTTATTAATAAATCTTGGCTCAATATCACTTTTAGCTGTTTTCAAAAATCAAATCCACTCTCAAATTGCAAAGATTTAGTACCCCTGAAAAGATCTAATTCCTAACTGAACTTGATCTTATTGCTGAGGGAATACCCAAAAGAAATATTTTTTAATGAAGTGTTATACATCCTTCTGGACATACTGCCATTGATACTTTTTCCTTCCTCTAAGTCAGGGATGGGGAACATTGGGCCCACAGGCTGTATAAGGCCCTCGAAATCACTTGGTCTGGCCCTGCCATAGCATTAGGGTAAGTTAATTAAATGTTTGACCAAATATAGCAGGCTAATTTTTAAGTTGATAATTTTGTATGGCCTGCAAATTATGTTATAAATATCCAAATGGCCCTTGGAAGAAAAAAGGTTCCCCACCCCTGTTGTAGGTGATGGGAGAGACAGGGAAAGCAGGAAGAGGCCAACGAAGCAGAAAAGCTAAGATAAATGTAGCCTTATTCATATCCAGTGACTTGTACTGTCATTGAGAACCAGGAACATTCATTCATTCATTGAGTTTCTACCATGTATTGTCACATACTGTTCTAGTTCCTAGGAGATCACCAATGAGCATTACAGACATGGCTTTTGCATTCCTGGCATTTAAGAATCATCCAAAGAAGCACTAGAGTGTTTGTCCTCTTTTAGTCAATTTCCCACTCATTCACCTGGAGCACTGTCTTACTGTCAGTTGAAATAATATTCTAGTCTAAAATCTAGATCCTGTTTTTTACAAATCATCATTAAGAATGAATGTTACACCTGGAGGAAATGGACATATTCCTTGAAAAGTACAACCTTCCAAAACTCAATCAGGAAGAATCTAAAAATCTCAATAGGCTGATAACTATGGAAGAAATTGAAGCAGTCATCAAAAAGCTTCCAGCAAACAAAAACCCAGGGCCAGACAGTTTTACAGGGGAGTTTTACCAAATATTCAAGGAAGAACTAAAACCTATCCTCCTAGATGTAATTTACTTACAGGATATTTTTCCTTACATGATATTCTTCTATTATCCCCTCTTTTTTGATTTAAATATTACGAGGCTTTTGGAAATTTTATAATGTAGTCTTGATAGCTTTTAAATTTTAATTTTTTGCACTAAAATATGACTGCTTTAGGTTCATTACATGTTACGCAATTTTACCATGAGATGAACTACCAATAAAAATTTTAGTTAACACTTTAGGAACAGTTTTTTGTCCAGTACCATTAATTTTTCTAGAATATTCGCTTATTTCACTTAGCCAATTTAAATTAGTCTGAGAACTTAACTACTATTTCACTGTCAAATTTAATACTCTAACAACAATCTTATTTTACCCTGTAAATATTAGTGGAAAGGATTATTTGCCTTCTTGAGTAGGCCCTGAGCATTCCTGGTGCTAGGCTGGATTTAGATATCAAAAACCCACTTCCCCACACCATGGGTACAAGACAACTCAAACAAGTCTTGTTGCAGTGAGAGGGCAGCTGCTGTTGGCCAAGTCTCTGTCTGTTACTTGGGTCCCGATTTGAGCTGGGCATGGGAGGCGAAGCAGCCATGGGGGCAGGAGACATCCCTCAGAAGGGGTGAAGGTTCAGGCCCCTGCAAAGTTGGGGGGGTGAGGGTCTGTGCCCCACCTCTGTTGACCCCCAAGTTCTCTCCTGATGGCCCCTCTGAGACTGTGCCTATCTTAGGTTGTTCCTTCCCTGAGGAATCTTACCCATCTCTGGCTAACCAGCCATCCTCTGGGGCCAAGCAGGGTGATGTGAGGTTCAGTTCTGTCTCTTTGGTAGCCTATGCCCCCATGGCCTTCATGCCCAGCACCTGCCTTGGGATCCCCTTGCCTGCTGGCGGGGGCCCGGCACTAATCACATATCTTGGGGAACCCAGGTTTCTTCTCCAGGGAGGGCCCAGCTCACCCCACTGGGCGAGACACAGATCCATGGTACCAGCCACCACGAGGCTTCAACCTCAGCATGAACAGAAATGCTAACAGCAAAACACCCATGAAAAACACACATGGTGTCAAAACAAGCCAAAGGAAAATCGTTTGGGCAAAAAATGAAAAAGGATCCCAAGTCAAATTTATAGAAAAGATTCCTTTATTAACTTTTGGTTGAGAATATGTTTGTATATTTTCAGAAAACAACTCCAAGACCATGTGGATTCCTGCAACAGAGAGGAATTGACAGGACTTCTCCAGCCATGAAGACAGAACAGAAACAGTCCAGAGATGGAAGACGCTGACGATGCCTTACCATACTAGCAGTCAGCAGCTGTGCATCGCTGCAGGTTGCCCAGGACCAAACCAGAGAGGGTCGGACCTGCATTACCACCATTTGTCCACCATCCAGAACTGAAATATCATTGCTGACATGTACACATAAGGAACTATTTGACATCGAAATTGGGACTCAAAAGAACTGTTGGCCAAGAAAGAAACTCACTACAGACTGATTCATTTGCCTCTCAGCATAACCATTATTGCTTGTCTCATTTTCGGTTCTTATAAGTGTATTTCTAGTATCACATGATCTCACTCATCTAGGGGAAATAATGAACAACACAAACTGATGAATAAAAACAGAACCGGAGACAGGGAAGCATCGATCAGACTGTCAAACCTCAGAGGGAAGGTAGGGGAGGGTGGGGGTAATGGGGAGAGATCAACCAAAGGACTTGTATGCATGCATATAAGCCTAACCAGTGGTCACGGACAAAAGGGGGGTGGGGGCATGCGTGGGGAGGGGTTTGGGATGGGAATGGGGGGATGAGGACAAATATGTGATACCTTAATCAATAAAGAAATTAATTAAAAAATAAAAAATAAAAAATAAAACCTATCCTCCTCAGACTATTCCAAAAAATTCAAGAGGAAGGAACACTTCAAAGCTCATTCTATGAAGGAAGCCAGCATTACCATAATTCCAAAAGCAGATAAAGACAACACAAAGAAAGAGAATTACAGGCCACTATCCCTCATGAACATAGATGCCAAAATCCTCAACAAAATTCTAGCAAATTAGATCCAGCATTACATCAGAAAGATCATACACCATGACCAAGTAGGATTTATCCCAGGGATGCAAGGATGGTACAATATCCTCACATAAACAAACTGAGAAATAAAAATCACATAGTCATATCAATTGATGCAGAAAAAGCATTTCACAAAATCCAACACCCTTTCTTGATAAAAACTCTCAGCAAAGTGGGAATAGAGGGATCATACCTCAACATAATAAAAGCCTTATATGACAAACCTACAGCCAACATCATACTCAATGGGCAAAAACTAAAACCAGTTCACCTAAGAATAGGAATGAGACAGGGATGCCCACTTTCACCCCTCCTGTTCAACATAGTTCTGGAAGTGCTAGCCATAATAATTAGACAAGAAGAAGAAATAAAAGGTATCCAAATTGGAAAAGAAGACATAAAACTGTCATTATTCACAGATGACATGATACTGTATATAGAAAACCCAAAAGACTCCATCAAAAAATTGTTACACTTAATAAATGAATTCGGCAATGTAGCAGGATACAAAATTAATGCCAAGAAATCTATGGCATTTCTATACACCAATAGTGAACTTACAGAAAGAGAGACTAAAAAAACAATCCCATTTACCATCGCACCCAAAAAATTAAGATACCTAGGAATAAACTTAACTAAGGAGGTAAAAGAACTGTACTCGGAAAACTACAGGACACTGAAAAAAGAGACAGAGGAAGACATAAACAGATGGAAGAGCATACCGTGTTCATGGATTGGTAGAGTCAACATCATTAAAATGTCCATACTACCCAAAGCAATCTATAGATTCAATGCACTTCCCATTAAAATACCAATGGCATATTTCACAGATCTAGAACGAACTCTCCAAAAAATTCATCTGGAATAAAAAAAGACCCTGAATAGCTGCAGCAATCCTGAGAAAGAACAAAGTAGGAGGGATCTCAATACCAGATATCAAGCTGTATTACAAAGCCACTGTTCTCAAAACTGCCTGGCACTGGCACAAGAACAGACATATAGACTAATGGAATAGAATAGAGAATCCAGATATCGACCCAAACCACTATGCTCAATTAATATTTGACAAAGGAGGCAAGAGCATACAATGGAGTCAAAAGAGCCTCTTTAATAAATGGTGTTGGGAAAATTGGACAGATACAAGCAAAAAAAATGAAACTAGACCACCAACTTACACCATACACAAAAATAAACTCAAAATGGATAAAGGACAAACATAAGACAGGAAACCATAAAAATCCTACAAGACCACATAGGCAGCAAAATCGCAGACATATGCCGAACCAATTTCTTCACCGATACTGCTCCTAGGGCAATGGAAACCAAAGAGAAAATAAACAAGTGGGACTACTAGTACATCAAAATAAAAAGCTTTTGCACAGAAAAAGAAACCATCAACAAAACAAGAAAACCCACTGCATGGGAGAACATATTTGCCAATGTTATCACCGATAAGGGTTTGATCTCCAACATTTCCAGGGAACTCATACAACTTAACAAAAAGAAGATAAACAATCCAATCAAAAAATGGGCAACAGACCTAAATAGATACTTTTCGAAAGAAGACATAAGGAAGGCCAAGAAACATATGAAAACATGCTCAAAGTCACTAATCATCCGAGAGATGCAAATCAAAATGACAATGTGGTACCATCTCACACCTGTCAGAATGGCTATCATCAACAAATCAACAAACGACAAGTGCTGGTGAGGATGCGGAGAAAAAGGAACCCTTGTGCACTGCTGGTGGGAATGCAGACTGGTGCACCCACTGTGGAGAACAGTACGGAGTTCCGTCAAAAAACTAAAAATCCCAAAACACTAGAAACACCAATTAGAAAGGATATATGCACCCCTATGTTCATAGCAGCACAATTTACCATAGCTAAGATTTGGAAACAGCCTAAGTGCCCATCAGCCGATGAGTGGATTAAAAAACTGGTACATCTACACAATGGAATACTAAGCTGTGGTAAAAAAGAAGGAATTCTTACCATTTGCAACAGCATGGATGGAACTGGAGAGCATTATGCTAAGTGAAATAAGCCAGTCAGAGAAAGATAAATATCACATGATCTCACTCATTTGTGGAATATAATGAACAATATAAACTGATGAACAAAAACAGATCCAGAGACAGAGAAGCATCCAGGGGTCCTCAAACTTTTTAAACAGGGGGCCAGTCACTGTCCCTCAGACCGTTGGGGGGCCGGACTATAGTTTAAAAAAAAACCTATGAACAAATTCCTATGCGCACTGCGGGCCCGGGACGAGTCGACTGCTAAGCAGGACAGGCAGTGAGTGGCACCCAGCGGGCTGGATAAATGTCCTCGGCAGGCCGCATGTGGCCCGCGGGCTGTAGTTTGAGGACCCCTGGATTAGACCGTCAACCTCAGAAGGAAGGTAGGGGAGGGTGGGGGTAAGGCGGAGAGATCAGCCAAAGGACTTGTATGCATGCATATAAGCCTAACCAATGGACACAGTCACTAGGGGGATGAGGACATGAGTGGTGCCTAACCAATGGACACAGTCACTAGGGGGATGAGGACATGAGTGGTGCCTAACCAATGGACACAGTCACTAGGGGGATGAGGACATGAGTGGTGGGGTTAATGGGGGTATAAGGATACATATGTAATACCTTAATCAATAAAGAAAAAAATTTAAAAAAAAGAATGAATGTCACATGGGGGGGATAAAAATCTTAGCAAACGAAGAGAGATTTCTTTATTTTGGACTAGATGGCACCAATTCTTTCATAGAAGTAAGTTAAAATGGTTTTGCTCAATTTGCTTTTCACAAAGCCACGTTGATTGCCAGCCAGAACTCTGCACTCTTCTAAGTAGAAAGTGATTATTTGATGAGTTGTTAGCCTACCTGCCAGGATATTGACAGCAAGATGTCTTTCCAGTAATTATGGGATAGCACCTTTCCCTTTATTGAGCTTATGTGAACAATCAGAGTAATTCTCATATGTAGAGAAATACATATAACACTAAACAACTAGTAGAAGACAAACAATACAAGTAAAAAAGGAAGCACTGATGATGCATGGGAAAAAATTGGCAACACGACCCCTAGAGGTCACAGTGGTCCATGCTGTGTTGTTGGTAAGGGAAATGTCAGTTTCATTAGTTAGAAGATAGCACAACTTACAGCTCTCCTCCCTGAGATTAAATTGGAGACCCTAAGGACTGCTTCACTAACCATCACTACAAGATGCACTCATGTTTTCTATATGTCTGTTAAATATTTAACATGCATTCAGACATCCATATATTTCTTTTATGTATTTTTGCTTCAGTCTTGGCTAAGTTAAACAGCCTCTGAAAGAGCAGGTGCTGTGTTGGTTTAGTACGCTGCACGTGTGTGTGTGTGTGTGTGTGTGTGTGTGTGTGTGTGTGTGTGTAAGTGTATTATATTCAGATAAGGGATCTTAAGTATAAACCGGATATAGCACCTATACAAAGGAGACATGCAATAACTATTTCTTAATTATTGAAGGCAGTGAATATTAATTTAGTGTAAATACTAGCTTTGCACATATGATAACATTTATCCTTTTTTGACAGTTGGACTTTTTAAATTTTATTATTTTTTAACTTAATTTTTATTGTTGACACTATTACAGTATCCCCATTTTCTCCCCCTTTGCCCATCTCCGACCAGCTCCTCCCTTCCCTCTGTCCCTCACCACACTGTTGTCTCTATGGGTTATGCATATATTTTTTGGCCAGCCCTTTCACCTTCTTTCATCCAGTCCCCCCACTCTCTCCTCTCTGACAGCTGTCAGTCTGTTCAATGTATCCATACCTGTTTCTATGCTGTTAGTTTATTTTGTTCATTAGATTCCACATATAAGTGAGATCATATGGTATTTATCTTTCTCTGACTGACTTATTTCACTTAGCAAAATACTCTCTAGGTCCATCCATGCTGTCACAAAAGGAAAGATTTCCTTCATTTTTACAGCAGCATAGTATTCCATTGTGTAAATGTGCCACAGCTTTTTTATACAATCATTTACTGATGGACACTTGGGCTGTTTCCAGATTTTAGCTATTGTAAATTGTGCTGGTATGTACATAGGGGCGCATATATTCTTTCGAATTAGTGCTTCAGGTTTCTTAGAATATATTTTCAGAATTGGAATCGCTGGGTCAAATGGGAGTTCCATTTTTAATTTTTTGAGGAAACTCCATACTGTTTCCCACAGTGGCTGTGCCAGTCTGCATTCCAACCAGTGCATGAGGATATTCTTTTCTCCACATCCTCATCAGCACTTGTTGTTTGTTGATTTATTGATGATAGCCATTTTGGCAGGTGTGAGGTGACACTTCATTGTGGTTTTAATTTGCATCTCTCAGATGATTAGTGACCTAGAGCATTTATTCATATATCTATTGGCCATCTGTATGTTCACTTTGGAGAAGTGTCTATTCAGGTTGGCCCTTTTTAAAAAGAGCTGTGTTTAATTTATGAGCAGAACAACTCTAGTGGCAGAGACAGATTTACCATGAAGCTAACAAAGCAAAGCGTCAGGACTTCTCACTTGCATGGAAGGGGCACTGGCACAGTGCTCACTGGGCCATATGTCTATAAATTTTGCAATCTATCTATATAAAAGGCTAATATGCAAAGTGTCCCCTCAGGAGTTCGACCAGGAGACCAGCAGTGCGATCGCTTGCTATGATGTGCACTGACCATCAGGGGGCAGCGGGAAACATGGTGGGCAACCAGCAGTGGCGGCGGTGCACTGAAGGAGCTAGGCAAGGAGGAGGCAGGGAGGCAGGGGGAACCACACAGTGGTGGCATGCGGGCCGGCGGCAAGGGAAGGAGAAGAGGAAGTGGGGAATCTGATCAGCCCTGATTGCTGGCCCGGCCTAGGGATCCTACCAGTGCACAAATTTCATGCACTGGGCCTCTAGTAGAAAGATATTTTTATATTCTTTAAAAAAAAAATGGTTCCACCCAAAATGTATAAATGCAGGCCTCACAAATCTGAACCTTCCTCTGTTGAAGGGATTTATGAAAACCTGAAAAAGAAGTCTGATAAGAATAAGAGAAGTGCTAAAAGTTTGGGAAATGCCAAACTATGAACAAAATATGGATAAATAACCTGAGGGAACATGGGGCTAAGGGATATAACTATATCCATGGACATGAACTGGATGGTTACTTAAAAAATAAAGCTTATCAGGTATGTTCCATATTTCCAGAAGGCAAAATAATAGTGCCTGAATCTGAAATCTAAGAAAAGAAAGTCTGACAATTAAAAATAACTTTATAGAAAGAATGGCAAAGTGGTGGAACCAAGTGAAATTATGAAAGTGCTTTCTCTAGAAATGTGTTGAAAGATTTGCTAGTTAGCTGCTAACAGGTTGGGAAAACATGCCAGGAACCTGAGCTGTGCAAGACAGCTAACCCTCAGTTTCTATTCTGGGATATTTTGGCTGTATAGGTATATGTATTTGAGTCATTCATTTATAAAACAGTATAAATAAAATGAATATACAATTTCATGTCTCTCTTAATACCACAAATCTGGGTTGCTATAGCCAGAAAGAGTTCATCTGTGAAAATACCTGCATACCATATTATGTGGATCACTGCAAAATTGGGTTTGAATGGGATAGAGGTTGGAACTGGAGATATTCTGCTTTAAGATCTCCTTTTCAAAACTAGAAATAATAAGGATGTTGTTATATAGTGGTGATTGCATTCTGGGAAGCAAGCCATTCCATCTGTATGTGAGCATTGCGGCTACATTCTGCAATGTAAAACCTATCTCACTTGTGATTATATCCTTGATCATGACCTAGATTTGGTCAAATATCATTGCTTACTTACTGATGGGAATATCCTTTTCTTACTATGCTAATGATCTACTGCCCTCTCCTTTACCTCCTTCCTCCCTGGGTACTGTGCCATTATTTATAGAGGGTTTTTTTGGCTTCATCATGAATCTTCCGCTTAAGTTGCCTTATTTATTGGTATAGAGGGATTTTGCCATTAGGCTTGACATGTTGGACAAATAGCTTACAAAGGGATTTAGGGAGTTTATGGACAAACCAGATTTTATTTCCTGTACAAAACTTTGCAATAATAAACGCCATGTCTTAGATTTGACTTCTTTCAATGTGAACTTCTGTAGAATGCCTCTTTGACTCATAGATTCTCAAGTACAATGCAATGTTATTTTCTGGATATTGAAGTGTTTACTAGTATACTTAAGTACTTACAAAGGCAAATGATGATGCAATAATATACTTAACAAATTAAATGTGACTAGCTTTTACACCATGTATGAGTATTTCTCATCTTTTAAAGTGCAGCAGCTCACCCTGACCAGTGTTGCTCGATGGTTAGAGTGTTGGCCCACGCACTGAAGAGTAACGGGTTCAATTCCTGGTCAAGGGCACATACTTCTGTTGCAGGTTCGCTCCGTGGCTCCAGTCAGGCTATGTCCAGGAGACAACCAATCAATGTGTCTCTCTCACTCTTCCTCTCTCTTTATTTCACCCCCTCCCTCTCTTCTACTCTCTCTAAAAATCAATGGAAAAAATATCCTCAGGTGAGGATATTAATAAATAAATAAATAAATTGCAGCAGTTCCCCTAGAGAGAAATTGAAACTTTTTCCTCTCTTCAAAGAGTCTTTGAAGATGGCAAGACTTAGAGAAGGTGGAAAGATCAGGTATATGTTTGAAGAAGAGTCCTTCTCTAAAGATTTTTATCATAAAGAGAAAAAAATCCTAGAGACATAAGCAGGGGAATAAATAATAAAGATCTAAGGGGTCATAGTCAGTCTCAAGGGAATAGTAAATCACAAAGTGATGCTGACAAATGGCAGGCTGTGTATTGGGATGCACACCACAGGGACTTCCTGTACCACTGAAACCACTACCTAAGAGTTACACATGGAAAAGAGAGTTCATTTTGGGATTTCACAATTTAGAGTGATGTAAATGTAGACAAGTTTAAGTACTTTAGTCAAATATTTGCTGAATCGATGTTGATGAAAAGTCAAAGGAGTCATTAAAATAATGAAAGGTTTTTGAAAAACTGGTAGAGAGAGTAGGGAAGGAGGAGAGACAGCAGCCAGAGAGCTTTGAAACATTTAATACAAGGCCATTTATTCTTAGATTTTCTGCACAGGAGAAGTATGATTACTAGTTACAAATATGGTGACTGATCAATAACTATTTGCTGGCTACTTCTATGTGCCACATACTCTGCTGTGTGATAAAAACTCAAAGACAAGTGAAATACATATACTCTATAGGAATGCACCGCTTAAACAAGACAGTAGGTCTGCACATCCATAATTGTAATGAGTGGGTGTTACAGCACCACGTTAATAATGTGTGATATAAGCATACGGAATAGGTAGCAATTAATTTTCCCTGGAGTTGGGGGAGGAGGTATTAGGAAAGTCATAATGCAGAAAGTAGCCACTGAATGGAATCTTAAAGGATGAAAATTATATCACCAGTAAAAGGAAGATTGTGAGCATGATTGCATATCAAGTAGAGAAAAAAGAAAGTAGTTGGGGGTAGTTAAGAGTGGCAATGGTTTCCAAATGCTACTTTAGACTTTGTCACTCATGGGAGGCCATAAAAGGTCTCTGGGAGAGTAGGTTTCCCAAATGAGATCTGTGATTTGGAAAGAAATATCTGGTGGTGGTGGAAAGACAGCTGAGAGGATGCTAAGCCTGAAATCAGATGACTGAACAGATTATTTCAGAAGTCCAGGGGGACAGCAAATACCCCAACTCGGGCAGACAAAGTGAGGCTGTTTCAGGCAGAATCAACATGAATTTGAGATTGAACAGATGTGAATGGTGAGGAAGAAGAAGATATCAAGTTGTGCCATTAACCAATGCAGAGAATATGGGAGGAAATTGGGAAAAGATGTAATGGGTTCCATTTTCAATATGTTGAAGTTTGACACAGTTGTGGGAAATCTAGTTAAAGGCATCCAACAAAGAATAAACTGAAGTCTAGAACTGAAGTATAAACTCACAAATCACAAAAGAGTAGAAACCATAAGAATAGATATAAATTGCCCAGCAAGAATTTTGTAGGACCAAGGGTAGACCCTTCGTAATGCTCACATTTAAGATGGAAGGATGGGGATCCAAAGAAATAGACTGAAGGGAGATTTCTACAGAAAATCAAAACCAAGAAATCTTGGCCTCATTATGACAAAGGATTGTTCCCTGATGAGGCTATGTGTGTCTCATACTATAAGGTGGGGGGGGGGGGCGAAATGTGGACTATAAAGCGTACACTGTGTTACTAACATAATACTAGTATAGGCATTACATGTCTTTTTGTCTCCAGGGATGTATAAGTGAGGTCAAGACTACTGGCTAAGCATGACTTGGGTTTCACGCACTAAGCCTGGGTTCAGCTCCTGCAGGCATCTTGTGTAACATGCCAGAGGAGTACAATATTTTTGCCTCAAGGATAATATATAGAGAAGTGACTGTCACCTGGAAAGGAAAGAGGAAATCAACAGCCAAGATGATACTACATCTTCTCCAAAGCTATACCCTCTTAAGGAAAGACTGCATTGGAAAGTTAAAAAGCAAGAGACTGTATGATTTCTATAACTTCCCAGTCAGAATCTCTCCTTGCCACCTTGTTTGCATGCTCTATGGTAAAAGTCCGCAAGTTCTTTTTGTAAAGGGCCAGACAGTGAATATTTTAGGCTTATGGGTCATATGGACTCCATCTCCACTACTCAGCACTGCTATTTTAGAGTGAAAGCAGCCACAGACAAGGCATAAATAGATGAGCATGGCTGTGCGCCAATACAACTTATTTACAAAGGCAGAGGGCAGGCTGGATTTGGGCCCTGGGTCACAGGATGGCTGGTCCGTGACCTTTATCATGGGGGAGGCCATTACCATAGGATGCCCATCGGAAAAGCCAACATCATAAAGCTGGATTATGAGATCACAACAGACAGGTTAAGTTGTGGAATGTTCTTGATGGGAAAAAGATATCCTAGACCCAGGAAGACTAGGTAGCCAAGCACATGATGCTCCTCCAGAGGTACAAGAAAGGCTGCCTTTCCCCCAAATATCTCCTTGAGCAGCTAGCCACACTGCAAGAAGTTCTTGTCAGTAGAATTGCTCTGCTAGAAGTTATTATCCTGAATTTACATGGCATGTATGTAGCAAAGAGTGAGTGACACATGAGTACTGATTAGTTTATCAGATCAACTAGATGACAGCTAGCAGAGAACAAGGACCAGGGTAAATGGAATCCAAGATGAACTATCTTTGTAAATTCCTTATAATTTTTCATATATTTGGCACTAAAAATATGCTTTTACTCCACTACATGCTTTGTTATATATGCCATCTTTTATCAGCTCTTCCTGTCTAGAAACTCATTTTGGAATATTGATGTCTATCTTCCAAAATAAGGCATCTGAGTTATCCTTGGGAAAGAAGCAGGCACTGAGGTTGAATTAGTATTTGTCTGAAGTACTGTTTTGCTCTTGTTTGTTTTCTCTTGAAAAGGGACTGGTGTTAATTAATAAGGACAAGTGCCATGGCTTTAGAAATAATACTGGGAAAAGGATAGCCATTTTCTCATGAACTTCCTCTTTTAGTTTTTGAATTTGACCTGTGTCTAAAAGTAGTCAATGTGCATTGGCTCTAGGTATAGATCTCTGTATACCCTCCTTACGCCAGAGGATAATATTACAATGATTCCACTGAAATGATAAAGCCCTTGGCAAGACTCTCTCAACTGGGACAGAGTTCATTTTTACTTCTCCTCCACTACATAAGGGTACACAACTTATGAAATAGTTACAGTTTATATGCAGATCATCTCATTGTAATTAGTGATATCTTCTAAAGAGGAAAACTCAGTGGCTCATGTATTTAAGGAAAAAGCTATAATGCTAAAATCTAAACCTTAACTTAAAATACTGATTGTACAAGGAACTTTATAATTAATAGTTAAACCTTTCAGACATTGTCATATGGCCATTCATTCTACTTGACACATTTTTAACATATAATTTTCCTAATTATGTTTATAGTTTATTATTTCACTTTCCCCATCACAAATTAAGCTCCATGAGGGCAGAAATTTTAGTAAATTAAACAGTCCCAATGGTTAGAACAGGGCCTAATTTAGTGGGCACTCAATAAACATTTGTGGAATAAATTAATGAGAAGAAGCAGGCAAGCAAACTAGAAAAGCAGAGCTTTCCCAGATAAGTACATTCCAGCTAAAGACAGAAAACAAACAGGAAAGGATAACTTGAAAATAAACAAATAATGCTTTTTATTTACACTCCTATTCCCCAATATTTTTTAAAACTATTTAAATGAATACCAGTACATTTCACAAATACATCTTATTCATTTGTATTTTGCCAATTTGGAACTTTTGACAATTCAAACAATGCCAAGCAGCGATGTACCTTTGTGCTGTCTATTTTACAGAAACTGTTAGTTGCCTGCCTTAATCCATCCCACATCAATTGCTGGCAGAGCCCTAGACTGGTTGGCTGTTCACTCTGCACAGTCACGTGCTCAGGGAAGGGGCGCAGGCCCAGGCCCAGCCCCAGCCCCAGCCCCAGAGGTGAATCATGATTGGTCTAAGATTATCCTTGATTGTGATAGTTTGGAGACTGGAATGTGATCTGATCTGGACAATAGAATTTGAAGGAAATATCTGCCCAGGAGCTTCTGGAAACATTTTTCGGCTTGATAAAAAAAGCTTTTGTTAATTAGATATCATTATATTTGCATGTGATGCCTGGAACAATTGCAATCATTTTGCAACCATGAGACAACATGCCAACATACTAAGCTACTGAATTAACCAATTTTGTTACTGCCTTACTTCTTGCGATGTGAGAATAAAACCATATTTTCAAGCTAATTTTGGTTATACTTTCTGTGACTTGAAAGCCAAAAGCATCCTGATAGACTATGAGAAAGAGCACATGCCAAAACATGCTAGTCCACTTAAAAGCAAAGTTAAAGCAATTATTTGCAGGTGCTCATAAAAATATTTGAACAACGATATCTACAGACACAAACAGCTGTAGTAACAGTTATAAGTTAATTTGGCCTATATATTAAAATCTGCTACCTAAAGGGTTACCTAAAAATATATATTGTCTAAATGATTCTCAAATATAAAAAGAAGTATATTTCTATGAAAGTATTATATGCTTTAGACTTGTAATGTAGTATGAGTGAACAACCACGTGATTATGATATATTAAAGAGACAATCTTAAATTGATTTTTTATTTATAAATCTTGTTTTGTTGTTAATCCTCACCCAAGGATATTTTTCCATTGATTTTTAGGGAGAGTAGAAGAGAGAGGGAAAGACAGAGAGAAACATCCATGTGAGAGAAACACATTGATTGGTTGCCTTCTGCATGAGCCCCGACCAGGGCCTGGGCCAGGGAGGAGCCTGCAACAAAAGGTATGTGCCCTTGACCCAAATCAAACCCGGGACCCTTTGGTCTGCAGGCCAACGCTCTAGCCACTGAGCCAAACTGGCTCGGGCCAAATCTTGTATTTTAAACTAAGGTACACATACATGGCCAAGTAGTTCCTGGTAGATGACATCTGATGAAGAAGGATGCCTTCTAACACTTAAAATAACCTTCAAAATAAAGTTTCCAATTGGTTGGGGACATCAACCTTTATCTCCAATCTACATATTTTATTAGTCCCTACAGTTATATCTATTATTCTATCCACATTTCAGTTAATCATCTGTCTTGCTCTTCCTAATCACTGTTGCGTTTATGTCTCTAATGTATATGAAACTTTAGGTGTTTTTAACTCATAGACTAAAGACAATTGAGCAAAAACAAATTATATGCTACTTCAAATTATTCCATGTCCAGTATATAAAAGTTTTGTTCTTTTGTGCACTATTAATAAAATTAAAAAATAATTTCAGGTAAACCATCATATTGAGTAATCTATTAATTTGAACACAGAATTCATAAGATCTTAAAGAATAATGAGCTTCGAACATTTTCCACTTCAAAATGCCAACATTTGAATGGATGTATGTTCTATTTCCTGGCTTTTCAGGAATACTGTGCAATCTCTGATTTGCCCACAAGCCCCATCAAGAATATCAGGAAATTCTGATTATTGTGAGAGTAAACACTTGCAGGAAATGCAATCAACTTGGGGTAGTGCACCCACAATACAATATACAGATGATATATTATAGAATTGTGCACCTGAAACCTATTTTATTAACCAATGCAACTCCAATAAATTCAATTAAAAAGTAAAAAAAAAGAAAATCAAAACAGATATATAAGGAAAAATAGGGACTGTTTCATCAGGATTAGAACATCTTTCAGATCTAAGGAACACACATTTAAGAGGCTGTATTCTATGACTTTGAAATTTGGTTCACAGAGAGAAAAACATATCTACATATTTAGGATACTGATTTTAAATAATACTATTATCTTTGTTAAATCTTCAGGGAAGGTACGGGAGGGTGGGGGTAAGGCGGAGAGATCAACCAAAGGACTTGTATGCATGTATATAAGCTTAACCAATGGACACAGACACCAGGGGGATGAGGGCATGAGTGGGGAGGATGGGGGGATAATGACACATATGTAACACCTTAATCAATAAAGAAATAAAAAAATAAAAAATAAAGCCTTCCTTAAATCCAGAAGAATAAATGCCTCTCTCCTCCATGCTCACAAGCTCTTTGTATATATGTAGCATATGTCATTATCAGTATTTGTTCCTTTGACAGCCTTTCCCACAAGAATGTGAGCTCTGGAAGCCAACGTTTTGATTTTTTCATCTTTGATCATTTAATTCATTCACTGTTTTATTAATTTATTAAGTCATTCCTATATGTCCTTAGTGATTAGCACGGTGCTTGACCCAGAATAGGCTAATTATAGTGTTGATCACGGAGGATATGAAGATAAACTCATTACATGGTAAACTGTGCTAGGATGGAGGTATGAAAGCATGCAGAAAGGTTTCTAGGTCAAAATGGGAGCATTAGAGAGGGCTTCTTAGATGAAGTGACTTGAGTAAGTTGGTAAAGCAACTGGAGAAGAAGGGAGGGTAAGGGGAGAGGGAGTGGGCACAGCAGGCAAGAGGAGCTCCAGGGGTAGGGCTCCAGGGAGAGTCCTGCCTCCTACTCCCTTGTACAGGGGTCAGGGCATCTTTTCTGATAAAAGATTGGTTAGCACATGGACAAACAAATGAGGATGAAGCAGAATGAAGAAGAGTTCAGCAAGCTGAGAGCAGGTACTAATAGCATTAGCCTCTGGGATCTTCCTGCTCAGGTTGTAACAGGCAGGTTTGGATAACAATCAATAGCTTTGGCCAATCTCAAGGCCACTGGGAAAGGTCAGCTTGTATATCCTACTGCTTATCTTCTAATTTTTCGACTTCCTGGGGTTTGGAGATAAGTCAATAACAACTTATTTATAGGGAACACTTCCTTCCTTGAAAAATCCTATTTAAGGTATTGTTGCTAGAACTAAAGATACTGCATTTTGTTTCTTGGTTCCAGTTCTTACTAGATCTTAATAAGAAAGTAGGCATTGAAGTGATTTTGTTAATATTTTCAGTGTTAACTATTACACTGCCATTTATTTATTTATTTAGAAAACATCTTTCAGACAATTATATTAATTAACAGAAATGTACGGGCCAATTGAAAAGAAAGTGGTTTGCTGGCAATTATCTAGCACCTCACCATTGAACACCAAATTGTCGTATATTTTCATTCTTTCATTTTTTATCATATATTTTTAAAGAGCAATATTCAGCTTGCCATAAACAATTCTGACAACTTTTAGAAATATTTTTAGAAACATTTATGATACTTTCCAATTTTATAATATTAACCTAAAAATGTATACATAGTTAAAAACTGTTTATACCAGTAGGCACTCCTATCATGTTGGCAATTTGGGTTTTCTTTAAACCATGTATGCCAGTATTATGTATTGTTTTAGTTTCTTACAATATTTAGCTTTTTTTAGACAAGGAACAATAACATCAGAAAAATAGGACATCTACTTGTGACCCAAAGTAAACAGTCACACAGAATACAAGAGTTGATAGGTGAGATCTTTTTCTCAAGAAGAATCCAATGATCTACCTAATAAAAGAGTAACATGGTAATTGACTGTACCTTCGCGACACCCACCAGCCAATCGGGAGTGACTATGCAAATTAACCCAACAAAGATGGCGGGTTAATTTGCATATGCAGGTGCCGAGTGGCCGGGGGCAGGACGCTTGCGTCTTCACCATGGTGACGACGCAGGCATTCCGGACCACCCCAGCCACTCCGGGCCTCTAGGCAGCATGGGAAGGCGGAAAGGCGGCTCCGGGCTGGAGTGGAAAGGCAGTGCCAGCAGCCAGGGGAAGGAAGGCCCATTCTTGCATGAATCTTCGTGCATCGGGCCTCTAGTGTCTGTATCATACAGTAAAGTCTATTCTCTGGCACAGCTTGGGAATGAGGCATTCTGGTCCAGTATTCTGCTTAATAGACTTACCCTATATGTTTTCATGGATTGCCTATTTTTAAAGATTTGCAATAGATGAAAATAAACCTAAGGCTATGTAGCCTGGGTGGTCCCAGCTGAGCTCAAAGGGAATTGTGTGTGTGTGTGTGATTAAGTAGAGGGAGTTGGTGGGCCCTTAGGGGCTCTATTTGCATGAAAGGATTTAGGCTGGTATTTTACTTATCCCTGGCTTCTAAGAAAAGGAAGATGCATGCCTAGGTGCCTGAACAAATTAGAGGAAGGGGAGCAATGGTGGGGTTTATGGTCTTAGGATCTCCTTCAGGTCTCTAGGACTTGAAAAAAGATTTTTTTAAGCCTCCAAGGAGAAAGGGATCAGGGAGAAGGGAGATGAACTGTTTTTATGAAGGGTCCTGTGAAACATGGCTCCTTCTGCACTGTGTGTAACCCCATTATGGTACTGTGAGGGTTGGTGGCAAAATTGAAGTAGTAGGAGGCTGCAACCTCAGCTCAGGCGTAGGTGCTTCCACTGAGGGCCAAGCAAGCAACTCTGTTGGCAAAAGGCATTCAGCAAAGGGGAGCTGGAGCAACAAAGAAACAGGAAGGCAGGGCTTTGTCTGTTTTGTTCAATGTTATATTCTCATCACCCTAGAACAGCAGGTGCTCAAATTCTTGTGGGAAAATATCAGGAGGTGACATATTTTCATAGTTGACACGTTTTTGAGCCCACAAGAGAGGACTTCAGATGTACTTCTGGGAGCTGACACTTTGCAGGAGCTCAAGTCCTGCCAGTGGGGGTGTAGGAGAGATGATTTGGGACATTTGGATTATTGTTATCACAGGTGATGAGCCCGGGAGACATTTACCTTATAAATAAAGCTGTACTATTCAATAGGCGCATCAGGGTCTTTGCAGTTTCTCCTGGGCATCGTCATAATATTAATTACCATTTCATTGGCCAAGCAGAGATGTATCAATTTATGAGGCATCTAATAGAGATTTTGGATGATGGAATTCTAGATAACAGAGTTTATATGATTGATTAAGTCTCTTCTTTGTTAAAGAATATATTTGGTTTCTTATGTGTGTCCACACTTTTTATAATATTGCACTAAAGTTTCCTTTAAATGTCAAGTGCTTTGTGAATTGAAGGTTTAAAACGTGTCAAAATAGCTTCATCCTCTTAGATCAGGAATTACATATGCAATCTTTTGATGCAAAAATTCATCCTAATTTCTTTAAAAGCAAACTGCATTTAATGAATGAAGAAAATGTTCTGTATATTACCAATTTAGTCTTTTGAGTCTAACTAAATGCAGATGCTCCCTTTGGCTTTCCAATTATTATTTTGATTTGGACATGATTGAGGCCTTATAAAGAGGAAGATGGCTAGAGAAAGATGAGAGTTTCTCAAAATTAAGTATCTCCATAGGCCAACACAAGGAGCTCTCAGACTAGTTTCCATTTTAAAAGAACAATTACTTAAGATGGAAGGAAGCACATCGCTGAGAATTAAAGTGACCTTGGTTGTCATAACTCCCCATGCCATACTAGCTAGGGGAGCAATTAAGGCATAGTGACAATCACACATTTGCCTCGGAGACTTCATTTAATTTTGATACTGCACTCCCAAAGTTTCTCTCTATTCTAAGTGGCTCCAGTCCTCTTGGGCGCTTGCTGTGGTGTTGTTCTGTGGCTTCCACTTTCCAAACCTGACTTGTCCCAGTCTGGGAGGAGAGCCCATGCGGAGTGATTATGGCTTATTCAGCCAACCTCAGATGGTCTGGCCTTAAGTAACCACAGTTCTTTTGATTTTGTAAACCATCTCAATTTTAAACAATTTAGATTTTATCCTGAGGCCACAGGGAAGTCATTAAAGAATTTTAAGTCATGAAATTAATGCTATTTTGTCAGTTTTGTTTTTAATTGTTTTAAATTTATTTTTATTGTTGACAGTATTATAGATGCCCCCCATTCCCCCCCTCCACCCAGCCTCCCGCCCCACCCTAGGCCTTCACCTCTCTATTGACTGTGTCCATGGGCTATGCATATATACATACAAGTTCTTTGGTTGATCTCACTCTGAATATAAAATGTGGTGAATGGATCCCAAATTAGAAATGTTCAGAGAAGTGGACACCGATACCGGTCAGGACATCGTTGTAATAGTCCAGCTAAGAGATGGAGGCCCAGAACTGAAATCGCATCTGTGACTTGGAGGAAATGGTATTCAGGAGGCAGAAGCAGCAAGACTGGAATGATGGCATAAAACACCATGATTTATAGATAGCAGTTAGTCTCCTAACACTCAGTCACTTTAACAGTCCTCTAAGAGCTGTTCAAAAATTGTTAAAGAAACGTCCTGATTAAAAAAATATTAAAGTTTATCAAATGAACAGTAGCAGATACCTATTTAGTTGAGGGGAAATCTTCAAGCATGACTAATAGTAATGATAACATGCTCTTCTTAAGTTATTTCAATGAATTTAATTCTATAAAGCCTTTTTCCTATATTTCTAGTGTTGAGATATAGAATGAGAACATACACACAACAAATATTTATTGAGTGCCTAGGTAACATATTGTTCTTTAAAAACAAAACAAAAACACACAGAAGCAGCAGGAAACTGACAGATTTAAAACAGAAAAAAAATACTTTCTATAATTTATTTGGATCCATGAAAGTTATTAAAACACAATACTTGCCTTGAACACTATCTCAACAGCTGAAATTAATTTTTATGCCTAAATACACTGCATGGTGGCACAACACAGAAGATTCAGAGTTCAAATATTCTATTCAAAATATCTCAAAAGAAGAAAGATTGTGCAATCAACTATTTCTTAAAGCATAAAGAAGAATAGCAAAAAAGATGTCTAGACATTACATAAATATGGAATTTTATTTCCTTCCACAAAATATTCAATCTAAATTTAGTGATTCTTAATATTGCTTATATTATAAGTAGTGTTTTCAACTCCAATGATCTCAGAGAAGCTAACTGGAGAGACTTAACTCTGAATTGAGAAATATTTCAAATTACATAATCTTCATGCCAATATATAGGACATTCATCTTGAATATCTTTCATATCATTAGTTGAACAATATTAATCATGTGAATAATTAATAGAGCAGCATCTCAAGGAGAGTACCCAATCTTACTTTCATTAATTAGAATGTGATTATTTTGAAAAAGGTCTTTAATCCATAATGTCAATCCCCTATTTAATTTCATTTCCCCCATCCTTTCCAGGATATCTCTTTAAGGAAGATTTTTTGGTATGTGCATTTTGTTTATGCTACACATGCCAAATAGATCTTCCAAAATGAAACTCTGAGCTCATTTGGAAGTAATTTTTGGTAGCACATGAATCAGAATGCTTATTATTTTCTTCTCAGCACTACCAGTATTTTATTGCTTCCATCTACAGTCCAATATGCTTTTAGCGCTAAGACTCCTGAGGCCAAACACACAAAGCACTCAGAAAATGGGAACTTCTGGCGATTACAATTTTTGTCTCTCTTTCAGGGGTTTTCCCTCCACTGGGAGCGTGAAATCACTTTAAGCTCACTACGAAACAGGAACATGGTAGGCACACATGATTGACTGAAGTTGATGATGTTGATTTAGGAGTGTTCGGCTTATAGGTCAGGTGTAAAACCCTTAAATCTGCTTGTCAAAGTCTGCTTGTCAAATTGCTATGGATTTTTCCAGACTCTGCCCAAATGTCACTTTCTCTATGAAGGCTTCCCTGGCCAACTCAGGCAGAGTGAGGCAATTCCTCCTTAGTATTATTATAGTGCCCTGACATATTCCTATGGCAGCACCTATCAAATTATATTGCATTTACTTGTTTGTCTCCCTCTATGTACAGAGAGAGACTATTCTCTTATTTTTATCTCTAAACTAAAGCACTACCAAAATCAAGTTGGTTCTCAATATATAAGAATCGAATGGATGGATAAAGAATGGCTAATAATATTCTTCATCTGCATAGCATGGGTTACATGGTGTTTTCACACAGTGGTGAGGAAGACATGGCAGGAATTATCATCCATATTTTGCAGATGTGGAAACCAATACCCAGAGAGGTTATATGACCAACCCAAGTTCAAAACAGCTGAAGAATGGCATGCCTAGTTCTTTTTTTTTTTTTTTTTTTTTAAATATATTTTATTGATATTTCACAGAGAGGAAGGGAGAGGGATAGAGAGCTAGAAACATCGATGAGAGAGAAACATCGATCAGCTGCCTTCTGCACACCTTCCACTGAGGATGTGCCCGCAACCAAGGTACATGCCCTTGACCGGAATCGAACCCGGGACCTTTCAGTCCGCAGGCCGACGCTCTATCCACTGAGCCAAACCGGTTTCGGCAGCATGCCTAGTTCTTATGTGAGCCAGTCAATAAAGATTTGTAGACATAAGTGGTAGCAGTAGTATTCTGTCAGAGAGATGACAATGGCTGGCCAGGACACAGGGTAGCAGCTGGTTACCTGTTTTGAAAGCTCCAATCTCAATCTTAGTAGGTTCTTAAGAAGTTAAATGCACACAAAACCAGACTTCAGAATGTCAACTTATTTACAATGAGAATGATCTATGACAAATTATTTCCTTGTACTCAAGCTGCACACAAAGTGAAGCCAGTACATATACATACTTGACTTCTCTCTCTGAAATTTGACCATGACTCATAGACTAATAAAGAAGATAATGTTCTTAGAGGTCAGTAGTATAATCCCTTCTTATACCAAATGAATAAACAAGTAAATAAACAAATAGCTAGGTAAGATAAATGACTTACCTACAGTCACATAGCTTGTTACTTACAGCATAAGGACACATAATCAGGTCTTCTTAACAATGATATCCTTACATTTTTTAAACAAGTTATGATTGAGAAGTACTACAACTATAATTCTTAGCAAGTCTTCTAAACATCTTTCTAATATGACTAAACAGGCTATCAAACAGAAATTGTCCTTCATCATGCTGCAACATGGGAGAAGTACCCCAAATTCTACTCTGTGTCTGTATATTGGAGAGGTGTGGGGGGAGAGGGCACACAGACATTGTTTTAAGATCCATGTTAAAAAAAGGCACATGACATTGATGCTATAAAAACAATCCATTGGACTTTTCAATGTGTCAACTTTTCTAGTCCCCATTCATTTCAACATGCTTTGTTTTTCTTTTTGAAATTAATCTAAGTAGATATAACCTCGGTGTTCATATGTCCATGTCAAATTTATGACTTTCAAGTTTTGAAAATAGTTTAACTACTTATTACGAGTAGAACACATTTTACTACTTATTGGCCAGCTAAAAAGTAAAAAAAATGTGTGCCTATTAAGGAACAAAGACCAAAGGTCAAAATAAGCTAATATTCTTAGCAAAAAAGAAGACAAATTATCATATTTATAAAAATTTTGGGGTCAGGGCGCATGTGGGAGGCAACCAATAGATGCGTCTCTCTCACATCAATGTTTCTTTCTCTCCCCATCCTCCCTCCCTTCCACTCTTTCTAGAAATCAATGGAAAAATATCCAGGGGTAAGGATTTAAAAAAGAGTTTTTGGTTTAGTTTCCATTACCAAAGGTGGGGTGTGCTCTGGGTCCTATGTCTTAAGTCAGTAGATGAAAGCAAATGCTTTCCACAAACATATATCTCACAGGTTGTGAAAGACACACCAAAACCAAATGATTTCACCATCAATTAAGAGAGGTAGCCTTATTTAGCAAATAACTGCTTTGGAGATAGAAACATACCTTGAACAGCAATAATTAGTTTACTAATTGGTCTTCCTGCTGGGATAATTACTAGAATTCCTTCTTTAAAATAGATGGACCTTTGCCTGTTTGATATCAACTATTGTGCATATCTTTCTTTACTACCATAATCAGAGTCTGTATTCTTCTACTCCTTGGCTGGATGCAGAGAAATAGTTCCACAGCATTTATACAGCAAAGCTTTTGTTTCCCTCTAACATTGTAACTGCACCCCGATTGCCTCCCCTCCAATTAATGCTAATATTTACTTTTATCTCTAAGAATTACAGTTGGAAACAAGAGCCCATATTCTGGAAGAAACTTTAGGTATTCATTTACAAAGTCCAATTTGGAATCAGTCTCTTATCTAGACTATGAAAGAAACTTGCTCATCAATTACATCATTTTAATGTCTTAACTGAAAGATTATTTTAGATATGAGTTTTAAGCTAGATCAAATGATAATATTATGCTGTATAAAAATCAGAGTCATTTCAGTACCTATTCATTTATTTTCTACTAGAGGCCCGGTGCACGAAAATTCGTGCACTCGGGGCGGAGGGCCTCAGCCCGGCCTGTGCCCTCTTGCAGTCTGGGACCCCTTTGGGAATGTCTGTCTGCTGGAGAGCGGGCCTAAGCCAGCAGGCAGACATCCCTCTCGCAGTCTGGGAGCCCTTGCTCCTCACCACCCGCCTGCACACTGCTCCTTACCACTTGGCTCGCTGCTCCTTAGTGCTACCTCAGAGGCGGGAGAGGTTCCTGCCACCGCCGCTGCACTTGCCTTGCTTCTGGCTGAGCAGTGCTCCCCCTGTGGGAGTGCACTGACCACCAGGGGGCAGCTCCTGCGTTGAGCATCTGCTTCCTGGTGGTTAGTGCGCATCATAGCGACCAGTCGTTCTGCCATTTGGTCAATTTGCATATTAGTCTTTTATTATATAGGATAAAATTTCAGTAGAAAAATTCCCATGTATACCTAAAGTTTAAGACAATTCATGTAGTTCTCCATTATACATTAAGCCAGCCAACAATTTTCATCTATGCCACAGGTATAAAACATCTGTCAATTCCTGCTAAAGGGCTATAACATGAAATTAATATGATCAATAGTTATATGAAATGCCAAAAGAAAAAATTATTTAAAAACAAAAGCATCACGCCTTGCAATGCTTCAAGAGGTATTACTCACCAGAAACAAAGTTCGGAAGTTGTTGAGATCACCAAAAAACTCTTCCATGCTCACTGTCTTAGAGTCAAAAATAAAGTATTCTCCAAGATTCTCATAGAGCTTGACCATGTTGCTGTGCATGGTGGACAGTTTGTCATACTGCTCTCTGGCGATCTTTGTAAAGCTGTAGGTTTCTGTTAAGGAATATGATCCAATAGTACCTCAAAGGCAATCATTAGATGTTAAGATTGAATTATACCACCATTTCTATAAATACTTATGTATTAGTTTGCTAGGGTTGCCATGATAAAATACCACAGACTGTGTAGCATAAACTACAGAATTCTATTTTCAAACATTTCTGGAGGCTGGAAGTACAATATCAAGGTGTTGGCAAGTTTGATTTCTTCTGTGGCTTCGCTTCTTGGCTTTTTATAGATGGTGATCATCTTGCTGTGTCCTCACATAGTGGTCCTTCTGTGTTTTCTGTGTCCTAATCTCCTCTTCTTATAAGGACAGCAGTCACAGAGGATTAGGGCACACCCTTAGAACGTCATTTGAACAAAATCACCTATTTAAAGGCCCTATCTCCAAATAGTCACATTCTGAAGTTCTGGGGGTTAGGGCTTCAGTATATGATTTCTTGGCAGATACAATTCAGTCCATAACAAGTTGCTGTTGCCATTATATTGGTTAATGAGTTTTGAAACTATAAATTATGTTTAATGTATAACCGTGCAGCATATGTTTGCTAAATCAAAATATATAAGTATAAATATCCACAAACTACCTCATATTTTTTATGAACAGCATACAGTAGAAATAAACACCAATAAGAAACTTAGACAGAAAGTATAGATTCACCATTCTTAATGCACATTTTCCATATAGATAGAGAGGTTACAGCAAATTTTATGTAAGATTATGTTATATGTAACAGTGTGTGTGTGTGTGTGTGTGTGTGTGTGTGTGTGTGTAACCCTCATGAGGAGCAGAAGGGAGAGGGAGAGGGAGCAAGGGAGAGAGATTCTGCTGTAGTTCTATAACCTTAACCACTCCAAGGGCTGTTTGCTGAGCCTGAGCCCAGGGGCCTGAGCATTATAATCTCTAACAAATTCCCAGGTGACACTGAGACTGCCAGTCCAGGATTACAGTCTGAGCAGTACACCCCACAAAAGCTACTTATTCAGAAATTAATTACATCATTGTTTTACAAATGTTATCAAAAGGTAATAACAACCACCAGTATCAAAGCATTAAATAAACCATATATTTAAAGGTGTCCAACTAAAGGTATCTCATTATACCTAAATTTATACTTATAAAAGTAAATTATAATACTATTTTCCTAATTATAGAAGGTATATTTATAGAAAACTCTCTCTTTAGAAGACTTAGAAATAAAACAGCTTAAATAAGTAAGCAAATTTTCAACAAACAGAAGCAAGTACTATGAACATGTTGGAGCATTTCCTTTGAATGTTAACTGATATGAATGCTTCAGAGAAAGGTAAGCACTCTAGCCCTGAAGAATATAGGAAACCAAGTCCACCTTCTAAAATTCGAGTTAAATCTATTAAAAATCAATAGTGAAACAGAAGTAAGATGTCTCTAAATAGAAAAGTAACAGACTTGGAATTGTAAAAGAAGAACAGCACAGTTTGGGGGCATGTAATTTTAAGATCCACTACAGTATATTTATATTTTGTACCTGTATTCTGTTATCAGATACTGATAACTGTGTCTTGAAATACTTGATTTTATACAATTTTCTGAAATTTTCAGTGTGTTTTATTATAACCTGGGGCCAAATTTATTTTCCATGGGAACAGATCTCTAGTTGTACAATGGAAGTTAATGGGGAAATCACACCATTTCTGGTAAATTACTTTGCAGCTGACACTTAGGAACACAACATGATTTAAAAAGTGAGATGACTCCTACCCATGTTCTTTCTTATGCTACTTAAGTATTAGCATTCATATTAGCAACCCAACAACCTCATCTGTGCTAAGTGACATTAAATCTTTCAACCTTCAAGTCCAACAGATCTGAAAGAATTAACACATTTCTTACTTATTCTACTTCTTTAAAAAAATTTTATCAACAAAGGGTTATAGGTACTACTATATACACATTCTGGTTTCCCCTCTGAGAATATCACCATATATTTCTATTTTTATTTTTAAGAAAGTGTTAAACAACCTATTTAAGAGTTGCAGAAATATGACAATACTCTTCATTTCTTAGCACAGAATGAAAGTTAGATACTTGTTCTCTAGTCTCTCTTCCCTAAATAAAATCGACCCACGCCAGAGACTTTCTACACAGAAACACTTTGCAAAGGTCACTTACTTGTACTTTATTTGCAATGCAAACTACAAAACTATATATTTCAGAAGGCTCAACATCTGTACAACACAAAGAACAAGTAAAAGATAAAAGAGGCAAAATACTGCATGTTTCCCATTTATCATAACACAATTTTTCACCAGCTAAAATATGTCTATATAGTAATACACAATTTCATAAATCTGTTCTCCTAAGACAAAAACTGATTTCAGGAATTCTGTCTGTGAACCAAAGTGAGACAATTTGAAAAATTCTAGGAATGCTTTATCTTATAAATAACAAATGGAAAACAGCCCAATTTCCAAGTCCTTCACTTATTCTCAAAGTGATTACTTTGTAAAAGGGAGAGCCAGCATGAGTCAGCATGGAAATCTTTCACTATTGCAACCATGTCACCACATCCTTCCTGGGACAGGAGGAGAAAAAAAAACTAGATACCATTCCTTTCATCCCTTATGTCAGTAAAAAAAGTTTTATTTTATTTTATTTTTTTGAGCAGCCACTAAATACAAAATCTGGTTAGTACTATGCTAAGCATCATGATGGGTACAATGATCATTAAAGCCTAATCCAGACTCTGAAGTAGTTTATAATCTAATATTGTAAATAATTCTACCATCAACAATTAGCTTTTGTATAGGACTTTATTATTTAAGATATATTTTCCTTCCATTATGTCCCATATTCTTATAATTTTAATAAAATATATTTTATTGATTTTTTACAGAGAGGAAGGGAGAGGGATAGAGTTAGAAACATCGATGAGAGAGAAACATAGATCAGCTGCCTCCTGCACACCCCCTAGTGGGGATGTGCCCGCAACCAAGGTACATGCCCTTGACCAGAATCGAACTTGGGACCCTTCAGTCTGCAGGCCAACCCTCTATCCACTGAGCCAAACTGGTTAGGGCTATGTCCCATATTCTTGATAACAACTGTGGTAGGCAGTCAGACAGATATAAGCAGAGCAAGGACGATAGGCCAGGTACAGAAAGTCAACAGGGCAGAAAGCCCCAGGTGCCTAGCAATGGGCAAAATTGAAAAAACAAGGATCTCCCTCCCAGGGTAACCTTTTCTCCCCTAGCATATCGCTGGTCATAGGGTTTGGACCCGCGCCTGACCTTTCCCCCACTGGCATATTGCTAGTCATGAGAGTTAGACTCTGTTAGAGGGGGAAAAGTGAGGGGGGCAGAGAATAGCCCTTAAGCATTAAGTCCCCAGGACAATGAGATTAATGACCCGCATCTAATACATCTAGGCCTCAGTTGTATTTCAGCTCCAGGCCTGGAAAAGCAGCAAAATCAAACAAGCAACTATGGCTGCCTCAGGACCAACTGCATTAAATACTGACCTGCCCTGGCCCCAAGCAATCAGTAGAGACCATGACCCTGAAAGGACATCAGGAAAAGTGATGAATATTCTATTGGAAAGCTCCCCTGAGACTTCAAGATAAATACCCTCAAGATGGAGGAACCTCTTTGGTTCTCTCTATGGAGCACGCCAGGGCCTTTCCCCACATGAGGACCTTTCCCTACCACCTCCCGCAGGGCCGTTTCCTTGCCTTTTCTCCTAAGCTCCAAGGGACCTTCCTTTGCCCCATAACTTGTTTCCTAAGCCCATTTATTCTATGATTAACTTCTTCTACCTCTGTGACTTTCTAAATAAACTTTCTCTTATACTTTGAGTCTTGACTCTGAATTCTTTCTTAGCCAGAACTCAAGTACCGAGGTTCGTGAACCCAGGTCCGGTCTAACACTTGGTGCCATTTCACTGCCAGCACAACCTTATCAAAGAGGCAGAAAAATACCACTATTCACATTTTAGCGTTATGGAAACTGGGTAAAAAGCACTCACCATTCTAGAGTTAGAATGTAGAATATACCATCCCAAAATATGCCTCTTTGGCATAGAGTATTTTGAGCTGATAGAGAAATAGCAGAGACAGGAAAATCTCCGAAAAGAGTAAAAGTTATCCTTTTGAAAGGAACATTTATACATATATCCTATCTAATAAAGAGGGAATATGCTAATTGACCCTCACACCATCACAAAGATGGCGGCGCCCACAGCCAATAAGGAGGGAATATGCTAATTGACTGCACTGCCCTCAAAGACGGAGGCGCTCACAGCCAATAAAGAGGGAATATGCTAATTGACTGCCCTGCCCTCAAAGATGGCAGTGCCCACAGCCACAAAATGGCAGTGCCCAGTCCCCTCAGCCCCACCAGGGCAGCGGGTGCGTGGCAAGGTCGGGCCCACCCCCAGCCGCCCAGGGCCTGCCTCTGGAGTCCCCCAGTCCCCTCATTCCCCCAGCCACCCAGGGCTTGCCCGATGCACAGGCAAGCCTTGGATGGTGGCTGCCCAGCCTCCCAGGGCCGCCCGATGCTCAGGTAACCAGGGCTGGCCGAGGCTTGTGCTGCCAGCAGTGGCAGCAGCAGAGCTGTGATGGGGCACCTGATTGCCAGGTCACCTCCCGCCCCTGAGGGCTCCCAGACTGCGAGAAGGGGCAGGCTGGGCTGAGGGACCCCCCTCCCCCTGCTCCAGTGCTTGAATTTTCATGCACCAGGCCTCTAAAAGAAATCTCCATTTAAAAGGGTGTCCCCCTCTCTGTAGGAGGAAGAGAAAGGATGAATCAATGGCTAAAGAAAATGTGATACACATATGAGATGTGGTCTTATATATAGTATACATATAGTGTATATATATGTATAGTATATATATATATGTGTGTGTATATATACATATATGTACGTATATGTACATGCAATGGAATACTACTCAGTCATCAAGAAGAATTAAATTAGTCAGACAGAGAAAGACAATGTATGATTTCACTTACATGTGAAATCTAAAAACAAAATAAATGAACAAACAAAACTCACAGATACAGAGAACAGATGGGTAGTTACCAAGGGGATGGGGGTTGGGATTGGATGAAATGGGTAAAGGGGATCAAGAGGTACAAACTTCCATATGTAATATAAATAGGTTATGGGGATGTAATGTATAGCATGGTGACTATAGTCTATAATACTACACTGAGTGGCCAGATTATTATGATCTCTGAATGCATAATAATCTGGCCACTTAGTGTGTGTATATATGTATATTAGAGGCCTGGTGCATGAATTCATGCATGGGTGGGGTCCAGCCAGCCTGGCCAGGGGGAGGGGACATGGGCGGTTGGCCGGCCTGCCTGCTGGTCGAACTCCTGATCGAGGGGACAATTTGCATATTAGCCTTTTATTATATAGGATATACACTGAGTGGCCAGATTATTATGTGTTCAGAGATCATAATAATCTGGCCACTTAACAAGTGTACATAGCTAGTTTGGTTCGATACCCTTAACAAGTGTACATAGCTGGTTTGGTTCGATACCTGGTTGGGGAACCTGTGGAAGGCAACCAATCAATCTTTCTCTCTCACAACAGATTTATCTCTCCCTAAAATCACTAAAACATATCCTTGAGTAAGGTCTACAAAAAAAAAGTGAGACTTGAAAGGGGAGAAACCAGGAGAAGGAGCACTGGGGTAGGGTGAGTGAAGGCTCTGAAGGATATTAAGTATTCTAGGAACCCAAAAAAGAGAAAAAAGGCATGGAATTCTAGAGCCTGTAGAGTAAGTAGGAGACAGGAGGAAAACGATTCCTGAGGGGCCACATTCTATATGTCTTCTGAGCATACTGAAAATTTTTATGAGAAAAATGTAAGTCATTGAACAATTTTATATAGGGAAGTAATAGGATCAGATTTCTTTTGCTCAAGGGCATAATAATTTTAGCTTAAATTAATACACAGAGGCCTGGCCGGGTGACTCAGGTGGTTGGAACATCATCCCATACAACAAAAGTTTGTATGTTCCATTCCTGGACAGGGCACATACCTAGGTTGAGGGTTTGATTCCCAGCCGGGGCGTTTACAGGAGGCAACTGATCAACATTTCTCTCTCACATAGATGTTTAACTCTCTCCCTCTTCCTCTTTCTCTAAAAAAATCCAATGAAAACATATCCTTAGGTGAGTATTAAAATAAATAAATAAAATAAAAAATACAGCCCTAGCTGGTTTGGCTCAGTGGATAGAGCATTGGCCTGCGGACTGAAGGGTCATGGGTTCGATTCCAGTTGGGCACATGCCCGTGTTGTGGGCTCGACCCCCAGTAGGGCGCATGCAGAAGGCAGCCGGTCAATGATTCTCTCTCATCATTGATGTTTTTTTTTTCTCTCTCTCTATCTCCCCTCCTCTCTGAAATCAATAAAAACATATATTTAAAAAATACACATACATACCCACAAAATACACTAATAACAAAACAAAAAACAAAACCACCCTAGGACTAGTGGAATGTAGAATACTGTCCAAATGACAGTAAGTCTACTTGCTAGTTCCTAAGTACTGATAAGAAGAGTACATCCTATATAATAAAAGTGTAATATGCAAATAGACTGAACGGCATAACAACAGAACAACCAATCAAAGCATAATATGCTAATGATATGCTAAGGCTGCTCAACTGCTCCCTATGACATGCACTGACCAGCAGGGAGAAGATGCTCTGACCAGTAGGTTAGCTTGCTGCTGGGGTCTGGCTGATCAGGACTGAGTGAGATGGGCTGGACATGCCCTGGAGCCCTCCCGTGGACCCTCTCCAGCCTGATAGTACACCGGTGGGGTCCCTCAGCCTGGCCTGTGCCCTCTTGCAATCCGGGACCCCTCGGGGGATGTTGGAGAGCCAATTTCAGCCCAATCCCGCAGGCCACTCCCCTTGGGAGGGCACCAGACACAGGGCTCATGGCTGGTGCTGCTGTGGCAGCGTGAGCCTCTCCGGATCGGGACTGATTGGGTGCAAGTCCATGGCAGGCACAGCGGGGCCAGGATGAGCGGGAGTGGCTGGTAGGAGCTGCAGGCGGCGTTGGACTGTGGGTTTCAGCCCGATCCCTGCAGGCCACCCAGAGGGACCCCACCTGTGCATGAATTCATGCACCAGGCCTCTTGTATTATATAAATATCCAATTAAAGTATATTTGATAAATTATTAAGAATGTTATATAAAATCAAAGGCGGTAAAAAAAAACAGCAGGTATTAGGCAATACATAACTACTGCGATTGACATATAAATAATTGTGCTCAGAAATAAATAGTGTTTTGAGTAACAGAAGAGTCATGATTATAAGATTTTGAGATTGATGTGTATATTTTGGGATGTCAGCATTATTATTTAATATTCATGGTATGTACACACAGATGTTAATTAGATCAAGTCCTGCTGCCAGCCCTACCTCACTTTCAGCTCTCAGCATCATTTATCATGGGCAAACAATGTATAAGAAACTGAGAGATTAAGTAGAAAAAAGAAAGTAAAATGATAAGACATGGCTCCCAACCCTCACTAAATTTATAAACTAGTGCTGGGAGACAGATAAATAATAGCAGAGCAGCAATATCAGGAACTAATGTTTACTGAACTCTGACAATGAGCCAGACACTGAACTAAATGCTTTACAAGCCTTGTCTTATTTAACCCTCCCAATGGTCCTATGACACATATATGCTATTAGTAACTCCATTTTACACATGATGAAATTAGCCTCAGGGAAGTCACATCTCAGTGCCATCTCGATAGTAAGTGGTGGATTCAGGATATGAACCTGAGTACCCTTCCCCAATCCCCCACATACAGAACTATGCATTTAACCAGCAGGCTACACTGCATCTCCTGTTTAAAAAAGTAAATAAATAAAAGTGTGTGGGAAAGTAAACTAAGCTCCACAAAAGAATTCAAGAAATATGTGGAAACATAGAAATGAGTGGCTTTGAAGTTATTAGGAAAGGTTTCAGATGGAAGTAATTTTCCAGTTCCATCTGGAGGTATGAAAAGGATTTTTCTACCCAAGGAGAAGACACCCCAGGCAATGAGAACAGAGTGAGCAAAGGTGTAAATGTATCTAGAGTTATCAAGAACCGTTTACTATTCTGGATAACATGGTTTGGGTACTCTGGAGGATACCCAAGTCTGTGATGGGGGCAGAACAGGCCACCTTAGAAGATGCCTCTTGGGCATGAGGGTTATTCTGAGTTGAAGGCACTTTGAGAAAACAGCAAATGCAGGAAGCGGCTTTCTCTGAACTCCCCTTATTTGCTTAAAGACAGATCCTCCAACAGGAACTCAATTGTCATAAATCTCCTCCCTGGGACAAACTGTCACACACCATCGTATCTTCATCTATTCTTCTAAGAGCACATTCATCTATTCTAAAATCCTTTACTCTCTCCTCTAATTGGCCTGCATCCCCTCTGATCTTCCCCTATTAAGATGATATATGAACTCTCAAATCTCACTGTTTAGGGGCAATGAGTAACCAATGATTTTTATACAGAGAAATAACATGATCTTAAGGAATCTAAGTCTACCGACACTGGGGAGGATGGTTTGGAGAAATGAGACAGTGAACTCTGGGAGAGCACCTAGGAAACTAACAGAGTAGCATTGTGAATAAAAAAGAAGGGGTAGATATAAGACATATGGAGAAGGTAGAGTCCATGACATGGCAACTAACTAGATATCAGCAGTTAGAGAGAGGGAAGAATTTGAGGATGCCACTTGAGTTTTCTAGCCTGTGTGACTCAGAGGATGTTTCCTATATACTTTATTTTTAATAAAACTTAGGAGACAAGATAGGAAAGATTATTGGGGGGAGGGGAGAATAACAACTAATTTTGAACAAACTGAGCTTGAGATACTTATGAAACATAAGTGTGGTCGTGTCTACCAGACAGTTGGAAATATGTGGGCTCCATGGTACCTTGGAGATCAGTGTGGGCAGCAACAGCGAGAACTGCAAAGACAAGGAAAATGGAGCAAAGGCTTCCTCTTCTCCAGTCAGGTCTAGATCAGAACAGGGCCGCACTCATGTGACCTTAACACTCATTGCTCCAATGAACATGCCCTTCATCTGAATATGTATGTTCTTGATACATTCCTCCCAAATATAGAATATTCTGTAAATCAAACTTTAGCTAAGAGAACAAAATATGAGATCCCACAGTCTGTGCTAACAGCTTCTAATGATCATAAGAAATCATTTACTACAAATGTCAGTGAAGCAAAATATGCAGTCAGTGTGAATTTTGCCAAAGGTATATCCCTGGGGAATTACATTTTAATGTTTTGGGTAGTGATGAAGTTAGGGTATGAAGGAGTTTAAGACATACTGCTATAGATTCAAGAATAACTGTATATAGTTCTGAAATTAGTTAGAAATGCTGATGTTGAGGGTCTGAGAATCATTGTTTCTCATCATTGTGTGCAATCATTCTGTGCTTTATTTATAATTTTCACTACGCCAGGTAGTTCTGCTATGTCTGCTGCTTTGGGATAAATATCTAGGTATTTGGGACTGATAGTTTCCTGTAAAATAATTCTCCATATTGTTTGAGCATTTTATTTTGCTCATTTTCCTGCATTTGTTTTCAAATGCCCATTTCAGGTTTGGGGATTATTACACTGAATTATAGAGAGTTTCCAATAATACATTTTCAATTCAAGAAATTGTTTCAAATTCAGCTGATAATGCTTTATTACTTCTGGCTCATCATTCCTTAACTAAAATCACCATTGAGATAAAGAGTGGCAACAAAAAGAGAACAATCTTCCAAACCAAGGTGACTCATACAAATGAGAGGCAACTCTGCATTCGAATCTATATCTATATCTATATCTATATCTATATCTATATCTATATCTATATCTATATCTATCTATATCTATATCTATATCTATATCTATATCTATATCTATCTATCTATCTATCTATCTATCTATCTATATATATATATATATATATATATATATAAAAGCCTAAGTGACCCTTACATCTGGTCAACCGGTCACTATGATGTGTACTGACCACCAGGGGGCAGAGGCTCAACGCAGGATCTGCCCCGTGGTGGTCAGTGCGCTCCCACGGCAGGAGCACTGCTCAGCCAGAAGCTGGGCTCATGGCTGGAGAGTGCAGCTGCGGGGGTGGGAGCCTCTCCTGCCTTTGTGGTAGCACTACCAAGCGGCAGTGGCAGGTGCAGAGGGGCCGGGATGAGCAGGAGTGGCACAGTGCCTAGGCCCCGGTTTGGGCTCCTCCCGGGCTGCCTGTTGCTTCGCGCACTGCTACATCCCTCAGGGGATGTCAGACTGCCCGTTTAGGCCCAATCCCCACAGGAATCGGGCCGAAGCCAGCAGTCCGATATCCCCCAAGGGGTCCCGGATTGCAAGAGGGTGCAGGCCAGGTTGAGGGACCCAACCAGTGCACCGAGCACTGGGCCTCTAGTAACCTATAAACTGAGACATGAGATTGAATCCCTTTTTTGCATGGACAGGGTGGTCTGCAGGATTCACTTCTCAGAGAAATGAAAAGAGAGTCACTAGAGTGGAAATTCCGTATGGTTCCTTCCAGCTGTAAAATACTGGGTTCTATATGTATTCAGGTTAAATGGAAGCACTAACGTCTTGAGAAACAGTGATGACAGTGCTAGGATTTCTTTCATAGATATATTTGATTCTATAAGCTAGTTGCTTAAGTTTATATTGACTTACTATTCTAGATGGAAAGAAGATGAAGGTAAAATATATTTTGCATGGTTTTTGTATGCTCTATGATCTCTAAAATAGGGTTAAGGGCCTAGTAAGTACACAGTAACCTCATCCTGAATTTAACCCACAATAAACTATCTCTAAGATAGACATGTTACTATAAAACAAATAATAGCATTGAAACACAACTATATATTCCTAATCCAATTGCTTAGTGAGGACTCTTATTTCCTTTCAATCTGGGCTACTGGCCACCCTGAGATTAAGTTTCCAACTCCTAGTTCTCTAAGCTTTCAAGATCTGTCTTCTTAACAGAATCCATTCTTTAGATCAGTGGTTCTCAACCTTTCTAATGCCGCGACCCTTTAATACACTTCCTCATGCTGTGGTGACCCCCAACCATAAAATTATTTTCGTTGCTACTTCATAACTGTAATTTTGCTACTGTTATGAATCGTAATGTAAATATCTGTGTTTTCCAATGGTCTTAGGCGACCCTGCTAGCGGTTCTCAACCTGTGGGTCATGACCCACAGGCTGAGAACTGCTGCTGTAGAGGCTCATAGAAAATCATAGAAAATGCTGCTGTAGAGGCTCATATGTATAGATATGTATGCATTTATTAATTTTACTGTGTCACTAATAAATGCTGTTTTTTTTTCCAGTATCAATTTCATGTATGCCTCAATATGAAATTGCATTATTTAATTCTAAAAGACATTGTTAGATGCTTTATGTAGAAAAAGCTATTAGAATGCAGTGCCTTTCTGTTCAAATAAAGCACTCTTTTTCTTTTCTTTCCTTTGTTGGAAAGATAAAAATGTGCCCTGTGAAATTTTTCTGCTTCAGGAAAGCAAACATTAACAAAATAGCTTCAGTAGTGTTCAGTCTGTGACATGGATATAAACTAGGACTGCAAATCTATCTTTAATGTGTTTGCTGTCTCTAGGTGTTTCTGACATCTCGAAAAATTACATGATCTTAGGAATCATATATGTTTCAATGTCAATGTGTTATTCAAAGCCAGCACTTGTATCAAAAGGAAAGAAAAAGGCAGAATCTCAAAGAGATATCTGCACTTCCATGTTCATTACAGCATCATTCACAATAGCCAAGAGGTGGGAAAAAAATCTAAGTGCCCATAGGCAGATGAATGGATAAAGAAAATGTGGTATATACATACAGGTGAATATGCTCAACCAAAAGAAGGAAATCTGCCTGGCTGATGTGGCTCTATGGTTGCTCATAGACCTGTGAACCAAGAGGTCACTAGTTCCATTCCTGGTCAGGGCACATGCCCTGGTGCCCAGTAGGGGGTGTGCAGGAGGCAGCCAATCAATGATTCTCTCACATCATTGATGTTTCTCTCTCTCTCTCTCCCTCTCCCTTTCTCTCTGAAATCAATAAAAATATATACATATTTTAAAAAGAAAATCTGTCACATGCTATATCATGGATGAACCTCAAAGATGTTATGCTAAGTGAAATAAACCAGACATAGAAGGACAAATACTTCATGATACCACTCAGATGAGGTATCTAAAGTAATCAAACTCATAGAAGCAGAAAGCAGAGTGGTGGCTGCCAGAGGCTGGGGGGACGGGAAATGGAGAGTAGCTATTCAATGACTATCATTTTAGTTATACAAGATGAAAAAGTTCTAGAGATATCTAGTACTACACTATACTTATAGTTAAAAATACTGTATTACATACATTTAAAAATATGTTAAGAGGGTAGATCTCATATTATGTGGGGGGTAACCATGATTTAAAAAAAGGCAAACCTCTTTTTGATCACTAACTACACACACACACACACACACACACACACACACACAATTTTTACTTGTATCAGGGTTCTTGCAAGTTCAATGTAGAGGGGTAAGTGATTTTCTCCTTCTCCCTGCTCCCTTGGCAATTTAGTATACAAAGACCTTGCTTAGGAGCCCAGAGGGTGTGTGTGTGTGTGTGTGTGTGTGTGTGTGTGTGTGTGTGTGTGTGTGTGAATGGAGGTAGGGCAGAAAAATGCCAGTGGGTGTGCCTAGATAGATTTTAAAACGTCCATTTTAGAGCTGCTTTGTGATAAAGCCAAGAGAAGGTTTCTAAGTGTAAGCAGAGTTACCCAGGGAACAGCAATAGAATTAGAGCTATAGCAACAATAGAAACATTCTATGATTAAGCTGACTATAAGTAGAGTACCTGGCTAGCTCCCTCCTGTGGGCTCTCCCCTTTCTAACACCCAGGTGCCCAGAAGATATGTTGCTGCCTTGAGAACACTGAAAGTGGTCACTGGCTGATCTAAGAAAATTCAGATGTAGAGATAAGCTGCAAACAAGTGATACAACAGGGTACATATACCAGTGCCCAGATATGTGAAACAGTCTACAAAAAAACACAAATCATAACACTCAAACAATTGTTAACATATGTTTCTATTGTATATTAATACTTGACACACTCTAAATTTACTGTGTGTTTTTTTTTAAGTGGGCACTTTCCTTTTAGCATCTCAATGTATTCTCATTTCAGTGGGGGGGTGGGTGGAGGGAGTGATTTTCACTCATCTGTATGTACAAACAAAAATACATCTCTTTTACCCAAAATGCCCAGGCATTGTTGAGACACAAGAGCAAAGTGTGCCAAAATGTTAGGCTGTTAGTTATTTTGCATAAAATACACATCCAAACACATATTAACTCAATAGCAGATGGCAGAGAGAAAAAAAAAAGTTAGATTGCAGTGTGGGTGAAACATACCCAATAAGTTCTGTAAAGATGGAAACCTGAGCATAAGAGACACCATACTGAGTAAAGCAAATGGAATGTCTAATCTGATTCTTTCATCTTTACTGCTTCTTATTTATCCTGTCTCTAGAAATACATTATCATTTTTATCATGATGACTTAAAGGTATATTCTGATGGAAAGGGGATGGCGGAAAAATGTTAATATAGTAACACATCTTGGGAAATACTTAACCTAGGAATAAAGAGTTTTAATGATGTACCGTGCTTCCTAATATTCAGTGGTAGATAAAAATTAATTTAGATAAAAATATTAATGTATTAATGAAAGATGATGAATATAGCTATATAGTATAATGTACATTAGAAGTATCTTCATCTAGTTTTCAGAATCAAATTAATAGAATATTTATATATTTTCACATTATTCAGCTTATAAATTCTTTTTCCCAGTCAAAATAAAATACAAGTAGAAAAGAAGGATATGTATCTCAAAAGAACATGTGGAATAGAATTAAAATATTTGCACTTTTACCACTGATTTAGAACTTTTAGCAAATAAGAATGACATTTTATTTAAATTAGGTTGAAACTGAGATGCATAAACAAGAACAATGACAGATGCTAGCTCTAGAAAAAACAATAGATAACCTAATACTTAAGGAGCTAATAGTATATTTTTAGAGCAAAATAATATGATGAAACTAGACTGCAAAATATCATATACCATAATATCAAATGTTTTGATATTATTACAAAACAAATACATATGTGCCCCAAGCTAACAACAACAGGAAAGAAAAGCGATTGCTCCTGGAGGGGCATCTTTGCTTTTAGATGAATTAAGAAGGAATTAATTAAGTGGATTGTAGGGAATGGTATGAAAACTACTATTGAAAAAGGCAATGTAAGTGTTAGGGAAGTGTCAACTTTGAAAAAGGATTAAATACCTAACAAAGAAATTTCCTAAGCCTGCAGATACTTGTCCATAACAATAAAACCTGTTGAACATTTTATATTTTAGACTGCAGGCACAGAAATTGTTTATAGTATAAGTAGTGTTTATAAGTGGTGGGGAATGGTTCTCAACCCGTTTTTCAAACTGTCCGATTAAACAACCTCTTTCTCCTGTTTAATCTGCTCCTGTTCCTCTCTTCTAGGAAGGACCACATAAAGATATTGCAGAGACCTTTCTATGAGAACACAAAAGCACGACATGCATTGCTCTCCAGGACAGGTGCGCATCAATTACTCTGGCAGAGGCTGTGCGTGAACCTCTGCTATTGTGATGCTGAGCGTAATATATGCACATTTGCCAGGCGGGAGGATATTAATCAATCACGAGAGCCTCCGAGTGCAGGCTGGCACACCAGCAGCCCACACCTTGCTTTCCTTTGATGCCACTTGGCTAAAACCCGAAATCTAGCAGTGATGTTGTCCTTCGGAGACTAGGTTTTGTGCCATTGTGGACAAGCTGAAAATGGTATTGTCACAGCTCATTATAATTTTCATAGCAGCCATCTCGCAGCCCCTGGAAGCAAGTCTGTTTTGCATGCTTGAAAGGAAGTCCCAAGTCCCGAGCAGGTGGGTAGGTGATTATTTCTGGCGGCGGTTCTTGCTAAGTTTCTAAATCGGTCCTGCTTTAATTAGGAGCTTTTCTTCTGAGTTATTTTGATGCTAATAATATATGGCTGTCGCATTCCTTGTACATGTTCCCAAACAGTGATACAAACATTATTAAATCTAATCAGTGTTTATGGAGTATTCCATATGCTACTCACTGTGAATCTTCTGAAATGTCATTTTATTGGATAATGCATAAAGAAAGGTTGGTATGTACAATGACATGCTTTTCTTCCTTCAATGATTCTTACGAAAAATTTTCTACAGATGGTAGCAGCTTGCAATTTGTATTTGACCATATTTAAAAAGGAATCTTTTATTAGACATCTATATAATGTACAATTAAATCCACAAAGCCTCTTCAATTCCAAAGAGTATAATAATTAACTTGCCTTGAGTAAATTAAAGAATAGAAAACAATGCTGCAAATAACTAAAATAGCTAAAGTAATATTAGGAAGAAAACCTAAATAATGGAAAACTTATTCCTGCCTAAGATATCCAAGTGACTGCCCAGCCTGGACCACTGCTGTGCATCCTATCGAATAAAAGAGTAGTATGCAAATTAACCATCACTCTGCTACACCCACAAGCCACGCCCACCAGCCAATCGGGAGCAAGTATACAAATTGACCCCAAACAAGATGGCTGCGGCCACAGAGTGAGCAGGAGGCTTGGGTTTCCCAAGCAATGGAGGAAGCCAAGCTTTCCACACACCCTGGCGGGCCCAGGCCTCCACTCAAGGCTACAAAGTTTCAATTATAGAAGATAAATAAATACCAACAAAAATGGCTGTGGCCATGGAGTGAGCAGGAGGCTTGGCTCCACTCCAGGCTACAAAGTTTCAATTATAGAAGATAAATAAATCCCAGATACCAAGGCCTCCTCTTGGGTCGCCGGGGGGGCATGGCCGGCCTGCAAACCACCACAGGCCCCTTGCCCAGGCCGCCCCAAGCCCCAAGGGAACCCCCACCCTGATCTGGGACACTTTTCAGGGCAAACCAGCTGGCCCCCACCCATGCACCAGGCCTCTATTCTATATAAGAAAAGAGTAATATGCAAATTGACCATCACTCCAACATACAAGATAGCTGCCCCTATGTGATCAAGGATCCTGCCCCCAGGTGGACACAAGATGGCCAGCAGGGGAGGGCAGTTGGGAGGGACCAGGCCTGCAAGGGAGGGCAGTTGTGGGCGATCAGGCCAGCAGGGGAGGGCAGTTAGGAGGGACCAGGCCTGCAAGGGAGGGCAGTTGTGGGCAATCAGGCCAGCAGGGGAGGGCAGTTGGGAGGGACCAGGCCTGCAAGGGAGGGCAGTTGGGGGCAATAAAGCCTGCAGGGGAGGGCAGTTAGGGGTGAACAGGCTGGCAGAGAAGGGAAGTTGGGGGCGACCGGGCCTGCAGGGAAGGGCAGTTGGGAGGACCCAGGCTGGTAGAGGAGGGCAGTTAGGGGCAAACAGGCTGACAGGGGAGTGGTTAGGGGGTGATCAGGCTGGCAGGCAGAAGCAGTTAGGGGCAATCAGGAAGGCAGGCAGGCGAGCAGTTGGGAGCCAGCAGTCCTGGACTGTGAGAGGGATGTTGGGCCTAAACAGGCAGTCGGACATCCCTCGAGGGGTCCCAGATTGGAGAGGGTGCAGGCTGGGCTGAGGTGCACTGGGCCTCTAGTTACAATATAACATCCTTCCTGCTCTCTGTACTGACAATCAACTACGAATATTCAACATGGCCATGAAACGTAATTCTAACCAGATGGTTCTCTATTTCCGAAGAGGTGTGCATGTATTTTCTCTCCCTGAGCAATGCTATCAAGCACACCATGTCTCTAAGAGGCAGAGTTGCAGAGGCAGACTGTGCTCTAAGGAGGCATGTTGTCAACCACAGAAGAGCCTGCTCACTGCTCACAGGTGCACAGCGGACGGTGGAGCTTATCCATTCAACTCTCCATCCATAGCCATGCGCACACATAGCAATCATCACTAGGGTCACTGTCTTTACACTCGCAGATGAGAGATACAGTATATGTTTAAGAAAAAATATTTGCTTTTATAGCTTTCCAGCCGTCTCACATAGACAGTTATCACTGCCTGAAGAGAGGATATAGAAAGAGCTGATCAGGGCTGTTTTCTTCTGGACATAGATAAATTGGTAGTCTTTCGGTGCACAGGCCTTTTATATGCACTGCATGTAAATCCTTCTAGATCACACACACCTTTGTGTTTGAGTACACACTATCAAAATATATCTGTTAGATCACACAGGAAAACAACAAGAACGAACATTGAGATGCCATCATTAAAAAACACAAGAGATGAAAAGCAAAAAGTGTTTTTGTAAAAGACAGATTTTAAAAATTTATTATTTGACGAGTTGATTATATCTACTGTGAATGTGGGGGTTGACTGTTTTGTCATTTTACTGATCTTATGATGCCTTCCAATCACTATGGAATTATTTTCTAAGATGTTACTTATAACATCTTATAAAACTATAAAGTAAACTAGAAAGCGGTTTCTTTCTCTTTTTTTTCTTTTTCAAATCTGTCTTAAAAAGCACTAGAAGTGTGTGATTTCTCTACTGTTTTCTTTTATAGTTAAAAGAAGGGCAGGCTCTGCTTTTTACACTTAATGAAAGGAATTTTATATGAAATGACAGTTGCAGTTAGCACCTGAAAATATTAAGTGCTACATCTGACTTTTAGATATACGAGGTATTTGCTTCTTACTAGTATGTACATCTTTCAATACAGAAGTAAACAATGTACCCCTTCTCATGAGTCCCACCTCACCCCTTGCTGAAGGCCAGCCAGAACCATTAGAGAAAGCAGTTTCCCAATGGGAATATCATAGAAGCCTTTGGATTACCAGTAAAACACTAGTTATCTTTTTAAATATGTTTTATAGTGACTGTTTCCCTTAAAGTTGGTTATTAGTGGAGTCAAATGACAGCATTTAGATTCTGAATACACACCTGAAAGCCACATTTTAGGGATAGGGCCTATCAGTTACTTGGTTTGGCCTATACAAAGCCTCTTTTTTCTTTCCTTGTTTTATAAAGACTGGGGAAAACTTGAGAATCAAAGTTAAAAGATTTCTATTTGCAAAGATATATCATAGTTTGCAGCAAATAGTAATGTTTCAAAACACCTTTTGCTATTAACAACCTATTTTTTAGCCAGAAAGAAAATCTCAAAGCACCATCTCTAATCTAAGTTCAATTTTGAGTGCTACCACTTTTCAATTAAAAAGGTGGTTTTTTGTTTGTTTGTTTCTTCTTGAAAAACTAATCGAAATCAGTAGATTCAGCAGGACTCCCAAACCTCTCCAACACTGTCCATATTACACCAGTGGCTAAGAGTCGGCCATGGTTTCTGGTGTGTTTTGTTTCCATATGCCTTCAGGCTCACACGTGTAATTTTGTGCTTCAAGGAGTTAGCACTTCATAAAAACAGGGATGAACAGTTATAAAACATATACCAGTGCCCTTTGGAAGTAATTAAAAATATGGCCATTCACTACACCCATTTCCTTTCCTTTTGGCACTGCCCTGCCTATACCCTATGTACAGCTTCCCTTCTAACTCACAAAATACATTTTATTTCTTTTGTACTCTCCCCCAAACAATCGTATTCTTAAACTTAACAAAATGTGCCATGAATATGATTAGGCTTCAAAATATATTTATTTTTAATTGCATTAAAACTAATAAGAATCAACTCAGGAGAATACTGTCTGCACATCACAAACTACATGTAGGCTATTCTGTCCTGAAAGTGTGTGTTTTTACTATCTTCAAAGGGGTCTCCAAAGTGAGAAGTATAAACAATGCATTTTCATTAAATACACTGGGACATGTATTTGATGAATACATTAAAGTTTAGTTACAATTCAAATTTCAGCTCTCATGCTGCAGACTTTTGCATTTAACACTAACATTTGTTTATCCAAATACTTTAACAAAATTGTGTCTTTCCAAATTAAACCACATGCAAATATATTTCTAAAGATATAAATTACATGGCATTTGTTTAAATATGCCTAAATTCAAAACAATTTCTTGCATGATTTTTAACTGAGATTGGAAGGCAACTTTAAAGATCTATCAAATGGCCTTTTAAAACATGTATGTTTGTGAATGCATGTAATATACATGCAGGCATAAATGTACGTGAGCATAATTATATTTCAGTTCATTTGCTTTATATTCATTCTTAATTTGCAATGACAATATTCTAAAGGGAAGGAAAACTTTGGGAAAAATTATGCTTATGATAGTTGAACATGTTTGGTTGTGTGCTAGGGGCTATAATAATGTCTATATCTCATGCTACTTGCATTATTTCAATTTTTTATTGCACACTAATGCTGTGTTTAACATGGAAAACTTTGATCTCTGACATATACAAAATGAGTCATGTTATTAAGTTCCACTAAACACTTTATCCTTAAATTTGCTTCCATACCACTGCAAATGGAATCCTAATTTCCTAGTACATAATGTAATTCAGAGGTTAATTGTTCATCTAGCACTCTCTCTTCCAATTTCCAGCTATTAAAAAATTGCATAATGCTATTTAAATAGTTCAACTTAGAAAATGTGCTCCTATTCAGTCATCTTATAAATGATGTCATAAAGAATAACTGACAACCATGGTGGACTCATAAATAGTAAATGAATTAATAATAAAATCTCTACTGATACCATTTGCAATTAAAGATATAGCCTTTAATGATAATAATTTTTATACTTTTCCTTTTATTCCTTTTATGCTGAATATAATGTTATATATTTCAAGTAAAAGGATAGATCCTTTGTTGATTCTTAGGTTTTAATGTAAGAAATTGCTCAACAGCTCAGATTTTCCTACATGCAATGCAACCTCAACTTGAGAAATAATTTTGAGGATGAGCAATTTGTTCCAGTTTGCCTGGGACTTTCCCAGTTTTAACACTGAGAGTCCTGTGTCCATGGAAACTCTTCGGTGCTTTGCAAAATGTGCAAGGCTGGTTACTCCAGAGGTAATATTCAAACACATGGGCCCATAGCCTGTTTAACAATTTATGGTCTGAATAGTTCACAAAAACAATAGGCTTTTTTTTGGTTAGAAAGTAGTGTGTCTCTTTGCAAATAATAATAATAATCCTATCTAATAAAAGAGTAATATGCAAATTAACCATCACTGCGACAAAATGGCTGCGCCCAGTCCTCTCAGCCCCACCAGAGTCCCCCAGTCCCAGGGAGGACTGCCGCTGAGAGCTGGGCAGCCTCCGGTGTCCGGCTGGAGGCACCCGCGCCCCCACGCAGCCATCCCCTCCCAGCGGAAGGACACCCGGGGTGTCTGGCTGGGAGGCGCTGGCGCACCCACGCCACGATCTCCTCCCAGCAACAGCCCTGGGTGTCCAGCTGGGAGGTGCACCCGCCCCCATGGAGCAATTCAAGTACTGACGATTCTACCAACAGAAAAGTTAAGAGAAAGAGAGGACAGAAAAGGAATAAAAGGAGAAAAGAAAGAAAGGACAAAAGATGAAACGTCAAGAAAAAGAAAGAGAAGGAAGAAAGGAAGAAACAACCACATGATATCACCTTTCCAAGGTCTCATGAAATTCCTGTTTAAGGAGTTTATTTTATGACACTTTTAGTATGGGTTTACATTTTTACTGGTTTGTCAAGACCACGGCAGGTACAATGTCCAATATGTTTTTTTTTAAAATATATTTTATTGATTTTTTACAGAGAGGAAGGGAAAGGGATAGAGAGCTAGAAACATCTATGAGAGAGAAACATTGATCAGCTGCCTCCTGCACACTCCCCACTGGGTATGTGCCCCCAACCAAGTTACATGCCCTTGACCAGAATCGAACCTGGGACCCTTGAGTCTGCAGGCTGACGCTCCATCCACTGAGCCAAACCAGTTAGGGCTGTCAAATATGTTAAAGAAAAAACCCTATCTAATAAAGAGGGAATATGCAGGGGAGGGCATTTGGGGGTGACCGGGCTGTCAGGGGAGAGCAGTTGGGGACGATTGGGCTGGCAGGGGAGCAGTTAGGCGTCAATCAGGCTGGCAGGGGAGTGGTTAGGGGCAATCAGGAAGGCAAGCAGGCGAGCAGTTGGGAGCCAGCAGTCCTGGATTGTGAAAGGGATGTCAGACTGCCTGTTTAGGCCTGGGGATCGGGCCTAAACAGGCAGTGGGACATCCCCCAAGGGGTCCCAGATTGGAGAGGGTGCAGGTTGGGCTGAGGGACACCCCCCTAGTGCACGAATTTCATGCACCGGGCCACTAGTAATAACAACAACAACAACAACAACTCTAAGAGTATATTTAAACACTTATTATCAATAACATTTATAATGTCCCAAATCCCTACTCAGTACCAAGTGCTACACTAGGCACCAATTCTTTTCGGAAACAGTATTATGAAAATTTTATATTAGAGATACTTTAAAGTTCTGGTGGCCTATAAAAAGAGTTAAATTCCTCCAATTAGAATAGGAAAATGATCATTTTTCAAACTTGATTTATTATTGGTTTTTCTGTGAATATATCCTAAAATCTCTACAGCCACAGAGAGGAAAATGAAACTCAAAATTATTTATTGAAGAAATGGAGTAGGAAGCATCAGGGATAGGTGGAGAGATAAGCTAACTCCTTATTAATTTCTGTACATTTTTTCTTATTATTTAACCTGTTTACTCATCAATTTTAGAAAATTCTCAAGATTATGAATGGAAAAAGTCATGTTTAACATTCTGTGTTTAATTAAGAAAAACACTGTTTTGAGGACCATATCAAAATACAGTATTTTTAATGTGATTTTCAAAAAGAAAAAAAATTACATTTATTGTTGCTTGTTAAAGATCCTTCTGTGTTTGAACCTTATCAGAAAACATTCTATATTTCTGAGTGTATCAATAATATAATTGAGGAGCTTTATTTAAGTTCAGTGTTTCTATAGTTTTACCACTATCCTTTCTCCAAATGTGGGTGTTATTTAACACATTGATGATGATTTGACATGTTAAAAACTGTAATCAACTTACAGTGGAAGAATTATCATCACTGACAATATATCCACACACAGGTCAGAATATATTGGTTGTTAAAGTGGAAAGGGGAGGAGGAGAGATAATTACATGAACAGTAGTACCGTCATCACATTCTTTTGAAAATACAAAGTGTAATATTCCACAAAAATATGCTCTCACAAAGGGGCTCATATCTCTAGGATCGAGTTCAACACAGTTTGGTGTTACTACTTATATTTCTTCCATCAGATCAATGTATGAGTTTTAACATCTGGCTAATTTAACTTGAATTATCATCAGGTAATAATAACTATAAGAGCAATGTCTGTTTAAAAACTAAACCATGAACAAATAATTCATAAGAAAGAAAAATAATATTTAAAGTCTGAATTCTGCCTTGCATTCCCTAGGCAAGAGAGGGTGGGGCATAAAAAAAAAGCCCTTGAATTTCTTATTTTAAAACATTCTTACAAAGTTGCTTGAATTTCAAAAAGTTAATCATAAGAACTAGCGACAAACAATGGATAGGACTGGAGAACTTTGAAATCAGAAAAGTAGTGGTTGGGCCATCAAACAAATGATGATGTTTTAACATTTTCAGTGTTCACCTGCTTTAGTTCATTTCTTACAGATTGCAGCCAGAATGGACATAGTAATCCTCTGGTTCAAGCTCAATATAAAGTCATCCTGAATTTTCAGAAAATAATAGGAGCATTACAATAGTCATCATGCAATTCATATTCTAGGCAATTTGCTTTCTCATTTTGCCTAGACACCTCGCACTGGTTTCTATTACCTTCCTGATTCAATTGATGCTGTTCCTATTATGGAAGCTAGTGCACATCTAACTTTTTCATTTGGCTTGAACTCCAGTACATAAATGCATTTGCCCCATCCACACAAGACTGTTGCAAATTTTGCCCAAGGCAAATGGAAAACCAGAGGGAGACTAGTCAACTTGTAAAAACATTTTTTTCTTAATGTGTAAATAAAGTTTTTCTAAATAGGGCCTTGGGTACAGAAATAAGAAGTGGACTGTCTCTTTTCATCAAATTGCCTATGATCCCTACCCCTGGTTTACTTGTTTCTTTGATCTTTATAAACCAGAGGGTTTGGGGACAAGAAAGTGTAAAAAGGAGAGAGAGAAAGAAGAAAATGAGAAAAGGAAAGAGAAGGACCATGTATGCTTCTCTATGCACCTACATACCATGTACATATAAGAAAGGATAACCTTTGTATGGCAGCCCAAGGTGAATAGATGAAGTTGCTCATGAATTAAGGCAACAGGCTAGAGGGCACAGCCACATTGAGGCCTTGGGAGTCTGATATCTCAGTGCAGTGAGGCTAAAACACCACAGAATCAAATGCAATTGAAATGCTTATCTGTTTTGTGGGGAGCAAAAACAAATACAAATATTTGTAATTTAATGGTTGCCAAATACGGTTATTTAGGCAAAATTACATTATGAAACTTAGAATAGACATAAAATCAATAATCATCACCTCAATAAATATGTGAAGTGGCTTTTTCCTAGGCTTTAAAATAATACCTTTCCATTCACATTCTTCTAATTCAATACAAATTACAATGCACATTGTTCTAATGTCATAGGAATGTGTGGTCAGCCACGGCAATAGGCACTCTACACATATCTCCCATTTGTCCTCACAACTGAGAGACTTAAGTAGAGGGGCCATGGTGATGGATGGAGTAAGCATTATCCAAGGGCAGAACTGAAATTTCAACCCAGAACGCTCTCACTACAAAGCTTTCTGCTAATGCTGTGGTTCATTGTTAGAAGCCACCCATTGCCTTCACTAGCAGAGAGGTGTGGACAAGGAACCCGGAAGGCTGGTCAACCTTGAAGCTCTGAAAGGTCAGAGCCAACCACCCACTGTTTAGTTGAGACAATGGTAGCTAAGCAACTTCCACCTTTTAGTTTTATGTAAATCCGTGCTGATTGGCTATTATTGGAATTGCCTGCCTAAGGGCTATGGTGTATCCCATAGTCTTAATAAAAGGGATAGCAAGGCCAGAGCAGGATGAAGTCCTTCCCCTTGAGTTGGGCTCCCGCCTGGCCCCCAATTCCCAAATTTATACTTTCTTGGCTAGTCTCTTTAATTTGTGTGCGGCCTCTTCCAGAACCCGAACCCTGAACCTGAACCCTGAACCATGAGGGTCATGGGGGGGGGACACTCGCAGTTCATAATTTTTTTTTTAATCTAAAGAATACCTTTTTTCCACAAATTCTGCCACAAAAATTCAATTTCTAAAACAGACGAAAATGAGCATGAGCGTAGGGGTGGAGATAAGATTCCCATGCCATCAACAATCTTTGATACATTTTGAGGGAAATCCCTATCTAGGGTACCTTGGAGCACACTTTGAGAAATGATTGCATTGGAAGATAAAACCATAAAATTCACATCTCACATGTAAATCTACAATAAAAATAGGACTTGAAAACGTATGTATCTCTATTACAACACATCATGCCTCACATTTCCTGCCTTTTTTTTTTTTTGTATACTTATTTCCCTTACTGAGCAAAGAAGGATGAGTCTAATAAAAAGAAGAGTGATAAATAAGACTAACTATACAGTCAATAGCCATATATTAAAGCTGTTTCTATAATACTGGCACACTTTATTTCTCATCATCTCTTCCTGTCTCACTGCAAGTGTGACTAAGGAGGGAAATTTAAAGATATGGACCAATTTGCTTCTAAGGATTCTTCAACTGAAACATTTTTCAGCAACAAAACCAAGCTTGCTTTCCAAGGACTCGGGCACCACTGACATCCATACACAGCATGTTATTTTGAAAATGTAGCTTGAACAAACAGCATTTGTGGTTTCTAAATCTGGACAAGCTGAATGATGCATTAAGTATTCCTCTAAATCCTCTAACACCTTTCAGTCCAATTCTAATTTTTCCCTTTTAAATTGAAATGCAGAAGCAGAAATCAGCCCCCATAGTAGACAAAGATATGCCTCACAGAGGCTGCTAGTCAGGCAAAGAGACAACGGCAGGCCAACTGGTAGGCCCTTATCTTTAACTTGTCCTAGAAAAATACTGTGACCCCTTTTAAAAGTATATTATCAGCACTCTTGACAAATAGCTATCAATGTGTGCTCATTTCTGATTTAAATGTAACTCAGCAGTTCAGATTTTCCATAATACTATATTTTACTCTGGTGAACTTGCCTCATATCTTAACTTACCTAAATAAAATACATTGTAAAATATTTTTACTTTTAATTTTATGGATATATATATATATATATATATATATATATATATATAGCTCCTGGAATGCTTTTTTCCCCAGATATCTGCATGACGTACTTCCCATAGAGCAGTGGTCAGCAAACTCATTAGTCAACAGAGCCAAATATCAACAGTACAACGATTGAAATTTCTTTTGAGAGCCAAATTTTTTAAACTTAAACTTCTTCTAATGCCACTTCTTCAAAATAGACTCGCCCAGGCCGTGGTATTTTGTGGAAGAGCCACACTCAAGCGGCCAAAGAGCCGCATGTGGCTCACGAGCCGCAGTTTGCTGACCACGGCCATAGAGGCTTAATTAGGAGTCACCAAGTCAATGACGCTTTAACTGGCTGCCCTGGTCCCAATACCAACATATCCCAACTCCCTCTTCTTTGCTTTCTTTTTCCCATGGCAGGTATCACCTTCTAAAATACTTGGTAATTTTTTAAGAAAAACAACTGTTTGTCTGTTTTTCCTTACTAGTAAGTAAGCTCCAGAAAAATTTTATCTGTTCTATGTACTGCGGTGTCCCCAGAGCCTAGAACAGTGGCTAGCACAACAGCAGGCACTCGATAAATTCTTGCTGAATGAATGAATGAATGAATGAATGAATACGTTTTAAAAATTAAGCTGATCGGTTGAGTAATTCACCCTTTATTCTATTCTATTCTTCAAATCCCAATCATGCTGATTCTTTGGTGGCAATTTTGTCACTTTGCAAATTCAGAGTGAGGAAATGTAGGAGGGGATCAGGTAGAGCAGGATAGTGAAGCTATCTCTAAATTTCTCTCTGGTATTCTTTAGGGGTAAAACAGCGGCCTTGTTTTCCTTTTATTTTCTTAAAAATACGTTTTTTATTGATTTTTAGAGAGAGTGGAAGGGAGAGGGGTAGAGAGATAGAAACACCGATGAGAGAGAAACATTATCAATCTGCTGCCTCCTGCATGCCCCCACAGGGGATCAAGCCCGCAACCTGGGCATGTGCCCTGACCAGGAATTGAACTGGGGACATCTTGGTTCATGGGTTGATACTCAACCAGAGCCACACCAGCTGGGATTTCCTTTCCTTTTCTTCCTCTTTTTCACTTTAGTAAGATCATGATTGGTTGGCCAACAACTTTCTTATTACATCAAGATTAGAACTAGTAGAGAAGAAATAGGTTTGTGAATTCACGCCTTGGATCCTATAACTGCTTGCCCAGTTTCCTCACCCAAATGGCTCTATATCTCAAAGATTCAAAGATTTTTCACGAGAGGAGCTGAAATCCTAGCCAGATTATCTGCAATTTTGTATAAATGATACTTAATGCTGTCATATGAAAATGGTTGGGAACTGACCAGTATCTAAACATAGCACTTTCTCAGTAGACATTAGAAAAGTTGCTGGGAAACATTCTAGCAGCTGTAAGGAGATTTAGAGAAATATCACTCTTGAAATGTTACTTATAAGGCATTTTCTATAGCAACACTAGCAAAATAAACCATTTCAAAAGTGTAACTCCAGTTCTTTTAGGTTCTTCTGACAAAGTTATCTTGCTGATAAAGCCAAGGCCACATCATTAAGCCTTGAGAATGCATCAATGAAAACTGGGTCAAAAAAAGGTAAAATTGAGCGAGCCACAAATTAAAGAAAATGTTGAATAAAAATCTGCTAGCAGAGGCTTTTGAACCCATAAGAACTGTGGGTGGTACAGAAGTGAAGGGAAAATGAAGTCTAGCGAGCGGACCAAAATGACAGGATTTGAGGACTAGAGCAGCGCTGTCACTTCAAATACTGTGGACCTTAATAAACATAGCGTGGGAAGACTTCTGATCCGGAAGTGAGGCAAGGTCAGTCTATAAGACCAGAGGAGGTTAAGCAGTAATGAAATATTGGTTCATTTAATTAGAAAGGTATCTGATTCAGGCCTAGGTCATTTTATTTCTTTCCAACCCTGCCTCAGCCTTTTTTTTTTTTTTTTTTTTTTTATCATTGCTAATATGTATGCCTAACTAATTAGTATTTAGACAGCAGTGACGCTATTTGAAAATGATTTATTTTAATATTAAAAACCTATTGAAAGGTAGATGACAATATTATCTGAGTCTCATTAGACTATGTTTGGAGGATCTATATGATCTGACTTTTAAGCCGCCGTCGGCAGCACAAATACCACCCTAAAGCCAGGTCTCTGCAGGGCAGGAGTAAAAACACCAGGTAGAAACAATCACTCTGTAAACGAGGTTGAGTCCTGCCAACCCAGCCTTTGATGATGCATTCTTACAACTAACAGTGTGTGCCAATACAATGTATACAAATAATGTGCTAATAACATTTATACAACTAATGCTTATTCTACTTTTTTAGACTGAATCAGTAATCTATAAAAGCTTAATACAGTATTAAGAAAAAAAACAAAAGAAAACCTTTACATGGCTTCAAAATCTTCTCAGGCAAAATCTATTGCTTAGAAATCACATTTAATTATAGTCTTCTTCCAATCAACTGATCATTCCATTCTCATTAAAGATTACTCATTGTTTCACAAAAGGGATTCCCTTTATGACTCTTTCAGACCTGGGGCAAAGCTGGTTTGCCAAGTAAGACAGAAGGTTGAAACCTCAGAGACAGAGGAACACTCCCAGCTTTTGCACAAATGCTGTTTTCAAGTTTCTTTCTCTGGTCAGCTATGACTATTTCTATAAGAATAAATTTCTAGCTTCCCATAGCAAGGTATTTATAACTGACAAGAACATTCTTGCCATTCATACTGGCTTTTTCTTGTCTGTCCCCTCACAGTAAGGCCCTACTCAAAAACCTCATTTACACAAACAATAAAAGCTTCTTCCTTAAGCACTCAAGTCTCTAAGGGGGCTGGTCTCAATGGACACTTCCAACTTTTGTACTATGTCAGTCTCCATAAATTATCTATCCAATAATCCAATTAAATAGAACAATCTACTGCTCCTTAACTGTTAGATTGTTCCACAACTCAGCCTTTGTTAACTGTCCCTCTGGTATGAAAAGTCTTATCTCCGTTCCTACTTCAGCTACCGAGCTGAAAGTCAGCTTCTCTGGGGTAGAAGCTGTGCTGATAAATACAAAAGTACCCACAGGGTAACAGATTTGTGACTGTATTCCTCCCAAAACACTCAGAAAATCAGAGTATATGTGCACATAGAAGAGCAGGGAGTGGGGAGCTGACTCAGGGAAGTAGAAAAAGGTCTGCTGTCCCAGGGTACCTGGTCTTGACTCTTTCTTCTCGCTCCAGACTGAGCCTATGATGTTGGTCATGCTGAATGTGGTTCAGGGAGGAGGAAAGCCCAGTGCTTGGAAACATTCCATTAAATGAGAAAGTATGGATTGTGTAAATACTGCATGAAAGGTAATGATAGGTGAGTGTGGAAAAGAGCAGTGGTACAGCAAGACTTGAACTTTCCAGGTATGGTGACAGCCAGCTTAATCCCTACCTACCACCAAGGGCACTCTCCCCTTATGCAACACTGGGCACCGAAGAGAGCTATGTTGACTTCTGTATGTACTTCAGCTTGCACTTCCCACAACATGGTGCATCCTTGACTAACTAGAGGACTTCTTCTATCCCCAGAAAGAGAGGGGGAGGAAGAGAGGGAAGGTGAGGGGAAGTAGTGGAGTTGAATACTGCCAGTCTGTACCTAATCTGAAATGCCTTCAATGACACTTGGCTAGAACACTGTAAATTAATTACACCAGGTTCCTTGAAGCTTCTTTTAAATACTAGTATACTTTCTATTCAACCTTGTTCAATTTATTTTACAGACAAACCTTCCTGGGGCCAGACAGCAACATTAAAATGTCACTGGGCATGAGGTTGTTCAAAGCAGCTCTACGTGAGAAAAACTACCTAGTACAACTGGCTGCCCTGGTGACAGCCCCCTGCCTTCTTGCCTCCTATTCTTTGCCTATTTTCTCAGCCTGGGATGTCTTAGCTCCTACTCTTGGCTATGACATTAGCCTCAGCTCGCCTTAGGAGAGATGATTACTGATGGCTTTGCATGTTCTCTGCCCATGACTCGGACTCTGGTAAGCTGCTGCCCTCCACTTCTGCACACTCATTTTCCAAACTAACTCCGTAGTTCTTCTAGGAAGGTATATTTCAGCTACATCGCATTGCCTACCTTGCTGTTTCTCCTTAAAAGTATACACCATTTAAAAACAAATACAAAATAAAAATAACCATAGATCCTTTCTTATAATGAAACAACAAAACACAGGAATCGATACATTAAAAAAATATAATCCTACTTGGTTCATAGCAAAATCCTCACTTTACAATGGTGCAATGACTATAGCAGCATACAGAATGCAATTTCTGAAAAGACAGCTTCGTGTCAGTGTTTATATGCAACAGCATCCTTTATTAAAAAGAAAACAGCTATAATAAACACAAATCATACTGACAGCAGGAATCATGCTATCAACAAACCCATCAAAATGGAATCAAACATCATGAGATGAACACCATCACAGAGACATGTACAAGTGCTTTTCCCATATGGGAGATGCTGCCACTTCAATTTGAAACTACAGAACTAGGGCAACTGTTTCCAGCAGTATATCTATCTGGGCTTGTTTTCAGTATTATTCTGTTCTTGGTAGTGGTTCACAGAGGGTGTTATCCTATAACTGCACAGCTTCATTGCAGTCCCAGGATTCCAATATTGCTCTTATAAGTATTCAAATGATTTATTTTCGGATCAACTAATTCTGCTGTTAAATACCTTTTTAATGCTCTAAGTAAGTCACACAGCAAATAATATGGTTACACACAGACAATCCTTGGACAGTGTTTATGGTATGTTTGTGTAAATGGATCATGTGTTCTAAAAGTAACATCTTTCTTACTAATTAACAATCAGCAGGTTTGCACTCATATGTAGCTTTAAAATGTTCTGAAATCCTAGGTATAATATAACCCATATTGTTTATTTATATAGTATCTAAAAGTCTTCTATTCTTTCCTATATTCAACACCAAGGGTATTGCCAAAGCACTTTTTAAAGTAATCCTATTTGATTGTTTTTTTCTCCTCCTGAACAATTTAATGGGGATTTCCTACAATTAGGGAGCTTTGCTAATAAGGCCTGTGGGCATTTAAGGTACTGTGCATAGGAAAATTTTAACAAATTTGTCCTGTGTCCATTCTACCTATGCCTTATTCATACAAGAATAGTTAGACTATTTTTTCCCAAACCGTGCACTTGAGAAGTTAAAAGGTATTAAGCACACAAACACACACACATATGTACATACACATACACTAAGCATGGCTAAATAAGTTGGAAAACATTTCACACCATAGCTCCTCTTAGAAATTTACAATAAAAGTAGTATATTAAGTCAGGACAAATTCTGGAGTAAATAGACTTGTTGATCTTTGTTTAACCTTACATATCCACAACTTATTTCCCACAGATAATCTCCCTGCCTACCTACCCACACACTTTTATTTTTAAACTAGGGGCCCAGAGCATGAATTTGTGCACCTTGAAAGGAACTGTGGGCTGCGAGGCTGCGGTGGGCACAGGGGTGGGTCTCAGCCCATCCTCCGTGCCCCCGCCCAGCCCCTCCCACTGTGGCTCACCCTCCCGGGCCCCCCCACCCCGTTCCCTGTCTGCCGGCAGCCCTGTTCCTCCAGCTGCTGCTCCCACACTCCCACGCACTGACTGCTCCAGCCCTGCTTGTACCCGCTGACGGCGCAGAGTGATTGGGGCCGGCATTAGCAGTGGGTGTGAGCAGCAGCAGGTGTGAGTGGCAGCTGCTGCCCTGATTACCCCTCAGGAGCAGGGGCGGGGGGGGGGGGGGAAGAAGCCCTCAGGGGCAATCAGGGCCAGCAGCCACCGCTTGCACCTGTTGATGGCATCAAGCGATCAGGGCCATTGCCAGGTGCCGGTAGCAGGTGTGAGTGGTGGCTCTGGTGCTGGCAGTGGGTACAAGTGGGGCCGGTGCTGGCAGCAGGTGCGAGTGCCTGGCAGGACTGCAGCACGCAGGAGCAAAGAATTTTCAGTAGCCACTAGAGGCTTACCCCGATGACAATGACCAGTGCCCCACCTTGGTCTGGTGCCCCTGCTCACCTGCTTCACCATCCCACCACGGCCGACGCCTGCTATATGTTCAGCACTCTCGTCATGTTCCACACACACCCCCTGGTGGTCAGCACACATCATAGCGACCGGTTGTTCAGTTGTTCCACCATTCGGTCTGTTTGCACATTAGGCTTTTATATATATAGATTATATTTCAACATCCCTTGGAACAATATGCTGTAGAATATAGTTTGGGAGCACCAACCTCAATAAATAAATAAATAACATCTTCTATGTATAATGGAACATAATTTCAGTATCTCAAAACAACAACGTATTACAACCTTCTTTCATGAGAATATTAGTTTATCAAGACTGGTACAAAAAGTCCTAGCTGGGTAGCTCAGTAGGTTAGGGTGCTGTTCTGATATGCTAGGGTTTTGGGTTTGATCCTCGGTCAGGGCACATGCAAGAATCAACCAATAAATGCATAAATAAGTGGAACAAATCGAAGTTTCTCTCTTTCTTTTACTCCTCCTTCCCTCTTCCCTCCCTCTCCTCTTCCTTCTTTCTTTTCTCTAAAAATCAAAAAATTTAAAAAGAAATTTAAAAGAAGACTGCTATGAAATATTTTCTGAATAATATGGAACTAAGAAATAGAGGACAACATTGGGAATTTGCAACCCTCTCTGTATGTCTTATGATATATGCAATCAACAATTGGGTGTCTTTGTTGGTAACAATAACAAGATGATCGAGCATTCCAGTCTTTTGGATGAAGTTAAAAAGTAAAAGCAATTGGGAAACAATCCATAACTCGTTAGATGCCAAACCAAATTACAGGGTGGGGCAAAAGTAGGTTTACATTTGTTCATATGGAAAATAATACAATAATTAATAAATAACACAAGAATAAATTCTTGTGTTTCACATACAACTGTAAAACCTCTTTTGCCCCACTCTATTTCTTTTTACTGATCAAAGACACTAAGTAACAAAAATTTAAACGAGTAAAAGAACCTCTTATTTATGCAAAGTAAAAAAATAAAAGTGGCATGCAAATCTGAAAACCAAAAAGTTAAGTCAAGTACTAAGAGTTTCAAGAGCACCAAAACAAACTTGAACTGAGATATTAACGAAGGCAAGTCTTCCTCACATCATTTGGTTATGCGAGGAACTATAGGGATGGCTAATTGTATGAGTCAACATGTGTTTCCCCAGCCTCATTTAATAGTGGATCTCACCATCAGCATATGCATCAGAAATCAGAGCTACACCAAAGGGACATATAAAAGAGAGAGATTTGTTTTCTCACCCAGTTTCACTGGCTCCTCAGAAGGTGAGTAAAGTGAGTTGCCAGTACTTTTATAAGAGGTCGAATAAGTATCTAATATATTGACTGGGGCACACAGTTCTATAGTCCTTTGCTGATCTCACCAAATCAGATGAGCAATATGATGCTACGCAAAGGGTGGATTCACTATGAGATAAGGAACCTGTGCAAGAATATAAATCAGCTGTTCTTATATGGGGGACAGATAATTCTTGACTGGTCAAGTCACTGTCAAGTCAGCTCTCTGTAATAAAGATTTTCTGAGGAAATGAACTCTATCTCTTTTATTTCACCATTTTGTTCCTAACAAATCTCTGGGTTTAAACTTTTGTGTGACACTTAAAAACATCTCAACAAAAACTTTGAAAGTGCCCTTGATTTTGCTAACACACTTTATGCTTATTCCATGAAAGTTAATAATTTTAGACTGAGTCAGAGGTGAAAAGTAAATGATAAAGAACAATCTGATAGCCCTGGCCAGGTGGCTCAGTTGGTTGGAGCATCATCCCATATACCAAAAGGTCGTGGGTTCGATTCCTATTCAGGGCACATACCCAGGTTGCAGGTTCAATCTCTGGTCTGGGGCCCATATGGGAGGCAAGAGATCATTGTTTGTTTCTCACATCTATGTTTCTCTCACTCTCCCTCTCTCTTCCTCTGTCTCTAAAATCAATGAGGACATATCCTTGGGTGAGGATTAAAAAAACAAACAAAAACACCCACCCACACACAAAAAAAACCAATCTGGTAGTCCTTTACAGAACTCATAGATCTCCTCCAAGAATCTTTGAATACTTTGCTTTTTAAAATTGTTATAAAAATGATTTCTTTTCATTATAAAACTTAGAATATAATATCCTTAAGGTACCATATATAACAAATATTTTATTTAAATGTTTAAACCCTTCATAGAGGGCATGACTCATATCTAACTGTGTAAAGATCTTAGCCCTCTGAACACCATGAGGACATCTAATATATGCATTAATTTAATATAAAAGCTACTTATCCAATTACTTAAATTTTTACAATTGTTATATATCAATAAGTATGGGGTAATTTTTCTTGCTTATTTAAATAAACTTTAACTGATTTGAGAGAAAGAGGAAGGGAAAGGGAGTGAGGAGAGAGAGAAATATGTATGAGAGAGAAACATCCCTCTGCTGTAGTCTACACAACCCCTACTGGGGATCAAACCTGCAACTTGGGCATGTGCCCTGACCGAAATCAAACCAGCAACCTTTTGGTGCATGGGATGACGCTCAACCACTGAGCCACACTGGCCAGGGCTCTTCTTCCTTATTAAAAAATAAACTAAATACCAGTTACTAGTATAGTCAGTCACTTTGGACTTGGTATGGTACAAGTGTCAGGTCCTGGTACAGTTGGGATGTCTCACAGAATTGTTCTCTCTCTATATATATAACTATAGTTATTATAGATATGCATTTCACTGTTGATAGTATGCATTCTATATCAAAAGAAGAAAACGTTATTTCTTTCTGCAAAAGAGCTGAGGTTTGATGTCTCTAATTTAATAGGTCTCAGAATAGGTCTGAGGACCGTCTGTTTTGTAGAATAAGGTATCTTCTTCCTGTCCCTAAGTGTCAATCTCTATTATTCTCTTGACAGCTTTTTTTTAAAAAATCAGAAATCCAAATGCCAAGATGTCTAACATAGATCTTAGTTGTATGTTCTGGAGTGTGACCATTTGCCAGCCAGAAAACGAATCAAGATGCTATTCAAACCTTTTCCACTATTGGTCATTATCAATCACAACCTGTTACCAAATTCGAATGTATACTTCACCGTTGAGTACATCTCTTAGTCTATATCTTATAAGTCATCAACCACCCTAAGAAGCTATATCACCATGTAGACAATATAGACAGTCATGTACTATGGGAAGAACAATGAATAATTTATTCCATGAATTACTAAAAAGACATTCTGTCATTTTTAAAGTCATTCAGGTATCAGAAAACAAACATACGAAAGGTCCTAAGAATAGCAAAATATGATTATCTCTGCAAACAACACAGAATTGCAAATTACCTATTCAACATTAATCCAATGTTTGTCAGTCTGACAACACACAATAGGGGTAGAATCTCTTACATCACTTATATCTATGATCACGAATTCTTGTTATATTACCAAACATAGTTCTCAAGCTTCTATTGTTCTAAAAGAAAGAAGTGCAATAAACAAATTTCAACTAGTACAAAAAGAAAATTGCCATGTGTTTTTTTTCAATTGGCAAACAGTTTAATCTCGAGATTTGTTTCTGAATGCATTTTAAATGTATGTCATATGGAATGAATTAACTACAAATGGCATTTATTATGCAGCTTTGATGAAACTATCTTAATTGAAATTTAAAAGTCTTTTTGTCACTACAGTTGCATCAACTGCCATGTATATGCATAACTCTTTATTCTCTAATTGAAATACAAAAGAATATTTTGCTTTACAATATCCTTTCTGAATAATGTGGACACGTTGTTTAAATGAAAGGAGAAGCACACTCACCTCATGTCAGGTGTCCAAGGTCCACAACCTTGTTTTGCCACTAATAAAGGGTGTGACCTTGGACAAATCACCCAAACTTTGCAGTAGCTCAGAAATGGTGAGGACTGCACTCAATGATATTTCAAGTCCTGAAATTCTAACATATGACTTAGATCTTCCTAAAGTGTTTTCCATCAATGCACTTTACAAGATCAAGTTCAAGCTATGTAGTCTATAACACGGGGTCCTCTCGCTTAGCCTTCTAGCATTGGCTCCCAGCACTCTCCAAAATGTAACACTTTATCCAGATTGGTGGATGGCAACCCTCACTGGCAACTTCTTTCTATTTAAGCCTGAATCTTATGTTTTTATGTGTATCCCTTATACGCTCAACATAAAAATAGTATTAGACTGATCTCACAATTACTATAATATTATTAACTATTATGAATGTTAATAATTAATTTAAGGTTCCCAGACTAATTTAGTTCAAGGCCTTATCCTATCTAATAAAAGAGTAATATGCAAATTGACCATACCTCTGCTACACCCACAAGCTACGCCCACCAGCCATACAGGAGCGAGTATGCAAATTAAACCAACCAAGATGGCTGCGGCCACGGAGAGAGCAGGAGGCTTGGGTTTCCCCGGCAATGGAGGAAGCCAAGCTTTCTGCCTGCCCTGGCCTGCCTTAGCCTCCGCTGAAGGCTACAAAGTTTCAATTATAGAAGATAAATAAATCCCAGATACCAGGGCCTCCGCTTGGGTCGTCAGGGGGCATGGCAGTCTGCAAACAACTACAGGCCCCTCACCCAGACTGCCCCACGCCCCAAGGGAACCCCCACCCTGATCTGGGACACCCTTCAGGGCAAACCAGCCGGCCCCCACCCGTGCACCAGGCCTCTATCCTATCTAATAAAATAATAATATGCAAATTGACCATCATTCCAACACACAAGATGGCTGCCCCCATGCGGTCAAAGATGACTGCCCCATGTGAACACAAGATGGTCACCACAAGATGGCCAGCAGGGGAGGGCAGTTGGGAGGGACCAGGCCTACAGGGGAGGGCAATTAGGAGTGACCAGGCCTGCAGGGGAGGGCAGTTGGGGGGGACCAGGCCTGCAGGGGAGGGCAATTAGGAGTGACCAGGCCTGCAGGGGAGGGCAGTTAGGGGGAAACAGGCTGGCAGGGGGGCAGTTAAGCATCAGTCAGGCTGGCAGGGGAGTGGTTAGGGGGTGAACAGGCTGGCAGGCAGAAGCGGTTACAGGCAATTAGGAAGGCAGGCATACGAGCAGTTGGGAGCCAGCAGTCTTGGATTGTGAGAGGGATGTCCGACTGCCCGTTTAGGCCCAATCCTACCGACATCCCTCGAGGGGTCCCAGATTGGAGAGGGTGCAGGCTGGGCTGAGGGACACCCCCCGACCACCATGTACGAATTTCGTGCACTGGGCCTCTAGTCAAAAATAATAATTGGTATTATTATTACTATATATGACACTATGTGCCACATTTATATCTCTGTCCTATTTAGCCTCTCAGTTAGTTTCTGTCATTTTCCCTCTTTATAGCTCCTTTTCTGTTGTACCTCAAAAACATGGTGATCAGATCAAGGGAGGTAGGCCAGCAAATTAACATTCTTCCTAGTTTACATGGCAGGCATAACCCAGAAAGAGGGAAGAAAATAACTGAGAGTTCCTTGATAGTAAATGTGAAAATAACATTAATCAAATCTATAATTTCCTAGATTATTTAAATAACAAAGTCTACATCCTGGCTTGCCTGATGATGACTTTCTACACTTCTCACTTGTTCAAATGATTTTGCAAACATGGCTTCTTAAAGCTTATCATTTAATTTTCATTTCCTTTTCAATGTAACTGGAGCTAGATAAGCTATGTTGTATTTATCATAATAGATTTTACTTCCATATCGACAAAAATAAGGAAACCATAATAAGACTCTGCTGACTGTTCCTTATTATTTATCAGTGTAGTAGTGACACTGTTAGATATCATGTTCAATCCATGGGTCTATTTTAGCCATTTCAAAAGAAAATTCATTTTATCATGTTCATTAGTTATTCTAACTTCAAATACTTACTAAGTTCCAAATGCCTAGCATCTGGGATAAAATTAATTTAATTAGAGGAACAACCAGAAAGAGTCAAGAAATACAGCATTAGTTATAACTGAAGAAACATCCCAAGCCTTTAAAATTATAAGAAGTACATACAGAATTTAACACTTGCTCCGGACCTCTGAGATGACTATAGCTGTGTGAATGTGTTTCATTTTTGTTTGTCAAGAAGATTGACTCGAAAACTTATTAATTTTCACATCAAACGCAATATTTTGGTATCTCTATATTATGGAGAAGGTAACTGTGGTATAGAAACTAAAGGATTTCCCCAAAGTCCTATAATCCAGAAGAGAATCAGAAATAGGCCTTAGTTTTCACAATAAAAACTATCAAATTCCCCCCCAGGTTTTGTAAGGTGGGAACAAAATCGTAATGGTGATGGTAATGGTTATCCTGGGGGGATAGGTCACTCCCCTGGTAACCTTTGACACCTGTTCATTTATCAAAACCACTAGATCCATAGCGATTTTCACTTGTTCTCTGCTTTATTCCAACACTGCAGGAAAAAAAAAAAAAATCACTGCACTACAAATTACTGAAATCAACTGGCAGAGTAGTTTGGGGAATTGTGGAGGATACTTTCACTCACTAGCTCTTGTTTGCCACCAGTGCTGTTTTCATGAATAAAAATCTGCAGGAAAATTGGCAAAAACATATTACTGACAGGTAGTTAGAGATGCCATTTCTATATAAATCTGCATTATACAAGAAAGAAAATAGTATGTCAGGACAACTTCCTTGCTTTCAACCTCTACTGCTATTGGTATATTGCTTTTACCTCTGAAAACAAGCCACTCTTCAGATCAAGAATCTGACAGAAGCTGCTAAATGCAGGTCTCTATTTGGATACACTCTTTAAGAAAATTATTTCCCAACAGGCCAACTTATAGTTAGTTCTGTTTTCTCTTAGGATTTTTGGCTTGTGTAATTTCTATATGTCAGAGTTTGTTAGCTCATGGTGCTAACAAGGCCAAGGTCATGAATTCCTGTATGAGCCAGTTAGCTTTGTAAAAAGAACAACAACAAAAAAGGTTCTGTAGAAAGTACCTGCTGTACTACAGCCTGGGTTCAAATTCATGTCACTGGAAAAAAGAGGAACCAGAGAAAATTTAGATGAGGCTGTAAACGCCCCAAAGCCATGTTCTAAGGGCAGCAAGTAAAGAGATTCTTCTTCATATCAAACCCCATAATGTTCCCATAAACATCAGGGGATTATGTTGTAAAACCACAATCATGTCAACTACACACTGGAAACATTTTCAGAACACATCAACAATGTGCTCACGTATGAGAGATATCACGTACATAATGTCTGCTTTATGATCCTGAGATACATGTACCGAGGATGAAGTATAATATGGATAATTACAAAATCTTATACATAAATGAGAACATAACGCTGACAACTTCCAAGACACATAAATCAATAATTAAAGATAATGGTACTTCAGCAAGTGATTGGGTCTGCTAACAGTGCAGGATTAATAAAGGAGAAGAGGGAGAATTCCTGTAAGGCCTAGTGAATTTGGAGCCACTCCATTTCTCTTTGGGCGAGGGACAGTCAATGTACCTAGCCATCATGCTTTGAGATTTATCTCATGATAGTATATGAAATAGATTGGAGGGAGGGAACATCTGGAGAAACTGGTTAGCGACTGCTAGGAATATATCCCAAGAAATTAGAAACACCAATCAGAAAGGATATATGCACCCCTATGTTCATAGCAGCACAATTTACCATAGCTAAGATTTGGAAACAGCCTAAGTGCCCACCAGCAGATGACTGGATTAAAAACCTGTGGTACATCTACACAATGGAATACTACACTGCTATAAAAAAGAAAAAAAACCTCTTACCATTTGTAAGAACATGGATGTAACTAGAGAGCATTGAAATAAGCCAGTCAGAGAAAGATAAATATCACATGATCTCACTCATTTGTGGAATAGAATCAACAACATAAACTGATGAACAAAAATAGAGCCAGAGGGGGAAAAAAAAAATTAGACTATAATAGAAGTAATACTGTTATTTGCAGATTTTTAATATTTCCTACAACTTTTGTGATATTATACTATGTTAGTACAGTTTTGGCAATATTATCATATTTAAAATAGTCTTTTCTTGAAATATTAATGTTTATTGCATGTAAATGGCTAATTATTTTGTACCTACAATATGGTAATAGATTTATTTTGTATATTGAAAAAAATATATACAAAGAAAAAAAATGAAATAAATTGGTTAAGCTACTACTGCAATAGTCCTGGCAAGAGGTAACGAGAGCTTGTACTAAGGTAATAAGAAAAGGTGACTACACAGATACAAATCTCTTGTAGAAGTAGAAATGATAACACATATCACATTAGTAAGGGGTTAATGCAGTGAATAAGAACCTGGATTGCAGAGCCAGATTGCATTAGTTTGAATCACAATTCTTCCATTTCTGACCTAAGAAAGCTACCTCATTTCTCTGCACATGGTTGTTCCAACTGTAAAGTGAGAATCATAACAACTCAATTCATAGACTGTTCCAAGAATGAAATGTTAAGTACTTGGTGCAGGGCCTGGTACATGGTGTTAAATATATGTCACAATTATCATTATTAAATGGATGTGGGGGCAAGGGAGAGAGAAGAGTCAAGAATACCACTAGTGACTGAACCTATATAACTAAGGAGGGTGTGGTAACATTCAATGAAAGGCTCCAGAGGGAGGTGAACAAGTTTAGTATTAATTATACTGAGTTTGGGATGGGGATATATATCTAGATAAAAATATACAGCTAATTATTAGAAAATCAAATCTGGTGTGTGGGATGGCGAGCAAAAAATGGAGATATAAACTTAGTAGTTCTGGATGTTGAAGGACTGACTGAAGCTCTGGGACTTGGGAACTCTTGCCAAGGGATGCTGAGAGAAAAAGGGAAGACATAGAAATTATAAAAGCAGATGAAGTGTTTCAGATCCAAAAGCAAGATCTACTATGTTAATGGAGTAAATAAAATATAAAACAATGTCATGTACTTAGAACTTCATAAGCATTAGTTGAAAATTTCCTAAATCACAAAACTACTCTCAATTTTGTAATTCAATTCTATGAACTACATATTTCCTAGAGAAATAATATAACGATGAGAGGATATAACAAATAGTTTCAAGGTTCAATAGAGAATGATATATCTAAATTGTTAAGTGCTATTGATTTTTTTTTTCTGGTTGCTCTATATTCCTATGATTACCTATGTGAAATAACATAAGGAAAAACTAGTCTGCCTTTTACAACTAATATGCACATATACAACTTGAATAACTTAAAGGAAAATATAATTCCTTATAAAACTCTACAAAGCTCTACAGAAATAACCACTATCTTCAGATTCCAAAAAAAAAAAAAAAAAAAGATTACAAAATGTTACTCAGTGCAGACATAAGGCACCTCTTCTTTCTGAGTCTGTTTCCTCATCCATAAATGAAGACCAATGGACTAAAATATTTCTAAATTACTTTCCATTCCTAATAAATAAAGATATCTATACTAATAAAATGGTAATATGCTAATTAGACAGGGTCAGCTGGACATCTTCCAGTCTTCCTGCTTTCCTTCTGGACAAAGCCACAGTGGCGGGGGCCAAGGCAGAGGCAGTTAGGGGTGATTAGGCCGACAGGGGAGAGCAGTTAGGGGTGATCAGGCCAGCAAGGGAGGGCAGTTAGGGGTGATCAGGCAGGCAGGCAAAGGGGTTAGGGGCAATCAGGCAGGCAGGCAGGTGAACAGTTAGGAACCAGTGGTCCCAGATTAAGAGAGGGATGTCTGACTGCCAGCAGTCAGACATCCCCCGAGGGGTCCCAGATTAGAGAGGGTGCAGGCCGGGCTGAGGGATCCTCCACCCCATGCACAAATTTCATGCACCAGGCCTCTAGTAATCTTCATAAAAATCTTGTTGGCTAGTCTGGTGCTGGATAGTGAAAAAAAAAACAAAACACAGGAGGCAGGCTAGGTCACCATCAGAGAATCTATGGGTCAACGGCAGGGCCTGTCTATGACTTGAGAGGTCAAGTCCAGGATAGACAGCAAGGGCTGCTATGTGACAAGATAGCTGTGCACCTACCAAGGATAAGAAAGGAAGGAGTCCATTCAGGTATGGAGGGACTGGTAGACTACAGAACAGATCCAGCCAATAAATTCTGCTAAAGAGCTTCCTTTGAGTTGTTTTTATAGGATCTCCTCCATACACAGAAGTTTGCATTTCACTTGGTCTCAGACGATAAAATTTTACTTCATATACTTTTAACATGCTATTATCATAAAGGGAATAAAGCAGCTTTTGAAGTTCAAATATTATCTCTTGCAGTAGCCACTGTGAACTATAATCAATATTTGTATACAAATTAGGAACAAACTAAAAAAGACATGAAAATCAAGAAACCAAGACTATAAAAAGAATGTTGTTTTTCCCTGGGGTGTAATTAAGTCCAACTGCTTAAATTACAATAAAGAAAAAAACACCTAAAACAATCCACACATTGTGGTTCTATAAAAATACTCAAATATTTGTAAAACATACATTTCCAAAATTTAGTTGTTATACCTACTATGAAAGAGTAGATTTTCTAATACCTGAATCTCTAGTCATGATATACACAAAATAATGGCAGAAAGAAATGTCAACAAAAGAGAAAGGAAAATAAAATTTCTAAACCCTGAGCATGAGAGACTATAAAACATTGAGAGCCCTAACCGGTTTGGCTCAGTGGATAGAGCATCGGCCTGCGCGCGGACTGAAAGGTCCCAGGTTCGATTCCGGTCAAGGGCATGTACCTTGGTTGCAGGCACATCCCCAGTAGGAGGTGTGCAGGAGGCAGCTGATCGATGTTTCTCTCTCATCGACGTTTCTAACTCTCTATCTCTCTCCCTTCCTCTCTGTAAACAATCAATAAAATATATTAAAAAAACAAAAAACAACAAAACAAAACAAAAAAACCTTGAGAGATGTTGGGTAGGACATGGAACTACTGGAATTTATAGTGACATTATACAATCTCTAAGAGTAGAATATTTGCTGGCTTAAGTCATTTGTAGGTTCACACCTTCTTTTTACCTCTCCTGTTATCACTCAATCTTCTCTTTTCATTTAATTAGGGAATGCTTATCTGACTTGTGGGCTACTTCCTGATTTAACAAGCTTGAATGAGCAACCCACTACACTACTGTTCAGCCACTTAAATATTCCTTTGTGTACTTCTTCCTTTTGCAGAAATTTCTAAATTGCTTTTATTTCATTTGTTAAGTATTTATATCCTGACTGTTTCCAAATGTATTGGAAGTGACTCATAAGATTTAATATATAAAATTTTAATATAATGTAAAAATAGCATTATCAAGGATCAAAACAGTAGATGTCATCTCAAGGGAGTTAAGGGGCTGGATAAGCTAATTTTTAAAACTGGGTGTTGAATTTCAATACAAGTTCCCTGACAGCCAGGCTAAAGATTGGGGCAGGTAACATTTTTTAATGTCTGATCAAAAGGAAACAGATATTTTTCTACAAAAAAAAAAAAATCTTGCTGGCATTCAACTAAAACTTCATCATATGGATCTTTGTATGAGGGGCTTTGAAAACAGTAGACAATGACTTCAACTATAATTTAATAAAATCCACTGTAATGTTGTACAAATGATGCTTTAAAATGGCTTCTATAAATAGCTATTAATAATAAAACTAGCAGTATTAGTAAAGTAGAAATAGTAGTATAAATGTCAGAAGGGCTGATTCAAATCCCTTATACATCAATCACTAGTCACATAATTTTTGGCAAGTCACTTACTGTTTTCTGGTCTGTAAAGCAAGGATTACAACATATGCCTTTCTGACAACCAGATGGTTGAAGGATCAAATGACAATATTATATATGAAAGGGGTTAAGTGCTATACTAATGGAAGCTATTACTAATACCATCACCACTATCATGATCATAAGATTTAAAAATCACACAAAAAAATGTGGAGATAGATACTGGGTTTCATAAAAGCCATTGGTAGTTTCTTATCTTTCAACACAACAATCCATTTTTTCCACCTAGTGGTCACAACTATCTTTATAATAAACCTTAAGTAATTCCTTTGCCTAAATCTTTCCCATCCCCATTATCTTCAGAATAAAATTAAACTCAGGGCCAGCTTCATGGACATGAGATCTGTGCAATCACACAGGGGCCCACACTTAGCACTCTGTGCTTGATCTAATGCTCTTCTGCTGCCATCTTGAAATTCTTACTGATTTATGAACAGGGGCCCCACGTTGATATTTTGCACTGGCCCCACAAATTATGTACAGTCATGCCTCATTTTATTGCACTTTCGCTTTATTGCACCTCACAGACATTGCTTTTTTTTTTTTACAAATTGAAGGCAAGACCCTCCACCAGCAAAAAGATCACAACTTGCTTTAATGTGAGATTTGCTTTCTTGCAATGGTCTAGAACCCAACCAGCAATATCTCTGAGGTATGCCTGTTGCTGGTCCTAATCAAATCCCTTGAAATGAGATCCAAAATCCTTAAGAAAATGACTCAGACTTATATCACCAGTTATTCTGAGACTCAGTCATAGTAACTGTTAGCTCCCCAAATGTCCCATGCTCTTCCCACCTCCTTTGTCACTGCTGGCCCTTCTCCCTGTATAACACAATAACATGAGTGCAAGACAATGGATTTCCTTTAAGATCTACTAATTCAATCTTACTTCCAGAATCCTGTTGCATTAAGCAATGACATCTGCGACAGGTGGAGAAATACAAAACTCTGATAGCCCGTGAGTGTGATGGTATCTAATCATATTTAAAAAAATAAAACAAAAAAACATTGCTAAATGAAGAAAAATAAAGGCAGAAGGGGTGAGGTAAGGAGTTGGCCTGTTGTTGCTTTCATTGCCTCAACCTCACATTGAGCAGAGTGTTCTGAGTGGCACTGGTCAAAGAAGAACTATCGCCATGGTTCTCAGAGCTTGGGTCCTCAGAGATTCTTTTTTTTTTTTTTTAATATATTTTATTGATATTTTACAGAGAGGACGGGAGAGGGATAGAGAGCTAGAAACATCGGTGAGAGAGAAACATCGATCAGCTGCCTCCTTCACACCTCCCACTGGGGATGTGCCCGCAACCAAGGTACATGCCCTTGACCGGAATCGAACCTGGGACCCTTCAGTCCGCAGGCCGACGCTCTATCCAAGGAGCCAAACCGGTTTCGGCAGGTCCTCAGAGATTCTGATTCAATTGGTCTTGGATGGTGCTCAGGCGTGAGTATTTTTTAAACGTTCCCCAGGTGATTCTAATGTGCATCCAGAGCTGAGGACCACTGAGTTACAAGAACTTTAAAGAGCAATAAGTTAAATGAGATGTAGCAGCTCAAGGTGTTGAGGTATAAATAAGCCGACTAATGACCAGAGCAGGACTGCTGGGGAAACCTATTAAATGGACAATGTAAATGAAGACATAACAGACCACCATTTAAAGCAATTCAAATGGAAAAGATTAGAGACATTACAGCATGTATCCTGGACTTGGCTGATAGACTCCACAATTCATTTGTACAAAAAGTAACACGTCCACCTATGAAATAACCATGAGAGCTGCAGCACCGTGGGCAAAAAAATCAGTATGCTCAGAAAATATCTGGGAATAATCCTTCAACATAAAAACATTAGCTAACCAAGTAGATAAAATAATAAAGTTATTACAAGGAGAAATGCTGCTCATAATCGACTTAGAGGAAATGACTTATTAAGTACATGGGGGTGCTAAGTAATGGAGGACAGAGAGATTAACCAGTTTCAACTGGTTGGCTTTCCAATGCTGCAAGAAAGTGCTCCTAGAGTGAAACATGTTCCTAAAAAGAGAAAAGGATAGTTTATAGGGAAATGGCATGGTGTCCTGGAAAGAACAAAGGCTTTGGAGTGAGATTGCTTTGGGTTGAGTTGACTTAGTCACTTACAGACTAGCCATAATCATGGGAAAATTGCTTAAACTCAGTATTTCAGTTTTTCTCCTCTGAATAAGGGATTAATTTGTAAAACTTCAATGATTGTTGAAGCTGAATGGCAGGTACACTGGGGTTCATCATGTCATTTTCTCTACTATTGTGTATGCTCAATGTTTTCCATAATAAACAAGTTAAAAATACTATGTATCTTGCTGGGTTAGGATAAATATTAGAAATAAATATGAAGAAACCAATCCATTGTAGACAATAAATAAGCTAGTACTTCCCACCCACCCCTCACCCCCCACACACAGTATAGCTTTCATTGTCTTACCTCTCCACTCTCATCAATGTTTCTTATAGGCATGCTCTTCAACTATAACCACTGCACTATCATACCATTGATGCAATCTACAGAAAATTCAATCATGCTTTATTGTTTAGGTCTTTGGCACTTGGCTCACAGATTCATTCTTCACAGCAAATCCTACCTAAATTATTCTGCATTACTTCAGTAGCTCTCCTTTCTCTCCCCACCACATAATTGGTACCTGGATGACAAATAAATGCTTATTCTACCTCTGAATTTTTTTATTAAAGTGTAGTTGGTATACAATATTGTATTAGTTTCACGTGTACAACACAACAATTGGACATTTATATACGATATGATCACCACGATAAACCTAATAACTATCACTTTGCAAAGTTATTATGATATTATTGACTATATTCCCTGTGCTGTATACTACATCCCCTCATCAGGAAAACGCAAATCAAAACCACAATGAGCTATCACCTCCCATCGGTCAGAATGGCTATTATAAAAAAGCCAACAACAATAACTTTTGGTGAGGATATGGACAAAAGAGAACCCTCATGGATTGTTGGTGGGAAATGCAGACTGGTGCAGCCACTGAGGAAAACAGTATGAAGGTTCCTCAAAAAATAAAAAACAGACTGCCATACAACCTAGCAATTCCACCTCTGAAGTCTTAAACTCAAAATCTCCCCTCTATGACAGTCTCAAGACCTTCTACCCTCATGTATGCTCATTCTCCACATCCTTTATTTAGTTTTACAGAGAATTTTCATCCCCTATTAAATTCATGCATGTTATCTGACTACTCAGAACTGCACTGCTCTTGAAGTCTCCAAGTACAATGTCCTATTTTGTGATTACAATCACTCAGCCATTAATCCCTCTCATTCCCAGTACGCCTGCTCTTCACCTGCAGAAATCCTCTTAGTTAAGCCATCTATTAGTTGACTCCTGGCCTCCCTTCCTTCACTGCCCAACATGGCCCCTTGGCTTATCACTTAAACTATGCAATCACTAGCCTTGTCAATTTCCTTCTACTTTCTGCTTCTTTCACTGCTAAGAAAAAAAAAATCCCCAATGCTGGACCAGCACTACAAGTACCAACTCTGCTGTTATACTAGGATGACTGCAAGATGTTAAACAAATTCACACAACTACAAAGTAGCAACAAGACAAACTCATAATCTCCAATCTCAGCCAAGCCCTCAGCATCATCTATGAGCCATTTTTGTTTGTATGTGTTTAGCGTTTCCTCCTATTCTGCACAGCTAATATTGCAAACCAACCACCTTTCTAAAGTCCCATAACTACACTCTTGCAGCCAGACAGACATTTTAGATATGCTAAATTAAGGCTTCCTCTCTGTAGACAAGATGTTCATCTTTTTGAAAGTATATTGACTTTTATTTTTTAATCCTGACCTGAGGATATGTTTATTGATTTTTAGAGAGGTGGGGGGAGAGAAACATCAATTGGTTGTCTCCCACATGTGCCCCAACTGGGAATCAAACCCATCACCTAGGCATGTGCTCTGATTGGAAATAGAACCCACAAACTTTTTGGTGTACAGGATAATGCTCCAACCAACTGAGCCACCCAGCTAGGGCAGAAGGTATATTGACTTTTTGAACCTCTTTTTACAAAGGTCAGATAGCAACTTGAAAAGAGGAGAGCTTAACTTTGCACACTGAGCACTGTGTCACCTCCTCTTGGATTGTGGTGATCTGCACATCTGTGGTGGCGAGTGAAAGCACCATATGCCATGAACTACAGAGACTCTTTGGAAAATGCTGTTGCCATGACATGAGACATCTGCCGAGGATGTGTATGAGCATGGAGATGTGTCCCCTGAAGTTAGGGGACACAGTAGAGGGACACCTGACTCATTTCTGCACAAGCTAAAATGTCCTGGGCTGGTGGCATCAAGATAGGTGGGCTTCAATACCTACACTCAGAGTTTTGTTTTGTTTTAAATAGATATATTTTATTGATTTTTTACAGAGATGAAGGGAGAGGGATAGAGAGTTAGAAACATCGATGAGAGAGAAACATCCATCAGCTGCCTCCTGAACACCCTCTACTGGGGATATGCCCGCAACCAAAGTACATGCACTTGACCAGAATCGAACCTGGGACCCTTCAGTCCACAGGCCAACGCTCTATCCACTGAGCCAAACCGGTTAGGGCTACATTCAGAGTTTTTCAAGGCAAAATCTCACCTTGGAATAGTTGGAGCCCATATTTGAGTCCTCTCCAAGAGGAATATCTGAGAGAATGAGGATGCACAGACAAAGAATCCTTGTTATAACGTTTGTGGCATGGAGTTCTGAGTTGGTGGAGTGTTGTCCCCTATACCAATAGGCTGAGGGTACGATTCCAGTTCAAGGCACATACCTAGGTCGCAGGTTAGATCCATGTCAGGGAGTATAAGGCAAACAACCAATCAATGTTTCTTTCATACATTGATGTTTCTCTCTCTCATTCTCTCTCCCTTCCTGCCCCGGTAAAAAAAATGAAATAAAGAAACATATCGTCAGGTGAGGATTAAAAAATTAAGTAGCATAAGGGGAAGTGGCAGGTTGAAGGAAATGCATTCGCCCACATCAAGGGAGTTATAGGGAAGGCTCCTCAAACAGGAGAAGCATCTTGCTCCCTAAGCACTGTAATAGCCCAGCCTGGGAAGCAGAAAGTATTTTAATTTCAATTTTAAATCTGTGAGTTTAGATTGCAAGCACTGCTAACATGCTAGAGGCTAGCTTTCTAATTTCAGGATTGAGATTGTATTTGCAATTTAAAGAGACTTTAGAGCCCTAAAAGCCATGGGAACTGCCTAAATTTTCCTCTACGTGCAGGGCAAGGTAATCCCAAGGGAATAATTGTTAAAGGAGGTAGCAGGAGACACATACTTGCATTCTGACCATTTTCTATGGGTTTTCCTTGCTCAACATATGGGTTACAAGTTATAAGATGAAAGCAATAACCAGGCTTGTAGTATCTATCCTGACATCTTGATGTATTACAAAATGGTGCAACATTGCCTTTGAAGCAATCATATAGAACAGGGGCGGGCAAACTTTTTGACTCGAGGGCCACAATGGGTTCTTAAACTGGACCGGAGGGCCGGAACAAAAGCATGGATGGAGTGTTTGTGTGAACTAATATAAATTCAAAGTAAACATCATTACATAAAAGGGTACGGTCTTTTTTTTTTTATTTCAATAGTTTTATTCATTTCAAACATTTTAACAAGAAGAATGTAAACACTAATTATTATAATTTGAAACTTCAAAAAATGGAGGAATCATAGCACAATAACATACCTTATATTGAAGATGGCAAAGGCAAAATAAAATTGCCTAACAAAGGAAAGGTACAAAAGCCTTTCAAATTAAACTTAAATATAATAAAATAATTTAAAACTAAAACAAATAGAAAAGAACAAAATGTGTAAACAGTAAATTAAACATTTTCTTTAGTGCAACTTCCAAATTATGCCCGGGACGTAGATGTAGATGGCAATGTTGACTGGGTTGAAAGGTTTTTGGTCTTTAAAACATCAACTTCAGTGGGAACAGTGTTGTTGGTCTCCTTTTTAGCTAATGCTCTGATACTGTGCTCTCCAGGGGCGTGTCTCCCTACATCACCACGATGACGTGTCTACGCATTCCCAGGGTGATGTCGGGGGACCGTCCGCGGGCATTACAAGGAGCCTCTGGAAGATTGAGAGGTTGTTCCTTCTACCGAATGAAGAAGGAGCTGCGACCGTGTTTCCCGACGTTGCCATGTTAACACTGCTGCTGGTGAAGGAGCGGAGGGGAGAGCAAGAGAACCCTCCGCTCTTTCGGCTCCGCGGGCCGGATAGAACAGCCGAACAGGCAGGATCCGGCCCGCGGGCAGTAGTTTGCCCACGGCTGGGATAGAATGTCAGCCTGACCATGAGTGAATTTTACAGGCATTCTAGAAAGCTGAATTTGACAGGTTCATGTCATGATGCATGAATTACAAGAAAGAAGGAAGGGGAATAATTAATTTAAACAACTGGGTTTGCTTCCAGAGTTCTTTCACTGCCAATCTGATTGTTATAAATATTTGCTAGTTTCCTTTATACTTTGTGCAATGTGGACATTGTACTTTTCTTCTCTTTTAGAGATAAAGAAGCGATCTTACAGCTAAGTTAATGACTCTGGCAAGACTAGTGAGCTTATTTCCTTAATTTATGCCTCTCGCTTAGCAATAGAATGGTTTCTCATTAGTGGAGCTCAATGCTTTCATTTGTTCAATAACAACTGAACACCTGCTCTGGGCCAAGTCCTGTGCTAGGCAGTAGTGACAGAGATGAGAAAGGTACTAGTAGAGAGTCCTTACCCTCTACATATTCACAGACAGACAGGAGAAAGATACACAAGTAAGATAGATATGGCACAATGAGCATCCTGCCCCCTCTCCGCTTTCTCTTGCTACGATTGCAAATAGTCACAGTTTGAGAATTTCCTGGGGGCTTATGAGAGAAGAATGGGGCTGATGCATGCAGTCTGCCTTACCACAAAGGCTTAGAGAGCATGCTCATCCACTTCCCAGGAATCTTATCACTCTTATAAATTGAAACAGAAATATCAATAAGAGATGTCCTTATGTATGTGACAACCACCAGTGTCAATTATCTTGGCCTGTTGGACATCATACGGTGCTGATGGATATTCAGCCATTATAGCCTGGAATGGCCATGCTGGTTATGAAAATATTTATTTATTTATTTATTTATTTATTTATTTTAATATATTTTATTGATTTTTCACAGAGAGGAAGGGAGAGGGATAGAGAGTTAGAAACACCGATGAGAGAGAGACATTGATCAGCTGCCTCCTGCACACCCCCCACTGGGGATATGCCTGCAACCAAGGTACATGCCCTTGACCGGAATCGAACCCGGGACCCCTCAGTCCCCAGGCCGACGCTCTAGCCACTGAGCCAAACCAGTTAGGGCCTGGTTATGAAAATATTTAAAAACACTTCCATACCAGTTAGTAAAAACTGCTATCCTAGCTGCTCCAGCCCTCATCCCATAATTTCCCAGATATACTCATGATCCAGCAACTAAAGGGTAACCTGGCAAAGTATGGGCCTCCTGGATCCTACTCCAGACAATGACTTCGTCCATTCTGATTGGTCAGTACCTATGACATATCAGTTGTTAAATATTTTAAATATTACCCATGAGTACAAAGAAATGTTAAAATTAGCCAAGTAGATGAGATCCTCATTTCAGTATAAATGTATGGAAACGGGAGCAAGGTCTTAAGACATTCATGAACAGGGAGCAGTCTAATTTTTATATGTTTTTTAATTGTTTTTAGAGAGAGAGGAAGGGAGAGGGAAGGAGAGAGGAAAGGGGAGAGAGGGAGGGAGAAAGGGAGGGAGGGAAGAAAGGAGGGAGGGAGGGAGAGGGAGGGAGGGAGGGGAGAGAGAGAGAGAGAGAGAGAGAGAGAGAGAGAGAGAGAGAGAGAACAGTTGTCTCCCTGACCTGGAAGCAAACCAACAGCTTTTGACGCGTGGTACGGTGCTCAACCAACTGAGCTACAATGGCCAGGGCAGGAGCAGTCTTCCTTTTAAGTTAACACACATTAACCACTGTTAGAAGTGTAAGGTCTTTGAATGTCAGATGAAATTCAGTATGACTCTTAGCTCTGCAAATCTATTATCTATGTGAGCCTAGGCAAATTACTGTACCTTTTAAAGCCTTAGTTTCAAGAATTAAAAATAGAAATAGTGGCTACCTCATCGGCTGATATCATCATTGTAATCATCATGATCATGATCAGACAGGCAGGCCATTCATGAATAGTTTCCCTTATGATAGAGTTTTTAAAAATAAACACAAAATGACGGGAAATCACATAAAACAAACATAGCCTTCCTTATCAATAAGTAGATAGATGACAGATAGATATTCACACACACATGTGCTATCCCTGATTTGGCTATCAACTGGCTATGTGACCACATGCAAAATACACAGCTGGCTTAGGAACATAGTCCCTTTAAATTGGATCTAAAATATATTTGTCAGCCACCATCTAGACTACCTTTCATTTCTAAATCTATGTCTGGACAACCAATTATCTATGACATCCTAGTATTCCATTGGGGAAAAATACCAGGAATGTGATGGAACCTGAAATATGACAGTACATAAAGTTTACTGAGTAAATCACGAGACAAGTCATTATTTCTTTACTTTGTTCTGTAATACATACTGAAAAGAGCATTTTGGGGAAGGCAGAACAAAACAGATGAAACTCCAAGCATAAATTAATTCAGAGAGCTACTACTATCATGTTAGAATTGCTTCTCACCTCATTTTAGATATACCATGCCTCTGGTTGAAACTGTCAAAAGCAAAAATATAAAGTGCATCTACTGAGAGGACAATAAAAGGAAAGGATTAAAGATGAGTTCAGTAACAGAATGTGCTCTTCTTAATTCAATTGGTCTGTTATTTGGATGCATTCTTTTAAACATGCACTAGAAGTGGCTACTGGGAATTGCAATTAAATACTTCTGGATGTGAGCAGTTGCAGTGTGAAGGCACAGGCACATTAAGACAAATTACAGATGCCTTCTTCTATATATAGGCTCAGGAGACTTCATCTAGTTTATTATTGAACTCAAGGGCATAATTTGACAAATTAGTTTCCCCACTCCCCAAACTTCACAATTGACACAATTGAGTTCTTAGTAAGTAAAAATTTCATTCCCTCATCAGTTTTTTTTTCCTTAAACAAAACATACTAATGTGGGTTTTCAATAGACTCCCCTTTTTCTCAGTTCTCATTAGAAAATGCTAGCCTTTCAATACATATCCAGTCAGTGCCAATATTGCTTAGCATATTTAATATTAATGCAATATCTACATATTGGAGTTTTATATATCAAGCTAGGAAGCTTTGGATTATACATTTTCCCCACACACGTCCATGATGTTGCAAATATATATACACACACAATAAATTGTGCTTTACCTTAACCTTTCTCATAGGTCTTCTAAAATATTATACTTCTAGGTAATATATTAATGGCATCCAGAGCCTGAAATGATCTATCCATGAACTTTTCCAAGTTTCCAGAAGTTTTCAAAAAGGAACCAGAGAGATCTGTTCATCATGGATAACTGTAAATATAGTACATAGCAAGGGTAGTAAAGGTGTCAATCTATTAAAATCAAATTTCAAAGATCTTGTTCCAGATGGATTATGCTATTCCAATGATGTGTTTATATATAAATATATACTACTTCCATCATAGGCATCTAAACAGCACTATTAAATATAAAACAATCCCAAGAGTTTGACTCTTAGAATGTGGTTTAAAACAAATGTATCATGATACAGAAAAGTAGAAAATCTTTCAATTTAAAAGCAACTTAATACATAGTCAAAACACACTTGTACATTTCACTTCCTTTGCTTTTTAAACTACTGAAGGTATACCTGTAAAACAGTCATTACTCAGTTTAAATTAGTGATAGCTGAAAGCTATACGAAAACATCTTCTGGTTTTAATTTTATTCATCACATCTGCACCTTGGGGACCTGGGGAAATGCAGAGAAGTGCACTGCATATTTATAAGGCCTCTGGGACCCTAACAAGCTTCCAAATGCCTTGTTTGTTGCAATCTGCTTGTCACACTATTAAAGAAGTAAAATCCACACTCTATCCCCTATTGTATATGCAGACTTTCTAAGTTAATTAAATCAAAAGACTATGATTGCAAGGTTGAGAAGTGATGGAACATTAGCTCATCACCACCTTGTCTAGGCAACCTGAAAACATAACAGTTTCAGTGACTGGGCTTATATTTAAAATGTTTTCATTGACTATCATATTAAACAAATATTTAAGCTGTGACTGATTACTAAAAATGTTCACTTTAATTTCAGCTTTAGCAAAACTACTATTAAAATTCTCTCCATTCTAGTCCTTAATTATAGCTATTGTAATGTAATTCCAGTCTGGTATAGATCTATTTACCTCTCACATCTAACAGGCTCAACATTAAAAAGGACTGAGACTAAGAAAGCTTGGGATGATTAGAGGAAAATAAAACTCCAGGATTTTATTCTGGGTTAGAACAGAAAGAAGAAAAAAATTCCAACCTATATATCAACATCTACATCTCTTTCAAAATATTGATGATGTAGAAAACGGGTGATTTTGGCACCTACTTTAACTACAGCCAAGTCATTGGAAAGGCTAACTCATTCATCTGTCTTCTTGCTAGTGAACATGGTCACGGGTAATGACAGCGTAACAGGTGTCCCAGCCTGACTGGGAACAATGAAATGACACCCTGAGAAGTGTATTTTTCCTCTTATTTCCACTAGTTACTTCCTATAATACTATTAGGGATATAAATAAACATCCACTATCCTTTTAAATCTGGCATGATATGGAGGAACAATACCACCAGTGGTGAAAATGTTATAAAAATTATGCACCTCCAAAACATAATAGAATTACACTAGAGGCCGGTGCACAAATTTGTGCACAGGTGGGGTCCCTTGGACTGGCCAGCGATCGAGGTCTATCAGGGGCCAACTGGCTGGGGGGAGGGACCCTGTGAGGTTGGTGGGCAGGGGGGAGGGGCCACAGGAGGTTGGCTGTGGAGGCACACTGACCACCAGGGGGAAGCTCCTGCATTGAGTGTCTGCCCCTTGGTGGTCAGTGCGCGTCATAGCAACTGGTCGACCAGTTGTTCTGGTCGTTCAGTAGTAATGGTCACTTAGGCTTTTATATATGTAGATGTTTTAGAAAAGAAGTATAGGTGGACATTTTCTTTTTCTTTTTTTAATCCTCACCAGAGGATATTTTTCCATTGATTATTAGAGAGTAGAAGGGAGGGAGGGAGGGAGAGAAAAACATCAACATGAGAGAGACACATTGATTGGTTGCCTCCCGTACGGGGCCACGGAGCTAATCTGCAACCGAGGCACGTACCCTTGACTAGGAATCCAATCCGTGACCCTTCAGTGCTTGGGCCAGCACTCTAACTGCTGAGCAACACTGGCCAGGGCAAGATGGACATTTTCAATAGTTAAAGCTCAAGGAAAAATGATTCAGTTCCTTTTAATATGTTTTTATTTTTTCCACCAATTTACTTTATGTAATCAGTGGCACTGAAACAAGAAAGACAGGTTTTTACATGAAAAATCTGAAAGCAAAGTGTGAAATGAGAGGGGGAAAAAAAAGCCAGACCAAATGTAGAGATTAAATTTCTAGTCCAAGCAGTGCCAACAATTTGTTATATTATTGCCTTTGAATTAATTTCCTCCTGCTTTCTTTTCTCACCTTCAAAACTAGAAAATGAGACCAGATAATCACATTTCAGAATGCAGTGGAACCTTAGAGTTCATCTTGTACCTCCTTTGTTTTCTAGACCAGGAAACCAAAGTCCAGAGAGCCGAACTGCTGTTTCAGGGCATTCGGAAAGTTGCACAGCACAACATGAACTTCAGATGCCTGAAGGCCTATCTTTCATTTCTCCTACACATACTGTTTGTCCAGCAAACCAGTGCTGCAGAACCCTTCCTCATCCCGGTGATATATGACAACTTGTGTCAGAGGCAAAGGCAAATAAGAACATGCCTTGGAACTATTTTCCAAAATCATGGCTATTTTTAGGCATCCAGACAATGGAATATTATTCAGCAATAAAATGAAATGAGCCAGCAAGCCTTGCAAAGACATGGAGGAACCTTAAATGCATATTACTAAGTGAAAGAAGCCAATCTGACAAGGCTATGTACTGTCTGATTGCAACTGTAAGAAAAGGCAAAATTATGGAGATAATAAAAAAGTCAGTCATTGCCTGAGATTCTAGGGGAGGAAGCGGAGAGGAATAGGAGGCGCACAGGAGATGTTTAGGGCAGTAAAGCGATTCTGTAGGATACAGTAATGGTGGATATATGTCATTATAAATTTATCAAACCCACAGACTGTATAAAACAAAGAATGAACCTTAATGTAAACTGTGGACTTTAGTTAATAATAATTTATCAATACCCCGGCTGGTGTGTCTCAGTGGTTGAGCACTGATCAATGAACCAGGAGGTCATGGTTTGATTCCCAGTTGGGGCACATGCCCAGATTGCAGGCTCAATTCCTGGTGCAGGAGGCAGCAATTAATGATTTTCTCTCATCATTGATGTTTCTACCTCTCTCTCCCTCTCCCTTCCTCTCTGAAATAAATAAGTATATTAAAAAATAATAATAATTTGTCAACATTTGTTCATAAATTGCAACAGAAGTACCACACTAGTGGTAACTGTTAATTATAGAAGAAACAGTGAGGGATGGAGGAGGCATATGGGAATTCTCTCTACTATTTGCTCAGATTTTCTGTAAACCTAGCACTGCTCTAAAATATAAAAGTCTACTAGTAAAAAAAAGGGGGGGATAGTTTTTAAAAACCTCTTATTTTCAAGGAGTTAGAATGAGGGTTTCTAACAATATAGAAGCATGATTCTAAATCCATGTTTTTGGAATGGAATTATTCAATGGGTTAAAGTTATTTCTCCAAATCTTTCCCAACTGGGGTAACAGCACTGATAAGACCAAATTGCCTGACAAGTAGCATTTAACCTGAGGGGTAGGAATAGATGGGGAGGGGCAGGGATAGCTCCAAAATCCATTGGGGGTGCTGTTGCGAGAGGACACAGTGGATGTAGTGGATCTTCTTAACCTAGCTGGGGTATTTGGGTATACACCTTGAGCATCCTTATTCTGGCTGAGGCTACTCTATACACTCAAGCCTTCCTTCAAGCTGTTCCTAGGCTCGCTCACTCTCCCTGTCTCTCTCCCTCTCTCTCTCTCTCTCCATGCATGCATGCACACACACACCCCACTGGTTTTATTAGCTGTGAAAGTTTCAAGATTTCATTTGGTTTAAGTCATTAAAAGGAACTGAGGATGATCACCTCTATTTCTTGTGGTGATGATGTCAAGGCCAAGAGTAAATATGTGGAATTATTGCCATAGTGGATCAAGTTTCTGAAGGCCCAAGTATTCACTGAAATGACCAATGTCAAATTACATGTGAAACAGGGTACTGACTCAGTGGAAACCTAAAATTACTATTATCTTGGTCCCCAGGTGGCCTAATTAGTCAGCAGACCTTTGAAGCCAATTTAAATGTAAAAATTTCCCCTTTTAACAGAAGCTTCCTGTAAAATACCCGAGTATCACCGAATAGTATATCATTTAGCTGATGGTAAATGTTTCCAAACCTATTTTACACACACACACACACACAGACACACACACACACACACACACACACACTTTATACAATTTTTCATATCATTATTGGAAACAGCATAGAAAGATCTGGTTTCAAACCCAGTTCTACTACTAAGTGGATATGAGATATTGGGAATTTTTCTGTCTCTGAGCCTATAAAATGTGACCAGATTTTAAAAAAAAAATGTATTTAAAGTGTCTAAACATAATGACTGGCTAATAGTTTGTTACATGAAATGTCAGCATCTTAACAAGCCCTGCCATTCAGATGATATAATTATTTTGTTTGTTTCTAAGATGCACAAAGCTAAAATACTTATATATAGAAATATATTCAGAGATCCTTCATGAACAAAAGCTGTTGCTTCTCTTTTTTTGTCCTTACCCAAGGATATATTTCTATTGAGGGGGAAGGGAAGGGGGAAGGAGGAGAGGGAGAGGAAGGGGGAGGGGGGAGGGAGAGGGAGAGCAGCTGCTTCCCACAGGTGCCCCAAACAGGGATCAAACCTGCAACCTTTTGGTGTACGGGATAACGCTCTAAGGAACTGAGCCAACCCAGCCAGAGCTGGTGTTGCTTCTTGTGGGCATCATATTGTTAACAACAATACTTATTTATTTTATTTTTTCCTATTTTCTGTATCCAACGAATATAGCAAACGTTGCCTTTTATTTGTTGGAGTAGGGGATTACATGTGGCCAATGGAATTCCTGTATCTTATAAAAAGAAAAAAATTCTCTAGTCTATTTGAATTATTTTCTTCTCTTCATTGGTATTTTCTGCACCTATTAATTTATTACCCATGAACTTAATTAAATTGTTGTTTACTGGTACTCCTTACAGATGATTAATGAAAGTGTTAATTAATTATAGGTCTAGAACTATCAGAATTTCTAATGTAATGAAAGGACCTCTCCTATCCCATTATATTTACATCCTAGAGTTATTCCAGAGGTCCAGTCTGATAAAATATTGATTTATTCATAAAATGATTTAAAATTATGCTACATTAATGTTCTCTATAAGTTAATTATCAGTAAGGTAAAACCAATAAATACATGATGTTAAGGTTATGCCAAATGAGACAGCAGAAAGGATAATTTGTTCACAAATAGACACTTGAACTTTTTAACATAGCATGTATCATTTAATTATTTATTACAGAATCCTGCCACTCATACAAGCTTCCACAGACTACAATGGGGAAAAAACCCGATATCTATATCTATTTCCACAGACACCCATCCTCCTCAAAAAGCATAGCAAACGGTAATGTATTGGGGGTTCAAATCCAACCTGAACTTAACCGTGTTCAGTTGACATGCCTTGTGTAATGTTCTATATAAATGCCAATTGAATGGTCAGAGTACAGATTCTACGGTTTTGCTGAATTCTCCACTACAATAACAATATTAGCCAGAACAACTGGCACCAAAGGAGCACCCCATGATGGCGACCTAGAAAATGCCTCTATTGGGCTCACATGGTGACAGAGAGCTTCTCAGATGATAACAGGAAGTCTTCAAAATCGACACTATTAAAGTCCTATACTTCTGGCTTCTGAATCACCTTGTTGTCTTTCAAACATTTCACTCAGATATTTCTCCTGGGGAGATTTACTTCTCTAGCACTATTATTTAACTTGGCAAATGAAATTTTTAAAGAAGTTCAAACAGCAGAGTAAAATCGTCTTTCCTTATTGTTATTACAGAATAGCATAAGAACAATTCTCTGAAGCACAGAGCATACTAGTACTGCATGTCTCTCACTCACTTGTTTACTCAAAAATGTTTATTGTTCATTGAGTCTACACAAGGCTTGGTGCTAGGCATTGTGGATTAGCAGTTTCTGCCCACAAGTTTGTAATCCTGTGGGATAATTAAGGCATGTGTACAGGTGCACCTAGCAAAAGACTGCTTATTTAAACCCTTACTCCAATAAGTTCAGACAATATTCCTATTCATCAGTTTGTATATTAAATGATAATTGCAACATCTTGGGTAGAAACTGAGTAGCTCAGTGCAGAGTACATATTTTGCTATTCATTTCACTCTCCCATTGGTTACAGCTGGTACAACATTTTGCACACAGTAGGAACTCCATAGATAAATGCTCAATGAAACAATGGAATTTGCTAATTACTCTCATTAAATAACAACTTTTTCTTTAGACATTGGTGCCCAAGGAATGCAAAAGACCATGCAGAATTCAAGCGGGAGGCATGGGAAATGTTTTCTGATATTTCCCCTAACAGTCATCATGTGAAAGAAGGTGTAGAATCAGTCTGTGTAGTGTCAGAAAGACATAGGATCAATGGGTGGAAGTTACAGGAAAAGCAGACTTTGGCTCAAATTCCGAACTCTCTGGTAATTACAGCTGTCCAAAACTGTAGCTAACTATTTCAAGAGCTAGTTAGGTCCTTGTCGTTTCTCTAGGTACTCGAAGAGAGATCAAAATGACCACTTGTCAAAATGTCATAGAAGGAATTCTAGCACTGGATTCAAGCAAAGGTGTCAACCTCTGTGTCAGTGGGTAATGGAGAAGCAGCATAGCAAACCTGATTAAGGGCGCCACCTCCAGAGCCCCTCTGCTTGGGTTCTGAATCAACTCTGTAAGTCAGTTGCTATGTAACCCTCTGTACCAATATTCTCCTGTAAACTGAAGTGAATAACATCTACCTCACTGTGGCTGCTCACAGGATTGAATGGCTTATTATTGTAAAACATTTACAACAGTGTCTGGCATAGAGAAAATACTATATAAATGTCTGTTAAATAAACGACATCGATGATAAGATTGTGTCTTAATATCTACAAAGAATTTTTGAAGGAATTTCCTACACATTATCTTCTTTTATCATATTTTTTCACCTATTCCCCAAATCCCTGATCTGAGTTCATTACTTCAACTTCCTGTGGCTATGATACGTTTGTGTATCTCACCTGTGGCATAGGTCCTACTGGGAATATTATCATCATTGTCAAGGACTTGTGAGTTCCTGTCTTGCCATCTCTTGCCTCCATTTGCTGGGAACACATGGGAGATGCTTGATAATTTCAATCCAACTGATGTTTACTCTACCTATTATTAACAATGGGAGAAATATGGGACTGGAACACTTTATCTGTAATTGATAGCTATTGCAATGATTGTTTAAACCTTTTAAAGTTTGGAAGGAGGGGATAAACATTAACCACTACTTTTAAAACAGTAAATTTGAGCAAGAAATAGAAAGTGACTTTCCTAAGGTCACATACTTGATAGAAGTAGGCATAGAACTCTAACCTACGTTTCATATTTTTCCCCAATAGACCATACCACATCAAAAGAAGTGATAATTAAATCTTAGGCATGATGTTTTGTTAAAATAGTCATTTTTACTAGTAAATGGACAGAGAAATGCTAAATCAATCAACATATCACCATTGCACAGTAACTGTGAAATAATGGACAGTGACATAAGTCCTCTTCAGGATAGGACTTGGAAAAATACTCAGTTGATTTTAATTAGAATGATGTAAAAATAGGCCGGTACACATTGTTCTGGAAGTAGGTAGAGTGTAAATAATAAATGAAATGAAGTTCTTTGTAAATGAAGTGAAATTACTTGAGCATATGTAATAGCACAATTCGAGGGTCAGTAATTTGTTTCATTTTACAAATTAATAACAAGGGGAAGAAGAGAAGAGTGAGCTACTCAAAACAGCATCAGGAGCTGCCAAGAGCAACACTGCACAAACACAAATTGGGTAGAAATGAGAACTTTTATATTTTCTGCTGGAACTCTTCAATTATGTTGGTAACTTGCCAGGCCCCAAACTGCTTAACTTTTTCAGGCCACAATGGTTCATTTGGTAAATGGCTCTAAATGACAGGCAAGTTCCTTTCATTTAGTGGCCTGAGAGCAGCAGGCCAGCAGGGTGCAAAGAGCTCACTTTCTTATTCCAGGGAGGAGACCATTTCGAGTCAGACCCTCCCAGGTGAGTAAACTATTTTGGGGGTCAAAGTTGAACAGCTCGGTGGTACATTAAGTCTTTTAAGTCACATGGGTGCTATTCTGTACACTGAGGTCACAAGGAAATCAATGGGGGCCAGGTGCCCTAAAAGAGTTATGTATGTAAAGTGCCTAATTTATACCCCGGTGAATATCTTATTCACTAAGCAGGAACTGACATGCTGTGACACCGGTTTTCCATTCCACTTAGTGAAAGCAAGTTCTAAGTTCATTCAATCACTGTTCCTGAGAACAAGACGTTTCAGAAACAATATCTCATGGCCAAATTTAGTTCTTGTCTGAGAAGTTAAGAAGTTAATGGGACTTACTACTTGTTAGCAGTGCAACTGGGAGCCTGGCATGTTCTATTTCTAGGGACTGCCATTCTTCATGTTAATGAAGGTACGGAGACCACAAATAATGTTAAAGAAATCTTAGGACACTGGGAAGGTCAGTGGTCAGAGACTAGTTCTTAAAGGTTTTGCTATACCCTAAGTAGGTTTTTTTAAAAAAGGAACAAAAAGATATTTTAGTGGATTAAAATATTAAGAAAAAAGGATATGCGACAGATGGTAAAGCTGAGCAACATTTACTGCAATATCTCACTCAGATCCAGCTGACGCACCCCATTACATTTCATATACAGCATTCTTATTATTGATAATGCAGAAACTCTTTGCAGATTCTTAATTTGTACAAAGTCAGATGGAACAATCGATAATTGGAAAGTTATTTTATATTACAAATCAACTCTATGTACAGTCCAAGTGGCAGCATCCTAAGAAAATCATTTCTTTTATATGTGCACATTTTCAGTGCAACACATCATTTCTTGGTTTGACAGCAGATATTAGAAAGCTTATCCTTGTAGATGAGCTGTACTTTGCAACCTCCAAATAAGCAGTTTGTTCTGTGCCATGGAAATCTTAACCACAGCAAGGGACATTTCAAAAAATAAGTTGTGCTACACTCCACAAAATCAACAAAAATCACATTTCATGTACACTGTTTTGGCTCAAAGAATGAGCCTGTCATTTCTGACAAATACACAAAGTGCAGTTATTTTTCTTTAAAGGGAAAGCCAAAATCAATTTGCCAATTAAAAACATGTGTTGATGGGGAAAAAATTCCTACCAAGAGTAGTAAGAATAAAAACTATATTTGTAATCATATATATACTTTACTTTTGCTTTATACTTTACTGAAACAATACAAATTGAGACATGAAATACTTTAGCAGGATAAAGGGTTGATGTGTTATGTTTCTTTCTAAATTTTCTCTTTTTCTCCCACTCTACTTTACAAATGAGATTATAGCAATTACATAAGCAAAGAAGTTACAAGATCTCCAACCACCAAAGGAGCATTGGTTTGGAGTTAGATAGCATAGCTGCTTTATGTCAGACATTGGGCCAGATGTCCTGGCCATGTTCCAATAAGGACGATGATGACTGTCATTGCACTAATTCGCAGGCACTGCGCATAAAGTTAACAAACTGAGAGTGTCCAAGCTGAGAATGAAGTAGCGCACATTCTGAAAGACCATCTACAAAATAAATGTTGCCAACAGAGTCCTGGGAGACAAAATTACTTGTATAGAACAACAACAACAACAAATAGGCAATATCTGTTCTTCCAAAGTCGTGGGCAAAATTCATATTTTTCTAAATCAAAAGAATAGATTATTTATATTGTAAACTCCTTTGAGGCAAGTACTATGGGTTATTCTCCATGAGCTCTCTAGTAATCCTAAACACTAACTCATTTAGAGAAACGGCTAGTCAAAACCCAACTCAAGAGCAATAATAGTACTCAGCACCTACCAGTCGATTGGTCCAGTTATGTCCAAACTCCTCATCCTGGCCAACAAGGACCTCCATGTTTCTCAGTTTTCATCTTATACTAATTTCCCTTTTGTTAACGAGCCATATTGGCCTTCTTTCTGTTCCTTGAACATATTAAGCTATGTTCATTTTCACAATTTTGGACATGCTATTCTCCCTGTCCAACATGCTTTTACCCAGATATTTGCATGGCTGGAATCTTTGTATATTTTAGGCCTCAGTTCAAATGTCCCCTTGACAAAAAGATCTGCCCTCCAATCATGTACCTTTTATTTCCTTCAAGTAGTACTTGGCACTATCTAGCACTGAATCCCCAATGCCCCCCTCCAGCTCTACCCCAACGAAAATTGAAGCTCCATGAAAACGGGAACCTTGTCTGTTTCATTAATCACTTTACCTGAAGGCCCGGGAACAATGCCTGGCACATAGGAAATGTTTCACTTTCTTAACTGATATTCCTGTTTTCAGTCTCTCCCTTTTCTTGCCATGCTGCATGCCATTGGCAGATGGATCTTATTAAAAAGTACCACTCCTCTCCAGGCACGCAATGCCCCAGGTCTCTACCAAGAGAGTGGAGCAGGTTTGGAGTATATCTCTCACCTCCAGTACTGTCAGCTGCCTCCAGCTTTGGTATTCTTACTCTGTACTGATGTAGATTGATGAGAAACTGGAACAAAATAATGGTAGGATGCCCTGGCCGGTGTGGCTGTTGGTTGAATGTTGTCTTGTGCACCAAAAAGTCTGCAGTTTCATTCAAGGTCAGGGCACATACCCTGGTTGTTGTCTTGATCCCCAGTCAGGGCACAGAAGAGGCAGCCAATCAATGTTTTCCTCTCTCCTCAGTATTTATTTCTCTCTCTCTCTTTCCCCTCTCTTTAAAATCAATAAAAACATATTAAAAAATAATGGTAGAATAGCACTTGCAGAAATTAAGATCACTAACATGGGTAGTACACATGGACAACAGAGAGTAAAATCATTTCTCAGGAGACAGAAGATTGACCATCCCTGAATTCCTAAAGGGTAGGAGTTGAGGAGGACCATAGCCCAGAAGTCAGGGAACTACTCTAAAATGTATGTAACCACCTGACCAGGTTGCCCTGATGGCATCAAAGGCATGTACACATGCGCATGCACATCCTATCCTATATAATAAAAGCCTAATGTGCAAATCGACCAAACAGCGGAACGACTGGTGGAATGACCGGTCACTATGATGCGCACTGACCACCAGGGGGCAGAGGCTCAACACAGGAGCTGCCGCCTGGTGGTCAGTGCACTCCCACAGGGGGAGTGCTGCTCAGCCAGAAGCCGGGCTCAAGGCTGGCGAGTGCAGCGGCGGTGGCGGGATCCTCTCCCACCTCTGAGGCAGTGCTAAGGAGCAGCGAGCTGAGTGGTAAGGAGCAGCAAGCAGGCGGGCGGTAAGGAACAAGGCGTCCCAGACTGCAAGAGGGTTCCCTGCAGTCGGACAAGAGGCTGCAGGCTGGGCTGAAGGACCACCCCCCAAGTGCACAAATTTTGTGCACCGGACCTCTAATGTATACATAAGCAGGCAGGAAAATGAAAAGCCACTTTTGCTTCAATATAGTGCCTTTAAATATGTGACATGTCCTCTCTCTGTGTGTATTTCGATGAGACACACATGCACATAGAGAGACTGAAAAAGATGAGAAAGACAAAGACATATGTGAATGTATTCACACAAAAGGGGGCAATCATCTGTGTCTCACAAATAGCAATGAGACATTGGTAAAGCAACAAATGAAATAAAGTTGCAGACCTAAGGGAGGATGGAGAAATAGAATACAACATCACTAGTACAAATAGTTCCAAAGCACCTCACAACAATTGACAATCCAAAATCATTAGGCTATGGTTAAATTATGGTTGGAACACTCTGTTTATGAAGGCAGGTAAGAGTATAGTTGCCATGCTTAATAAAATACCTAGCACATGGCTGGTGCTCAATATAATAGACTTCAAGAGGCTATTCCCTATAAAAGGGACTGAGGTTGATTCCAGCATTCAAACGGTTAATGCTCAAATGGGAAATCCTGGTCATTTATAAAGAGAGATACGCTAATGGAATGCCAGATAACTGAGATTCCACTGAATACTTGGTCAAAGTATTTCATGGCCTTTAATTCAGTGCATTCTAAAAACATGAAATGAATGGCTTATGGCAATTATTTGTGATTTGATTGACAACTTAATGGGGGCATAATGATTGATCTGGAAATATAGAGTCAGCTACAATAGAAGAAAAAGAATCTAACTTAACTCTCCATGTGTGCTATCCGAAGGAATCACAAAGTAAAAGAAGAAATGCATGATATGAATCTAAATTTTGTCAATAACATCGTGTTCTAAAGTCACTAGAGCTCCTCTCTGCTGTCTGTGTTCAATGCCTTACACATAATACCTGTCGCAGAGTTTAGCCAAACGACTCCAGTGTATTGCTGCCTCGGCATCCACTTTGTGTGGTCCAGTGGCCTACAGGGGCCTTATACTGACACTAGTCCCTCCAATAAAGCATGCCCTAGATAAGTGCCCACAGAGTCACAAGAAAATATAAATTCCTGATATGACTTCCCCAGCAGCCCTCCTGAGCAATAGTCTCCCACTTCCCACAGGGCCTTCTTCTAGCATACCCTTAGATAAGAGCGAGCCCTGAGAGCTTACCAAAGCCTCACACTTTTTGGTATGAATTTGCCAATCTGGCCCAGGAATCTTAAAGCACTATACCCACAAAACCTAATAAAGGCATGTGCCCTCTATCCTGAAGCTCTCTCTCCACCTTCACTCTGCCTTCACCTCCCTAAGTGGCCTCTTGACACCTGCTGTGTGCTTCCCCCAGGGCCTGTGAGTCATAAACTTCCCTGGACTGTCCAGGAAGTGGCTCACTTCCTGACACCCTGGGGCTCCAGCCCACAACCTAGGCATGTGCCCTGATGGGAATCGAACCATGACCTCCTGGTTCATAGGTCGACACTCAACCACTGAGCAACACTGGCCAGGTTTATCTTTTTAATTAATTTTTTTCAATTACAGTTTACATTCACTATTATTTTGTATTAGTTTCAGGTGTATCATCTTCCTAGCTTCTAAATGTTGGGGTACCCTAGACCTTAGTCCTTGGACCTCTCTTCTCTGTCTACACTCTCTATCTGGGTAATTAATCGTTTTCTACTCTAATAGCTTCAAATGTCATCCACATGCTGATGGCTCCTAAATTTGTATCTTTAATCTGCATCTTTCCTATAGTCTAGGCTCAAATATTCAAACAGTCTAGGCTCTACATCTCTACTTGGATGCCTAATGTCTCAGACTTAGCAGGTCTGAAACCAAAATTGATTTACCACTGCCACAGCACCTCCTTCCTCATCCAGTCTGCCTCATGCCTGTAACTGTCATGCTCCTCTCTTCTACCTTCCAAAGCAGTGGTTCTCAACCTTCCTAATGCCGCGACCCTTTAATACACTTCCTCATGTTGTGGTGACCCCTAACCATAAAATTATTTTCGTTGCTACTTCATAACTGTAATTTTGCTACTGTTATGAATCGTAATGTAAATACCTGTGTTTTCCGATGCTCTTAGGCTCTACAGCAGCGGTTCTCAACCTGTGGGTCGCGACAGGGTCGCCTAAGACCATGGGAAAACCGCTAGCAGGATTGCCTAAGACCATTGGAAAACACAGATATTTACATTACGATTCATAACAGTAGCAAAATTACAGTTATGAAGTAGCAACAAAAATAATTTTATGGTTAGGGGTCACCACAACATGAGGAACTGTATTAAAGGGTCGCGGCATTAGAAAGGTTGAGAACCACTGTTCCAAAGGCTTTCTATCATACAACCAAGTCTCCCATGATTTCACCTTCGCCACCCTTTCTCCTTCTTACTTTCTCCCTCCCTCATGGCAAACCAAAGACACTTTTGCTATTCCTTCAAGCAGCTCATGTTCACACCTTAGAGACTTCGCACTATTGTTCCCTCTACATGGAAAGCTCTCCACTCAGAAAAAGAGAAAAATTAATTCAACATTTATGCATTTAACATTTCAGTGGAACAAGTATGGATACACTACACTAAATTAGAAATATAAGAAATTTTTAGAGCTGAAAGTGACATACAAGATTACCTAATACAATCCCTTTTTACTTATTTATTTATATAATTTAGAATTATCATTTCATTTCTCTGAATTTCTGGGTTCAGGCTAATTTATTAAAAGCTAATACTTTTATTTCCTCTACAGAGAATGAGTGTTAACACAGCTTATTCTTAATAACATTGAGATTTAAATATAAAGTGATGACCTACAGAAGAGGAAAGTAGGTAACATTCATAAGTCCAAAGAGTTTGGAATCAATGTAAGTATTATCAGCCTAAGCACATCTTGGTATTTTATGATATGAAAAACATAACTAACATAAAATATGTGCAGAAAAACAAATAATGAGGCATAGGTCCCCTGTGTAGTGTGATGAGTTAATAAAATTACAGAAATCTTCCTTTAATTAACATATCAATAATGTTAATCTTATTACTCTTTTGGCATTTCACACACATATACATGTAAATTAAAAGAATTGCTAGGTTTTTATGAATTTGCAATTCAAAGGTGTAACTTTGAAATCCCAAACTCGATCTTCTGGTATTTAAAAAACCATCATTTTCACACCTAACCTTCCTGCAGGTGGCAGGCTTTCTTTTGTAGGACTAACCCATGGCAGCTCTATTGCCTTTTTACTGGAAAAGACTGATCTAGTGTTTTTACAGCTCTCCATTAAGCTGTTCAAATAAAAAAAAAAGTAAATGTTGAAAGAGGAAACCACTGTAGTTAAACTCTATGTAAACTAGTAATGGGCAAATCTCTGATGCTTTGAAAGTTTGGTTTGGATAAATATCTAAATCTATTGGAACCTCTTCAGCTGAAAAATTCCAGCTCCCACAAGGTTAGTAGAACTTTAGGTCTTCGACTGAATCTGACATAGCTTTTAAAAATACCCATATTCAATCCCTAGCCAATAGTAAATGCCCCTTTGGGAGAAAAAAGTTAACAAAGTTTTTGCAACATAAAATGTCCTCAGTATTTGGTTCAATTTTAGAGATTTCTAATTCTAACTTTAAAAACTCCACTAAAAGCACAAATCCAGTAAGACCTTGAACAAGAAACTATGCATTGGATTTGCAACTAACCATATCATCATCATTTCATCATCAAGGTACCAAACTGTGAAACATTTTTGATACCTGTAAACAGGCAGCAGTACAGATTCTTCTGCACCGCTTCCCTCAATTCTTATCCATCCTTCACATCACAGCGCAAGCATTGCCTTCCCAAGAGAGCCCTGCTTAACTAGGCTGCCTGTTGGCCTGGCATTATAAATCTCTTCCATGACACTTGCCATGACCACCTGTGGAGATGTTTAATGTCTAACTCTCCCATCAGACTAAAACCTCTCTGAGGGTATGCATTATGCCATGTCTTTTTTTGCTCACCACTACATTCCAAGTACCTAACACAACACCTCGCACATAGAGAGAATCACTAATGCAATGTGTGGAATGAATGAATCCTAAAAAAATATCAACTAGGTTCAAGACTTAAAATAACAGCTTTTGTTAAGGAACATTTCAGAGGAGACGTTCTAAGATAAAATAGTTTTTTCAACTGAAAAATACTATTCACATATGATGCCTTTACAAATCCAAACTATAGGGCAGTTTTAAATGCATTATTGCAGGTAAAAACACCACAAAGCAAAACAATCTGCCCCATCAGAGTCACTCAATTGTATGTGTGAACACATGTGCGAATGCCTGCACACGCACACACGCGCGCGCACATAAACACACACACACACACACACACACACACACACACACCTTTCTAATATTGTAAACAATTCTGACTTTATTTCATACTTGGCAAGCATCATCCTCGTCAGGTAAACACCATGTGGTAGTTGGAAGCAGAAAGAGAAAGGAGAACAAGAATTATTGGCCTTTACAGCTCTTTACAGCCCACCAAACTCTGTAGACCAGTATTCTTGATATTTGAAATTTGATTTTTTACTCTTTCCTGGTAATAACTTTCATTATCCCAGTCAAACAGGTCTACTTGATGTTCTTTCAACACCTTTTTTTTATCTTTACTGATTGAGTCTTGGTGTTTGCTCTGCAACTCTCCCCAAAACCTTCCCCTGAGCTTTCGGTCAGAAGTGATCTTCCACTGCTCTGAACCACTACTAAGATGATGTATGTGAATGCTCTATCCAGACCCAAAACCTCTAAGGATGCACTAGGTTTTATTACTTTATAGAATGAACTTTCCATTATCTATATTGCATTTATACTCATATTGCCTTATAATCATTTGGGTATATTGTTGGCTCTGTTTACAAACTTACATGTTTCTAAAATGAAAGGTCCATGTCTTACTCATTTTTGTAAACCAGTCCCAATGCTTAGTTCACAACGCACATTCCTACACTAAAAGAATGACTAAATAGATGCGTGGGCAAAGGGCGGATGCAACCGAGAGCAGAGGGCAAACTGTGTCAATTGTGTATTGATATCTGAGTTTTTAGATTCATATGTTAAATAATGTAACACATATGCCCCATAATATGGCATCTCAATGCCTATACTCAATTACTTATTTTTAATATGCACTGTGAAGTCAAGCTATTTAATTCTATAATGAGAATCACTGAACAAAGTAAACCTTAGTAATCAAAATTCCTGTTTGTAAATATAAAACAGCCTATAATATCTAGTTGATCACTTCAAATCTTAAATTCTGATTCTCCTTCAACCCAATCCTTGAACATATGCATACAGTCCAGTTTGGGCAAGTTATTGAAATGCAAAATCATTTTAATATTTATCTAACCAGACATAATTAGTGAGGGGCTTTGGGGGTGTTTGTTTAAATAAATATATTAAATGAATTTCAAAGTCAGACAGCATCACATTTTGGATGACCTGTGAGAGGATGTAACAAAATATATTTAACTACCATCTCTATTAAATACTCCAATATCCTTGAAGTAAAATGTCAGCAGAGAGCAAATCATGCATTCATTCATTTACCAGACACATACTGAGCCCGACTATGTGACAGGCACTGGGAGCACAAAATGATGATCACCACAAAACCAACATAGTAAACCTCCTCCAAGCAGAGAGGTGCTGTTTCAGCAAGAGTTGAAGTTTATCTCCTCCATGAAGATGCTCCAAATCACTTCCCCTGCCTAGCTAACCCTTAATGCTTTTATAGCCAATGCCACACAACTGAACTTATTAAACACTATCCTTTCAGTGATTTATTTCTCATAGGCATGCTCTTAATTAAATGTTAAGGTTCTTTAAAGCAAGAGAGCATTTTGTGCTTCATTTTAATGCTTCAATCCCATGGTAACTAGTACAGGGCTAAATTCTGCAGTAGCTGCTTAATAAATATATGCTGATTGAATGATAAAAACATGGAAAGAAACTTAGTTTTGAACCTAGAGAAATTGTTGGTACAGCCAGTTTTTAATTATCTGTGCTAAGGGAGATAGCTAATGCAAAACAACAGCTAATAGACAAGTCATTTCCATTAGGCTCTGGAATGCATTTCCATACTTAACTTTTCATTTGGGTTTCTTGCTTGGTTTGAGAATATATTTCCAACAAAATAAGGAAGTTGCAAAGTTAATTCCCAACTGTGGTCAAAATGACTATTGCTTTTATAGCCTACACTACACTCATTTAGCATTGAAATAATTTTGTATGGTTTGTTGCCGTCTTCTTCCTGTCAGTTTCACCTCCCTGACATTCCTTCTTGAAAGCAGGAAACATATGTTAATCTTACTTTATAGGTGTCCTAGTGCTCACAATATCAGCTTTCATGGAGTATGCAATTATCTTCAAATTCCATTTGCTGTTTCTTCCTCTCTTCTACTAAAGTGAAAAGGCAGGGATTTATTTAATACCAAACATCTGGATACTCCTGTAATAATGAGGTGTAAGCATCCTATTTCCTCAATAGGCATTTACTGCATTTTAAAGAATGTGCCTTTTCATTTCAGTCTTAAAAAAAAGAACTTAGAATTTAGATTTTTTTAAAAAGAAGCCTATCTAAAAAAGAGGTAATATGCAAATTGACCATCACTCAAACACACAAGATGGCCATCCCCATGTGGATACAAGATGGCCACAACAAGATGGCCAGCAGGGGAGGGCAGTTGTGGGTGATCAGGCCAGCAGGGGAGGGCAATTGGGAGGGACCAGGCCTGCAGGGGAGGGCAGTTGGGAGGGACCAGGCCTGCAGGGGAGGGCAGTTGGGGGCAACCAGGCCTGCAGGGGAAGATAGTTAGGGGTGACCAGGAGGCAGTGGAGGGCAGTTAGGGGTGACCAGGCCAGCAGAGGAGGGCAGTTAGGGGCGACCAGGCTGGCAGAGGAGGGCAGTTAGGAGAAATCAAGCCAGTAGGGGAGTGGTTAGGGGGTGATCAGGCTGGCATGCAGAAGCCATTAGGGGCAATCTGGCAGACAGGCAGGTGAGTGGTTGGGAGCCAGCAGTCCTGGATTATGAGAGGGATGTCCGAATGCCCGGTGGGATCGGGCCTAAATGGGCAGTCGGACATCCCTCGAGGGGTCCCAGATTGGAGAGGGTGCATTCTGGGCTGAGGGACAGCCCCCCTCCAGTGCACAAATTTCATGCACCAGGCCTCTAGTAAATTAGATAAAATGAAAATGGATAGAAGCAGATTATGGTTATTTATAAAGAACATATTCTCTGGGGAATATTTTTTCCCATTTAGCATGTTCAAAGTCATTATTATACCTAGTCCTAATAACAACATACTTGAGGTAGGCAAGTATAGTTGCCCCTTGAACAACATGGATTTGAACTGTGTGGTCTACTTACATGCAGATATTGTTACAATCTATACATATAAAGAGGTAATATGCTAATTTGTCTGTTACAGTGTCTCAGTCACGATCATTCTGTGGGCAGGGACGGGGGCGGGGACTTCCGCCCCCAGTGCTAACATCACGCTGCCTGCATGCGTCCCTGCCCAGCATTGAGGTGAAGCTGCCTGCCTGCATCCCAGGCTAGGGAGGTGACACTGCCTGCATGCATCCCCATTCAGTGCTGACGTGATGCTGTGGGGGGGGGAGCTGGGCTTAACGGGGGACTTCAGGCTGCACCCCCCAGCCCACGGGGCTTGATGGGGGACCTCAGGCCACACCCCCCATCCCGGCACCGGGCCGGGAAACCTCAGGCTGTGCCCCCTGCCCAGCAAGGCTTGACAGGAGACCTCAGGCCATGGCCCTCGCCAGGCGGGGCTTGATGGGAGACCTCAGGCTGCACCCCCGCCCCAGCTCCAGGACAGGAGACCTCATGCTGCAACCCCCACCCCAGCGCCGGGCTGGGAGACCTCAGGCTGCGTCCCCCGCCCAAGCGCCAGGCCAGGACACCTGAGGCTGCGTCCCCTGCCCAGCACCGGGCTGGGGGACCTGAGGCTGCATGCCCCCCCCTCCCCGCTGGGAGGGGCTTGATGGGGGTGGGGCCAGCCGGATCTGGGTCTCACCCAACGGGGGTGGGACACGCCAGGTCTGGGTCTCCTGAGTTTTTGAAGTGCATGCAGGTGGTGGGTGGGGACTTGACTCTAGATTCTGCAGCGTGCCCCAGACTCTGACAGGAGGGAGATTTTATATACATTTTACATTTTCTTTCATCTCTGACACTTCTATTATAGAAAAAAGGCAAATAGCAATATTAAAATATTTCTTCTAATAAATCCCTTTTAATGTGCACGGATTTCGTGCACCGGGCCACTAGTACTATATAAATAAGTATATAGTCAGCTCTCTGTATCCCCGGGTTTCATATCAATGGATTCAACCAACCAGGGATCAAAGGTAGTATTTTCAATCCTCAGTTAGGAATCCATGGATGTGGAGGGCCAATTGTGTGCATTGTTCAATGACATTTCATATAAGGGTGCTTCAGCTTCTTCAGATTGTGGTATTAGTGGGAAGGACCTGGAACCAATCCCCATGGATACCAAGGGACAACTGGGTTTGGGGGGAGTCAAAAGTTACACACAGGCTCAGTGCCCCTAACCCCTTCATTGTTCAAGGGTCAACTGTATTATTATTTTAGTTTCACAAATGGGGAAACATAGCATCTTTCCTAGGTTCAAAAAGACCAAGGCTACAACTTAGGTTTATTGATACTCAGTCCAAATATCTTTCCATTCAAACAGACTAATAAAATGCATTGCGTTTGTATAGAACACTAAAGTTCAAAAGTACTTTTGCATAGTGGGTCAAATAAAATGGAGGGAGTACTTCCCAACAGTGTGAAAATTTAAATGGGATGGATCTCTTTAAGTTTTGAGTCAGGTCCATAATAAAGGAATTGAGAGATCATAAATTGAACAGAGTTACTTTGCACAAGTTGGAAAATACCTTAGCAGATAAGAAAATGCCATTTATTAAATGTTTGTTTTTTGTAAGGCAAAGAGGGGCTGATTCCTTCATCCCTGGGAACCATTTTCAACTCAGTTACTCATGCCTTTTCTTACTCAAACAACATCAATTGATGGCTGTGACATGTTCTCCTTCTTAAGATGACCTTGGGAAACTCAGTGGATAGAGCATCGGCCTGCGGACTGAAGGGTCTCAGGTTCGATTCTGGTCAAGGGCATGTACCTTGGTTGTGGGCACATCCCCAGTAGGGAGTATGCGGGAGGCAGCTGGTCGATGTTTTTCTCTCATCGATGTTTCTCTCTATATATTCCTCTCCCTTCCTCTCTATAAAAAATCAATAAAAATATATATTAAAATAAAGCTTTTCTATAGTTCTCTCTCTCTCTCTCTCTCTCTCTCTCTCTCTCTCTCTCTCTCTCTCCTTTTTCTTTTATTTCCCATTCTCACCATTGGTGAGTGCCTTAGCTCTAAATGAGTAGTTCAGATACAATCATCTTAAGTTGGCAATAATTCTAAAGGTTTGTCTTATGAAGTGCAGAGGTAGGTGTGTGTATGTGTGTGTGTGTATCCACCCTCCAAGTTCAATTGGATAATTTCAGTCTGCACCTTATAAAGCTAATTCACTTCCTATATCTTAAAGTTTAAAGCCAGAAGAACAGGGGATATTCAATGAAAAGCTGTTGACTTGCTATAATTTTCATAAGCTATATCTCAAATAGATTCTAACTAGAAATAACTAAACAGACTTCTATTATAGAAAATGATACTGATCTATTTTCTACATTATGAAAATAGTACATGATTTAGATTTTGCTGCAAGAGTATATTACTTGAATATTATACTAACATCATTATCATTGCCCATAAACTGTGTGTATTTAACATACCATGCATGTCCTTCATAATTGAAAATAAAAAGAGTTTGAGTAAATTTCAAATTAAAGCAAAAGGAAACAAACTCATAGATTCCTTATTACGTTACCTAACGTGTGCTCTTGTGAATACCAAAAGGGCTTTAAATTATGTCTATATCTATATGCAGATATGGGTAAGTGCTACATGTTCTCCAGGACACATGCATACACAAAAACATACATACTGGGTCGTTTACTTTTTTCAAGCTTCTTTTTTAATACCATTTTTATTCAATATAAATAAATACCAGAAAAAGGTTTTAATCACTTAAAACTTAGCTTCTGGTGGGAAAGATGAGGACTTGTCATCTTTCAGACAAATTATCCTGTTTTATTCTCTGAAAAAGATGATTTCCCAGATGAGAATCTATTGGCTTGAAAGGGGTTGATGAACCCTTTAACCAAGTAATATATTCTATTTTCATCATTAGCATCATGGACAAAATGTCTATCAATTCCCTAAACATAGTTAGAAAAATACAGCTCATAGTCTATGTAATTTCAGACCAAAGTTCAAACAGAAAATAGAAAATTTTTGTGCTGACTGATCCTAAAAATGTGCTCCATTCAGACAGTTTTTTTAGAATGTGATTTCTAGCAAAGAGTGTAAGAGATAAGTCTTAATAAATACCCCCATTTTAAATCAAAATGTTACAAAGGAATAACACTGGAAAAATGTTAGATCCCTTTCTTTTGTCAAACTGAATTTATGCCCGGGATAACATATAGCTAATGTTTTCTCTTTACTTGCCAGAATGTTAACATTAATCATTATACAATGAACTCTAACCTATTTAAATAAACATGTATTAAGACAACTTGCTAAAAAGCATTATGCTGTTTGTTGTACAGTGCTTAGAGATGAATAAGGATCTGTATCTCAAAAGACTTTATCATCCAGTATGCAAAACAGACATGCACATAAGCAGAGTACAGGCAAGTCTGCAAGTACAATAATCAAATTATTAAAATATTATGAGAACACAGGGGACAGGGAAATTAATTTTGATTGCTATGATTAGGAAAGGCTTTCTGGAGGAGATGGTATAAGTGAGCAGCTAATTTTAAAATTAGCTTACAAACTGTTCAAAGAGAAAAATTTATCCAATTTAGGGAGATTGGAAAGGAGGATATACTTTCACAGTGAACAAATGTGGAATTCATCTCAGATTTACAAAGCTTTCTGACCACATAAGCAGCATGATACCATGGTTACAAGCATAAGGATTGGAGTCTGAAAGACCAAGACTTCAATCCTGGCCTTTGTAGGGGCTCAGCATAGGCTTCCCCAAAATGTGACTCTTTGGCATGTGGATATTTTGAGCTGAAGGTAATCAAGACCCTGCAAACTCAAGAGAACTTATACCTCTCCCTTAAAGGATTTAAATTAGGGACCTTGCCCATAATAAGAATTATCATCAGAAATAAATGTTTATGACATATCTATAGGGTACATAAAATGTCTATTTATTTACTGTGCCTGCCCTTCCTCCCTCCCTCCCTTCCTTCCTTCCTTCCTTCCTTCCTTCCTTCCTTCCTTCCTTCCTTCCTTCCTTTTTTTCTTTTTAATGACTTCAGAGAGGAAGGGAGAGGGAGAGAGAAACATCAATGATGAGAATCATTGATCTACTGCTTCCTGCACGCCCCCTACTGGGGATCGAGTCTGCAACTCAGGCATGTGCCCTGATTGGGAATCAAACCTTGACCTCCTGGTTCATAGGTCGATGCTCTACCACTGAGCAACACTGGCTGGGCAACATGTGTTCTTCTTACGTATGTCCTGCAGTGACCTTCCTGCCCTCTGCAGCTCAAGGTGCTCCTTAGCTCAGAATGCCACCTATACTCCATTTTCCCTTTTTGTCTCTGACTGTAGTATGTGGGGTTTCCATGCATGTGCATGTATTAACTTTGGTTATTTTCTCTTGTTCGTTTGTCTCATATAGATTTAATTATTAGACCAGACAAAGGAACCCTGAGGCTAGTAGAGGAACATTTGTTCCTCCACTATACCCTCATTAACCAGACTTATTACATACGTGATCTTACATATGTGGTTGAACTATAAAGCTTTGTAGCTTCAATATTCACATATTAAAAATGGGGTTAGAATTGCATTAAAAATCACAAGAAATTATATATATATATATATATATATATATATATATATACACATATATAGACACACACATATACACACATACACACACATATATACACACACACATTTATATACTGGATGGGTCAAAAGTAGGTTTACAGATTTTCATATGGAAAATAATACAATAATTAATAAATAATAATACATGAATAAACTTTGCATTTCATGTACTCACAACTGTAAACTTACTTTTGCCCCACCCTGTATGTGTTTGTGTATATAATATATATATTAAATTAGCTTACAAGGCCTTCAAAGATAAAAACTTATCCAATTTAGGGAGATTGGAAAGGAGGCCATATAGATCTATACGAGAGGCCCGGTGAAGGAAATTCATGCAGGGGGGCGGGGTTCCCTCAGCCCAGCCTGTACCCTCTCCAATCTGGGACACCTCGGAGGATATCCGACTGCCGGTTTAGGCCCGGTCCCGGGGATCGGGCCTAAACCAGCAGTCGGACATCCCTCTCACAATCTGGGACCAGTGGCTCCTAACTGCTCAACTGCCTGCCTGCCTGATCACCCCTAACTGCCTCTGCCTGCTGGCCTGATTGTCCCCAGCTGCCCCCCCGCCCCCGCTGGCCTGGTCGCCCCACGCAGCCTGCTGTTGAGTCGTTTGGTCGTCCCTCACTAATCCCCCTGCCAGCCTTGTTGCCCCAGGCAGCCTGCTGGTCGTTACTGTTACTGTGATGATGTCCTGGACAATTTGCATATTCCTTTATTATTAGATAGATATGTGTGTGTATACACACACACACACACACATATTCCTAGCAGTGTGACTGGCACATGACATTCACTAAACAGTTGTTATTAATACTATTTTCATATCATTTTTACTTTTATTATTATTATAATTGATTATACCTTCTATTTCAAATCAGTGCACAAGTAATTGAACTAAAAATACTCTTAATAATATTATGAAGAATGTATATTTTAAAGAATGTGAGGAATCTTCATTTTTAAAAGATTAGTACTTTATCCATGTGGTTTTCTAGAACATTTTGCTTTTCAATGTATGCATTATCTCCATTACTGACCATGCACTTGTTTCAGTTTTTGATTTTCTTTTTTAAATCCTGAACCCACTCTTCACGAGCAGTCTCATTTACAAAAGTTTTGCTTTGAACGTCCTAATTTTTTTATTTGACATCAGCAGGCAATTGAAGGTAAGAAAACTCGAGAGTCAGGGCCAGTGAACTTCCTTCTAATGTAGTCTACAGTTCTCCGTTTTTCTTAAAGAACTAGAAAGTAACCTGACTTACTACTTTCATATAAAAAAAGGCTTTGTTCTTGAGGCTTCTTTTTTGGGTCAATTTTATATGGCATTTACATTACAAAGTATGGCTCATCATTTCACTAAAATCTATTACTGCCATGCTCTCAAAGGTGATTAATGTTACTCTGCTTGAATAATCTGTGAATTTTTTCATCTTTTTAGAAATTATTCTCTTAATAAATAATAGTGGGAAAATGAACATAATTGCAGTGCAGGGCAGACCTCTGATCTGTTTTGAATTGTCTGGTAAGGACAATGTGCTTACTCAGTAAGTAGATTTTTAACCACTTCAAATGACTCTCCCTCCTACTATGAGTAAATCCCAGGTGTTGATATTAGTTGACAGGGTGTTAATGTCATTAAAGTTCTGTCAGCTCTTCTTGTCAATGTGTTAATGGTGCCCCTGCTGCTCAGTCACTCCTTGTCCTCCAGTTGGTGAAATGATTTAGCCAGCAGTCAATCAAATAGCTAAGCTGATTGGTGCAATAGACAGCCCTGCCATTGACAAAATCTGTGTGAGTAAATGTGGTAAGAAATTTGTCAACAGGATATAAGCAGTAAGGTCAACATTGTGTTTAACGTGCTTTTTAGACAGTAGAAGATATTAAGAATAGATCACAACAAATAATTAAAAGTCTAAGAAGCTCTCTTTATCCTCCTCTCCAGTCAGAAAGAGAAGGAACAGTAAGTAAAAGTTATGCTTTGATTTAGAAGAAAGAAAAGAAAACCTCTCAAAAAGACAAAACCTGTAAAAATTGAAATCCACATATACTGTCAAGGCAAAGAGAACAGCCTAAGGATTGGCAAGTAGTCTATTCACAGTGCTCCCTCTCAGGTCTCTTAAGCATGGGTTATTCTTTAAAAATAAAACTAAATGTGATTCTGAACCTCACCCTATCAATATTTGCAATCTGTGCTAAACACGAGCACATACTACATAATTCCTGGTAACTTAACAAATAAAAAGAGCCCGGCCGGTGTGGCTCAGTGGTTGAGCATCAACCTATAAACCAGATCATGGTTCAGGGCACATGCCCTGGTTGCGGTCTCAATCACCAGTAGGGGGCATACTGATGGATGATTCTCATCATTGATGTTTCTATCTCTCTCCTCTCCCTTCCTCTCTGAAATCAATAAAAAATATATTTTCTAAAAGTTTATTTATAAAAAATAAAAGAGATAACCCTTAGAAATTAGTGAATGAAAAACAAAGGGACTATGGCAAATAACTGAGTTGTTGAAGTTATACTGACCCAACTTGAGCTCACAACAATGACTCAGAAACAACTGTGGTCAATTTTATCATCAGGCATGTAAAACAATAAACAAATATTTTTTAAAACTCAAGTATATAAAATTAGGCAATGTGTGATATACAGTATAAACATATAATAAATGAGAGTGAATATTATCATTTTTATAACTTACTAAAAAGAATATAGATTCTATTTCAATCTACTATATAAGCAGTAAAGCTAAAACTTCCAATACTATTATGATAAGCATATCAGCATGAATACTAAGGACTTTGACTTTAAAAAAAATTAGAGAAACAGCAATAATTTCCTCACAAATTTTATGAAGATGTTTGAACAATTTGCATTTCAATATATATAGGGCTATTATATCCATGATAGACCATCCCAATTGATCCTGTAATGAGGTATAAGAGAATTTTCCCAATTTCTTCATGTTTTGTAGTCTTATATAATTAGTTTTGCTTATTTTACTCTTTTCATATTTTTTTTGAGTCATTAATGGGCTCAGAACAGGCCTCCCCATGATGTGCCACTTTGACCTCTCCCTTAAAAAACTTAAATTGGGGGTATGCAATAAGAGTTATCACCAGAGATAACTTTTTATGACCTACGTAAGACTTCTTTTTTTTTTTAAGTATATATTTTAATTGATTTCAGAGAGGAAGGGAGAGGGAGAGAGAGATAAAAACATCAATGATGAGAGATAATCCTGGATCAGCTGCCTCTTACATGCCCCCTCCCACTGGGGATCGAGCCCATAACTCAGGCATGTGCCCTTACCAGGAATCTGGTTCATAGGGGGACACTCAACCTCTGAGCCACACTAGCCAGGCAGAAAACTTCTAATTACTAAACACCTGTTCTTATTATCATTCTATGAATGGCATTCCTCCCCTCTGAAGCTCTGGGGAGGCATGTTCCTCATTCCTTGGCTCAAGATGCCATATATGCTTCATTACTCTAAATCTCTAAATCTCTCACATACATAGGGTTCCCATATGTACATATGAAATTAAATTTAGTTATTTTTCTCTTGTTAATCTATCTCATGTCAATTTATTTATTAGACCAGCTGGGAGAACCTAGAGGGGTAGAGTAAAATTTCTTCTTCCCCCACATTCAGAACAAGTAACCAACTTTGGGTAGAGCAAGGGAGACAGAGCTGATGAGCTTCCTTCTAAAGCCACTGGTTATTCTTCTAGAGGCAGGAATTAGCCTGGGTTGCTACACTCAGAGGAGAGGTTTCATTATTTTGTAATTGATGTTCAATTTTTTGACATTTACTTTGTAAAGGTGAGATTATCCCTTCTAAAACTGATTACAATTTACATGCATGCTCGAAAAAAGTGACTCAATGTTACTCAAGTTCCTTAGAAGATTTATATGAAGAAAAAAATGTATAACTATAAGCACAAACTACTTCTATTTAACAATATCCTTTTTAAAATCCTAAGTAAAAGTAAGAGCTTGGACAAGTTGATCTCCATTGTCTCTAGCTATAATACTCTGTGATTCAACACATACTTACTCAGTGTCTACACATTGCTAGGTGCTTCACAGTATGAGGGGCACACAGATATTAACACACCAGACATGATCTCAGCCCTGGGGACAGCAAGACAGAGAAGTGTGGACATGCTACACCAGTGGGTGGCAAACTGCGGCTCGTGAGCCACATGTGGTTCGCAAGCCGCGGTTTGCCGCTCTGTAGACTAATGAGTTTGCCGACCACTGTGCTAGACTGTCAACAGCTAGAGGTCAAGTTTCATATAATGTGCAATGTTGTATTTTCATGGCCTAGCAATGCCTAGCACACTATAAGTGTTTAATCAATATTATTGAAAGAGTAAAGGTGAACATAGCAGGCTATGGGACTTAGCCCAATCTGGAGATTTGGTGAAGATTCAATTTGTATATTCAATCTGTATGTTCTCTGGCCCTCATGCCATTGCTGCTAACTATAGCTTTTCTAAAAGCCCACAGGCATGGCAGTGTTATTCAGTTTTTGAACTCACAGTGCTTATAAAGAGACTAGAGGCCCGATGCACGAAGATTCAGGCAAGAATGGGCCTTCCTTCCCCTGGCTGCCGGCACCACCTTTTCGCTCTGGCTGGAGCCGCCTTTTCGCTCCGCCCAGAGCCGCCTTTCTGCCTTCCCAAGCTGCCCAGAGGCCCGGAGTGGCTGGGGTGGTGCAGAACGCCTGCATCGTCGCCATGGAGACAACGCAAGCATCCCACCCCACCCCACCCCCAGCCGCTTGGCGCCAGTGTATGCAAATTAACCTTCCATCTTTGTTGGGTTAATCTGCATACTCACTCCTGATTGGCTGGTGGGTGTCGTGATGGTATGGTCAATTAGCATGTTGCTCTTTTATTAGTGTAGATTACTGCTTAAGTAGGTAAAGTTACTTTCAAAGGAAGCTACTCCCATACTTGTGCTTGTAGTTTTTCAATTTAAAGGGCCAGTGACCTGAAGCCACACAATTTATTGGCAGTGGATAGAAACAATGGAAAGATCATCCAGTACAAAGTATCCTATACTTGAACTAGAATCATGGTTCTAATTTTAAAACAGAATCAAATATCCCACCATAAAATATCCTTCTCTTTTGAATCTGCCAAAACAGTAGAAAAATATTAAGTAGGCAGCAGAATTTATGTAACATATATACATATGATGATTTTGCATTTTGTTTGTCATTTTCTAGAAGTTCAAAAGTTTCAATGATAGATCATAGTCTTCCAAAAAAAAAAAAAACAATTTATTTGAGTAATAGCTCTATCATTGTAATTCATTAATTTGGAGTTTTTAACCAGCTCAACTCAATATTCTAACTTTTTCTCTATTAAAAAATTGCTGTATATTTTTTGTTTTTTTAAATATGATATGCAAAGTTACAGCCCTATACATTTTAATATAGTTTTCAATCCCCTTGTAAACAAATAGTCACACTTTAGTGCTCCCTAAATGAAGAATAACTATTCATCTGTAACATAGAGATACAGAAGGCTCTGGATTTTCATTTTAAAGTGCTTAATTATCTGCATAAAGAGAGAAATAAAATAGAGTCCAGGCCAAGTTCATGAGGGTTTGAAATTACTTTTCTTTTTCTAAACGAGCAACAAAGACTCCTCAATGGTGCAAGCTGTTATGTGGCCATAAGCCAACTGTAGAAGAAAATGTTGAAAACAGGGGGATCAGTAATTAAATTGAAATATATGATGCAAGAACCAAACTCAAAAGCTGAAAAATGTAGGTGGTGTATTCAGCCACAGGACAATATAACATATTGAAGGAATAATCTAATCAGCAATAAAATTAAATCTTCACATTAAGTATTGTAATGTGGGCAGTTATATAATCCAAGGTTATTTTTGAGGATTTCCTGCCTCCAGTCACTCACAAACATGTTTACAATATTCCTATTTATGAACATACTCAGCATCACTGAAGGACCACACAAAACATGGTATTAATCCATGAACCAAAAAACTGATAATGAAAAAAAAATTTTTTTCATGTAAATCTGATGGCCATTCTCAAGTAATTCATGTTCAGTACCGTAACTTACATATTGGGCATAAACAAATGCTTATCAAAGAAGGAAAAGGCAAGAGATTTAACCTTGAAACAAGGTGACTGCCATAAAGTTGTTGAAGGAATTTACTTATTATCAGATAAAAAAATTTACAGTATTTATTCCCTCTAGAGATATAAAATAGTGAATCAATCTGCAGTTCAAGGTATTTGCTTAAACCCAAAGGAGGAGGATATGGCTTTAACTTTTGAAAACCAAAATAGGAAGACAAACAGCTCTAATGTAGTTTATCTTTAGACACCAGATTTAACATTCAACAATTCAAGCTAAATGCTATTTCTCAAGTTCTCCTTTCACATATTTCTGTAATTTATGAGTATAACGTATGTAAAATGGAAGTTGAAAACCACTTATTTATCAAGAAAGCTTAAAATTACACAGATAGCTACTACAATTTATTTAAATATATAATCTACTGATCAATTCATCTATTCATCCATCCATGCATCCATTTGATCCTTCACAATCCTTTTCGTCTACTAATATTAATCATCCTCTGATTGCCCTTGAAAACTTCTACACACATAACAAAGAAACAAAAAAAGGTCTGACCAAACAAATTTTCTCCTGTTGATTGTTTCCTTTAAGCAAATGGTTACATAAGGAGATTCTTTGTTTTGTTTTAGGTCTAATAGAGCCTTATAAGACTTACCTTGCATATCTTGTGGGCCTTCAAATGAAATTCTTCTTTGAGAAATGGCAGTATTTTCTTATATAATTGTTCCCTTAGCTACTCTACCTGGCTCAAAACATCCAGAACTAAAATTTATGCTGCTACTATAAAAACAGCCTATACACAAAATCATCCAGTCAGTGTGAATAAGACTAAATTTAGAATGAACCAAGTAGTAAATATACAGACAGACACACACACACACACACACACACACACACACACAAAATACTTAAATAAAGGATATAGCCATCTTTTCCACGAATTTATCATGTTGATCTTCTGTTTGTGGGAATTTCTTGATGTCACGTTCCAGATTAACAATCTGTTGTTCCATTGCTGTAAGGTTGCTCTTGAGAATTTGAGCTGAAACTGAAGAACAATATGCAAAGCCTTTAGAATATTTGGCCAGGTATTCCAGAAAAAGATGAAAACAGTATTAGTTAAAGTATTTTCTTAATATGGAGAAGAGTTTCATGAAGTCAACTCACATTTTTCTGAAATACTGCTCATAAAAATTCCACTCTCCGTGAAATAAGAGAAAATGTGTAATATAATATACCAAATCATCAGGTTTAATATGAGAATGTCACCATTTTATTCAGTCATTAGTTCAATGAATCTATTTCTATTTAAATTTATTGGTGGAATTCCTAATATTTCATTCTTTAAAATCTAATTTGTAGATTAAAGAGAAACTAAGGTTCAAAGAGATATTATTTTATTAATGTGTCTTGGCTATATAAATGATTTAAGGTTACATTATACAAAAGGATCAAATATTTTCCTTTGGTTGGAATAGCCTAGTTTTTACAAACCAACATCTATGGTAAAAGTTCCATTCTCATAGAGAATGTGAAAAATTCTTTTTTCATACACACAGAGATGTGAAAAATAACTGTTGATACATAAGGAGAATTTAGAGCAAAACCCAGCAAACACATATGTGCATACATACCCACCTATCTTCAGCAAGCCTTCAAACTCTATCATCAGTTGCATTAATTACCCCTAACATTCTTCGAACTTTTTTTCTCTCCTCCTTGACAACCAATAATTTTAAGTATTGTATTCAAACTGTTCCTAAATACACTTTCCAGATCTCTCATGATGCCTTCTTTTCACAGAGGGACTTTTTTTTTAAACATGTTATTTTATAGATACTCTATTATTGCATGATGATCAGTTATATACAAAGACATTTCTATCAATATCAATGGCATCCGGCAAGGTTCTCATTGAAAAGACAAGGTAGGTATAAGAATTTGATAGGTAGCCTGTGAAAATGGTTCTTAAACTCAGACCTCTGAAACACTGTTCTTTTCATTAAAGAACTGAAAGGGAAATAGAATAATATTGCAATTCTTTTTTTAAGTAAATTTCAGCTCACTCTGAAGTGTATTGAAATAAGAATGAAAAGTTCAATGATACCAACAAAAATCAATCCCCTGGCAAATTTTGGCCAAACTCTCCTGATACAAAATCCTCACACTGACTGCATATCTTTATAACTCAATTAGAAGAAATTAATTTAATTTACAGGGAAGTTCAAGAGACTGAAAAATCAAGCACCAATACTAAAGACATTTTTTTTCTTATTAATCTGTCAGTTTAAATAGTTCTGTCCAATTTATTTCCATTTGTTTAGATCCGAAAAGCTTGGAAATTATTCTCTATTGAAGAAGTCTAAAATAGTTTTGTCTTGCCAAAAATTTGCTAATGGCTTAGCCATCATTGCTTGCTGTATTTAAATGATGAGTTTGCTGTGGAGGAAATCATTCTCTCTGACTTTAAAACTGAATTATTTTGCCCTACCTGGTTTGGTTCTGTGGACAGAGCATCGGCCTAAGGACTGAAGGGTCCCAGGTCAGATTCAGGTCAAGGGCACATGCCCCTCGCTCAATTCCCAGTAGAGGGTGTGCAGGAGGCAGCCAATCAATGATACTCTCTCATCACTGATGTTTCTCTCTCTCTCTCTCCCTCCCTCTCCTTTCCTCTCTGAAATCAATAAAAATATACTTTAAAAAAAATGGAATTCTTTTTTCTTTACTTCTTTTAAATTGTTGTTGCTTAATTCTTGCTAATCACTCAAAAGGTTTCTCCTAACCCATTTGCTTGATTGAAAAACTGAAGATATAAAATTGACAAGTTGTTCGCAGTTTACATTGCATGGATGAAATAAACTCATGATAACTTTCTGCAATAAGCAAAATGTGCCCAAAGGCCAGGCTGAGGTCACAATAATAATCCTCCTACTAAAAGCAATAGTACCTAGCAGTAAAAAGGGGAGGAGGAGGATCCATCTTTTGATTGTTCCATACAGAAACAGTCTGAGTACATTGCTATGCACACAAAAGTCTAGATATCCCAAATAACAAGACAATATTTTTAATCCAGAAAAATTACTTTTCACCCTAAAGTTAAATTCTGAATAAAACACAACTTTCCAGACACCTGTCTTCCTTAATTTCATATGTCAAATCCTTAGTCCTCTATAAATCCCTCCAGAGCTCTCGTCCAAATACTCCAGCATTTATAGGCATTTTTATTTGAGTGATCTTCCACATGTTACCTTCTGCTTTGAATGGGAATTATTGTTTTGTGTACATAAACACAGTCTCTGCTATAAAACCTGAAGCTATTTAATGATAAGATCCATATCTAATTATTTGCTTTTCCCTCAGTACTTAATACATGGTCCTCCACAAATGTTTGCTGAATGAATATGTATATTTCAACAAGTTTTGGTTCAGATTTAAATTTATGCCCATTTCTGCAACTCAATGTGCACACAGAGGTTAGATATAGTCACAATGACTGAAAGTTACCCTACCAACTATGATGTGAGTATGGAAAGGAAGCAGAAAGTTGACATCTGTCTAATGCTATGTAGAGGAGGCAGGGTTGCAGGAGATGCTTAGACAAATGAAAGTGAGGAACTGATACAAGAAAGAGAGATAAGAAATACTTTTCTTTATTAGACTGCTTTATTCTTCCCCTCTAATTTCCCCTCTAATGAATTATTAATATTATGTTGAAAAAAAGAATAAAATACTAGTGCTGTAATAATCCAAGGATTTCAGCCCACATGCATATTTGTGGCTGCATTAAGCCAGCAATACCATCATAGAAAATGTATACCCTTAAATAGGTGGAATTATGGTAGCTTAGAGGTAGAAATGACATTACAGGGCATTTGGACCAGCCTCTCCAGTTTTCTAAAAACTCAGGTTACATGTTGTCATAGTCTACTGAAGGGAACCAGTTTTCACACCCAGAAGCTGCCTTTTTGGGGCACCAATTTTAAACTGTTTATTAAAAAACAACACTCAGAAATAACCTTTGACCCTCCCCTTTTTCCTGCCCAAGAGATTCAGACAGTAAAATCTGCTTTAGGTTGTTGCTTTAACCCAATTTGAATTAAGTACGGTACACAAGAGGGCTTCAGCCCTGGACAGTATGGCTCAGTTGGTTGAGCGTCATCCTATACACCAAAGGGTTGAAGGCTTGATTCCTGGTCAGGGCACATACCAGGTTGCAGGTTCGATCCCTGGTTGGTCAGGGTGCATATGAGAGACAACAGATTAATGTTTCTCTCTCACATGGATGTTTTTCTCTCTCTTTCTCTCCCACTCCCTTCCTCTCTCTAAAACAAAACAAAATAAAAACAAGAGGACTTCATACAGGGACCTGTTAACTAGGTAGCCCTGTGTCTCACTGCTTCTGGGTTGCCTTGAAAGTATTTTCCTGCCATGTATGTTCTGCTCATCCTCAACTACCTGTAAATCTCCCATTCTCACTTCTGAAATCTAAGGCCCCCAGCCCCTCTCCTTTTCTCCTTTATACAAAATGCCTTATACACTGAGTGGCCAGATTATTATGATCTCTGGACGCATAATAATCTGGCCACTTAGTGTATATCCTATATAATAAAAGGCTAATATGCAAATTGTCCCCTCGACCAGGAGTTCGACCAGCAGGCAGGCCAGCCAACTGCCCATGTCCCCTCCCCCTGGCCAGGCTGGCCGGATGCCACCCATGCACAAATTCATGCACCAGGCCTGTAATAAACACACACACACACACACACACACACACACACACACACACACACACACACTGAGTGGCCAGATTATTATGATCTCTGAAAGCATAATAATCTGGCCACTCAGTGTATCACCAATGTTGCCTAACTGTCTTTGGAATTTTCATGCCTTTGTGAATTCCCCATGCTCATGTCTTAAATGTTTGATTTTCTCCTGTTAATCTGTCTCTGTAAATTTGATTATTAGCCCAGCCAGAATAATTTAGAAGGTTGGAGAAAAAGTATTAATTTTAGTCCACACACCATGCTCCTAGAAAACAGAGTCCAAGACACAGCTTGCATGTTAATGATATCTTTGTAACTAACCTAGTTATTAATTAACTGGAAAGGTGCAAATGGAAGGCCAAATAGTATAGGCATGCCACTTGTGCAGGTTTACCAGGAAGCTGCAGTTTAACATTCCCCAGGCCCATTCCCTGCAGATCCTGGGGGAAGGGACTAGACAGGAGAGAATAGACACAGACCCAGTAAGGTCTGGGTGACAGAGGGAAGGTACTTGTCTGTCAGTCACAGGTAAGAACAGGACATTGGCCAGAGTAGGTGTGGCCACTGCAAGTACTGGAAGATTTGAGATACTTAAGCTCATAAACAAAGGAGTTTGTTTTCTTGCCTCTTACTCACACTTGACTCCTGGCTTACTAGGCTTGCATGCTCCTGACATTTGCCCACATGGCCCACAGCCATGTAGGTCCCACACAATGGGCTGATGGACTGCAATTAGCCTAATGCAGTACTGGACCCAGCTCCATCATGCAATAGAAACTTTGGACACTGGCTCTGCTTCTAGCTCTGTTGAATCGCCAGCTGTACATCTTCCAGGACTAGATTAAGGGAAAGGGGGCTTTAGAAACTGAGAGATGTAATTCCATGAAAATAAATCTTTCTATCACATTTCATCCTCCCATGGGGGCCTCTGGAAATGCTTAATCCAGTAGCACCCCAAGAACCCCATTCCCACTAGCAATGGAGAAAGACAATCCATGCATTTCTCTGATAACATTAAGACCTTATTGGGGGTGAGAGTGGGTTGCAATCCCAGGGAAACATGCATGAGGGCAAAGGGAAGAAAACAAGAGGGTGCCAGAAGCCAATTCCAGCCAAGAGTTTCATTGAAAGGTTGATGGAACTTGGGGACTCAACAAGGGCTGAGTCACATATGTTATCACCTGCTGGGAATGGCTAAAGGCATTTCCCCAAACCTGAAAAGGATACATAAATTGATTGTTTACTTCCAGACAGCTCAGGGCATCTTAATCTACATGTTATTGCCTCCTACTGGCCAAACACCTGAACAGCTGTAGACTAATTCTTCCAATCTGACAATGGATTCTGTAGGAAACCCTACCCTTTGAAGTGTATATCTCCACCTTGCCTTAGGACAATTTGTGTTAATAAAAAGCAAGAGGTCCTGAGACAAGGAGAACTTGGTTTCTTTAGCCAGGCTGCTCTGACCCCCAATGCCTTTCAAAATTATCTTTCGTCTCTGGACTCTTATTTAATCTATACACGGCCCCCTCTTCAGATTCCTGAACACTTCTAGATGCCAGATCAAGACCACTGGCGTTAAATGACGCCCAACGTCCGGCAGAGGGTAATTTACTGAACTGACCACAGCTTTACAGAAAAACACAGCTGGTTGCTTAGTATCCCAGGTTGTCTCCCTCAAGGCCAAACTAATGGGCATATGACCTGTGCAGTGGCAAAGCCCCCCGCCCCCATCCTTACAACGGCTCTGTACTTGGTTTAATACTTTGTTGTTACCATTTTGAAATTCTCAATAATATATTAAATGGGGTCCTGCATTCATTTTCATTTTGCATTGGGTCACAATAACCATGCAGTCAGTTCTGGTCTCCAAAGAAGAAAAGTGAAACAACTACAACTTGGAAGAGCTGGTTAGAGGGGGTGAGGGGGTGAGACATGTACCTGCTGGCTCCTCCCCATTTCCTATTCTCTCATTGGTGAAAGTCTCTTTCAAGGGGTGTTAACTTCCAGCTCTGGCTGGGGAGTAAGAAAAGTGGCCTGGACTTAGAGGTGAAATGGTACAGAAGGGGTGCCCAGTGAACCTAAGGTGGTGCAGAAACAAGATCAATAGAGGATTCCCTCTATCCTAAAATTATATAATGAAAATATTGACAGTTGATATAACTAAAAAAAAAAAATGTTCACTTATAATCAATATCACCCTATTGAATTTTTCTTACCCATCAGATTAGACTTCATTTTGCCTTATAGCCACACTGATTAAGTCTACTCCCTATTTTACAAGAAAGGAGTCACTAGCATCATCTTAATCTTCCCAGGCTACAAACACTCAGTTCCTTCAACTAGTTCTCTGAAGGTAGGGTTAGTTATTACACAGGCTTTTAAGTATTAACTAACATTTACTGAGTACTTACTTTGTGCTAGACATTATTCTCTAACATTTACTGAGTACTTACTTTGTGCTAGACATTATTCTCAATACATACATACATACATACATATATATATATAATGTTTTTATTGATTTCAGAGAGAGGAAGGGAGGAGAGATATAAACATCAATGGTGAAGGGGAATCATTGATAGGCTGCCTCCAGCACATCCCCTACTGGGGATCCATTGAGATCGCAACCCAGGCATGTGCCCTGACCGGGAATTGAACCGTGACCTCCTGGTTCATGGGTCAATACTCAACCACTGAACCAGATTGGCCGGGCTAATAGTTTTATATGTTAATTCATTTAATCCTCACAGAAACTCTATGAGGTATGTACTATTCTAAGGCAAGGGTGCCATATGAGCCACATGATGTCTTCTCAGGAAATTTCAAATATAAGATAGTATCTCTTATACCTGGAAGGCTAGGCAGTTAAAGTAAAATCTGTACCCATTGGCACAAAAGCATATTACTTATATTGGGAAGCAGGCATGGTCTTAGGAGCCATATTGACCTTGATTCTTGTGGGGAAGCATGAGACTTGGTTGGAAAGCTTGTAAGGAGGACATTCCCTTACAAACTTTCCAATCAAGTCTCATGCTTCCCCACAGATTCTAATTTCTGCCATACCAACTACTAGCTGGGTTACCTTGAGCCAGTCATTTAGCCTATCTGGGTTGTCATTTCCTGGTTTGAAAAATGAAAATAATAATACCTTCCTTAAAAGGCAGTCATTCTAGTTATATGATTTGATGAACAAAGTTTTTATTGTTATACCTGGTATATAATAGATAATCTATAAATATTTATTTCATATTTCACAATCATTCCCCCATATCTTACTTTACAATAGACAAATCCTTACTGTCCATGTGCCACCAAGAATTAAAGAACACTTTAGATGCCCCTGAATGACAAAAGAGCAATCATTCCCTACTTGCTACCCCCTATGGCCTGATTTAATTTAATATTGGGCTTCTTTCTAATCAAGAGAACTAAGCTTAGATTGTAGGTTTCATAGGGTACATGGAATTTTAGGTCTGCGAACCAGTGACAATTATACTAATGAACAGCCAATTTATTAGAGATACTAGCAAGTTCCATATTTAAAGAATATTTCTAGAAGTTAAAACCTGTAGTCTGTATTTCTATAGAGACATTTAAAAGTTAGTTACTCGGCTTTCTAGACTTGTCTAAAAGATAGCAGATTTGTTTAAGGTTTACAAAAGAATTAACATGCCTGAATATTTACCTTGAATATATTTGGTTCAATCTTATGAGTGGGGAGTCAATGTTGATTAGTTAACTATTTAATTAGGTCCTGACCTACATTACCTCTAATATTTCTTGATTGTGTGTGTTTGTGTGTGTATGTAAGAGAGAGAGAGAGAGAGAGATTTATGAGGGGGAGTTGTGTAGGGTACATGGAGTTCTTAGAACATTTAAATACCAGAAGGGTTAAAAATGCTGTCTCCTGCATAGCCTCAACCTCAGGGTATATTTCTGTGCCTGTCATCCTATTAGTTCACTAATATAAATTAGGGAGAATTTAATGACAGTGCAAACATTTTCTATCTGAGTAAATTCCCACTACAGGCATTTTCAATGACTGATTAGTCATTCTGGTGGCACTTTAATTTTTTTTTCTCATTTCATTTTTTACATCTGCTACTGAATTACTGAATCTAAATTATAACACTAAAAATTAAATTATAGCTATCAGGTTCTTTATTATAGCTTTCTTCCTTGTACTTCATAAATAACCTTTTAAGTTCAGTATACTATTGAGCTATATGTAGGGAGAAACTTTCCCCACAAATCTTATTCATCTACCTATCTCAGTTGCAAAATATACATATACAGATGTACCTCCGTTCTCTACCTTAATTCGTTCCGGGAGGCTAACACACAATTTGTTCGAAAACCGAATCATTTTTTCCCATTAGAAATAATTTAAATTGAATGAATCTGTTCCAGACTTCCAAAAGCAAAAAAAAAAAGAAAAGAAAATATTCACAGCACAACTTCCTGAGATGTTTGTTAACAAGGAGAGGTTTAGCAGTAAACTGACTCATACTCAGCATTCTCTCCTTTGTTTGTCACCCTAGAGATGTGTGACTGATCATACAGGTATGAGCATGAAAGGGTTGTCAGGTCCAGAATCAAAGTTTTGTTCAACAATCCAGAACCCCTACCCCTCATGAACAACTTGGCCAAAAACCACATTTTTCTAGATGGGAGACATATGACACCAAGGTTTGACTCTAGATTTTTCCTGGTTTCAAGCAAATATATGACAGTGGCCTGACCCTCATCCAAAAGATTTTAAATGACAGACTTACTCTAATTCATAATTTTAATGAAATTAAAGTATAAGATATGCCTTTGCTGGGTGGGCCAGGTGCTTGTAGCATTGTCCCATGCACTTGTGGGTTTGATCCCCATTGGCACACACAGGAGGCAACCAATCCATGTTTTTCTCTCACATTAATGTCTCTTTCTCTCTCCCCCCCCCTCCCTTACTCTCCTTTACCCTCTCTGTAAAAATCAATAAAAACATATCCTTGGGTAAGAATTTAAAAAATATTTTACCCTGGCTGGTGTGGCTCAGTTGGTTGAACATTGTCCCATACACCAAGAGGTTGTCAGTTTGATTCCCAGTCAGGGGACATGCCCAGGTTGTGGGCTCCATCCAGGTAGGGGGCATGTGGGAGGCAAGCAATTGATTTTTTTTCTCTCTCTCTCCCTTCCTCTTTTTCTAAAAATCAATACACACTCACACACACGAGATTTTTAAATGGAAAGATTCCTCAATTACATAGTATATAAGAGAACTGATATACATTCAAGAGGGAAAAAAAGTACTCTGATGACATTTTCCAGACCATGTGCAGAGTGAATAATTTTATGTAAATACAAAAGCTTTTCCAGGAACTTGAGGATTCTTTTTCTCTAAATTAAATATTTCTATTAATTTTACCCATTGACAAAGTAACCCAGCACTTCCTACATCTTTGCTCTAAGAAAGGCCAAGCAGAAATCTACTCTGGCAAGTCTGTATGTGAATAGGCCCAAACATGATTATAAGTACCCTGTAATTTTCTTTAACTGAATATATTTAGTTGAAGAATTACTATCAGCTGAGGCGCAGAGCATTAAACGGACTCATGCAGAAAGCATATATAAAAAGACAAGGACATTACAAGCAGCCTGAACAACAGGCACAGTTGTATTCTTCCTCAAGTGCATTTATAAGTTAATAGTTTCATTTTATATGAATGCTGTGCGTGGAAATGAAGCAAATGTGTTTATAAGACAACAATAGCAAAAGCTCATCACTGTGGACTTCTTAGGCCTTTGAAAAAAATAAGTGGAAATGGTACCCAAATAAGAAATTTCTATAATGAAAAGAAAAATCTGTTAGAAAATGACTCATTCTTGGAAGGAAAAAAACCTGTTAAAAAGAAAACAATTTAAGTAGAAGAGTTATTAAATAAAATTTAAAAATATACATCTGCAATATGTGTTCACAAGCACCAGCACTTGCCCCTCCAACTTGTGCCCTTGGGGATAGGGACAGTGTTTCCAGATTGGATTCATAACATGGCTTGAACTGATGCTGAGCACAGAGGAATTTCCATTAGAAATGATGAAAAAGTGCTTTATAAGCCATAGAAATGTTTAACTCCAAATCAGGTGTGGGGGACCTTTTTTTTTGCCAAGGTCCATTTGGATATTTATAATAGCATTTGCAGGCCATACAAAATTATCAACTTAAAAATTAGCCTGCTGTATCTGGTCAAACATTTAAACTAACTCACCCCTAATGCCTTGGCAGGGCCAGGCCAAATGATTTGAAGGGCCTGATGTGGCCCATGGGCCTGACATTCCCCACCTCTGATATAAATGCTTCACTAAGCATTTGCACAAGTGTTCAGCCTGAAAACCTTACTCTGAAAGCATTTTTTTAAAAATAAAGAAATGGAGCCTTCTTTTTAAAACACTTACTAATAACTATGGAGAGTATGGCACAAAAGATAGCTGGGGTAAAAGAGAAGAAAGGCAAAGTTTGAAATCCTCTGAAAAAGGATTTGCACTAAAAAAAATTCTGTAGCCTGACTAGGGAACTACCAGCAGTGGCCAGCCAAGCCACTCACGAACAACCACAGTTCTTTCACCTGCTGTCTCTCCTGCAACTGGCACTCTGCCTGCAGCAAACAGTATGTGTGAATTTTTAAATCAAAGGCTAAAAAACAAACTGAAATCTCCTCCTCTTGTTGACAGTTGTAGCTCAAGGCTACACCCACAGATTGGGAAGTACATATGCAAGCTGAAGCTCCTATAAAGCCATGCTGGGTAGGCTTGTTACAATACTTTATTCTCATCACGAAGAATCTTTTATTCAAGCTCATTTGTTTTCCTTGCAATAAAAGAACCCTCACTCAGCCACACATTGAACTGGGTCAAGTCAAATTTTCATTGACTTGAGGTTGGACTTTACAAAATTGTCCTCCCCTGAAGATTATGTAAATGGCTGGAGCAGGTATTATCCTCAACAAAAAAGCATGCCTGAACCTTCAAATGCTAAATCATTTCTTTATGACAAACAATCCTATACTAATGTCTTCACTTGTCAAATCTATGTGATGCATTCTTCTTTCACCTTGGAATTAAAATACTAGTGTAAAAAAGTGACCTTGTGAAAGGAGGCTGGTTAATATTACAATAGGAAGTCTTAAAAACAAATTAGTGCAATTATGAAAAAAAAATAAGGGCTATGGAAAAGGTAGATTTGTTGACTAAGACTTCTAGGACAAATCTTAATCTTACTCTCAAATTACACGTTTGTAAAATTTGGAATTTTGAGTATATGTTTATATGTGTGTTCAGTTTTGAGCTATGGTCATTAATATTTTTTAAGTCACAGAGGAAAAACACAACTTTGCCAAAGTTCTTCAAAACCAGATGTGAGAAATTAACAGTTTATTTCACTCCAAGACAGTGACCTGCTTCTTGAGCAAGCACTCACTTATCTGAGCAATCACTTAATGGCAACCTTATTAACATGCCTTTACTCCTGGCATATTACATCCTTAACAAGGTGTGGAAAGCTTATATACTTGATAAACAATTTGAGTACTTTCTTTCACATGCTACCCAGCAAGAATTAAATACATGGAGGTATGTCATAACGTTATATTAAAGGAATGTTAAACCTTCTTAAGTGAGACTTTTGTGATTGTGGACAAATTTTCCATGAACTATATTCCTAAACTTAATGGGACTATATGATTGGTCAGAGTTATTCCTGCACTTAACCAGGTTTTCCCAGAACAAGTCTAATGTGTGAAGTCCACAGATATATACATATACAAAACCATCAGCTTTCACCCAAACTGAATGCTGGTTGTCATGGGATCCATGTCAGTGCTGAGGTCACAATGCTGGAGTCATCAGAGTCCGATCCACATTCCTGCTGCCTGGATGAGCAGTTCCTCTGCTTGGTAAAAGGGTTACAGGCCAGATAGATAAAAGATGCTTGGAATGGTGTAGAACCTGATGGTTACATTTTCCTTATTTATTAACTGACTATAGATGCTAACAGGATTACTATACACCCACAGATAAAAGATTTGGAAATGCAAACTAAAGCAATTAGAGGATGTAATTGCAATAATTACCTACATTCCTCACCACTAAATTCAATCCATAAAAAAAAGCAGGGCTTTATCTGGGCATTATCATCTCATAAATCTACTATGCCCTAAGTATTGTTGCCTAATAACCAAACAATGACTTAAAAGAGGGGATGAGGTTCATAGGCAATGCCGTTTAGATAAGGAGTCTAGGTTTCATCCTAAGAGTAGTGGGAAAAGACTGATGGGCTTATAAGCAGGAGAAATTGATGAAATTTACACTTTTTAAAAAGATAACTCTGGCAGCTACATGGCAAATGGTGGGAAGGGAGGGTCAAGAAAAAAAGGGGAGAAGAGTTAGGAAACAATTATTATGACCAGGAGATGAAGGTGGCTTGGATTAGGGGAACCAAAGATAGCTGCAGTATGTTACTTGGCTTGGGGTGGACGAAATATAAGAGGAAATTGTTAAGAATGACTCCTGGGTTTTGGGCATGAAAAATGACAATGGAGATGTTTAGAAGGGAGATTTGTGGGGAAAGATCAAGGGCTTAGCTTTGGACCTACTAAGTTTCAATTACATGAAACATCAGTTGAGACTGCAAATAGGAAGAAATATGGATCTGGAGCTCACAAGAGAGATCTGAGCTGGATGCATGAAAAAAGAAGGCATTCTCATACAGATCCCTCTTCAGAATAATTACATTGTTTCATTAAATTGCTATAATATAATTTAGTCTACAGGTAGTTTTCTGTCTGTATAAATCTAAGTAATAATTCCTGCATCTCTGACTCATTTCAAGTACAAGCATTTCTAGATGCTGTTTAAGGTCATTTTCCTCTGGGCTATGCTTATAATTTATTCCCATTTTTTTCTCTTTATTCTGATTTTCTGTTAGTTACTCTAAACATTCACAGGTGCCATGGATATTCCTATTAAGACATGTTTTTTTTTTCCAAGTGTACTGTTATACTTCTCTTAAAACAAATGTTGCCAATAACAACCACATAGCTAATTGCATTTAAAGGTGGGGGGGGGAGTACAACTAATCAAAAAGCTGCAGGCGTTTAAAGCACATAGTCAAGAAAATGTCTGCCAGAATTTCCTCCAAAGAAGGAGAAATATCACTCAATTATTTTTCCTTCACAGTGCACATTATTGGCACGCTAACATTGGTGCGAGGGGAAGAAGTTAGGGTAGCTCAGCCAATACAAGACAATGTTGGCTTGATCCTTTTTTGGTCCCTTTCTCCCATTGGCTCTACTTGAGACATTCATAGTAAACCAAGTCTTCTTCCTAACTGTAGCTCTATGATCTTCTTTTAGGGACTATACATTTCTAGTTTTCACTGTTGGCTGTTTTTCTTTGAATGATCATTGTAATTAATTGCTGATTTTCTTATCACTGAGCTATTCTTTTAAGACCAACAGCAATGTTTATCTATATTTTCATTAGAATGGACCAATATAATGACCACTTCTGAGTGTACTGAGAGGATGGGAAGCTGCACACATCTGCTTTAGTTCCCAAGTCAGTAATTCTGCTGCCCTAGATGTGATGAAATCCCTATAGAAGCTCCCTCCCGCCCAAATTTTTTTAATGAACCAAATTTTTCATCAATTTCATCCTTCCAGTTAATTAGCATGTTACATTTGCAACTGTAATCTATAGCCTTTAGTATTCTAAAATATAGATTTAACAATTATAGCCCTTTTATCCAAATTATTTTGCCAACTTATAAAGGATATGGATGTTTTCTATGGGTCCAGAAATGGATAAGAAAACTCAAAATTAGAAATCTATCCAAATGCTCATTACTTTTAACCTAGGACAACTAGAAATTAACATTAATTAAGTAGACATATCACTTTCCCACCAAATTCAAATTGATACTGTTTCAATATGGTTGGCTGCTTTAAAGGTGTAGAATTACATTTTTAATGATGTGATCACAGATAATTCCATCCATGACACACAGCCAAATGTCATGCTGGTAATACTGACAAAATAGATTTAGCACTGGACATCACATATGTTCTTCCAAAACAATTTTACTATTAGCTCAAACTAGCCAAAAATGATAAACATGTTTTGATATTTGGAAAACTGTATTTAACCACAATGAACATTAATTTAGATAATGTGGTAAAACACACATAACAGAGTGACCAGCACATAGAAGGTGCAGACTAAATGTCAGCTGACCCAGAATTGGAATCCGAATGAACAGTATGTCCTACAAAATAGTCCTCCTAGAAACACACTGATGAATGAGTCAATAATGGTACCATTAAACCTGATTCCACTCTATGCTGGACTTGTCCTTTAAAAACTAAAACCTGATTTAGCCGCCACCAGGATTAAAATCTTTCAGTAAGCCTGTGGTTGTCTATGTTATGGCAGAAAAAAACATGGCCTTTGGAGTCAGACATACCTACTTCACATTCCTTTTTCACTACTTACTGTGTGATTCTGGACAAGTTGCTTAACCTTTGTGAACCTTACTTTCCTGATCTGTGAAATGGAGAATCCAATTCTTACCTCAGAAGGCTGTCATGATGATGACATGAATAATGTATACAAAGCTCTAGTCATATCCTAGCACATTCAAACTAGACTTGTTAGTTATTTGTGTGCTCCTGTCACCCATAGGATCAATACAAGTAGGCCCTTCAGCACCTGATTCTCATGCAAGGCATTCTCCCATACTTTCTGCTCCTGAATTACCGTGCTGAGCTGCTCTTTCATGCCTCCCTCATTGGTTCACATTTCCTCTGCCTGGAATGTCTTTTTCTGCTACCCTGGCCTTTTCTTACTCCTCCTCCTTCTTTTTAAAGATTACAACAAGTTTTTAATCATTTCTTTGTGAAATTTTTAAACATAGTTTTTATTTTTATGTAAGTTATATATGTACTATCGTTTAAAGAACCAAATCATTCTATAAGTCTGGTTATGAAAACAGCACTTGTTAACTCCCACCGCTATTGCCCCCTCACCAGAGACACTTGCTTTCTTTAGTTGATTAAAACAAAAAATATTTACCCTCCATATTTTTAAAAAAATGCTAATGTCACCAGCTCTTATTTTATTTTAGTTTGATTTCTATGCCCCCTGCTTTACTGAGATATACATGTTAATTTCATACATATTTACATTGCAAAATAATTACCACCTTAGCAATAGCTACCACCTCCATCCTGTCGCATAGTAACCATTTCATTTTTGTGGTGACAACATTTAAGATCTACTTTCTCAGCAACTTTCAAATATAATATTAGCTATAGTCACCATAAGATCCCCAGAACTTCTTGATCTTAGAACTGGAAGTTTGTACTCTTTGACCCATATCTGCATTTCCCCCCCACCCCTCCCCTACCCCCTGGTAACCATGCCCTCCTCCACTTCCCTGGCACTCCTATTCTTCTTGAGGTCAACTCTTCTATGAAGCTTTTCATGACACCTCTAGATGTAGTAACTCCATTCTCAATGCTCTCATAGTATTTTTTTTAGGATTTTTCTCTTTGCATTCTCATCGTTTATATGGCTACTTCTCTCAAGAGAATTTTAGTTCCTTGAAAGCAGAATGAGGCTTTAAAAATATCTTCATATTTTCAGCCTCTAATCTTTCATACAGTTAGTGCTTAACAAATTTTGTTTGAACTGAAATTTTTTTATAAAGTTCAAATTAAGTAAAAATATAAAAGCAACCATTACTCTCATTTATCCAATTAGCAAGCACGGTTTTTAAAGTGTAGACTACCTAGTACCACTGAGAATACAGTTACAGGAACTCTCATAACAATGTTAATAGGGGGGAAATCACAACTTTTCTAGACAAGAATTAGAAAGAGACTTACAAATATTCATAACCTTTGATGTAGTAATGCTAGTTGTTGTAAACTGTCTTTAAGAGAAAGCCTGAAAGAGAAAGCGTTTGGGGGCCAAAGAAAATCATCAAGTTTTATAAAGTGACAAAAAGATGACATAACCTGGATGACCAGAGAAAAGGGAATGATTCAAAACTTTAGTGCAACGATGTGCATGATAATTACATAGGCACAAATATGAAATTCATGACAACTTTTTAATAACAGAAAAATACTTGTGACTTCTTTCATGTTAAGTGAAAAATCATCACATGAAAGTTTATATATAATTTGATCTTGACTGTATAATGTCTTTTGTTTTAATAACCTCTTTCTAAATGAAAAGAAACTCCTTAACTCTGAATAGTACCCCCATCATCACTCACATGCTCATTATGCATTTCATAGAGAATAATTGCTGGGACTTATGGTGAGCTGATAGCTAACAAAGAAGGAAATGAACCTTCCTTGTTATATATATATAGTGAGATTTTCTGAAGCAGCACCTCCCCATCCCCCCACACACACATGTGCACACAAATCATTGGATGTGCTCAGGGTTCTGAATAAATGAACTACCCAAGAGGCACACAGGTTGTTTTAAATCTGTCTTCTTCCATAAGACCCAAATAAATATCTGACTTGTGTTATTCAAATTCTCAATCTATTCAAATATGTTCCGTCCTCCACCTTGGCGAAAAGGAACTCATCAAACACACAAGGATGGGATAGGTACACGTTTGTGTCATTTAAATAGTGACTAGTCTCCCAAGTCACATAAAGTAAAGCTGGTGAAAAGTTTCATTCATCTACACATGGTCAGAAAGCATGAAACAAAGTAAAGATGAATAAAAAGCCCAGAGACTCTGAACTATTCTGGCTAAAATATATACAACCACATATACACACACAATCTGGTCAAAGGTCCTTCAACTTTTCCAATGCCTTGTGATCATTTATGAAATAAGGGAAAGGAAAGTAAAAATGGTTACGAATACCAATACTAAGAGGTAATACCTTGCATACCGGATATTCTCTCAAATACACACACACACACACACACACACACACACATTTGGCTAAATAAATATATGTCTGGCTATTCTAGATCAGGGGTTGGCCAACTACTGCACAAAGGCCAGATCTGACTCGGGGCCTGTTTCTGTACAAGCTAAGAATGTGTTTTATATTTATAAGTGTGTGTGTGGGGGAATTGAAAGAATAATACTTTGTGACACACAAAAATTGTATGAAATTCAAATTTCAGTGTCCACAAGTCAAGTTTTATTGGAGCACGGCCAGGCCCTGTCATGGACATATTGCCCATGGCTGCTTTTGCACTAGAGTGGCAGAGCTCAGTCCTGTGACAGGGACTCTATGTGGTCTGCACAGCTTAAAATACTTAATGTCTGGCTCTTTGTGGAAAAAGTTTGCTGACCTGTTTTCTATATTTTTTATTGAGTTGTAACTGACATATGACATCACTGTATTAGTTCAAGGTGTACAACACAATGCTTTGATATACAGTTGACCCTTGAACAACACAGGGGTTAGGAACACTATCTCTTCCACCCCTACACACAGTCAGAAATCCATTTATAAAGAAAATAAGAAAAAAATCCATTTATAATTTTTACTCCCCCAAAATTTTACTAATAGCATACCACCGTTGAGCCGAAACATAAACAGTCGATTATCATAAATTTTGTATATGTATTATACTATATTTTTACAATAGAGTAAGCAAGAGAGAAGAATGTTATTAAGAAAATCATAAGAGAAAGCACATTTACATGTTTACTGAAAAAATCCACTTATAAGTGGATTTACACAGTTCAAACCTGTGTTGTCCATGGGTCAATTATATGTATATATTGCAAAAATGATTACCACAATACGTTTAGTTAACATCTAACACCTTACATAGTTACAATTTTTTCTTGTGGATGATGACAACTTTTAAGATCTACTCTCTTAGCAACTTTCAACTACACAATGCACTATTATAAACCATAGTCACCATGCTGTACATCACATCCCCAGGACTTGCCTATCTTACAGCTGGAAGTTTGCACCTTTTGACCGCCTTTACTCCTTTTACCCACTCCCCACCCCCCCCCACCTCTGGCAACCACTGCTTTTTCTAGTTTAATAAAAACACTCTCTTGGGAGAGACATCAGCAATTTCCTAGTCTAGATCTCTCGTGAGGCTATGGGAACGAAGAGAAAACAAAACTGATTGACCATGTATCAGGTCTCTGGTTTCTGGTTCCTCTATAATCACAATGCAACTGGGTTTCTTTGAAATTACTATTTCTACCCTTCTGGGGGTAAGGTGTACATGGTAAATTCCATACGGTGAGTTTACTATACAAGTTTATTCTGCCAAAGGCATCAATAGAATAATTATTTAACAGAACTAAAACAAGCATTTTTTTATAGAGTTTGCACAATACCACAGTTAGGATCAAGGCACCCTGGCAAATTTTTTTTTATAAAGTTCAAATTAAGTAAAAATATAAAAGCAACAGATATATGCAGAAACTTCAAGTCAGGTCTATAAGCTAGTCAGTGTAAGAGAAAAACATCAGCCAGTATAAAAGCAATAGGAAACTCAATCTTTTTTTTTTTTTTTTTTTTTTTAATATATTTTATTGATATTTCACAGAGAGGAAGGGAGAGAGATAGAGAGCTAGAAACATCGATGAGAGAGAAACATCGATCAGCTGCCTCCTGCACACCTCCCACTGGGGATGTGCCCGCAACCAAGGTACATGCCCTTGACCGGAATCGAACCCGGGACCCTTCAGTCCGCAGGCCGACACTCTATCCACTGAGCCAAACCGGTTTCGGCGGAAACTCAATCTTAATGGCCAAATTATCACTTTTCAAAATAACACAGAGTGCTCCAAATCAAATTCTCCAGTATCTCACCTATACTTCCTTTTGGATTTTTCTAAAGCTCTAAAAATTGACAAAGAAATATCTTATATAATTGATCTATTTGTAGTTAACATGGGCTTTATTATACTACTCTAATACATTCCAGGAAGCTGTCAATATACATCCCAGTGTCACACACACACGCGAGCGCACATACACATTTCATTCTCATAACCACTCTATGAGATATATCCTGTTCTCATTCCAATTTCACATAAGAAAGATTACATTTCCTCAAGGTCATATGCCTAGTAAGTGGCAGAGCCAGTCTTTGAAGTCATGTAGTCTGGTCTGTGCTCTTAACCCATGTGCTCTGTCTCTCAGGAATAAGTAGAGGCAAGTTTTAGTTAAGCAGCATTTCCAAGTATGGGAAGTACAAACTGAACCTGGTACCTGAAGTTCTTTCAAGCCCTTAATTGAACACATAGTTCTTTAATGCCTATTAAAGGCACAACATTACAATAGCCAAGGACAAGGCACACAAGAGAAGCAAAGCACTGTCCGGGCCCTCATGGAGCCTGTCATTTTGTAGGGAGGTTAAGAAAGCACATAGAAGAATGCATAAATTGATGAGGGTTATCAGTCAGGTTTTACCGCACTGAAGAGTGAGTAGGAAGTAAGGGTATTTACAAGGGGAGAGGGGTAAGGTATTCCTTGAAAAGTGGCTGTAAATGAAGCAACAGTTCCCATCTTCTCAGTCATGATGAGGAAAGATGATCTTCTGAGCCAATGGAGAATGGACTCGGGTGCTTAAGGAGAACAAACAGTTTAGAACTGCTTTTGTGGGGAAAACGTGAGGATTAGAGTTAAATGGAAAGTTATCCTGACTCCATTAGGAGGCTAAGTTTAGAATCATGGGATAGTGGACCCCATCAGGTGGACTGTGTGACTTTGGTAATCTGTGTAGGAACTGAAACGGGAATAGAACAGGAATAGAAGGGCATGAATGACAGGAGGTTAAAGGAGTGAGGGCTTGAGAAAACACAAGGAAATAAGAATTATACAGACCTAGACAGTGAGTGCTTAAAATGTACAGGTCAGGTGATATGGTGAATGCAGCTGGAGGGGAACTAAGGGGTTGAAAGAAAAGGGCAAAGTTAAGTTAGAATGAGGCCAACAGACAGGCTCCAGAGGCAAGGGCTGTGTGAGAATGGCTGTGGGTAGAAAGGCACATTGGAAATCCTGGAGGTATCCATATTCTATGTGATGAGAAAGTCTATTTTGAAAAAATACGTTTTTATTGATTTCAGAAAGAATGAGAGGGAAAGAGAGATAGAAACGTCAATGATGAGAGAGAATCACTAATCGGCTGCCTCCTGTCAGAGTGCCCCCAGCATCAGTCAACATCTTACATCCAGTGAAGTAACGTAAAAAGCCTCCTGCACGCCCCCACTGGGGATGGAGCCCGCAATCGGGGTATGTGCCCTGACCGGGAATTGAACCGTGACCTCCAGATTCATGGGTCGATGACCAACCACTGAGCAACACCAGCAGGGTGACAATGTCTATTTTTTACATGCATATGGGGGAGCTCTAATAGAGAGAAAAATTCATGCTGATGGACTGGAGGCCAAGGAACTCGAGGCCAAGCTATAGAATAGAACTCACTTTCAATGGTGGAGTTATCAACATTCATCTCCCATTTACTACTAAATAAACATATTTATTTCTCAGATTTTGTAATGCTTCTGTGTTTTTGTAATTTTCTTCCTTGGAGGATGTTTTTGTTTTGCTTCTTGTTTTGATCGAGGGTTATGTTTAGAAGGGAGGAGGAGGAGAAGTATGAGGAAGAAGGTATGATTAGCATAAGGTGAAAGTCAGATTTTAGCAGAACAGTATTTTATGATCCTCAGAAGGAATGCAGATTGAAAAAAAAAATAACCTGCATTTTTGTTCAGAGTAACAGGCATGCAAATATTTGGAATAATTTTCCCATATTTTCAAAGTACATAATATAAAAATAATTAGTAATTCTTTTCAAAATGAGAATGAAGTGTTCCTGTAAAAATATTTTTTAGCTATTTAAATTACATTGAAGTTATATGTTACCTAGAGACACCAGCATATTTTTAGTTTTTAACACGGCACTATAAAATTGAAGGCTTTTTCTTTTTTAAAAACATTTTTATAAGTATCATAGAGCTATGGTAAATTATTCTTAATTATAGACATACTGTTTACTTACCATATTTACTTGTAAATGGCCACAGTTTTCAGACATGAGTACATAATGGTAAAACACACACACACACACAAAAAACAAAACACACACACACACACACAAAAAAAACAAAAAACCCAGTACATCCAGATGTTAAGAGATGAGTGAACTATTTCCCTAGTGCAATCCACATATGTTTTGTAAGACAATTAACTCTCCTTGGCATCTGGAGAATACCAATAAGAACCCTTTCAAGAGTAATTTACTCAAAAAGCTGGGAAGAATTAGTATGCCTCAAAATGTGTCCAAAAGAGTCCAGTAAACAGTCACTTCACACCTCTGACCTATCGTATGTAAGACTCTAGAAATGGATTTTTACTCAGTAAAGTGGAGAGAAAATCCATCATGTTCTTTTGGGATTTGTTTTGATGAAATTCTGTTTCACTTACAGGTGACTTCAGGAAATGTATAATAAACGTGGAATGGCACAATAACAACAAAAAGAAAGTTTGTCTTGGAATCAGAAGTCCTGAGTCCCACTTACTTCCTATATGACGAAATGCTTAACCCTCTGTGAGTATCTATATTCTCACCTGAAAACAAGAATAATCCACCTGCCTTGCTAACCTCGTAGGGTGGTTATAAAGATAAAAATGAGTTGGGAAAACTCATTATAAATAGTGTTTTTGACCTGGAAAACCTTGAGTTGATGGTATTAAAAATGTGGTTAAAGAGAGATTGTGCTGGACAGAAGGATGGGGCCAAAACAGCTCCAAATCTCTGTATCTTTTAAGCTTCTATGTATAAAAGTCATACTTAGAAAGCAAGGTACAGTATATGGGCTAGATTTTTCATGGGAAAATTCAGGAATGCCTCTATTCTACAGCTGGGATACTTGTATTCAAGTTCTATCAACTCATAACAATAATTATGGTTAATTTTAGACTCATAGTATGTAATATGAAATTCCTAAGTACCTTTATTGTGATATCTATGAAGATTCCCTATCTTTTATTTGAAAAGAAATGACTACCTCTCAGAGAAAAATTATTTGAGGCCAATACTATAACACTGCTTCAACTCCAAATACAGATCTCTTTGTTGTATACTAGTAAAGCAATGGACTCTTCTTCCTCTGCTTCATCTGCTGCCTTTTATGCTTCTTCTCACCATCTAGATGGGAGCATTCCCAAGACCCTCTGCTTTTTTCTCTAAACTCTTTATTCTAATGCATTGTTTTTACATCAAGGCTTTTGTTATTATACAGAAGATGAGGATTCACAAATCTCTATATTCAAGTCCCAACCTCTTTGAAAGTCTTCTATTCTCTTACACAAGCCAATTAAACACATCCAATTGTGTGTTCCATGTCTTCAGAGGCAACATATCCAAACCTGAGCAACCACTTTCCCCAGAAACCAACATCTATATCTCATTATCCTGCTTTCCACAATGGTACCACCGTTCTTTCAGCTGGCATTGCTTAAAACCACATAGTTTTTACTCTTTATCCTTTTTATTAACCACATCCAGCCAGTCATCAATTCTCATCAAAAGTCATTTTCAGAATGCCTTTTAGCATCCGCTTTGCCTTGCCATGGCAACTGCCACTTTTCTGAAGCCACATCACCTACAGGTTAGACGACTGCATCTGGTCACACACTGAATCTATCACACAAAAACCTTCAGGAGAAAAAAAATTCTTCTTAGAACACTGATGTCACCATATCACTCTTTGATCCTATGAGTTAAAATTAAACCCTTCAATTACATCTGAAGTCCCAAAAGCTACCATAGGTTACAGAATGCAATTAGAAACTAATGAACATGACTAATATCTTGAACGCAAATCAAGACATTTTTAGGATAGAATGCATTAAAGTAATACAAATTAATAGGAGACTGCAGTGCAATCTCAAATATAAAAATAGTTATAATCTCCATGGTGGACATAAAATGAAATTGCTTTTGTAAATTTCATACCACAGCCTTATTGTCTTTGGGAATTAAAAATACACCAGTGTCCTTTGGGTAAACATATAGGCTCTGCTATACATAGATGGACAATGGTGCATCCATTTTACGTGTTATGTTACTGCTTTCTTTCAGTGGTGAGGTTTATAAGCTACAATTTAAATAAATGCTTTACATATGCATATCACATTTCATGCAATATCGCTCACTGATCTAGCAAAGACCAGCTCTCAGGTACATTTTTAGCATGACATAAACAGAGAAATCTCAATTTTCCCAAGACAATCTTGTTATATTGCATTTCTACAGTTTCCTCTTTGCAAATTGTTACTAGTGTCACCCTTTAATGAGCAGCAAGGTACAGAGATTTTAATTTCATTTGAGATTTTATTCATTTAGGGGGAAAAGTTCTCTCTATTACTTTTCAAAAATAGAAAAACTGTGTCTTATTTACATAATTGTAAACTGCTCATTTTCTTTTCTCCATTAACAGAATATTGCTGCCTAATAAAGGGTATGATCTTAGAAAGAAAAAAGTGAGCAAACCCTAATGAGTAGTACTAGAACAAGTGAAGTTGGAAAATACTTCCTTTTTGTTTGTCTTACCATGCATTGGCAGATTTCATTTTCCACGTGAGTTCTCCCTTTACAAAAAAAGTATTTTCAAATTTTTCACCACAAATACAGAATCCAGCATATGACCCCAATCATTTTAAGACTCATGACCTCATATTATTTGCAATCAAAGTTTAAATATTAGGCAGGAAAATTAACATTCTCCCCACCCTGAGATTTGTTTCATGCATTTGCTGAATTTTCTTATAAAAATTCCAGGACAAGAGTTAATAATTAAATAGTTTAAGAATTTAAACATTTGTCTCAAAATAAGTTTGATATTTGACAACTGGATCTCAATTTTACAGTCACTTTAATTTAATTATGCCTTATAATTAAATAACCTGAAAGCAACCAATGGGTTTGGCTTCTTGATTATCGCCTCTTCTTGAGGGATCTGAAGAATCTCCCTCTTTTGCTATATTATTCACTAACACCTGTAACTTTGACTTTTTAAGATTTGGAATAAACTAAGACCTGATTGAAATGTCTTTCAAAACTTTTTCTTAGCTCAAGTCAACATGATTAATTCTTTTGCAATCATTTTATTAGAGAAACTAGAGGCCCAGTGCATGAAATTCGTGCACGAGGGGTGTGTCCCTCAGCCCAGCCTGCACCCTCTCCAATCTGGGACACCTCCAGGGATGTCTGACTGCCCAGTAGGATCGGGCCTAAACGGGCAGTCGGACATCCCTCTCACAATCCAGGACTGCTGGCTCCCAACTGCTCACCTGCCTGCCTTCCTGATTGCCCCTAACCGCTTCTGCCTGCCAGCCTGATCACCCCCTAACCACTCCCCTGCCAGCCTGATTGATGCCTAACTGCTTCCCTGCCAGCCTGTTAGCCCCTAACTACCCTCCCCTGCAGGCCTGGTCACCCCTAACTGACCTCCCCTGGAAGCCTGGTCCCTCCCAACTACCCTCCCCTGCTGGCCTGATTGCCCACAACTACCCTCCCATGCAGACCAGGCTCTCTCCTGCTGGCCATCTTGTGGCGGCCATCTTGAGTCCACATAGGGGCAGTCATTTTTGACCACATGGGGGCAGCCATCTTGTGTGTTGGAGTGATGATCAATTTGCATATTATTCTTTTATTAGATAGGATAGAGGCCTGGTGCATGGGTGGGGGCTGGCTGGTTTGCCCTGAAGGGTGTCCCGAATCACGGTGGGGGTTCCCTTGGGGCCGAGGCCTGTGGTGGTTTGCAGGCTGGCCATGCCCCCTGGCAACCCAAGCAGAGGCCCTGGTATCTGGGATTTATTTATCTTCTATAATTGAAACTTTGTAGCCTTGAGCGGAGCCAAGCCTCCTGCTTTCTCCGTGGCCACAGCCATTTTTGTTGGGATTTATTTATCTTCTATAATTGAAACTTTGTAGCGTTAAGCGGAGGCCAAGGCAGGCCAGGGCTGCGGGAGCTTGGCTTCTTCCATCAATGAGGGCTCCTGCTCTCTCCAGCTCTGTGGCTGCCACCATTTTGGTTGGGATTTATTTATCTTCTATAATTGAAACTTTGTAGCCTTGAGTGGAGGCCTAGGCCGCCAGGGAAGGTGGAAAGCTTGGCTTCCTAAATTGCCAGGGAAACCTAAGCCTCCTGCTCTCTCCGTGGCCGCAGCCAACTTTGTTGGGTTAATTTGCATACTCACTCCGATTGGCTTGTGGGTGTGGCCTGTGGGTGTAGTGGAGGTACAGTCAATTTGCATATTACTCTTTTATTAGATAGGATTATATTCCTGCAAACTTCTTGAAGGTACTTCTTGCTGGGACTGGCAAAATGCATCACACATAGTAAGATTAAATAAATATTGGGTGAAATTAACAAGCCTGTTACCATCCGACAGCCTGTTTGTTAGCAAATAATAAACTACATCAAGTCCCAAATAATAAATGAACAGAGTGGGGGAAATATCCTTAGTTATTCCTATATCATGTTTCCTACAATGCCTCAATAATTTTGTAAGCCTTTTTCTGTGCTCAGAATGCTTCAATACCAAAAATACCTAAGGTATTTTTTAATTCTGATCATATTAGGTGACTAAAAAGATATACATTTTAATATTAACATATTATTTTCTATATTTTTATGGTATACTCATATACATTAAATGTGACCATTAGTATATATATATAAACATATATATATATATACATATATATATATATACACACACACACACACACACATATATATATATATGTATATATATATATATATATATATATACACAGACACACACATATATATTTATATGGATTAATATCCTTCATGGAATTTTAAATATAAACATAATGGTTGAACCATATGAAACTGCCAGTTTTGTAGGTCAATATATCCATGTCACGGTATATATGATAGAACAAGCTATAATCCATCCTAAAATGCAGAATACTTTTGACTTCATTGACTACCTGAATATTTACATTACATGCTTATAAACATATATTCATTCTGCACCTTCCAGGAACAAATCTTAGCATGGTTCTAATTATATTATGTAACTAGTGGCCCGGTGCACAAAATTTGTGCACATTAAAAGGGGATTAATTAGAGGAAATATTTTAATATTGCTATCTGCCCTTTCTCTATAATATAAGTGTCATAGATGAAAGAAAGTTAGTAAAATGTATATTAAAATCTTCCTCCTGTCAGAGTCTGGGGCGCACCATGGGACCCAGAGTGAAGTCCCCGCCCACCTACGTGCGCCTCAAAATCGCACGAGACCCAGACCCAGACGCACCCCCCCCCCTTGGGCTAGATCCAGGCCCGGCCGGTCCCACCCTTGTCAAGCCCCACTGGGCGGGGGGGTGCAGCCTCAGGTCCCCCAGCCTGGGCCGGGGCGGGGGGCGCACCTTGAGGTCCCTCGTCAAGCCCTGCTGGGTGGGGGTGCGGTCTGAGGTCCCCTGTCAAGCCCTGCCAGGCAGGGGTGTGGCCTCAGGTCCCCTGTCAAGCCCCGCTGGGTGGGGGGCGTGGCCTGACGTCCCCCATCAATCCCTGCTGGGTGGGGGGCATGGCCTGAGGTCCCTTGGCCTGGCACCAGGGTGGGTGGCATGGCCTGAGGTCCCCCGGCCTGGCACCAAGGCGGGGGCGGCCTGAGGTCCCCCAGCATGGTGCCAAGGCAGGGGGCATGGCCTGAGGTCCCTTGGCCTGGCACCAGGGTGGGGGGTGTGCCCTGAGGTCCCCTGTCAAGCCCCATGGGGGCTGGGGGGAGCAGCCTTAGGTCCCTGCTAATTACTTGTTAAGGCTCGTTATGGGAACTCAGCCTCCACTGTGGGTGCAACCATCTTATGTTATGGAAATCCCGCCTCCGCTGTGGGCGCAGCCATCTTATGTTATGGAAAACCCCGCCTCCACTGTGGGCGCCACCGTCTTTGTGGTGGAGTGACGGTCAATTTGCATATTCCCTCTTTATTATATAGGATTCCTAACATAATATTTATTTTTATAGTCTTACATTTTATCAACAATTTTCCAATTGACAGAGGAAAGACCATTCCATTGATAACACCAATGGACTTGCCAAGTTATCTTGAGCCATTCTTTTATTCAATTACTAGAGTGTTGGTGCACGAAATTCATGCACTGGTGGGGGTGTCCCTCAGCCCGGCCTGCACCCTCTCGCAGTCCGGGACCCCTTGGGGGATGTCTGCCTGCTGGCTTAGGCCCAATCCCCAGCTAGGAGTCAGACATCCCTCTTGCAGTCTGGGACCCCTTGCTCCTTACTGCCCGCCTGCAGCAGAGACAGGAAAGGCTCCCGCCACCACCGTTGTGCTCGCCAGCCGTGAGCCTGGCTTCTGGCTGAGCTCTGTTTCCCCTGTGGGAGAACACTGATCACCAGGGGGCAGCTCCTGCATTGAGTGTCTGCCCCCTGGTGGTCAGTGCACATCATAGTGGACGGTCATTCCACGGGTTGTTCTGCCATTCGGTCGATTTGCATATTGGGGTTTTATTATATAGGATTAGACACTAGAGGCCATCCGTGCACCAGTGGGGTCCCTCGGCCTGGCCTGCACCCTCTCGTAATCCAGGACCCCTCAGGGGACATGTCGGAGAGCCAGTTTTGGCCCCATCCCCACAGGCCAGGCCGAGGGACCCCACCGCTGCACAGGCACTAGCCTCTAGTATGCATATAAGATCTTTAATTAATTTCTTTCTGCCCTCCCTCCTCCCCTCCCCATTGCCCTCTGAGATTCATCAGTCTGTTCCATTTTTCCATGCCTGTGGTTTCCACTCCTACATTGAGTGTCTGCCCCCTGGGTGGTCAGTGCGTGTCATAGCTACCAGCTGGTCGGGTCGACCAGTCAGTGGGTCGGTGGGTTGGCCAGTCACTAAGGCTTTTATATATATAGATGAGTAAACATTCTGAGATTGGTACCATAATTACACTTTTAGCTCTTCTATCTCTTAGTTCCTAGAAAATATATAATCTGCCCTGTACCCTGTAAGCATTTGAGTCTCTTTTATTGCTCTCTAAGTGTTTCTTATCTATAAACCCTATCTCTTCAATAAGAATGTAAGTTCCTCTAGAGCAGAGACATCACATTTTTCTCATAGGATCTACCATTGGCCCCACTGGAAAGCTCTGTTTATCTCTGATGTTAGAATTGAGTTTACATCAAAATTATCCTCAGTCTACCATTAGATTCTCCTTTGCAGATAGTCTGTGGGCTACTGTATACTATTCAGAATAAAGAGAAACAAGACAGAAGCCTTCAGGTTTTATTGGTTAGTTTGTTTTATACCTTAACTGGGTAAAAAGACAACAGCCTATGGGAGTTGAGTTTGTCTTGGGGGAAGGGCATGTTCAAGGCAGAACACACAATGGCCCATTTTTACTGTATTAAGTAAGGATAGAAAATGATGGACTTAGAATATGAAGTTAACATTTCTAGTAAATATGAGGGAGCAGCAATAAAGTTTTTAATACAATAGACATGATTAGGAAAGATAATTAGAAAAATCAGGCAAGGTCAATTAATCAGAGTTCAGTTAAAGTAGGTGTTCACAAAACATGATGCACATCTTAAATATTTTAACCGAAAAAGTATAAATAATATTCCTTTGCAAGTCTTTTTCATGTAGAGCTAAGATATTCTGTTTGAGTTAGGATCCTCTGATTGGCTCTCAGCAGAGATTTGTTTGCATATAACCAACTCACAAAATACACTATCACCTCTAGATTGGTTTCTAGATTTAAGTTTCTAGAACTTAAATACATTCATGAAGCAATCTGAGTAAAGAAAGCTTTTGGAATCTGTATCCTATTGTTTAAGAATGCTTGCCTACATCTGACTGAAGGACACATTTAAAATGATTTTATGAAGCATTTCTGAAGTATTCAACAGTGTTTTCATGAAAAATGGCATATACTTTTATTTTAAACACTATTTTGTAGTTCACACAATATTTAACTGAAGGACATAATTTCACTAACAAGTACAACTGGCATATACAAGAGGCTTGGAGAATAAGCACAACAGAGTCATGCAAATGCGAGATCTCAAATGGTAAGAGAAGAAGCATCAGGGTGTCCTTGAGAAGAGCCTAGTAGCTGCGAGCAGTCAGAGTGTCCCCAGCATCACTCAACACCTTACATCCAGTGAAGTGTCAGCACTGATTTCTCAGGCAACTTGGTTTCGATGAGGTAAAGAGAAGTTCTACCATAAAGGTGAGAGAATGACAGAACCTAGAAAGAGATGCATCCTTTGGGAAGCCCTTACTGAGATCATTTTCGATTCTCAGAATATTCAAATATTTTGAACTGGGAAGTATAGGACAGGTATCCTTCTAAAAGAATGTCTCACATAAGAATTAAGATACCGCTGATGTTGGAGCTTATCTAATATTAGAAAATCTATTCCTCTGTCAAATATATTTATTAAAAAACTAAGAGAGAACATATCATCTTTCCCTTAAAAGACATACTAGTTCACCTGGAAATAATTTACTGCATTCATGAACACATAACAAAATTCAAGGGTGTAAAAACAATGCATAAACAAAGCATGCCTGCTTAACAATCTTCCCCTCAAGAATGAAAGAAGAAAATGAGTTTGTTGTTAGATTTGCACACAATTAGGGAGAAGTAGGATCATTAGAGGCAGTTTATGGATGGGCCTCATTGTTCTCAGTCCATAAGTGAAACCGTTTTGCTTCTAATGACCATAATCCCCTCCTTAATCTTGACAGTGCTAAATTACAGTTGGATATGTAATGATCTCAATATTTCCCTTAGTTTATTAAAGCATAAAAAGATTAAGGCAATACTAAGTGAGCTGATGATAGTTAAAGAAAGACCACATCATAATTTTACTATGCGGTGATTAGGGAGACTGGCATTTGTCACTGTAGTTGAATTGAAAACCTTGAAATGCTGAAAACCGGTATTTTCAGAAACTGACAACTGACTATTAAGGGAAGAGTACAACCCAAATAAATTAACTACCGTTATGTATTTATTGTTAATAATGGTCTAACTTGATCAGGAAATGAGTACGTGCTATTCCACTTGACATTCAAGACTAATCTATCCTTAAGTTTTATTTCACTTCAACTAAAATGGATAACAGTTACAGTCTCCAATAATTGTCTTTACTTTGAGATGAACCCACCATCTGTTTCTGAACAACAACAATAAGAACAACAAAAACCCCAAACCAAAAACTTTCAGAAACATGTAGCTGCTGCTTCCTGAATTGCTGATGCTGAAATTCTTCTATCCATACCTATATCCATATCCTGCAGGTCAAAACTACTAAACTGTGAGAAGTTGAGTGCTGGCTTAAAGTTGTTCATAAATACTCAGGCACAATTAATTTAATTCAATAGAAATATAGGTTTTTCTGCATCTCAGTAAAAGTTTATAAATATCAATTACCCTACATGTTTTAGTAATTAGAAAACATACTATCAACTATTTTCTACCTCAAAATGTGGTGGCAGGCTAAAACATTTTTTAAAAAGCAACCATAAGTTCATATAAGTCAATGTGAATCACTCCTATATGAGAAAATAAGAGAAACACTAGTGGGATGAAATGTAGGATAAAAGACTTGTAAATGAATCTATAACTAGTAAGAGGCCATTGAGCTAAACCATCTAGAAATTAGAGTAAAAAACTAACCATATGTATAATAATAAAATGTCTTCATTTAAAATAGCAAACCCAAAAGAAGAAAAATTCACTTTGGACCCAGAACTAAAGAAAACTCAAGGACAAGAGCAAAACTAAGATTGTTTTTTCCCTTTAACAAAACAAAACCACAAAACAAAGTATAATCTCCAGAGAATTCTCTCAGAATTCAGGAGTCACATGATATTAACATTGGTTATTTTAAGCTTGTAAACAAATAAAGACAGATATGACCATTACGCCTTCCTTTAAAATATTATTCCACAATATTAAATATGTTAATGTGAATTTAGTAGAAATCCAAGAGGTGATTCATATTTAACATGTGTTCTTATCATTAAAAATCAACTTTAATTTCTATAAATGGGTTAATGTACTTTCTTTGGAAACATTTTATCATTCATGAACATATGTTTTTCTATTCAATAAAGTAGACTTTCCTTTTATTTTTAAGTACCAAAACAAACAAACAAACAAACAAAAAATGAAGGAACAAGCTTGGATGTGGTTCAGATGATTCTCAAAAACGATGTTCGCTTCAGTGTAATACTATGAGATTTGCTACAGAAATGTAAATAACACTTTGATACTGTTAGAATAACTTCATCTAAATATACATTCTTTGGTACAAAGCCCAATTCAATTTTTACCTCAGTTAAAATGAACTAAACATTTAAAAAAAATAAAGACATGGACATTTAATAGCAATCATTGGTGCATTTTATAGAGTTATTTCATTATAATCTAAAAACTGTCTCAGAAAGGGAAAAGGCCCAATCATTTTATTAAATTGTGGTAGAAGTTTTAGACTGTTACTTCGGACAAAATTTTGAACGAGAAATTTCAGTGACCATCCTAAGAATTAATTCCTTTACTTTAAAACAAAATGCACATTATTTAGCTGTCTCTCTGTTGTATCAGACATTTTTGTGTATAGCAGAGTTAGCTCTGAGTAGATGTTTAACAAACAAAACTTTGGTTAATAAATTACAAAACAGCCAACCCTCTCAGAGAACTTCTATGGAGACAAATCTCAACACCTGTGCAAACAATATTTTTAATTGAGCTAGATTCTCTGGATGTTTGGGAAATTGTATTTCATCTTTATTTAGCTGCAAGATGAAATATACATGCACAAGGTTTATAATTTATTATTTATTCTACCTAAACTCAACATAAGGAATAAAAAAATATATAGATGAGGCTGAACCATACCAAATTGATATTTTATAATTCAAAAATGGTTGAGTATCAGCAATTGCGCATGGTTTGACCTAATACAATATGTGTTTGCTTCAACCATGCCATATGGCTGAAAACCTCAAATCAATGCACTAGGCATATCCTCTAAGGGCACTTTAGGCTTTGGAAATGGCAGTAACATTTGCTGGATTTGTTTTCACGGAAAAATAAGACCTTAGTCAAGGACCTATTTCAACTTAAATTAGGCCATTTCCTTTTTCTGTTTTAATGGCAACCAGAATTTCAACTAAAGAGACCAGCAAATGCTCACATGAGTCCTACCACTAAACTAAGACTCAGAAAATAAAATCCATTGAACTTATTTTTAACAGTATTTGCTTCTGCTATATAAATAGATTGTATGGCAAAGCTATTTATAATTGTGTGTGTGTGTGTGTGTGTGTGTGAATATCAGCATTGTTACATGCATTATTATTTATAATATACATACACTTATACACTTATATCATCATCATCATCATCATCAGAGTTGTTACATGTACTAATTATTAGCCACCTGGAGACCAAGAACAGTGAACACCTTTTTCTATGTATCAGTAGATTAATTGCAATACACACAGCATTTAGACAATGTAAGGAAAATAATGCTTTTATAGAAACTGTTTGCAATAGGGAAGGGAAGCTATCTGGTGACAGCAAATGACTAAGGTTTGAGGCCACAAGCCATGAAGTAGAGTTATGAAACATTCAGATATTGGCACAGCTTGTTAGCACATCTACCTCTTTGTAACCATGCCAACAGTGCCATGGAGCACCTCTCTTCCCAGCTACCATCTGCTCCCACACTACCTCCCCTGCTCTCAACTCATCCCCATTGTCCGAGCCCCGCCCACTTCCCCTCCCATTTCCGTCATTCCACTGGAACTCCACTATCAGTGTACTGGGGGAGCAGACAGAACAACAGCAGTGTTATCAGTAAACCCACATCTGCAGGTTGTTGCTCTATTTGCTCTCAAGAACCAAGTTAAGTTATGACATTAAAGGTCATCTTAGATTTCTTTTTTTTTCCCTTCTAAAATATGTAAGCACTGCCAAGGTCAGCCTAAAAAGAGGGCTTGTCAGAATGAAGTTTCTGTGCATTCAGGTTTTCTCAAAACAGAACGTCCACTTGTCTAGCAGGGAAGTACAAGTGTAGGAATCCTAGGAGTAAGGCCTGAGCTGAACCACCTATAACAAAGGATAGCAAAGGAAATCACATTTTGACAGAAGGTGAGTTGCATCTGGGTAGGAGGAAAATGCATTATATAACAAATGTGGCTTGACAATAAATATGGGTGCAATTTTCTACACCCAGTGTTTATTCTGCAAACAATCTCAAAATATAAACTGCCCTCCCTTCCTACTACCCTGAAAGGAATATATTCCTGAGAATTTATTGAATACTGCTATGATTTTGCATGCCTGTTGAGAGACCTATTTTCAGTTTTAGCTTGTCCTTGCCAATCTTCTAAGTGGTCTATAATTCTCAACGATGAGTATTTTGCAGACGGTAAATCTAATCATTCTGACATCTATAAAGGATATTTAGTTGGTGAGCAAGATGAAAAATGATGGTGCAGAAATATAAAGTCTATCTTGGGATAATAAGGCTACAGCTATGGGTAAGCATATACCTTTGCCAGGGTAGTTTCTCTTTAGAGCTCTACTTCCATTTATGTTTTATTAATATTTTTTAAAAAGCTTATATAACTAGTATATGTATATTTGCTCATATTTATTCAATGTATTTCATTATAATTTTAGCTGTGAATCCCTAACAATAAAAAATGGATCTAAGATTTGATTAAAAAAGTGACAACAATACCACTTATAAGCCCTATCAGCCCTGGCCGGTGTAGCTCAGTGGTTAAGCATCATCCCCTGCACCAAATGGTTACTGGTTTGATTCCCAGTCAGGGCACAAGCCCAGGTTGCAGGTTTGATCTGCAGATGGGAGAAAACAGCATTTTAAAAGTGGTGCTCTAGAGAGTAGAATGGTGGTTACCAAAGCTGGGGGTGGGAGAATTGGGGAGATACTGGTTAGAGGGTACAAACTTCCAATTAGAGAAAATGAGTAAGTTCTGGCGATCTAATACACAGCATTGTGATTATAGTTAACAATATTCTACTATATACTTGAAAATTGCTAAGAGTGTAGATCTGAAATGTTTTCATTTCAAAAAAGAAATGGTAATTATATGACATGATGGAGGTGTTCACTAACACTATAGTGGTAACCACATTGCAACATGTAAATGATCAGATTATCACATTGTATACCTTAAACTTACATAATGATATACCAACTGCATCTTTAAAAAGGTAAAAAAAATTGGAAAGTAAATAATAATAAAAGAAGATTTGTTAATTGAGGGCTAATAGTATCTGTGTTGGTATCATGTCATGCCTTGCTAAGAAACACTATACATAAAGTCTCTCAAATAAATCTACCAGTTCTCAGACTGATCCAGCTATTGGTTAAAAATTCTTTCAACAGATGAATCCAGTGAATAAGGATCTCACACTATCAGAAAGGGGTAAATCACCACACAAATAACAGAAAATAATATAACTTTGGTCTCAAAGTTTGATTGCTGAAGCTATTGCATCAATTTCATACTTATATCTTCAGAGACAAAACACTGTAAAGTGTGTGAAATGAAATAAATGAAAATAAACTACAGATTTTCCTTACTGTCAACTGGATATATGTGTTCTATTTAAGTGTATGAATCATGTGAATATATGCATGTGCATCTGCAGAGTAAATATACTTTCCCCCCACTGGGACTGTAATTAACTTAGGCAGCAGAAACTAGTAGCTACAATAGCACATTCAAGGGGCCAAACCCCCATTATTTATCTAACAGATTTTAATATAAAATATGGGAGTTCACACACTATCTTATGGCCCTTTGCTGTGCAATCTCGTGGCTAAAAGGGTACGTGAAGGCCTGTTGGATAAATGACACAAGACTCAGTGGAGGATTTCTCTCTTTAGCCTTCATCTTTAATGATAACATGGCTGATGGTGAGCTAATAACTTGATTCCCATTTCTCTTTTCCACAGACAATGATATGATTCACTGCACAGAGCTCCCCATGGTGAGAACTAGAAATTAACAGTTTTTGAAACAACCGGAACCTATTTCCCTCTTAGTGTACATGAATGATTCATATTACTGTTAATAACAGTTGAATTCTTGCATGACTAGGGGAGAAAAATCTCATGTGAGATGTTGACCCAACTAAGTAAAAGGTTTTAAAGCAATCAACTGCTAAGATTCAATGAAACAAAAACCACCTAATATCCAAGAAAACCATATTACAACCATCCTGAGAGGAAGAACAGTAGGCTCCTGTCTCTTAGAAGGAGACGGATTTAATGAGATCATTATATTTCTCTGTGCACATCCTAAACCTACTCATCAGTTGGTGTGCTAGTACATAGACACTGAACATTGGAGATTCGTTTTTAAGGCTAAACCAACTCCATCGTTTTCATTGCTGGAGTCTCAAAAATTTGAACAAGGTTAAGCATGTCTTATCTAAACTGTGCTTATTACTGTAGGAAAAAAAAAACTTAAAAAACTCAAGAAAAACAGAAACCCAATATCCAAGTTTAAATATACATCTTAAAATTTAAGATTAAAAAAAAATAAGTTTCTAGAAAAGTCATAAAAAACATGTTATATTCAAATTCTACAATTAATATAGTTTGGTCTATGGAATGTAAAAATAGAAAACTGGCCTTTTACTTATAAAGTAGCATAGATAGCATTCCAAACTCCTACAACTAGCTATTCCCTAGTAGTCTATGGATGTTAGATCCCTTCATGATTCCATTTCTCTGCACAAGCAATTCTCGGTGCTTTTACTGCTTCCCTTTTACTGGGCAATCTATTACTTGTCCTCTAATATCAAGATCAAAAGCCTGCACTAGGTAAACCTCTCTTGGACTTTAACAGACAGAGGTGGTTGTTATGTCCATTGTACTCCACAGCATCGAGGTTGATATTGGGACAATATGAGTTAACATGCTGTGCTGTAATGTACTTGCTTAGATATTTACTTTTCTTACTACAGTATGGGATTCGGGATGGCAGGCACTACACTGTGTTTATCTTTGTATCATTAAGGTGTCTGATATATAGATGTTTAATAACTGTTTATTGAATGAATTGGTTAAAATGAAAATAAAACAACTTTAACAAATTGATTCTCTACAGTAAATGAAGAGTACATTTACATATTGCCTAAGTATAACCCTTTACTAATATTTAATTTAGTTAAGAGTTATTGGAAACATTTTTTAAAGATGCAAACCAATATTTGCTGCATATCATAGCATCTGTTAATGCAAAGCAAAATTCTAAAATATGACATATAATAGTATTTAGATGGCTTTGGTAACTAAGAGCAATTTGATAGAAAATTAAAGAACTGGCTTAGTTGTTAGTCTTGATGATATTAACACCTTAATGCCAAACAGTGTGCATATTTTAACATTTCAATAAAAATGCATTTCTTAATTTTGAGAGCAAGTGAAAACAGAAGCACTCTTAAGAGAGTATGAAGAGTAGCATAGAAAGGGGGTGGGGCATAAGAAGAAGGAAAAAAGTCTTACCTCCTTTGGAGAAATCAACACATGATCATGTTTTCAACTAAAGCTAGAGCCTGAAATATGTCTATTATTTCATTATTTTAACACATTCTCATTTCGTATCTTAGTAATTAGTTTCAGGTTGCCTTATTAAAGTTCATATACTGCAAGAACAGAAAACCTTGTGCAATGCCTTTCTCTATAGTGAAGGTGATTTCTATAGAGAACAGAACATTGCTTTATTATCAAATTTCATGTGAATTCCAAATTTAAAAAAAAAATTCTAAACATCAACCAAAACTGCATTTGCCACACATTTCAACCATTCCTGTACAGAATACACACAAAACTAATCATAATAATCCTATATAATAAAGAGGTAATATGCAAATTGACCATCACTCCAACACACAAGATGGCCACCACAAGATGGCCAGCAGGGGAGGGCAGTTGTGGGCGATCAGGCCAGCAGGGGAGGGCAGTTGGGAGGGACCAGGCCTGCAGGGGAGGGCAGTTGTGGGCAATCAGGCCTGCAGGGGAGGGCAGTTAGGGGTGACCAGGCTGGCAGGGGAGGGCAATTGGGAGCAATCAGGCCGGCAGGGGAGGGCAGTTGGGGGTGACCAGGCCGGCAGGGGAGGGCAGTTAGGGGCAATCGGGCTGTCAGGGGAACAATTAGGCATCCATCAGGCTGGCAGGGGAGTGGTTAAGGGGCGATCAGGCTGGCAAGGGGGGCAGTTAGGGACAATCAGGCAGGCAGGAAGGCAAGCAATTGGGAGCCAGCAGTCCTGGATTGTGAGAGGGATGTCCGATTGCCCAGTGGGATCAGGCATAAATGGGCAGTCGGACATCCCTCGAGGGGTCCCAGATTGGAGAGGGTGCAGGCTGGGCTGAGGGACACCCCCCCCCCCCCGCCATGCACCGGGCCTCTAGTGGTTGTATAATGTTGAAAATAACCAAATATTTCTGTCTACTATGTAATCAATGACTTCTTACTTACAACTTTAAAATGTTACATATATTATATGCTCCTGTAGATTATCTCATTTAATTTTAGTGACAACTTCAATTAAGCAAATGTGATATTATAGGTATTTTATAGGAGTTGACTTAAATTGGGTGATGTTATAAACATGCCTAATATCACACAACCATTCACTTGTAGAGCTGGGACTCAGAGTCAGGTCCTGTGACTCTAAATCCTGTATACTCCACCTCATACCCAACTACCCAACATTGCTTTCCTCATTAATAACCCACATTTAAAAAAAAAGATTCATACTATTTAATACAACACAGGTTACCTTTATTTATTTTTAATGAGAGAGGGAAAAAATAGAATCTTGCTTAAGCTAACCTTAAAATATAAAAAAAATAGACTAGGTCGTTTAAACAAGACGAAATAAAAATCAAGGCTCCCTACCCATGCAGCTAATGATTTAAGCAAAACCCCAAACTAAATGCTCTAACATACCTTTTTTGAATAACCTAAAATATAGAGAATCAAGAACACTATTTATTATAATACATGCCAGAAATACAGAGTGATAATTTTCATTTGTCACACTGCTCACTCATCTTCTGACAGTTTTATCTGGACACAGGGCAAGTTTTCAAAATTTCAAATTTGATTAGGTAGCAAACTAACACAATTTACAAAGCAAAAACTTCATACCCAAGGCACTTTAGGCAACAGGGCATATTATGCTAGATGACACTACAGATTTGCACAGTGTTAGATGGCACAGGAGCTCTCTAATATGCTGTGTAAACACAGAGGAGATAAAGAATTCTACAAATTCTGGTATCAGAGGAACAGTACACAAGGGTGGAATTCACATGTTTTGAGTGTGCAGTATGGCAGTGGCTTGGTGGTAGGATGTAGGAGTCAGGACAAATATTCTGATGAAGATGGTAATCCCAACCCTAAGGAAGTATCCAGAAGTTGCATCCAATGATCAGCATAACCCAGAGGTAGGCAACATATTAATTCCTTGCTCACAAAGTGTTTTCAATTTGGTATACTGAAGGATTCACCTCCTTTCTCCACTTCTCACCCATACCAAACAACGAACATGTCCCTAATTTGACAACGCAAAATTCAGAAAAATACAATTGTTATGAGGTTGTTTTGTTGTGTTCTGGTACACATCTGTTCCATAAGGTAATAAAAACATCCACTGAGATATCCCGTTTACTGAAAATGGACAAAATATTACCCATTCATTCAACTCATTTTGTGTAACTCAAAAAATAAGAACATTGCTTTTTAAATGGAGCTAGGTGGAGGTATCTTATTTAATTAAGCAAATATGTTGTTCGTCCAAACAAGAAAAAATAGGATTAAACAAAATAAAATAACACCCATATTGCATAAATTTGTAGATTCACACTTTATGCTACTCTATTTTATGTCTGATTTTAATCTCTCTACCCCATGGGCCTATTTTAGCAAAATAATATTTCAGTTTGTCAAAGACAAAGTGCACTGTGCATTGATTTCACTGTCTTGTCCATTTCCTTTGCCAACAGGGACAGAACAAACTTTTAAGACAAGAGTGCTTCATAACAAGTCCAACCCAAAGTAGCTCCTGGCCTCATCAGAGTTTAATGAGACATTCAATCTAAGAAATAAATTAAATGACATTTTGGGATCATGCTTAGTGAAGCGGGTATCTACAGAAGCTCTAGATTGCAATCGTGTTCTTAAAATCTGTGGAGAATAGGGCAGGAGAATGTCATCAATCATTTGGGACAAAATGGCACTCTATGGAATAGAAACTGTTGAACCTCAGTAGCTCCTGGTCACAGTCATGGCCCAGAACTGGTTTCTTGTTACGTCAGTACCATAAAATAGTTTGCACATGTCTATGTTAATTCCATAAGTCAGTGTCTCATATTTTCCATAACTACATAAAAACAAACACTGTTTGTGAAACTCCAGAAGGAACAAAGCCAGGACAAATACAATGCTAGAAAAGTAAAGTAGAAAATAGTAAAATTTTCCTATAAAATAAATGAAATTCAGTTAAATGTGGCATGTCTAAAAGAAGTACTAAGAACTATTCTAGTTAAGAAGAAACTTCTGTTCAAATCATACCAAAAAGAGTGATAAGTGGTCCTAACAATAGGATGCAGTTAATAGTTCTGATAGAACTACAAACTCAATTGGCATCTATGATTCCAAATCAATAAGTTATTGCACTTAAAAATTAAGTGAGAATAAAGGAAACAACTTTTTACAAATAAAAACATACTGTCATACTTGCAATTCTTAATTAGATTTTTGAAAATTATAATCATATAAGTACAATGGAACAAAGAATAGGAAAACATTTAGAGCAAATATGTGTTAAAGAATTCATAAGAAGAGATCCAAGATGGCAACACAGTAGGTAGAAGCTACATTTACCTCCTCTCAGGACCAAATTGGAATTACAACTAAAACATAGTGCAATCAACCTGAATAAACAACTGAAGACTAGCTGAATAGAAGTATTATAACCAAGGATTCACAGAAGAAGCCACATCAAGAATGGTAGGAAGGGCAGAGACACAGAAAGGGCTGGCTCTACTCTGACGGGCAGTGGCTAAGATTCTGGAGGAATATCTCAGCTGCAAAGGTTCCTGCTGAGAAGCATGGGGTCTCAACCCTAAGCTAGGTTCCACAACCCATATCACCAGAGCTGGGAAGAGGTGCCTACCTAACATTTGGCTATGAAAAGCAGAGGGTTTCTGTCTACCAAGGAAATACAGGAGTTGGTTAGAGACACAGTTACTCTTTTAAAGGGCCAATGCACAAATTTTCTTTTGCAGCCACTTACCCTGAGCTCTGGCTGTAAAAGGGTGGAATGGTCAAGAGTTGCATGAAGACAGACTGAGGGTTGGGTCTCAGGGGAGAGAGCTGAAGAGCCAACTGCCAGGATCCCTGTGTGTTGAGTCATTCTCCCAAAGACCAGACACAATCTTTCTGGAATGGAGCCCTCCTCTCCATGAGGCATTAGCCTAAGGAAACCAATATCCCTATAGACTCCCTGTAGCCCCACCCTGCAGAGGTAGCACCCTGCTGAGGAATCAGCTGCCAGGTCTGGGCAGACTCAGGAGATGTCTATCAGTGAATGAATTGTGTGGTTTTAAGGCAGGGGGCCATTCCTCCCACTTTCCCATGAATCTGACTGGTGTTTCCCCCTCATAGGAGATCCACTAGCCCCTCTCTCCAGATTCCCGGCAGCTGCCCACTCCTGACTCCTAGTGGCTCTGCCCTACCAAGGTCTGAGCAGAATCCGGGGCAGACTGAGTTGTGTGGCTCTAAGACAGGGGCCATTTTTCCATCACACACCCAAGAGGTACAGAGCTCTCCCTTCACATACTCAAATTTTGGTCTGTTTGAGCCTGATAAACTCTGCTGCCCTCACCCTGATGACTTCGAGACCCTGAACCTCCATAAAGTTATATAAGCACCCAGCAGGTGGCAGCTAGACTTGATATACTCGGGAACTTCTGCTGAGCGGCCTGAGACCCAGCACTGACACCGAGTTTGAACCTGTATCAGTTGGGTGAATACCACTCACCCCAACCTGGTGACTCACTGAGAACTTACCTCATGTAATTCAAGTATCGTCAGGTGCTCTTTCAGTGATTGAGCATAATAGACAGCCAAATGTGGAAAAAAGCTGAGGCAGATCTCAAGGTGCCTTGGTACTTTTACTAACTGACTCCTGCACCCAGTGCTGGTAAAAGCTGGCCTTAATGAGCATCTTGGTCCTTCCTGCATATAGCGAGGCCCAGCAGAGGCAGTCACAAACTGTGTATCTCATTGTCAGTCCAAACAGGTTGCCCAGGGCCAGTCACAGGCAACATCTGATATTGGCCTGCACACACACAGGCCAATAAAAATCAAGACTCAATTACAACAGGATGGCCCACATAACCCCTGTAAGGGACATTCTTAGAGCACTCAGCTCAGATGATCAAGGAGACTATGTCACTGGGTCTTATAGGACAAATACCACATAAGGCCACCCCACTAAGACTGTGAGTCATAGTATATCTATCTACTACATAGAAATAAACACAAACAGGCAGCCAAAATGGGGAGACATAGAAACATGCCCCAAATGAAAGAACAGGATAAATCTACAGGGAAAAAAAAAGCTAAATGACATGCACGTAAGCAACTTACCAGATATATAGATCAAAAAAATGGTTATAAGGATGCTCAAGGAACTTAGTGAGAATTTCAACAAAGAGATAGAAGGCATAAAATGACATAGAAACCATAGAAAAGAACCAGTCAGAAATGCAGAATAGAATTCCAGTAATGAAGAATACACTAGAAGGAATAAACAGTAGGTCAGATGAAGCAGATGATTAAATCAATGATTTGGAAAACAAAGTAGCAAAAACACCCAATCAGACCAGCAAAAAAGAAAAAAAATTAATGGAACAGTTTAAGGGAACTTTGGTACAACCTCATAGGGGAACCAGAAGGTGAGGAAAAAGAGCAAGGGATTGAGAAGCTATTTGGAAATAATGACAGAAGACTTCCCTAATCTGGAGAAGGAAACAAACATACACATCCAGAAATCCCTAAAAATATGAACCCAAAGAGGCCACACCAAGACACATCATAATTTAAATGCCAATGGTTAAAGACAGAGAATCTTAAAAGCAGCAACAGAAAAGCAGTTAGTTACTTAAAAGGGAGTGCCCACACAACTATCAGCTGATTTCTCAAGAGAAATTTTGCAGGACAGAAGAGAGTGGCAAGAAATAGTCAAAATGATGAAAAGTAAGGACCTGTAACAAAGATTACTCTACAAAGTAAAGCTATCATTTAGAATTAAAGGACATATAAAGAGTTTCCCACCGAGACAACAAAAATTTGAAGGAGTTCATCACCACCAAGCAAGTATAACAAAAAATGTTAAAGGGTCTGCTTTAAGAAGAAAAAGAAAATATGAATAGCTCAGCCAGTGTGGCTCAGTGGCTGAGTGTTGACCTATGAACCAGGAGGTCATGGTCCGGTTGCAGTCTGGGCACATGCCCAAGTTGTGGGCTCAGTCCCCAGTGGGGGGCATTCAAGAGGCAGCCAATCAATAATTATCTCTTATAATTGATGTTTCTATCTCTTTCCCTCTCTCTTCTTCTCTGAAACCAATAAAATATATTAAAAATATGAATAATAAAGTGGAAATAAATACATACCTAGCAATAATTGAATCTAAAGAAAACAAAATAAGTGGACAGAGAACAGAAACAGACTCATAGATGCAGAGAAATTTTGAGAGTTGCCAGATGGCAAGGGAATTAGGAAGCTGAGTAAAAAAGGGGAAGGGATTAAGAAACACAAATTGGTAGTTACAGAATAGTCATTGCGATGTAAAGTACAGCATTTGGAATATAGTCAATAATATTCCATTAACTATGCATGGTGTTATATTGGTTACAAGTGATCTGGATGATCACTTAGTAAGGTATGTAATGTCTAATCACTGGTGTGTAAACTGAAACTGATATAATATTGTAAGTCAACTGTAATTGTAAAAAAAGAAAATGACTTAAATAAAAAAAAAATATTAGCAAACCAGACACAGCAATATACTAAAAAGATCATGCACCACGATCAAGTGGGATTCATTCTGGGGAGGCAAGGTTGGTACAATATCTGCAAATCAATAAACGTGATACATCAAAGAAACAAAATGAAGCTTAAAAATCACATATGATCTTATCAACAAATACAGAAAAGCTTTTGATAAAAACCAGCACCCATTTATGATAAAAGCTCAGCAAAGTATGAATAGAGGTAACATCCTCCAATGAAATAAAGGCCATATATGACAAACACATGGCCAACATCATACTCCATGGGGAAAAACTAAGTGTTTCCCTTAAGATCAGGAACAGGACGGGATATCTGCTTTAACCTCTTTTATTCAACATAGTACTGGAAGTCCTAGCCACAGCAATCAGACAAGAAGAAGAAATAGAAGGCATCCAAATTGGAAAGGAGGAAGTAAAACTCCCATTATTCACAGATGGCATGTGTTATATATAAAAAACCCTAAAGATTTGACCAAAAAACTAATAGATTTAATAAATGAATTCAGTAAAGTAGCAGGACACAAAATAAATATCCAGAAATCAGTTGCATTTTAATACACCAATAATGAACTATCAGAAAGTGAATTAAGAAAATAATAAAATACCTAGAAATATGTTTAACCAAGAATGTAAAAGACCTGTACTCAGAAATTTATAAGACACTGAAGAGAGAAAGTGACGATAATTCAACTAACTGGAACTATATACCGTGTTCATGGACAGAAGAATTAACATCATTAAAATGTCCATACTCTCCAAAGCAAACTATACACTCAACACAATTCATATCAAGACACCAATAGTGTATTTCACAGAACTAGAACAAATATGTTAAAAGTTTATATGGAAGCACAAAAAAAAACAAATAGCCACAGCAATCTTGAGAAAGAAGAACAAAGTTGGAGGTATCATGCTACCTGATATCAAACTATACTATAAAGCCATAGTAATCAAAACAGCATAGTACTGGCATAAAAACAGATATATATATAGATCAAGGAACAGAATAGAGAGTCCAGAAATAAACCCACACCTTGATGATCAATTAATATTTACCAAAGGAGGCCAGAACATACAAAGGTTTATAGTCTTTCAATAAATGGTACTAAGAAAATTGGAACAGTACATGCAAAAAAATGAAAACTAGGTCATCTTCCTATACCATATATAAGAATAAACTCAAAATGGACCAACGTATTAAATGTTACACCTGAAACCATAAAAATTTTATAAAACATAGGCAATAAAATCTCAGACATAATTCATAGCTATATTTTTTCTAATATATCTTCTCAGGTAAGGGAAACAAAAGAAAAAAATCAAATGGGACTACATCAAACTAAAAAGGTTTTGCAGATTAAAAACCATCAATAAGTGAAAAGACACTCCACTGTATGGAAGAACATATTTGCCAATTATACATCTCATAAGGGGTTAATATGCAAAAGTTATAAGGAACTTATAAAACAATACAAAAACAAACAAATAATCCTATTAAAAATGGGCAAAGGATCTGAATAGACACTTCTCTTAAGAAGACATACAGATGATCAATAGACATATGAAGAAATGCTCAATTTCACTAATCAACAGAGAGATAAGAATTAAAACCACAATGCTATATCACCTCACACATGTCAGAATGGCTACAATCAATCAACAAATAACACTTGTGGAGAAAAGGGAACCTTCATGCACTGTGTGGATGCAGATTGGTGCAGCCACTGTAGAAAGCAGTATGGTATTTGTTACCTCAACAAATTAAAAATGGACTGCCTTATGTAATTCCACTTCTAGAAATATATCCAAAGAAATCCAAAACACTAATTTGAAAGAATATATACACCCCTAAGTTCCTTGAAGTGATATTTACAATAACCAACATTTGGAAGCAGCCCAAGTGTCCATCAGTAGATGAGTGGATAAAATAGCTATGGCACATTTACACAGTGGAATAGTACTCGGCTGTGAAAAGAATGAAATCTCACCTTTCATGACAGCATGGATGGACCTGAGAGTATGATGCTAAGTGAAATAAGCCAGTCAGAGAAAGACAAGTACCATATGATTTCACTTATATGTGGAATTCAATGAACAAAATAAACTAAGAAACAAAATAGAAACAGACTCATAGATACAGAGAACAGACCTGTCAGAGTGGAGGGGGGCTGGGCATCTGGGTGAAAAAGGTGAAGAGATTAAGTAAAGAAAAAAAATCCCTCACAGACAACAGTATGGTCATTTTCACAGGGAAAGGGAGTCGGGGGAGGTAGAAGAGGGTAAAGAGGGGATAAATGGCAATGGAAAGAGACTTGGGGTAGTGAACATACAATATAATATACAGATGATGTATTATAATTGTACAGTTGAAACCTATACAATTTTATTAAGCAATGTCACCACAATAAATTAAAAAAAAGAATTCATGGAAAAAAGAGGAAAACACTTGACCTCAATGATCAAAGCAGAAAAGTGATTAAGTTAATTTTATTTTATTTTTTTAAAATAAATCTTTATTCAGATTATTACAATTATTTCTCCTTTTTCCCCCCATAGCTCCCCTCCACCCATTTCCCACCCCACCTTCTGCCCTTACCTCCCCCCCACTGTCCTCATCCATAGGTGTATGATTTTTGTTCATTCTCTTCATGAACCCCCCATACCCCTTTCCCCCTGAGAATTATCAGTCCACTCCCTATCTATGCCCCTGATTCTATTATATTCACCAGATTATTCTGTTCCTCAGGTTTTTAATTCACTTGATTTTTAGATTCACTTGTTGATAGATATGTATTTGTTGCTCATAATTTTTCTCTTTACTTTTTTCTTCTTCCTCTTCTTTAAGAATACCTTTCAGCATTTCATATAATACTGGTTTGGTGGTGATGAACTCCTTCAGCTTTTTCTTATCTGTGAAGCTCTTTATCTGCCCTTCAATTCTGAATGATAGCTTTGCTGGGTAGAGTAATCTTGTTTGTAGGTTCTTGCTATTCATCACATTGAAAATTTCTTGCCACTCCCGTCTGGCCTGCATAGTTTCTGTTGAGAAGTCAGCTGACAGTCGTATGGGTGCTCCCTTGTAGGTAACTAACTGTTTTTCTCTTGCTGCTTTTAATATTCTCTCTTTGTCTTTTGCTCTTGGCATTTTAATTATGATGTGTCTTGGTGTGGTCCTCTTTGGATTCCTTTTGTTTGGGGTTCTGTGTGCTTCCTGGACTTGTAAGTCTATTTCTTTCACCAGGTGGGGGAAGATTTCGGTCATTATTTCTTCAAATAGGTTTTCAGTATCTTGCTCTCTCTCTTCTTCTGGCACCCCCATAATTCTGATGTTGGTACACTTGAAGTTGTCCCAGAGTCTTCTTACATTATCTTCAACTTTTTGGATTTTTTTTTTTTGCTTTTTGCTTTTTCGGTTGAGTGTTTTTTGCTTCTTTGTATTTCAATTCTTTGACTTGATTCTTGTGTTCCTCTATTCTGTTTCTGGGTCTCTGTATAATATTTTTTATTTCAGTCAGTGTATGTTTAATTTCTAGTTGGTCCTTTTTCATATCTTCGAGGGTCTCGTTATATTTATCGGCCTTTTCTAGGATATTCTTAAAAAGTCTTATAACCGTGGTTTTGAATTCTATATCCAGTCGTTTGTTTTCCTCCATTTCTTTCGTTTGTGATCTGATTCTTTGACCCCGCATTTTCACTGATTCCCTGAGTTGGTAAGGTAGATATTTGTGCTAGGTTTCCAATATGGCCCAGTGGGTCTGCTTCCCCAGTTAACCTGAGGTGGACACTCTTGGTGCACCCCTTTGTGGACTGTGTGTACAGCCTTGTTGTAATTAAGTCTTTATTGTTGTTGGTATCACTGGGAAGAATTGATCTCCAGGCCAGTTGGCTGTAAGTATCAGCTGTGTCTATGCTGGGAGAAGTTCGGTGCTGGAGACAGCCTTATAGGATTAGACTTGCTAAATTGCAATAGCCTCTGTGCTCATCTTGGATGGGGTGGAGTCTCAGTCTTGGCTTCCTGTCAGCCTTGCCCTTGCACGCATGTGCGCTTTCAGTCCTCCCCTTCCCCGGCTCCTGAGTCTCCGCCTGAGAGTCCAGACTCCCCCCGCAAGAGCGTGGGTCCCCAGGGGCTCGCCTGGAACTGGGGTTCACTGCAGTCAGAACTGGGGCTCAGTGCAGTCAGAATCCTCTGACTCCCTTCCACTAGGGAAAGCCTGTGGCAACTTCCGCAGCCTTTGTGCGCACTGGCGCGCGCGCACATGCGCACTTTCAGTCCTCCGCCTTCCCCGGCTCCCGAGTCTCTGCCCGAGAGTCCAGACTCCCCCCACAAGAGCGTGGGTCCCCAGGGGCTCGCCTAGAACTGGGGTTCACTGCAGTCAGAACTAGGGCTCAGTGGAGTCAGGATCCTCTGACTCCCTTCCACTAGGGAAAGCCTGTGGCAACCTCCGCAGCCTTTGTGCGCACTGGCCCGCGTGCGCCTTCAGACTTCTGCCTTTCCCAGCTCCCGAGTCTCCGCCCGAGAGTCCAGACTCCCCCCGTAAGAGCGTGGGTCCCCAGGGGTTCGCCCGGAACTGGGGTTCAGTGCAGTCAGAACTGGGGTTCAGTGCGGTCGGAGGCTTCCTTCCCCCTTCCGCCAGAGAAAGTCAGCCAGGCTCTCAGCCGCCCTTCCTCTCTGCGCGCACAAAGCCCCTTTGCTGTACCTCCAATTCTCTGTGAGCTATTCTCTTTCCTTCTAGTTGTAGAATTTTCACTCAGCCAGCTTTCCTGTGGTTCTGGATGGTGTCCGTTCTGTCTTTTATTTGTAGTTTTGAAATTGTTGTGCGAGGCAGCAGTTTAGGTGTTTACCTATGCCGCCATCTTGGTTTCTCCTCAGTGATTAAGTTAATTTTAAAAAATGGGAAGATATACTCATAGTCAAAGGAATTTAAATTACAACAAAAGAGATTACCACTCTATATTTATTGGCATAATTTTTTAAAAGTCTTTTTATTTCTACACTTATACTGACTTTGTGTTCATTTATTTTCATTACCAGATGTCTCAATCCCTCTTTGAAAGTAAGAATACAATAAATAGATAAAAACTAGTAGTGTTTTTGAGGTTGTGGTGAAACTCAAATATATTTATTCCCAATGATTGTATACACTGATACAATCATCCTGGAAGACAAGTTTTCTAGAATATTCAAGAGCAGAAATAGGCACAACTAAAGGAAATAATAAAATCAAAGGAAGTTATATATAGTTTAAAATAGGAAATAATAGTTATTTTTAATGGTGAAAGGTACATTAAGTGAAATAAGTCAGTCAGAGATATACAAATACCATATGATTTTACTATATGTGGAACTGAAAAACAAATTAAACAAACAAAACAGAAACAAACTCATGAATACAGAGAACGTTTTGATGGTTGCCTGATGGTTGCCAGATGGGAGGTGGTTTGGGGGAATGGGTGGAAAGGGGAAAGGGATTAAGGAGTATAAATTGTTAGTTATAAAAACAGTAACAGGGATATTAAGAACAAGATAGGGAATATAGTGAATAATATTGTAATAGTTGGTGCTGGGTGGGTACTAGACTTTCTAGTATTGGTGTGATCACTACATAAGTTATACAAATGTCTAATCACTATGTTGTACACCTGAAACTAATATAAAATTGTATTTCAACTGTAATTGAAAATATTTTAAATTATGTTTTCTAAAAAGATTAAGAGTTTTTTTTTTTGTGTCCTATAGCATAGTACTGATTTGATTAAGTTTGGCAAAGCAATTTGAATCAAGATCACGGAATAAAAATAATTATAAAAAAAAGATAGTATGACAGAAAGAATATCATGCTTTAAAAATATTAAGTGTAATAAATGCAAATAAAGACCATATAATTCTATAAACAAAGACTAGAAAAAAACATTTAAAATGGAAAGAAAAAACTGACTGATGTCTTAGATTCTTGAGAGTTGGAAAGTTAAAAACAACTTTTCATTTCCTTAATGTTATTTAAAAAATATATATATATATATATATATATATATATATATATATATACAATAAAAATTAATAGAATGCAAAGGCTTATATAATAATAGTCCACTTACTGTAATTCTGGGCCAACAGAATGAGCATCCTACTCAAAAGATACTTTTTGTAAGAACATTCATTAGAATATTGTATTATCTTTAAACACCCAGTAATTCTACACAGTTCTCCCTAAATATATATTGTCACAGAAAGCAGACAATTCTGCTCCTTGTATTTATATAGAATTCTGTCAAACATTCCTTTTTGGCAAAAGAAGCAAACGAAAGAAAAGCAACCTTTATCTCATAGCAGCTAATGTATTAATTTGATCCAAACTAATATGAAAACAGACTGAAATAAATTAAGCAAATTAAATTCCATTTGAAAGTAAAAAAATGTATGCTTACAATCTAAATAACAGAACTGGTGGACTCCTTGAGTTAATCCAGCCTCAGGCAGTTAAGTATATAATCAACATAAATGAATGGGTTTCTATTCTCTTTTTGAGCTCAAATAAGTTTTTGAAAACAAGGACTATATCTTGTTTACTATTATATTCTTATCACTTATTATATTGTTGATCACATAGTGAATTATGGGTGGATAGATGGATGAGTGGATGGGATATAAAGACTGCACCTAGGAAAAGACACCAGAATTTTTTTCATTTCCATGATGATTTGCCCTGAAACTAATATAATATTGTATGTCAACTGTAATTGAAAAAAATTTAAAAACAAAGAAAACAGAAATAAACCCATAGAGAGAACGTCTTTTGATGGTTGCCAGATTGGAGTTGGTTTGAGGGTTGGTGAAAAGGGGGAAGGGATTAAGGAATACAAATTGACCAAGGTCTTCCTTTTACATATTAAAACAAGAATTTCAGTAGGAAAATCACTGCTGCACATGGATTAGTCTACTAAATACATAGGTAATGACTGAGAGGCAATGCTTACTGAAAGCATTACCTTTGTGTCTCTCCTTAAAGTTTATTAATAAAATACTGGGCAGAAGGTAAGACAAATCTTACTATGTCAACTGGATATGTGGAAAAAATAGACAAATACTAATCTTACACTTCCTAGCTTTGTAACTTTGGGCATGTTACTTCTTAGTTTTCTCACCTATAAAATGGGATGAAAATGGTTCTTACCTCATAAGGTTATTGTAAGGATGAAATACATTCATATAAAGTACTTGGAATACCTCTGACATATACTACGCGTTCAATAAGTATGAACTGCTATCATCATGGCTATTTTTGTCATTATTATTGCTGTTTTAAAACTTCCAGTAGACAATCTAAAAAGATGCCCACAAGTGCTTTCTGAATGAGTACCTTTCAACTAACTTGGGTTTATATTATGTTTATAATGTTAAACTATTTTAATTGAACTTTGTATACAGTTACTAGTATAAGGTATCTATACTATATAACTGATTACATTTTTTGTAAATTGATATTTTCTTTAAAATGATTAAATTAAACATGCAAATGTCCAGTTTAGCTACCAATTTTGTCAAAAACACCAACAAAGATACTACCAACATGATAAAAGTTTTGGTTAGGAGCAGTGGCAACATTGAATAAAATGACAATAGTTTTGATTCATGGCTCAAAAGACTGACAGTGGTAAATACAAGGAGATAGTATGAAGATAACTGTAGATTACTAAGAGATACTGAGATGAGAATGAGGGAAATGCCAAATACAGAGCATGTTTAGAAAACATAGTCAAGGTAATCAGTAACAGAGACAGCAAAATAACTGCAAAATGGTATCATTCCTGCCAAGGATGCTTTTAATATGTCAGAAGTACCATCACACTGAGTAAGCCTGATTCATAGCATCTTAAAAACACTGCCTGACCCTTCAAAGGTATCACTCTCTTGATTTCTCTTTGTCAAACATACTACCTTAAAGTCACTAATCATTAAAAATTTGTTTTAACATAATCTCAGCAGAGTTTAAAATGGTTCAAATGCTAAGTGAATGTGTAATTATTGCTCAGCATTAGAGTAGATATGACTAAGATATATGGATATTCTAAATCAAGTATTTGAATATATGCATTATAAATGGCTCTATACATTTTGTAATGTATGATCCAAGGCTTTCAATGTGCCTATTTAGAAAAGATTTCATGATGCAAGTATCCATTTTCCTATTAAACTCCACAGTGAGTATGAAACAGCATTTTAGGACTCCATAGTAAGTACGCTCACAATCATTCCAATATTTAAATAAGTTGCTCTTTTTATAACATTTCATTTCCAGAAGTAGTCCAGAAGAGGCTGAGTTGAAGAATGCCAATAAAGTGGTGTATACTTTTATTATACCTGGTCTAGCTCTTTTTAAAGTAGGTAACCTTTAAAAAGTACTTAAGTCAAGAAAAGAAATAAATGTAAGAGACCATATATTCAGATTTCTTCATGGCTGAAAAAGCTTCAAAGAATTCAATTCCATAGAAATCAGAGTAAAAGCTAAAGCATTAAGCTGCTATTAATATCAGCATGGCCTAAAGAAGCCTTCCTTCGCCAGGCCCACCCAGCCCTGGTTCACATCAGACCTGGATACAGTGGTTGGTATGCTAAGGTCCCAGCTTCAGTGCTAAGAAGATTAATATTTCACAAGAACTAGAACATTCTGGAGATTAAAAAAAAAAAAAGAAAAAGAAGAAGATGGAAAAACAGACAATGCTTCAATAAAGGGGCAAGGGGCAGGATGTGAAGGAAGAAATATCCCTAGAACAAGCTTCCATAAATGTTTGCTTAGAAGACTGGAATGTAGAATTATGACACTAGTGAATATTAGTATCTATATATATGAAAAGGCTAATATGCTAAGTGTCCCTCTCACTGTCCGACTGGTCGCTATGACATGCACTGACCACGGGGGCGGTGGGGGCAGATGCCCAATGCAGGAGCTGCCATGATACACTGGCCATTTACAGAGAAATGGCAGAGTGGACCTGGCACTGACAAAGCAACACTCGGCTTCCTCCAAGTGGGACACAGGCCCCACCAGCACCCCAGAGCAACACCCCACCAAATCACAGCCAACACTGCTATGGTGCAAAATGCGATTCACAGCCCATCTTAACCCAGCCCAGCCCAGAAACAATGGCTGTGGACGCCAGGTAATGACGTCATGTAGCAACACCCAGCTTCCTCTCCCTAGCGACTAGCCTCCTTGCAGTTTCTTCAGCCCAGGAACATGACTTGCTTTATAGCCAGGTGCAAACATTTTACACTGTAACCAAATGTCTGTGAAGCATTTTCCTGTGCCTCATCTCATTTGAGCCTCACAGAAGTCCTGGAGTAGGTAGATAGGAGACTCAGTGGAATCCTGTTTTCTTTTCATTAGCCGGAAAACGGAGATTTAGAAAGCTTAGAAACTTGACCCAACCGAAAAGAAGTAAGAAATGGTGGACCTTGAAAATGACTTCAGGTTTTCTCACTGCACAGAATATAGTCAAACACTGCTGCAGTTAAATATTTTACCCTTTGTTCTCCCTGCATGATCAAAATAATAATCTGTTTCATGTTGATATTTACTGCTGTGCTGCTGACAATTACCTGAAAGAGAAGTTGGGGTGCTTCACTGGGCTGGGAAAAGTTTAGCTACATCAGAAAGCAGGTCTAATTAAGCAAGTTTATTCTATATCTATAAAAGGCTAAATTGACTTGTGCATGCGCGATACATATAAAGCTCTCGATGGCGCCACGTGTGTTTCGATCTATCATTGTCGATTGTGAATTTGGTTGACACTTCTATTATAGAGAAAGGGTGAATAGTGATATTTCTTCTAATTAATTTCCTTTCAATGTGCACGAATTCCTGCACCTGGCCTCTAGTAGATTATAAAGACACAAACACACACACATATGTGTGTATATATATATCTATATACACATATATATGTGTATATATCATATATATATATATATATATATATATAATATATATATATTAGTAGCCCTGCACACGAATCCGTATGCCAGTAGCTCGCCAGTAGCTCGCTGCCGCCCTCCTGTAGTTCTCCGCCCACTGCCCTGCCCTCCTGTAGCTCCTTCCCCCCCCACCGACTCCCCTTCATAGCTTGCTGCCCTGCCCTCTCCTGTAGCTCTCCGCCGCCCACTTGTAGCTTGCTGCCCCACCCTCCTGCTGACCCATGATCCAGTCATTACGCGGTCAGTCGTATTTGCATATTACATATTTATTATATAGGATAACACTGTGTATGCACATATACATATAGACATACATTCCACATGTATATATGGAATAAAAGCCATTTAAATGATTTAATGATTTAGCATGAGAAATCAAGTTATTTTATAAACTATATTATTAGTTTTTGTGCACACACACACATTTAATCACCCAAATAAAACCCCTATGGGGTGATGGTTTAGATCAAGGATGGCTGCCTATTATAAGGGGAGACTGCAAAACTAGATAAGGAAGAAATTCAGAGCACTGCCTTGCACCATAAACATGCTGACGACGAGGCTCTTTTCCTCCCACCTGCTGCCCATCCCAAAGCCACGCTCCCAACCACCTTATTCTATGCTTGTTAATTCTTCTTTCTACATTGGCTTCCCCTCACCTTTAATACATTTTTACCACAGCTCATATGACAACCTAATATATTTAAAATACAAAGAATATATCCTGCTTTCCTTTCTTAACAGACTTGCCAGGGATGGAAATATGAAATGAATGTGTTGGGAAATAACTGTAACTTTCTGATAAAATTGGGCTACATTGCTTAAACTGTGTAGGTAATGTTAAATATACTTGATTAAACCCATTAAATGCTCACTTGTCCATACTCAGCACTGCACTAACAGATAAAAATGTGGTAGCTGGTATGGACTGTTTACCTGAAGCACTTATAATTTTCATAGAATAAAAAGGTCACAAGAAACAATATAGTTAGGACATTGTTGATGATTCTGTAAACTCATATGGACATTTCACATAAGGATGACATTTATTCATTATAAATGCAAATCTATTAAGTACATATATGTACATACATATTCAAATTAAATAACTTATAGCTTCATACCCTATTTTTTCCTTTTCTTTTTTATTGTTTAATGTATTACATATGTCTCCTTTTTCCCTGATCGACCCCTCTGCAACTTTGTATCCTTTTTTTATGGGAAAGACTTTGTGACCATTTACAATACTGGACAATTTTAGCTTAAAAGAGATACTGAAATATTATATTCTTTATATACACACACATACATTGTATACACACACACGTGTGTGTGTGTGTGTGTGTGTGTGTGTGTGTGTGTGTGTGAATGTTATTTTCTTTTACCACCCCTCACTGATTTTATCACCATATTTTTGGTAAAACATAGTATCCTTAGGTTTTATATATATATGTATATATATATATAGAATCATCCAACAGTGTGTGTGTTTTTTTAACCATGAGATGAGCTTCTCAACATTCATGACACATGCACCAACACCATTCGCTCCCATTGTCTTTTGAGGAAACAACTGGTGGTCAGCTGATTCTCATTAATCTGACAGTCTCTCAGACTCAGTCCTATAGCTCTCTATCAGGGGTCCTCAAACTACAGCCCACGGGCCACATGCGGCCCGCCGAGGACATTTATCCGGCCCGCCGGGTGCCGCTGCCTGTCCTGCTTAGCAGCCGACTTGTCCCAGGCCTGCAGTGCGCATAGGAATTTGTTCATAGTATTTTTTTAAACTATAGTCCGGCCCTCCAACGGTCTGAGGGACAGTGAACTGGCCCCCTGTTTAAAAAGTTTGAGGACCCCTGCCGGGATGCAAACATAACTGGCTTGCTTCAGAATACTGAGTAGTTGTTTCTTTTCTATTTTTATTCAACTAGAAATACACAAGGCTTGGAAATACACAAAAGAATTAAATTTAGTTTTGAAAGAACCTGGTAAATGAAATAGCAAGTCCTTGACAGTCAACTTGATTGTGGTTAAGATCATTAATTGACCTGATCAAATCAAATTTAACTTAGGGAGGTGGCTAAATGAAGGGTAGCAATCATTAAGTAGAAGCTACTAATTCTGTAATCTGTATACATAAATATTGTCCTCCCCTACACCTGGTAAACAAAAGAACAGAAATAATGTCATCAATGGTAAGAAAACTTAAATATATTTTAAAATGTAGATATATCTCATTTCCTACTACAGAATTCTCTTGAAAAAAAGTTGGCTACTTAAATTTCTTAAACATTGAATCAATTGCTAGATACGTAAAGTTTATAAGTGTAACTTACACTGTAACTTTATAAGAAATGAATAAACACCCAAATGTTTCTCCTTTTTATGGACCTAGATTATTCTAATCAGACACATTCTTAAAATGAGGCATATATACAAATTTAAGCACATACATTTGGTGGGTATTAGGGAGTTTTGAAAAAATATATATTAAAAAAACCAATAATATGTAATTGGAAAAGGGAAATGAAATGGAAGTTAAATAGAAGTCTATTCCTTGCTTGGCTGCTGCATGCTCCCTCTATTTCCTCTCATTTGCTGAAGAAATATGCTTACTACCTAATTTATAAGTGTACAGTGAGGACAAATTATAGTATATTTCCCATGTGAAATGTTCTGAGTTAGATGTAACATTATTTGTATATCCATATACATATGTATATACACATGTAGACAAATCATAAATTGGAGAGTATACTTTATACCTGCCATATGTAATGCTACTCTAAAAAGTTTGTCCAATCCTGATATAATCCATCAATTTGCCTCATTATCAAATAATGGAAATAATGGAGTTAATTCATTATAATCAACTAGAGGCCCGGTGGACAAAATTCATGCATGGGGGGGTGTCCCTCAGCCCAGCCTGCACCCTCTCCAATCTAGGACCCCTCGAAGGCAGTCGGATATCCCTCTCACAATCCAGGACTGCTGGCTCCCAACTGTTCACCTGCCTGCCTTCCTGATTGCCCCTAACCGCTTCTGCCTGCCAGCCTGATCACCCCCTAACCACTCCCCTGCCAGCCTGATTGATGCATAACTGCTCCCCTGCCAGCATGTTTTCCCCTAACTGCCCTCCCCTGTAGGCCTGGTCACCCCTAACTGCCCTCCCTTGCAGGCCTGGTTCCCCCCCAACTGCTCTCCCCTGCAGGCCTGGCTCCCTCCCAACTGCCTTTCCCTGCAGGCCTGGTCGCCCCCAACTTCCCTCCTCTGCTGGCTTGGTCATCCCTAACTGCCCTCCCCTGCAGGCTTGATTGCCCCCAACTGCCCTCCTTTGAGGCCTGGTCCCTTCCAACTGCCCTCCCCTGCTGGCCTGATCACCCACAACTACCCTCCCTTGCAGGCCTGGTCCCTCCCAACTGCCCTCCCTTGCTGGCCATCTTGTGGTGGCCATCTTGTGTCCACATGGGGGTAGCCATCTTGTGTGTTGGAGTGATGGTGAATCTACATATTACTCTTTTATTAGATAGGATAGAGGCCTGGTGCATGGGTGGGGGCCAGCTGGTTTGCCCTGAAGGGTGTCCCGGATCAGGGTGGGGGTTCCCTTGGGGTGTGGGGCGGCCTGGCTAAGGGGCCTGTGGTGGTTTGCAGGCTGGCCATGCCCCCAGCGACCCAAGTGGAGGCCCTGGGATCTGGGGTTTATTTATCTTCTACAATTGAAACTTCGTAGCCTGGAGCGGAGCCAAGCCTTCTGCTCGCTGTGTGGCAGCAGCCATTTCTGTCGGGATTTATTTATCTTCTATAATTGAAACTTTGTAGCCTTAAGCGGTGGCCTGGGCCGGCCAGGGTGTGCGGAAAGCTTGGCTTCCTCCATCGCCGGGGGCAACCCTAGCCTCCTGCTCTTTCCAGCTCCCTTGCTGCCGCCATTTCAGTTTGGATTTATGTATCTTCTATCATTGAAACTTTGTAGCCTTGAGTGGAGGCCTAGGCCGGCAAGGGCAGGCGGAAAGCTTGGCTTCCTCCATCGCTGGGGAAACCCAAGCCTCCCTCCTGCTCTCTGTGGCCATAGCCATCTTGGTTGGGTTTATTTGCATATTCGCTCCTGAGTGGCTGGTGGGCGTGACTTGTGGGTGTGGCTTGTGGGTGTAAAGGAGTGATGGTTAATTTGCATATTACTCTTTTATTAGATAGGATGGAATGGGTCAAATATTTTCTTAAAAAGTTTTTCATTTGCACTTTCTCAATGAAAATCAGGTGTGCACCAGCTTCAAAAACATATTCTCAACATAGAAATCACCTTTTGAATCACTATGCATTGAAATCTGGCCCATTTTCAATATTTTAATCTTTTTGGGGAGAGTTATTTTTTTATTTCTTTATTGATTAAGGTATTACATATGTGCCCTTATCCCCCCAATGCCCCCCACCCCCACTACTCATGCCCTCACCCCCCTGTTGTCTGTGTCCATTGGTTAGGCTTATATGCATGCATACAAGTCCTTTGGTTGATCTCTCCCCCTTACCCTCACCCTCCCCTACCTTCCCTCTGAGGTTTGACGGTCTGATCAATGCTTCTCTGTCTCTGGATCTGTTTTTGTTCATCAGTTTATGTTGCTCATTATAGTCCATATATGAGTGATATATGTACCCCTATGTTCATAGCGGCACAATTCACCATAGCTAAGATTTAGAAACAGCCTAAGTGCCCATCAGCAGATGAGTGGATTAAAAAACTGTGGTACACTACACAATGGAATACTACACTTCAGTAAAAAAAAAAAAAAAAAAAAAAAAAAAAAAAAAAAAAAAAAAAAAGAAGTTGTTGGTGAAGGGAATAGTGAACATTTTCCTTTTTTTCTGTAACAAAAGTCCAGTACTAGCTCATAATTGAAGGATTTCTTGTTATTTCTTTCTTGGTAGTTCTACCACTTCTCTCTTTATTAACATTTGAAGACATTCATTTTGTGAATTTCACAACACAAGAACCATAGTTTCTTTCAACAAGTTTCTGTTAGTATCTGATGATATCCTAATGCCTACAATCTTCTGTTATATCCTGCTTAGCTTCAAAACAGATAAGATGGCAGTAATACAGAACTGAGTAAAAGGTGAAATGTAATACTGAAAATCCCCTTTTTATTGCTCTTTCTCCATGCACTGCAATATAACAAAGCTCCACACCCCCACACAGACATGCGTGTGTGCGCAGATTTCTCTATGTGTATGGCTATTACTCCAATTCTGAGTTCCAGATTCAATGAAGCCACCAAGATTTCCTGTCCTATGCAATTGTCACCATGTGTTTCAGGTGATAACAGTTTCTTAAGACATCAGTGGCATATTCTTTCATATGTTTTATCCCATAGTTTTTAATAAAATGTAATCAAATCCTGCCAGGATTACTTTGTTTTTCCAAATAAAATTTCAAAATAAAATAATGGCATCATATCAAATAGTGTTTTATTTATATACGCATCTTTTATTTGCCTCTAAACTAACTAGGCAGCTACTGATAAAGGATCTTCTTCTCAAAAACATGCAGTCATGTTAATAATTACCCCATGATGCCTATTCCCTTTTTTACAATATCATGTATTAGCTTCCTTTCTATTCCATTAATAAATATAACATAATATTCCAACAAGTTGGTAGGCTATCTTAGGGTCTGTAGTACTTTCTATTTACCAGCAATCTATTTGCTTTTAATCATTTCCCAATTTACCAATGAGACCAGTGAATTTCATTATCCAAAATACACACTATGGACTGTAGTTATGCTTAATAGGGAAGTATAAACTTATTATGACACCCATTATTTATGAACTGTTTAAACATATCTGGATATTACATATATTTTAACTATTTCCCAGAGTCTATAATTTGCCTGTTAATTTTGTTTAAACCACTTTTTTGGATTCAGTATTTCTAATTGGTACACAGGTAGATAGAATGGTTACCTACTGGCAGAGGTGTCAGACAAGTGTGCATGTTATCTCCCTATTTGTTTAATCTGTATGCAGAACATATCATACAAAAAGTGGGCTAGACTCAGAGGAAGGAGGAGTGCAAACTGGTGGAAGAAATACCAATCACTTAAGATTTGCAGATGACACCATCTTACTGGCAAGAAGTAACAATGATTCGAAATGACATCTGATGAAAGTGGAAGAAGTGCCAAAGCAGGACTGCATTTAAACATCAAGAAGCCAGAAATCATGACTGCCGAAGAAATACACAACTTTAACACAGTCACTGAAGATTCTGAAATTGTTAAAGATTTTGCTTCCCTTGGTTCAGTCATCAATTCAAAAGAAGATTGCAACCAAGAAATCAACATAAGGCTGAGACTTAAAACGGCAGTGATGGAAGAATTAGGAAAGCTCACTAAGAACAAAGGTGTGTCATTAGAGATCAAGGCAAAAATCATCCACACTCTCATATTTCCCATTACTGTGTATGGATATGAAAGCTGGACAGGAATAAGGCTAATAAGGCAAAAAAATGATTCATTTAAAATACGATGTTGGAGGAGAGTTCTACAGATACCCTGGACCACCAGAAAGATGAACAAGTGGGTCCTAGAGCAAATTAGACCTGAATCATTGCTAGAGGTAAAAATGATGAAATTGAAGCTGTCCTTCTTCGGGCACATCATGAGAATGCAGGGTTCTTTGGAAAAGACACTAATGTTGGGGAAAAATAGAAGGCAGCAGGAAAAGAGGAAGACCAAATATGAGATGGATTGACTCCATAATAGATGGTTTACACATGAATCTACAGGAGCTGAACAGGGCTGTTGAGGACAGGGCATTGTAGACATCACTCACTCACAGGGTTGCCCAAAATCGTAGCCAACTCAATGGCATGTAATGCACAAACACTATATTTAGCAAACTTTACCTGTGATTGTCATTTAAGGTTTCATGCTTAGCAAGCTCCACCCTACCCTAATCACCTACATCTTGTTTTCTTTTCTTGACAAATTTATTTTATTAACTTTTGCTTTAAAATCTATATAGTAGGAATTTATTAAGTAATGCATCATTGAGAAAGGTAGCTCTAAAGTTTGGAAAGCGATTTTGATATATCTAAAATAAAAATGGGCTTTTAAAACCTGAATGTGGAATCTTTCTCTTGCTATCATCATTAATATGCTCCTGAATAGTGGTAAGCTATAAAATGGCTCATTTAATCACATTTAATTGAGTCTACAATTTTATACTTAATTCAGGCTTAAACTCTATAACAATACTATTTACTCTCATCCCTCCCCTCTCATCATGGTGTTTGAGGTAAGTTACCCCAGAAGGTGGAACCAATAAAGCAAATTCAACAATTGGAAAACATTTCTAGGATACAAAAGTGTGAATAGGATATTTGACTAAGAATGGTATAACTTTCAGGGAGGGAAGAGGAAAGATGTATTTAAGAATAATATACAAAGAGTGTGGAGCTGAGATGAGGAACAAATACAAGACTTGGAGTCATATGATCTCAGATTCTAGTCCTTGACTCTGCCACTTACTAGCTAGTTGTGTAATGTGCATTACTTAGATATCTGAACTTCAGTTATATCACCCATGAAATTGGAATAACAGCACCTATGTCCTCAGTGCTATTAAGAAAAACAATCTGATAATGAATGTAAAGATGCACTAAAACCCCAAAAGAAACCAACACATTTATTATATAAAATATTTCACAAATATAAATTATTTTGATCAATACAACTTATTTACAGACCAGGAAGGAGAACCCATCATACATGGATTTAAATTTTCCACCTGGCTAATTACAGCAGAGAAAACAAACTCACTAGGCATTTCCTTGGGTCAGATAATAATTTGTGAGGATACTAAAATCCTGCTTGATAAACAACAAAATAAAATAAATGAATGTAACATATAATTAAGTGCATTATACCAGTACCCATTCCACTCAACTCATCAGCATAAACTTCAGCAGAAGATGAAATAGCTTTTCTAGCACCAGAAGGCAGTCAAGTACAATGCAATTGATGTCTTTCTTAAATGATACCAATGGGGAGACAACTTGATCCTAGTACAAGGACAATGCAAGCCTTCCATTTTTTGACAAGACAAATGTACCTTTAATTCACTTTAATAAAATAAGAAATAAATCAATAACTAAAAAGTGCTTGACTAACAACTGCATAATATAGGGGACCAAATGCAGCACTGTCATCAAAATACAGGGAGTAAGTATCTGGTAAAAGAAGAAAAATAAAGTGACAAAGTTAAAGTTAATTTAACTATATAAGTGTGTTATTTAGGGAAAAAAAATAGGTAGCTGACTGCTTTATTCAAGGTTCTAGATTAGAAATATGGGTACTTAGGTTCTAGTTTCAATTCCATGATTTCCTAGTAGTGAATCTTGGGTATTTAGTGAGGGCTGCATTCTTTTTTGCTGTGAGGTTTAATGGACATACCAATCTTCAGTTTTTTCATTTCTTCCTTTTGAGATGAGAGTAGATTCATGGTCATCTTTTCAACACTGACTTGGAAGCAACAAAGCTTATGCTACCGTCACTTTTCTCCCCTCTTCCTAAACCAACCTAAGATGTAATTATCGATTGATGATATGATGAAAATGGAAAGTGGGAGAGGCCTCAAAAGTATTAAAAAGTATCCTGTTTGTGTTACACTTGGGAACATATAGCATATAATACTATGAATGAATAGTAGATTTCTTTAGGGCTATTCCTATACTTAGTAAAAAATTGAGCTAGTGTGCTAATACAAACATAAATATAGTTACACGCGAGCAGCACATACCCTATACACCCTTTTTAAATAAATTTATTTTGCTATGGTAAGAGACCTTAACAAGATTTACCCTTGTAACAAAATGTGTAAGTGTACAATATATTACTGTTGACTGCAGATACAATGTTGTACATATCTCTAGAACTCCTTCATCTTAACCAAAATTTTGTCTGTTTATTAGTAACACCCCATTTCCCCCTATCCCAAGCAACCACATTTGTCATTTTGATTCTATGACTTTGACTATTTTAGCTACCTCAAATAAGTAGAATCCCATAGTATTTTTTTTCTCACTGTATAATTCAGCAATCCCACTTCTGGGTATATTTATAAAAAAAATTGAAATCAGGATCTTAAAGAGATATCTGCACTCCTGTGTTCACTGAAGCACCATTCACTACAGCCAAGTTATGGAAACAAGTGTCCACTGAAAGGAATGGACAAAGAAAAATGGTATATACATACAATGAAACACTATGCTGCCTTTTAAAAGCAGGAATTGTTGCCCTAACTGGTTTGGCTCAATAGAAAGAGTGCCGGCCTGGGGAATGAAGGGTCCGGGGTTCAATTCCAGTCAAGGGCATGCACTTCTGTTGCAGGCTCAGAACTGGACCTGGTAAGGGCGGGTGCAAAGGCAACCCATCGATATGTCTCTCCCTCTCTCTCTCTTCCTCTCCTCCCTCCTCCCCTTTCACTCTCTCTAAAAATCAATGGCAAAATATCCTCAGGTAAGGATTAACAACAAAAGCACAGGCACACACACACACACACACACACACACACACATACACACACACACAAGAAGGAAATATGTGACTATATGGATGAACCCTGAGGACACTATTAAGAGAAACAAACCAGTCTATAGCCTCCTTTGGGATCTTCCTCTGTGCTCCTTAGCCCTGCTTCCTGTGAAGATACAAAGTGCTTTCTCAGTAACTATCCTGGCAGGAGATTTTGAAAGAAAGAACTTCACTCAAATTGCTTGAAGGAACCAATCCAAAAAATATGCAACTTTTCATCTCTGTGTATGGCATCCAAGTCCACACAACATTAGAAAGAGGGGACTATCACACAGAGAATTAGGGAGAGAAAATAAGAGGATCTTGTGAGACTAGGACCAAAAACATTGCATAGAACGGGGTGAGGATGCACAGTGATCCATATTCTAGGCTCCAGCTCACCCAGTTCATTCAGCTCACCTTTGATGGAAGCTTTCTTACTATGAGGAATCCCTAGTGAGGCTCACCCCCATGCCATCCATCAGAAACTCTGAAAATTTTCTAAAAGTTACACAATATATATAAACTTTAAACTCTGTTGCTAGCATTAGGGTGCTTATATTTGAATTCCCACCACTCTACCAAAACAAAAGAAGGTCCACAGAAAAACCTTAAAATTCTGTCCCAAACACCCTAGAATCACAAATCTCTCCATCCCCCCTTGTGATGAACTATGCCACCAGAACTAAATACCTGAATATCTTAAGATATGGGTGCTTTGTAGACCAATGCCATCAGACACAAAGTCTGGGCTGCAAATACTGTGAACACACATGGTATTTGCTTGAAAAATAGAGCACGTCATCAGTAGCTAAGCAAGTGACTAGAGAACAAGGGATTAAATCCTAAATCTGTTCCTGCTACTTCTTTAAGATTGCTAAAGCCATTTTGATAATAGCACTTTCTAATAGCACTGGAGTTTTTCTCTTGGGCCAAAACATCCATGCACAGGGCACAGAACTAAACAAGGAACAGTGCCCAGAATCTGCGTAGGCAGTCTTTACAGTCCACGTATTGACAATCCTGGCCTCTGCTCTTACCCTAAGAACGCTGCAATCACCATACCTGCCTAGTTAAGCAACTTCAATGGCCTTGCCCTGCAGAGGCAGGAAACATATTGCATGATAGCTTCAAAGGTTACATTTTCTAACAATAGATCATACTCACTTTTTTGTTTTCTTTTTCTTTTTGGCTAGGCAAAGGGCATTATTATTATTATTATTATTACTATTATTATTATTATTATTATTATTAGCTGCTTTCCCTTATTTATTTTTTTCTTCATTTATCTGAGGTTTGAATTTTGTATTTTTGGCCATTTGGAGCTGGCAATTTCCAATGAACCAAACAATTTTATCTGTATAGTAATAGCAATGAGTAGTTTCAAATATAATTTATAATTCTCTACCCATAAACCTGGGGATATATAGCTATTTTATAGTATCCAGCCATTATTAACATTGGGAGAGGGTGGGAGGGAAAGAGATGAGATAAAGATACAGACAGAGACAGAGACAGAGATACAGATAGACATAAAGAGAGCACTTAAGGGCAAGATCTGGACAAAAGTAAAACATTTTCAGAGACCCAACTCTTTTCATCTCTTTTGTGTCTTGTTTCTCAGAGCCTTCTCTCTGGTTAATGTGACTCAGGGAGCCACCTCTTTCTTATGTTCTTCCAAATACGACTGCTACAGGAGCTCTAGTCCACCCGTTACTGATGATTCTGGGTTCACATGTGACATTTTTTTAGTTAACCTTTCTCTTGACTTTCTTTCCCCAACAGCCAGGATAATTTTTTCATGCATCTCTTGAACTTGCTTACATACCTGAATTATTTGCCCAGCTTTTCTCTTTCGAGAGCTACCTGATTTTAAATTAGTGTGTATTCCTTCCTCCTTATTCCCAGCAAAAAATAGCTGCTGTGGCACAGTAAAGAAAAGGTAATCTTGCTAACTCCCTGGCCATTTACCTTTCTCAATTCGTAGCTTTCCACTGGCACCCTGTCCAGCCTATGGAATTCAAAACTGGATTACTAGTAAATGTAAATGTTGGTGGCAGTTTCAAAACAAGAAACACAAAAACGCAAAAGCTACAATCGTTTTATACCACTCTACAGAGGGAATGCTTTCCATGTTGCATGATGTGCCATAAATGTGCTTCTATTACCATAATAAAACACTTTGAAATTATTTTTTAAAGTATGCACATATGAATGTAATTAAAATGCTCTGCTCGGTAGCATTGTAAATCCAAAGTAACTGAGAGAACAACCTTGGTTGCTTTTACTGAAAAACTAACATCTGTCTGTTAAAGTTAAGCAGAGTAAAGAACTCAATTAATTTCATTCCTGTGGTGGTTAAACTATGAAGTCATATTGAACAGTCTGAAGTTAAAATCAGTTAAAACAGTACAGCAAACTTCCAGTAATTTTTCAACATATAAGTTAATCTAATTCCCCTTTCCCTTTCATCCATAAAATAGGAAGATGCCATTTTTTTCTGACATTCTCAGCTATTTATTTTTAAAGAAATTATGTGTGTATGTGTGTGTCTATTGCTTCTGCTTCCTCCATTCCTGCTCATATAATGTAAGCCCTTCCAATTTGCCTTTAATATGCTCGCAAACCTATTCTATGGAAGGGCTAAAATAAATGTGTCAACACCAAACTTGAAGGCCTGACCTCAGCTTATACTTTTCAACTTCTTATGGAAGTCGATATTGTTTTACACCCTGCTGTTCTTAAAAAAACACTTGCTTGCTTTGGCTCCTGAGTCACAGCATGAGTTTTGTTTATCCTCCATTTTTCTTAACACTCCCTTGGCAAGTTCTTTTCAACCCCCACCCTAAAGGTAGGCATTATTCTCCCAAGATTTTATCTGCAAGCCCTTCCTCTTCTGCTCCAAAGACTCTACTTTGTTTTCACCTATTATCTTTTTGGCAACACCTACCAAATATTTCTAACTGTATGCTTAAAATCACCCAAGGTATGTTAACACCCTTATAAACTCATCATTTTCATTCTGCTCTCTTACTCCAGCAGATATCACTCCTAACTCCTTGTTTCCAAAATGAGTATCAACTTTCAGCTATCTTGGATGGAAGCCTTTACTTATTATCTGATTCTCTTTCTCTTATCTTATATTTTGTCAATTTCCCATTCTATCACTGGTCTGTTTACTTCATTCACATTGCTACACCACATCTCACGTGGAAGGCAATAATAACTACTTAATTGTTCTTCAATCCCTACCCCTTTCTCTGATACATTCTCCATTTCTACCAGATTAAATGACAGTTTATGACCTTACTCCCTGGTATTACAGAATGGTAATCTCTACTATATGAATGTGAAGTGAACCAAAGTTTAACCACTCCAAGTTGCCTTTGGGGGATATTGATTTTCAGCTGTTTATTTTGAAACAAAAAGCAGAAAAAAAACTTTGACCCTCCCCTTCTTGCCTAAAAGATTCTTGTCTAAGAGATTCAGATTTCTCCCTACCTTTAGAAGAGAATTTTAGGATGTTGCCTTAGCCTAATTTGAATTCAGTATGGTAAATAGGAGCGCTTTGGGCAGGGGCCAGTTAGCCCACTGCCTCTGAGTTGTCTAACAAGAACTGTCCTGCCATGTGTGTTCTGCTCTCCCTCAAATACTTGAAAATCGCCCATTCTCACTTCTGAAATATTCCCACGCCTGCTCCCCCTCCACTTTCTACTTTTTCCAAAATGTCATATGTACCCAGTGTTGCTTGACTGTCTTTGGAATTTTCATGTGTATGTGAATTCCCAATGCACATGTATTAAATATTTGATATTTCCTTTTAAATCTATCTCTGTTAATTTTATTATTATCCCAGCCATAACTTAGAAGGTGGGAGAAGAAGTATAACCATGCAGAAACTTCATTTCTTTAATATGACTTTCTACTTTCTTTCCTTTTGTTTCAAACTGGCCCCATCCAGGACCCGACTCACCCACCTCCTTCTCCCTTGCAGGACCACTCCCTTAATAATTAAGCCCTCAGGACTACCAGGCCCTGGTCAGCATTAAATAATCTTGGGTCAATTGATCACAGAGACAGTTTCAATCAAACTAAAAATAACGTCTAAGCCTCAGTTGTGTTTCAGCTCCAGACACAGAAATGTGGACTGACCCCACCCACCACACCCTTATGAAACCAGATGAAGCAATGCCATGGCTGACATCAGGACCAGATGCAATGACCAACTACCCCCTACCCTAATGTTGACCAATCAATAGAGACCACAACCTTAACTCCATCATGATTATTGAATTTTCCCCCTATTATTACCCATTCCCTAGAAGCTATTGGGGAGCCAAGTCTTTAAGCACAAGTACACCTATGACTCTGGGCTTGGTGCCATTTCTTTAAAAATTAACCTTTCCTTTCTTTGCTATAAGCTCCTGTTGGTGTTTTATTGGGCTTTGATGTGTGCAGGCAAATGGACACCTTTAGTCCAGTAACAAAACTATAAATATTTTTTAGCCCCCACAAATGCCAAGGTACAAGGTCATCATGTTGCATACTTACTATTCTATTAAATCTGTATAGGGAAAAGCCACAAAAATGTAATTAGAGTGGGATCTTGCAGACAGGATGAAGTCATTCCTGGTAACAATCACCTTGAATGTCTTTCATTCCAGAAACAGAAACAGAGAGCGGGCCTTAGGTAGTCAGGCAAGAGGCCATAGCTTCTTTTGGTCTATATTCAAGCGTCATCAAATCCAGGATGATTATCAAATGACATTTAAAATGTGGAAGCAGACCAAAATAGTGGATATGAGGTGTCAAGGAAAAGCCTCTCATTCATGTGGAATGGGTCCATAGGGACAGGGGTATTAGGATCCTATACTTTGCAAGCCTGTTGGTTTGGATTTCTTATTCCTTCCCTGTTTTTTCCCTGAACAAACATTTCGATTAAAGTATCAATGTTTTTCAATTGTGTTAAAGAAAATGAAGCATCCCAGCTCTGCCTCATGCTTGGGTATAGATAACAAAATGTTTCCACAAACTTATAAAACATCATGCTAAAAATCAAGAAGTAGCGTGGATTATGTAAAATAACTGATGCCAAATTTCTTTTAAAATATATTTTTATTGATTTTAGAGAGAGAGAGAGAGGAAAGGAGAGGAAGAGAGAGAGAGAGATAGAAACATCAATGAGAGAGAAGCAACAACATCTGTACAGCCCCCAGCGGGACTGAGCCAGAAATCCAGGCATGTGCCTTGACCAAGAATCGAACCAGTGACATCCTGGTGCATGGGTCGATGCTCAACCACTGATGTCAAATTACTGGCAATTGTTTCTTAGAGAAAATCAACTGGAAGATGCTAGAATATCAACTAGAATATTTTTATTTCATGATAACTTTGGGCAAATTCTCTCCATACCACAGTGAAAAAGAAAAAGGCATATGGGCGGGATAACAATACAATTGTGTAGGTTTTAATTTGATTGAAAAATTAAATTTAAAAGTCTATTAATTATTAGATTGGTGTTGTCCCAGCAGGAGCTTTCTGGTACTTAGTCTGAGGCATTTATTCTTACTCCTGTCTCTTTAAACATATCAATGACTCAGAAAATATTTGAAGTATATTTGTTAAATGTACAAATGACACAACACCTGAAAGGATTCTAATATGACAGATGACAGAATCGAGATTCAAAGTCTTTGTAACAGGTAGCAGTGCTAAACTGCAACCAAACAAAATTAAATTTAACAGGGATAAACACAAGTATTACAGGTAGTTAAAAAAAAGAATTGCACAGAATCCAGGATTTGAGATAATCTAACTTGACTGTGTGTGTGTGTGTGTGTGTGTGTGTGTGTGTGTGTGTGTGTGTTTAAAAAAAAAGGTAATAAGAGTGAGGATTCCAGTGGACCACAAAATCCACATGTGTCCCCAGGAAGATAAGATTACTATAAAAGTGCCCTAACCGGTTTGGCTCAGTGGATAGAGCGTTGGCCTGCGGACTGAAGGGTCCCAGGTTCGATTCCGGTCAAGGGCATGTACCTTGGTTGCGGGCACATCCCCATTGGGGAGTGTGCAAGAGGCAGCTGAATCGATGTTTCTCCCTCATTGATGTTTCTCACTCTCTATTGCTCTCCTTTCCTCTCTGTAAAAAACCAATAAAATATATTTTTTAAAAAAAGATTACTATAAAAGCTAAAAATCTTAGTGTCATCAATACTATAAAATGAGAACCTATACTCTAAAATTTTGACCTTGGGGTTGACAGATGGGTGGAAAAAAGTAAAAGAAAAGCATATTAAAGTAATAGTGAGATATAACTTTATATTTGTCAAAGTAGCAAGATGTAAAAGAATAATAATACAGTGCCCAGTGTTGCAAGGATATGAATGGTTCTTGTCTTATGATAGTTAATAGTAGTTTCCATAGACACACCCTTACTCAAAACAATCTGACAAATTATACAAATAATATTTTAAAAGTATATTTTCTTAGGCACCAAACTTCTTTTTATCGATATTTATTCTAAGGAAATATTCAGACAAGTGTGTACATAAAATAAAATACAAAAATAAAGATTTGACCTTTAAACGTATAATGTATAAGGCATTATTGTTCAACTGTATTCTGCAAAGAGCAGACTCATTTGGACTATTAGGTTAAATAATGTAGAATGACCTTTTAGGAGGCTCACTGACAAATTACAATAAATGAGAAGGGGAGGAAGCAACATTCTGGAGGGGTCAATAAATAAGGAATGGTCAATAAAACTAGGATTATGTACTTTACCATAGGAAAGTACCATGGAAAAGTGAACAAAATAAAAAGAGCTTCAAATATTTGAATCACTGTTAGGAAGAAGAGGTAAGTTTGGGATTCCTTATTCTCCCCTCAGGGCAGAACTGAGTGAGAGCTCACAGGAAGACATCACAATTCAGTGTGAAGAATATATTATTAATGGAATGGGAGCCCACAGAAAGTAAAGAATTCTATGTCACTGAGCATTTCTCTCTCAGGGGTGTTATAGAAAGTACTGCTGCATTCAAAAAAGAGATTAAATTAGATGATCCTCCAAGGTCCCTGCCAACAAACAAGATTTCATTATTCTATGAAACAAGTGTTACCCCAAATCATAAGAGAATACAGCTTCAGAGTTTTCTACAATTTTTCAATCTACTAGTCATTCAGAGTATTTCAGTTTAGATGTTGTGCAAATAAGATTCCTGACTGCCTCAACATTAGTAATACAGTGTTTTGAGTTCATTTGCCAATCATAATGATTGGTCTCACTGAGCCATTATATGCTTTAACCCAATCTCCCTGGTCCCAGAGGCCCCTTTGTAAAATGGCTAGCTGGATTTAGAATTTCAGCTTAGGGTCGTGGAGTAGAGCTTTTCTCATGTGGAACTAAGGAACAAAACCGGTCTCATTAGACTATGAGCTAAATAGGTAAACTTGCTGCTTTAAAATCATTCTCCCACACCCTGCCTGCATGGCTCAGTGGTTAAGCATCGACCTATGAACCAGGAGGTCATGGTTCGATTTCCGGTCAGGGCACATGCCCCGGTTGAGGGCTTGATCCCCGTGTGGGGCATGCAGGAGGCAGCCGATCAATGATACTCTCTCATCATTGATGTTTCTATCTCTCTCTCCCTCTTCCTTCTTCTCTAAAGTTGATGAAAACAAAACAAAAACAAATAAAAGCTTTCTCCCACTACTCTGTGATATGAATGTATGGATGTATATATATGGATGCATGAGTATGCATATAATATGAATGTGTGCAAGTATATAGAAGTGACATGACACAGTAAGAGAATAAAGGAGATGGAAAAGGATAGAGAAGTGATAAAACAGTCATATGAGATATAAAACATTGTCTACAACTAAGACAAGCTGCTAGCAGGTTTCCAAATGGAAAATGAGAGGAAAGCCCTTGTTTGTCAATGATGGCAAAACACAAGAGCAGAAGGGAAAAGAGGAAAATAAGAGCTCATGGCCCTGGTGGCAGACAACTCAACAGAGAGGCTATAATCTGAGCTCCATGGAATTATGATTTATTCCAACATAACCATATTTCATGATAATCATCTCATTATTTGGCTACAATTAAAAATATTGGTCAAATAAAATCTCTGAAGCTGGGAAGTTTCACCTGGTGAGGGGTTATAGCACTACAAATCAACAGAAGCCAGTAAGAAGTTAATTGTGCTTTGGCAAATTACATTTTGCTTCTCATTAGTATTAGAAGATTAGTGCATTTGGTTCCATACCAAAGAACCTACAAAATACAAATAATGTCCATTTCCTTTCTCACTTTTTTTGTTGTGCACGCAGCACATATTTATCTTAATGAGTACATGGCTTTTTAAATGATAGCTGTAAAACAAAATAGCACTATTTGCATTTCAGAGTAATCAGTAATATCCAGCTTGAAATTTGTCCAGAGCTAAAATGGTGCTAAAGAGAATCTGTCTCATGCTGATCCACTCAAAGTCTGAAATTATGGCTTTAAAATTCTGCTACAGAATGATAAAAATGCTTCATGCATTTGATATTAAAATTTATAATAGACCCAGTTGAACATTATGAAAGAAAAAATAAGCAGTGTTCACCTTTTGAAAGACTACAATCTACACAAATTTGACCTCACTTTATTGTCACCCAGGACCTACTTAAGTCCTTACAATCCTATCTTTGTCCTTTCCACTCTCCTGAAATGGTTCTGGCAGCATCAGAAACATGACCAAGGCCAAGAAATCCAAAGACTTACTTTTTCTTCCCCAAGTCACTTGCTTTCTCTTTATAAATTTAGGTTGTTGATTAATCCCTTCTTCCTGAAGTTTCTCCTCCATGGACTTTCTAAAGACTGCTTTAGTATAACTCCCCCACCCAGCTTCTCTAACTTTTCCTTCTAGCAACTATTACTTCTGCACTCAAATGAGGTGTTCATTAAAGTTCTCCCCTTGGCCTTCTTCCTTTCTTATACACTCTTCCCTAGTGATCTCTTTTAATCTCATAATTTTAATCATTTCCTTTGTGGGGGTACCTATAAAAATAGGTATTTATTGATACCCATTCAAACCACATATGTTCTTCTCCCAGTATACTCGATCTATACTTTAAATCAGAGAAATTCACAAACAATTTTTCCCTAAACAGGATCCTTCCTATGAACTTACTACTTTCTTATTTAAAAACAACAACTGCTATCACTATTCAGCAAGTTATTCTGGCTCAGAATTGTCTTTGATCTTATCTTCCCCCATTTAAAAAAAAATCAGGTGTGTTGAATCATCTTCTTGGATTAAGCTCTGTTTGCCTGGGCTATTGCCATAAACAAATAAATAGTTCCTCCTTTAGGTTTTTCCCCCATCCATTTTATTCATATTTGTCAGATCAGTCTTCTCAAAACCATCCCTGATAATAGTCCACTGTTACTTAAAATTCTTCAATGGCTCCCCTACTGCCTTATGAATAAAGTCAAACGCCTTAATATTGCATTCAAGGATGTTCTTGATACAGTCTCAAACTTCCTCCCAGCAGAATTTCTCTAATTACTTTAAACATGTCCTATGCTTGGTCAAGATAGACTACTCCTCAAATATACTCTACACGTTCTTCAGCTTCCATGTTGGTATAATTTGTTCTTTCTACCTTGAATTCCAACCTCTTTTCTCCCCCTATCTTGTCTAGCCCCACAGGCTATACCGAGATTTCAACCTGCTGGAGTCCCACCAAGGAATTCCAGCACTTCCATGAAGCTTTCCAAGGCCCCCAGCTAGAAGTTGCTCCTACCTTCTCTGAACTCCCAAAGTATTTTATGTTCTTCATTTCAGGATCCATTTTTATTGTTAAGGATAATGACAAATGACAGCAAATAGTGAGAGGCAAAGCAAATGCTTAACGGATGACTCACGTCCTTAAAAGAATGTTTATAAATGTTCCACAATTATTTTATAGAATATTACATATTAACATACCATGATCTTTTTATAAAAATAAATTTACAGCATATTATTGGTAGCAATCTGTATATTACATAAAATGCAAAAGTAGTTACCTACTTACATATTTAAACTTGTAAAAGACTACCATTGTCATAGTAACTAAAAGTAGGATTGGGATGAGAATATGGCAGGGAAGGCCTTTGCTAAAAGCACACACACAGAGCTTGGCATCACCACAAAATTATAGCTTCCCATGAAACCAATAAATACTTAACACATACACATAAGTAACCCCACCACCACCACTAACACCATTTTACTAGGTACATGGTAGAAGCTGGGTTAATCTAAAGCAGAGTGAAGTGAAATTAGGGTAAAGAGAAATACAGTACTGTCACACAGTTGCTAAATCATTATCCTGAAAAGTTATAAATATACTAGTCTTTAAAAATTAGTAATGATAACCATAGATACCAAAACAATGATCTTTCTTTTCCATATCTTAAGACATAATAGTACCATTGTATACTTTCTGTGTACCATTCTCTGAGAAAGCCCTAAACATATCCGGACCATTTCAGGAAAATTGGTCAATAAACAGAAGAAGAAAATGGGGTACAAATGAATACTTTTTTATTGCTGTTTTGTTCTGAGTATTAATTTCGAAGTCAGATAAGTCAGTAAGTTTGGTGAGAAAACTGAAGCTAGCAAAATATAAAGAAATTCAAATATACAGAGTCAAGCTAGTCGGGAGGAAGCATAACCAAGTAGACAGAACACTGGAATATGATGAGATCTAGGTTCTAATCCTACCCAAGCCACTTAATCATATGTGATAATTGACAAGTTATTGAAACCCCAAGGCCTCAGGTTCCTCATCTGTAAAAGAAGTTTGGACAGCACAGCATCTCCACCCAATTCCAGAACAAATAGCATATATATGATATAGGATTCCAATAGACAGGGTCACACCCAGTTTTTTAAGGACTGGAAACTGCCTGAGGCCTATAAAAGTAGCTGTATTGGGCAGTGCTAGAATCTAAATTCACTTCTATTCAATTAACACAATTTAACTCAATCATCACTAATAAGAGACATTTCTGTGGTAAAATGTATGCTAAGAGAAAGGAGAGCATAAAAGAAAAACTGAAGGTAAAGGGGGGAATGGATGAGAAAGGACTCTGAAGAAAGGACAGTTAAAAAACGAACAATAAAGTAGTTATCCTGGGTCAATGATACATGGAGCTAAGACAGGGAAGGAAACCCTTCTTAAGAACAATGTGTGCAGAGTAAGAAAAGAGCTTCTTTTTTGGTGCTGAATGGCAGGAATCCCTAGAGAAAGAACCTCTCATTTTCACGGTCACTTTCTTATCCAGGGTTTCCCAATTTTTCCTTGCAACACCCTAAGTCTTGAGGTGCAAGTAACTCATAGAGCAAAGTAATAACATACAGACACCAGTAAGCACTCCATTTGGTGACACCTTCTGAACATACCTACAAAAGAGAACTCCACCAATTGTTCTATAAGGTAGACAAATGTTTCACAAATAAACATCAAAGAAGATACGTTGTCAGTTAATTTACATAGTCATCATATACCTGGAAAGTAACTGACTTTTCACACATCTTCTGTCTGTAAAAATATTTTTAGTTAAGCTGGCACTAATCTTTGCAGTCTTGTCAAATGCCTAAAATGAATTTACCCAAGCAAGTAGCATCGGGCTAAACTAATCACAGGCAGTTGTCAGCTATTTTACTGTAAATCGTCAGTAGAAATGACCAAAGTTGGGGGGAAAGTTGAAAAAGGCACTGATTCTAACCCAACCAGTACTTTAATACAAACACAGTGATTAATCTCCATGCAGGTTGACACCAGTGTTACAAATAATATCATTTGCCATGCAGGCCCCAGCACACTGCCATGCTAGCTGCCAGCAGAATTAAGAAGGCAGTCAAGGGATTTTACTAACAGAGAATGGAAGAATGCATCCTTCAAAACCTTGCTCATGAATTTCCTAAAAGCAGGGCTCGGAAGACTTTTGTTTTTTTGTTTGGTTAATCCTCCCCTAAGGATATTTTCCCATTGATTTTTAGAGAGAGTGGAAGGGAGGGGGGGAGGGAGGAAGGGAGAGAGGGGGAGAGGGAGAGAGAGAGGGGGAGAGAGAGAGAGAGGGGGATAGAGAGAGAGAGAGAGAGAGAGAGACATCGATGTGAGAGAGACACATTGATTAGTTGCCTTTGCACAAGTCCCAACCACGGCCAGAGATAGAGCTTGCAACCAAGGTACGTGCCCTTGACCGGAATCGAACCCGGGACCCTTTAGTCCATAGGCTGACACTCTATCCACTGAGCCAAACTGGCTAGGGCAGAAGGGCAAAAGATTTTTTATATTTCTTTATCCCCTTTTGATTTCACTGGTCAAAAACACGTTCTATTTTCCTATGTCACTCAGTATAGAGCTATGGCACCACCTATTGTGACATTACTTAAATGTTAATATAAAATGAAAGCCCATTAGATACCAGAGAAATAGAACAAGAAATTTAGTGTTCAAGGAAATGTAAGTGATTTTCTCCCACAATGATGTAAAAGGTGATTACAAAATAAAAGCCTCAAGCGTATTATAACTTGTTTTTAATCTTGTGGAAATAGGTTCATAATGAGGTGTGTCCACATGACTATCTTGAGTAGCCGTAGGATTATGGATATTAATAACATTCTTTCATCCAAGTGGCCAAAAGCTGTGATGATGGTTACTATCATCCCTCGGCTAGACTTCTTCAGAATATTCAAAATAGGTCCCTTCCCTCCTTCCCTTCCTCCTTCCCTCCCAGAAATACAGTACATGCTAGTATAATAAGTAGCATATCCTAACTGGACTAGTCCTCACTAAGTCACTATTCTTGGGGGGATGGGGGTGGGGGACAGCCCAAAGACGGTGTCTGCAAATGCCAAGTCAAACTGGTTCAGGTACTTGTCCATAATAAATGTTCTCAAGAGGTTGTTCTAACTTGGAATTTAAAAAACAGTATCAATATAAAATAATTAAAACAATGCAAAGGAATAAAGTATATGCAATTTTATTAATTGTTCTTTTAAACAGACACATATTCTTAGAATCCTAACTCCAGGAATTAGGTTTCTGAAGACTCGCACGTTAGGATAAATCATTTTTAAACATCTTACTGTTTCCTGGGAAAACAGCTTTAGAGGCATAGAGAAATCACATTATTTCATGAAAGAGTTTATGAATACCTTTTCCCCATTTTCAAAGATAACTAAAGATATTTTAATCTAAGCTCTTACCATGGTTAGGAGCCCTTCCAGGACAAACTCACAATGCACCTACCCATCAACAATTCTTACAGTATTGTCCTCCTTCCTAACACGCAGGGGAATCCCATCCTAACACCCAGGGATATTCCTCTCATTTACCCTTCTGGGGTCTAAGACTTCATTTCAAAACTTTATACTGTCTTTGACTATCACTGGGAATGTTTGCAAGTATCTCCATGTTCCAGTTTCTTCATTTATAAAATGAGTGAAATAATAGTATTTTACCTTGGAGAGTGTGGGTGTGAAGTATAAAGGAGAAAATGCATATAAAAAACTTATATTGCCACATAATAAACTAGTGGCCCAGTGCACAAATTTCGTGCACGGGGGGGGGGGGTGTCCCTCAGCCTGGCCTGCAACCTCTCCCATCTGGGATACCTAGAGGGATGTCTGACTGCCGGTTTAGGCCCGATCTCACAGTCTCGCAATCCGGGACTGCTGGCTCCTAACTGCTCACCTGCCTGCCTGTCTGACTGCCCCTAACCACTCTGCCTGCCAGCCTGCTTGCCCCCAACCGCCCCCCCTGCCAAACTGCTCACCCCCACCTGCCCTCCCCACTGGACTGCTCACACCCAACTGCCCCCCCCCACCAGCCTGATCACCCCCAATGCCTCCCCCCACGGCCTGATCACCCACAACTGCCATCCCATCCTGGCCTGATCACCCATAACTGCCCTCCCCTCTTGGCCCCTAACTGCCTCTACCTTGGCCCTGCCACCATGGTTTTGTCCAAAAGAACATCCAGAAGGTCTCCTGGAAGGTCTCCCAGTCTAATTAACATATTACCTTTTTATTAGTATAGATAGAGGCCTGGTGCATGGGTGGGGGGCCAGCTGGTTTGCCCTGAAGGGTGTCCCAGATCATGGTGGGGGTTCCCTTGGGGAGTGGGGCGGCCTGGGCAAGGGGCCTGTGGTGGTTTGCAGGCTGGCCATGCCCCCATTGGGGTGGGGGGTCCCCACTGGGGATGGTGCCGGCCTGGGTGAGGGGCTGGGGCAGTTTGCAGGGCAGCCACACCCCCATGGGGTGAGGGTCCCTGCTGGGGGGTTGTGCCAACCAGGATGAGGGGCTGAGGGCTATTTTCAAGCTGGCCACACCCCCTTCAGGGTGGTGGTCCCCGCTAGGGTGCCTGGCCAGCCTGGGTGAGGGGCTAATGGCTGTTTGCAGGCTGGACACACCCCCCAGGGGGACCCTCACCCCAATGGTGGCGTGGCCAGCCTGGGTGAGGGGCTGAGGGTTGTTTGCAGGCCCCTCCCTTGGCGTCCAGCCTGGGTGACTCAAGCCTCCCGCCCGCTCAGGCCGGCTCCGTGGCAGCCGCCCACAGGCCCCTCCTTCGGCTGCGAGCCCAGGCGGGCGGGAAGCTTGGCTTCCTCCATCGCCAGGGGCAACCGAAGCCTCCCGCCTGCTCTGGCTGGCTCTGTGGCTGCCACCATCTTTGTCCCGCTAATTTGCATACTCACTCCTGACTGGCTGGTGAGTGTTGCAAAGTGATGGTCAATTTACATATTTCCCTTTTATTAGTGTAGATGCTTGATAAATGTTATTACCACTCTACTGCTCAACACTCTTATTGTAGCTACTATTAAACTTCTTTTCTCACTTTTTAAAAATACTCTTAAGAAGAATACTTAGGATTTTATATACTCAATCCAACATTCTCATGGTTGCCAAAAAGATATACAAATTAAATTTAAATAGTCTAGAGAGTTTCATAAGGAAAAATTACATTATTATTTATTATATATGCCATGCATTATAATAGTGTAACTGAGCAAATAAAAATCACATAAGGCCCTGGCAGGTGTTGCTCAGTGGTTGGAGCCTCTACCCAAGCACTGAAGAGTTTTGGGGTTCAATTCCTGGCCAAGGGCACATACCTGGGTTGCAGGTTTGATCCCTGGTCCCAGTTGGGACTTGTGCAGGAGACAACCAATCGAAGTGTCTCTCTCACATCGATGCTTCTCTCTCTCCCACCCTCCTTCCCTTCCACTCTCTCTAAAAATCAAGGGAAAAAATATCCATAGGTGAGGATTAACAAAAAAAACAAAACAAAAAAATCCCATGCGGTCAAAACTATGTTTCAGCACTGGGATGGTCTCTGGGGATACAGAAATAAAATAAAGTTCAATGAAAGAGAACTGTGTTTTATGGTATTGAAGGAAGCCTACTTGGAAGAGGTGGCAACTTAATTAACCTAAAATTATGGATGGGATATAGACTTTCAAAGTCTTGGATCCAGGAAGTCTAGGTAGAGAGAATATCATGCAGCCCTAACCGGTTTGGCTCAGTGGATAGAGTGTCGGCCTGCGGACTGAAGGGTCCCAGGTTCGATTCCAGTCAAGGGGGGGCATGTACCTTGGTTGCGGGCACATCCCCAGCAAAAGGTGTGCAGGAGGCAGCTGATCGATGTTTCTCTCTCATCGATGTTTCTAACTCTCTATCCCTCTCCCTTCCTCTCTGTAAAAAATCAATAAAATATATTTTTTTTAAAAAAGAGAGAATATCATGCAAATGGGAGTAGAATAATAGAAAATAATTCAGTTCTCCTGGAGTACATGGCCCTTAGTGGGATATTTTAGGAGACAATTTGAAACTAGACCACAGTATTTGTATTTTGATTCTTAAGAAGCTTTATGATTCGTCCTATACAGATCCAATTTTAAAAAAGGGTCCCTGTCAGGCATATCTGTTAAACTCTTCATTTGATCCCTCTTTTCATCATCTAAAATAATATTTTAAAACCAACAACTTTATTTTCTCTCCTGATTTTTCAAGCAATGCATTCTTACTAGGGAATATTAAGAGGTTATATAAAGTGAAAAGGACATTATATATGACTTATTAATGTTTTAGCACATATAATGTTCAAAAAGGAGGATGGGAGATGCAGATGTTTCTGTAAGCAGAAGTGATAGCCAAGTTATTTGGCCTTTTGTAAATGTGGAGAATACTCCTGATTCAGTTCCTAAGCAACATCAACATCAGGTAAAATGCTGTCTGCATGGACCCTTTTGCTGAACAGGAAAGGTATAAAGTTCAAGCAGTTCAAGGTCAAGAAAGAGAAAATGTTTGTTATAATTTGTTTTCAGAAAAAAAGAATCCTCTCCAATTGATTTAAAAATATTTTTAATAGTAGAAATCTAATTCAAAGCTTGTATTCCATAAACTACCAGTATAAAAATAGAAATTAAAGTTTCTCAACTACAACACACACACACACACACACACACACACACACACACACACACACGGGACTGTGTTTGTAGAGTGCATAAAAAGTTTATATTTGCATGTATAAGATATGTAGTATAACAAACATGTGACCTATAATTCAGTGAAACATGGAAAGTTTCTGATTGAAAAATGGCTACAAAAACAACTGCTGCAATTCTATCCAGATCTTTGCTATGGATGGGGCCTCTCCTGCCCTCCTCTCTACTCTCTGCTGCTGGACAGTACTCCTTTTCCACTGGAACCCTTCTAACTGTTGCTATGGGAACAACTCCTGCTAAGCCCTCTATTTGCATGACATTGTTCCCAGACCAACCACCATCAGAGTAGTTCACTTTTGGATAGTTCCAATGGATTAATAGTCTAAATTTTTAAGACTATGTCAAGGCCTATTTTTATATATTCACTACCATTCGCCACACTACCATTAAAAATCATGAAAATGTTTAGTGAAGGGGAATGATAAACATGACGTATTGTTATACAAGAAAATCATAGCAAATATATAAACACTGTATTTTACATTTTTGTTTAGATAACCAATTTATTAAAGTGCACAGAAAAAATAAACCTAAGAGCTACAAAACAAAATATTAACAGTGGTTATGTTTGGATCATAAAAAATATTAATTTTATTATTTTTAAGACTTTCCTAAATTCTTTATTTTAAGCACTTTTATTTTTGTTTTAGCTTTTTTTGTTATTATGTGTGTGTTTTTTAATTTTTCGAGAGGAAGGAGGGAGGAAAGGAATCGCACCTAGCCTCATGAACTCAAAAAGACTCCCCCAAGCACTTAACTGCCTAGGAACTTTGCACTTTGCTGTTCCGGGCTAAAGAACTTCACTGCTGACCATGTGCACTCTCATCTACCTTTATGATTCTCCATAATGTTTACAACCATCTTTATACGAAATCATTACTTACTCATTTATTCATTGCCCCTCCCCCCACCTCCAGAATGTAAACTCTAGGAATCTCGGATTTTTAAATATGTATCCATATCCACAGTACCTGGAACTGAATCTTACAGTAGCAGGTAACTAATAAACATTGTTTAAATGAATGAATATAAATAATAAATTTAGCAGAATATCTTTATGACCCCAGGTAGAAAGATTTTTTTTTATTTTTTTTATAGAGAAATATCCATGTGAAAGAGATACATAAGTCTATTGCCTCCCTCCCAACTGGGGATTGAACCCACAACCTAAGTATGTGTCCTGATCCAGAATTGAACCTGCGACTTTTCAGTGCATGGGATGATTCTCCAAGCAACTTAGCCACACTGGCCAGGGTAAAAAGAGTTGCTTAAACAAAATACAGAGTCTAAGCCATAAAGAAAATGATTGAGAAAAACTGATTATGTTAATGTTTTAAAAATTCTGTTCATTAAAAAGCAGGATATTAAAAAAAATAAAAATTGAAGCCTCAACTGTGATCAGATATTTGCATCACATATTACTGACAGTGGATTAGTATCTCTAATATTTAAAGAATTCATTAATAGACTTAAGAAAAAGATAACGCAAAAGAAAATGGGAAGAAGACAACAATTTTTTTCAATAGCCAATAAAAATCTTTAGCCTTATTAGCAATCACAGAAATGCAATCTGAAAACACAGCAAGACACCATTTTACACCCACTAAGTTGACAAAAATTAAAAAGTTTGACAATATTAAAAGCTAGCCAGGAAATAGTTATATCTTGTTATTGGAAGTATAAATTGGTACAACTGCTTTGGGAACAATATTTGGACTTACATAGTAAGTGTAAAGGCACATACACCAATGACCTGATCATTCTAATCTTAGACTCACACTAGAGCAGTAGTTCTCAATGTGTGGTCTAGAGACACTAGGGGTCTCTGAGGCCCCTTCAGTAGGTCCCTGAGGTGAAAATTATCCTATATAATAAAAGCCTAATATGCTAAGTGTCTGGTTGACCGTTCAACCAATCAAAGCATAATATGCTAATGATATGCTAAGACCACTCAACAGCTCTCTATGACGTGCACTGACCACCAGAGGGCAGACGCTCTGACCAGCAGATTAGCTTGCTGCTGGGGTCCGGCTGATCAGGACAGAGCAAGATGGGCTGGACATGCCCTGGAGCCCTCCCACGGTCCCTCCCTGGCAGGCCAACCTCCCACATCCCTCCCCTGGTGGCCTGGCCTGATCGGACTGATCAGGACTGTGTGAGTAAGGGCTGAACATGCCCTGGACTCCTCCCTCGGTCCCTCCCCAGCCCCGATTGTGCACCAGTGGGGTCCCTCGGCCTGGCCTGAGCCCTCTCGTAATCTGGTACCCCTCGGGGGATGTCAGAGAGCCGGTTTCGGCCTGATCTCACAAGTAAACTGTGGTGCGTTCATCCAATGGAAAGCTATGTGGCAGGGGAACTGAAATTCAGGTTCATACACTAACATTGGCAAAGGTAGGAAACAAAATGTTAAATAAAAAAACTAATTACATAACAATGCATATTTTATGATTCCTTTTATGTTATAGGTTCAAAACTGAGCAAAAGTAGACAATATATTGTTTAGGGATATATCATGGTAAAACTATAAAAAAAAACAGGGATGATACACACACAGCTCAGGACAGAGGTTAGCTCTGGAGTGGGAGGGGGAGGACAGGGTCTAGGAGAACACAAGGGCACTGATGACAGTTTCATCTCCTCAGTTCAGTAAGTTAATAGATTTTTAAATTATTATTCTTTGTAATTTACATGTTATATGTATGTGTATGTGACATATTTTATAATGTTTTTTTTAAATGTCTTTACTAACATTTAAAAAAATCTGAAAGCTATTGCTTGCCTAGTTTTCTTCTAGTCTTTCTGGGAAGGAGTTGAGTCAGATACTATTCAATAGCCCATGTAGCACTATGTGTTTATGTTTTAACTAGTGGCCCGGTGCATGAAATTTGTGCACAGAGGGGGGGTTCCCTCAGCCCAGTCTGCACCCTCTCCAATCGGGGACCCCTTGGGGGAATGTCCAACTGCCGGTTTAGGCCCGATCCCTGTAAACTGGCAGTTGGACATCCCTCTCACAATCCAGGACCACTGGCTCCTAACCGCTCACCTGCCTGCCTGATCACCCCTAACTGCCTCTGCCTGCCTGATCTTGCCCCCAACTGCCCTTCCCTGCCAGCCTGATCTTGCCCCCAACTGCCCTCCCCTGCTGGCCTGATTTCTTCCCCAACAGCTCTCCCCTGCCAGCCTGATCTCGTCCATAACTGCCCTCCCCTTGCTGGCCTGGTTGCCCCCAACTGTCTTCCCCTGCAGGTCTGATCTCACCCCTAACTTCCCTCCTCTGCTGGCCAATTTGGTTCTGATTGGTCAGTTTCTATGCCACTCAGAATCAAAAGCTCTGCCTCCTAGGCAGCCATTGGCTCCTCACAATTCACCCAGATTTGGTTCTGACCGGTTAGTTTCTATGCCAGTCAGCGTCAAAAACTCCGCCTCCTAGACAGCCATTAGCTCCTCACACTTCACTCAGATTTGGTTCGGACTGGTCGGTTTCTATGCCAGTCAGTGTCAAAAGCTCCACCTCCTAGGCAGCCTTTGGCTCCTCACACTTCACCTAGATTTGTTTCTGATTGGTCAGTTTTTAGGCCAGTCAGCATCTCTGGGCCTATCAATGGGGCCTGATCAGAAAGGTGGGGCTGATCAGCATCCCCATTGGAGGCCTGGAGAGAAATGGAGGCATGGCTGCTGGGAGAGAAAGAGAAAGGCAAGTGCTGATCAAACGCTGCCACAGAGGCAATGGATCAGTCCCTGCTTCTCTCTTCAGGCCTCTCTCTGGCCCTGATTTGCAGCCCCCTCAGCAGTCAGTGCTGGGGCATCACGCTGACTGCAGGACTGACTTCTGGTTGGTCGAGCCTCGGTCATTACTGGACGTTACAACCCAGGGTTTTTATATATTAGGATTTTCATTTGTTCATTTCTGTATCACATTCTAACCTGCTTTCAAAAAAAAGAGATACTCACTTCTCTAAGTTTTTCCAAATTTTGAATTATTCCATCATCTTTAATGCATCAGAATACTGTCAATTATAATTGACTACTTTGACATTATTGTATATCATAGAATTACGTTTAAGGCATGACTAGGCAGTAGTATGTATTACATTATGCCAAAGGCTCTTTTTCCATAAAACAGCATCTGCAATGATATCTTGCCCTTGTTTCTACATTATATAATTACTTAGTATGCAATACATAAGGCAATAGCCAATTAATTAAATCAATATAGAGGATTTTTGACAAATGTTTTGTTAAGAAAAAAACAAATAAAATATTTAGAATTCAATGAAGAATAATGTTTAACATCTTAGTTATACTCAAATAACTCATAGTACAAAGATATTTCTTAAAGTGTAGAAAGTAACAGTCAAGAAATATGGAAACAGATTTATTATTCCTAAAGATAGAAAAGAGGGAGAAAGGAAGGAGAGGAGAGCTGCAGTTTTTTTTTCTTGTTTTTTTTTTTTAAATTGAGATATAATTGACATATAACACTATATCAGTTTCAAGCATAAAACATACCGACTTGATATTTTTATATAATGTGAAATGATAACCACAATAAGTCTAATTAATATCCATCACCATACATACCTACAGAATTTTTTTCTTGTGATGAGACCTTTCAAGATTTACTCTTAGCAATATTTAAATATGCAATACAGTATTAACACAGTTTTAATATGCAGAATATCTTGTGTTTGCTGCCTATACTTGTTCTGAAATTGCATCAGCTTATGAAGGATGGCTGTGAAATAAAATATTCACAAACAAATAAAGCACAATTCACAGGTTAAAATTTAAAGAATCTTATTTTGGTAATGTTTCTTTATAAACTATTGTATGCCTCCCATGAAATGTTAACCCTGCTAAAAGAAAATACTGCAATTTCTTTCTCAGTGTCTAGGTCCCCATCTAAATGGCCACTCTTCAGAAAAGCCATCTCTGTGCATACCATCAGAAGTAGCTCTCCTATTGCATCGACCCAACAGTATTATTGTCCACCTGATGCACCAAGTATGTTTCTTTAATAGCACATGTCATAGGCTATAATTATATTATTGCTATTGATTGTCTCACCTGTTAGACTGTAGGCACCAGGAAGGCAGTGACCACATCTGTCTTGAGCACTATGGCCTCTGTCTAATACAATCCCTGGCACGCATTCAGCATTCAATACATGTTTGTTGAAAGGATGAAATACAATATATGTAATGTGTCTTCCTCCTGTTTTACTATTTATTCTAACATATTTCTCTCTTGGCTCTCTGTTGCAGCTTCCATTTTGTTTTTATGATGCTTTGGGGTATCATGAGCAAAGATATTTGACAGAAAACCATACAACAAATCCCATGATGTAAATATCCACACTGTCGTCTATATCAATCACTGTACAAATACTAACCCATCATTCATGTTCAGATAAATGGAGAAGGAATAAAGAAGACAGTCTTAATTTATTCTTTTTTGAAAATTCTTACCCAAGGATTGTTTATTGATTTTAGAGAGAGAGGAAGGGAAGGAGGGAGGGAGGAAGAGTGAGAGGGAGGGAGGTTGGGAGGGAGAGAGAGATTGCGAGAAACTTCTATGTGAGAGAGAAAAATCAATCAGTTGCCTCCCATACGTGCCCCAACCAGGAAGAGAACCTGCAATCTAGGTATGTGCCTTGACCTGGAATTGAACCTGAAATCCTTTGGTGTGCAGGACAATGCTCTCACCAACTGAACCACACAGGTCAGGGCTTAATTTATTTTTAAATGCCCAAAAATGTAATAATAACTTTTAAGAATTAATGGTTAAGAATGCAAAAAAATAGCAAAAGAAAAATAATAATAGGTACACATGGTCTAAAAAGTTAAAAGTCATTCATGTTAAAAGAGGAAAGCCGATGCATAAAAAGGATTATATTTCTAAATTTGATGTGTTACTTTGGCTCAGAGTTGACAATTTTAGTTTACCTAAGGCAACCTGATCTCTCTTTTTGATTAAAAACTGTAGTGTAAACTCAGAACCATAAGTCTGCCTCACTTTTGCTAACAAATAATAAAGACAGGGAGAGGGGCATTGTATACAATTTCTTTTTGGAAAGTAACAAAGATAAGCATGCCTTAGGCATGTATATGTATGATTGTGTAACCTACCATTTAAAGGCACTCCAGCCCAGGTGTGTCTGATCTACAGGATTATGGAATGACTGTTTTGCATTGTCACCTAGTGCTTTTCATTATGCTTCATTTATTTATTCCTTGACTCTAACTTGACTGAAAGTACCCTAATTTTGAGAACCTATTTGAATTGGAACTAACACAGTAATACCCTTAAAAATGTATTAAAGTAGATTCTCAATAAACTTGATTTTAGTGAATCTTGTTTGCTTGAAATCAGAGATCGTAAATATCATCACACATACATTAAAAAAGGTAATTATGTGAGAAGATGGATGTGTTAAATAACCTTATTGTGGTAATCATTTTTCAGTATTTAGTGTACCAAATCATTGCACTGTATACCTTAATCTTCATTGTTGTTGTTAATCCTTACCCCTCACCCAAGGATATTTTTTCCAGCGATTGCAGAGTTGTAGAGAGAGTGGAAGGAAAGGAGGGTGAGAGCGGGGGAGGGAGAGGGAGAGGAAGAGGGAGAGGAAGAGGGAGAGGGAGAGGGAGAGGGAGAGGGAGAGGGAGAGGGAGAGGGAGAGGGAGAGGGAGACGGAGAGGGAGAGGGAGAGGGAGAGGGGAGAGGAAGAGGGAGAGGAAGAGAGAGGGAGAGAGAGAGCGAGGGAGAGAAACATCAATGTGAGAAAGAGACACAGGTACTGGTTGCCTCCGGGGCCAGGGATCTAACCTGCAAACCAGGTACGTGCCCTTGGACCAGAAATCTAACCAGTGACCCTAAGGTGAACAGGTTGATGCTCTAACCACTTATCAACAAGGGCTGTATAAGTTAAATTTACATATGTTATATGTCAATAATATCTCAATAAGGCTGGGGGAAAATAAATAAAATGTAAGAAAAAAGGCCAATCTCAAAACTGACTGGCAAATTCCCAGAGGCTAGAAACCAAAAAGGAATTCAAAGCCATACCTTTGATAAGGAGCATAAGTTTATGCCAAGAAAAACATGGAACTAAATGGAGGCATAAAGACTAGGATTTTAATATCTGCATAAGGAAAAGAATTTATGTCACAAGCTTCTTGTGCATGAAGAACTGGAAATGAGCTCCCTGAGTAAGGCTAGGACTCTGGAAAGGTGGGCCCACCTAGAAATATGGTCTAGAAAAACTTCAGCCACCTGCTGAGGGATGTGACAGGGAGACAAGCTAACCATGTCAAGCTGTGGGTAGAAAAGTGAGATGTTATGCCCTACCAATCTGTGAGGGAAAATTGTGCTGAAAGACTAAAATAAAACTTGTAAAATTCAGCAGAGACAGAAAAACACAAACCAATCCATATGGTACCTCATAACCAAGAGCATCTGGAATTTCTAAAAAGAAAAAAAAACACCTGCTAAAGGTAAGCTCCCAAGTAAAGAAATTACAAATCCTATGAACAAACAAACAAACTTCTATGAGATAGCAAAATAACAAATGGTAAAATTCATAACTTAGGAGCTAAAGATATCAGAATAACCAGAAAGAGGTTTTAAAATAAATATGCTCAAATGATCCAAGAAATGGGCACCATAAGGGGGAAAATAATGGATTAGAAAATAGAAACAAGCCTAGCAAAAATGGGAGGTATAAATATTATAATTATGAAACTACAATAATAAAAATAAAAATTAATTGGTACTGTTCTAAGCTCATTCTATACATTCACTCATTTAATACCAAAACCTATAAAATAGATGCTATTCTTATCTCCATGTTACAAATGATGAAACTGTGGCACAAAGTAGTTAACTGTGGCACTAGCCCAACATCACCCAGATAGTGAGTGGCAGAGAAAGAACTTAAATCTAAGATTTCTGCCTTCAAAGTCTTCACATATAACGACCACACGATACTGCTTCTTAACAGATGACTTGAAAAGTTTACTAAATACAGCTGAAGAGAGAATTAGTGAGTTGGAAGATAAATCCGAGGTCATTTATAATATTGAGGTAATAGTAAGAAGAAAACTAAGAATAGTTTAAAAAGGGATATTGCAAAGGGATATTAAAAAGATATACTAAGAGGTGAATATTATGAAAGAATAGTAAACTTGGAGGACAGAATAAGAAGTTTGCAAATATATCATGTAAGAATTGCAGATTAAGAGACTACAATGTTAAAAAATTGAAGAAGAGTCATCAAGACTGAAAAATACAACATGATGCTAAAGATTTAGCTGCTTCTTAACTAAAATAGACGTAACAACAGAGGGAGAAAAATGGTGGCGGAATAGACAGACGTGTTCCGAGCCTTGTCCCGGAGCGGAAAGAAAGAACAGCTGAGGGTCGCACTAGGAGTGTTTGTTTACAAGTTGGGGGACAGCTGAACTCCAGAAGAAGGTGGGAGACTGCTAGACGGGGTTCCCCTGACCTGGCAGCTCCCACTGCAGCTGGGTCCCCTCCCGGAGCTGCGGGCTTGGACGCGGAGTCACCGCCATCTGGAACCGGAAAGTGGAGCTTATCAGAAGCCTGAGAATCCACAACTGCGGCACCCAGGGAACAGCTGCGAGCCCCAGAAAAACGCTCCCCAATTGGCGCAAACACACGGGTTCAGAGGAGCTCTACACTCCACCACGGAAAGGAGAGAGAGAACTACATAACCAGACACCCAGAGAAGAGAGACCATGGGGAGACAAAGACACAGCCCGCATATGAAAGAAAAGCAGGCATCACCAGAAAAGGAAGTAAACGAAATGGAAGCAAGCAACCTTCCAGAAAAAGAATTCAGAGAAATGGTCATAAGGTGGCTGAAAAGAATGGAAGACAAATTCGACAATATGAGCAAGAACCAAGAGGAAATGAAGAAGAACCAAGAAGAAATGAAAAATGACATCGCTGCTGTAAAGAACTCAATAGAAAGCATCAAGAGTAGACTAGAAGAAGCAGAGGACCGCATCAGTGAGCTAGAAGACAAGATGGGAAAAAATACCCAAGTAGAGCAACTTCTAGAAAAAAAAATTAAAAGGCAGGAGGAGAGTCTAAGGGAACTTTGGGACAACACGAAACAAAACAACATCCGCATAATAGGGGTTACAGAAGGAAAGGAAGCTGAGCAAGGAATAGAAAACCTATTTGAAGAAATAATGACAGAAAATTTCCCTGATATAGAGAAGAAAAAACCCACACAAATCCAAGAAGCTCACAGAGTCCCAAGCAAAATGAACCCCAAAAGACCGACGCCAAGGCACATTATAATTAAATTGGCAAACACCAACGACAAAGTAAGAATCTTAAAAGCGGCCAGAGAGAGACAGAAAGTTACATACAAAGGAACCCCCATCAGACTAGCAACTGATTTCTCAACAGAAACTCATCAGGCCAGAAGGGAATGGAATGAAATATACAAAGTCATGCAAAGGAAGGGTCTGAATCCAAGAATACTGTACCCAGCAAGACTGTCAATCAAAATTGAAGGTGAAATCAGGAGCTTCACAGACAAAAAAGGACTAAGGGAATTTATTACCACCAAACCAGCAATGCAAGAAATGCTAAAGGGTCTGCTGTAAAAAAAAAAAAAAAGAAAGAAATAGGAAGCGAAGAAGGAACACAGGTGTAAAGAATAGGAATGGCGACAAATAAGTACCTATCAATAATAACTTTAAATGTAAATGGATTTAATGCCCCAATCAAAAGACATAGGGTAATGGATTGGATAAGAAAACATGACCCATATATCTGCTGTCTACAAGAAACCCACCTCAGAAAAAAAGACGCACACAGACTGAGGGTGAAGGGATGGAAAAAGGTTTTCCAGGCAAATGGAACTGAAAAAAAAGCTGGGGTAGCAATACTTATATCTGACAAATTAGATCTCAAACTGAAGGACATAACAAGAGATAAGGAAGGCCACTTCATAATACTAAAGGGAGCAATCAAACAAGAAGAAATAACTCCGGTAAACATATATGCACCCAATACATGAGCACCCAAATACATAAAAATACTCCTGGAGGATATCAAGGGAGAGATTGACAGCAATACAATCATAGTAGGAGACTTTAATACCCCACTATCACCATTGGACAAATCCTCTAAACAAAACATCAGCAAAGAAACATCAATCCTAAATGACTCACTAGACCAGATGGAATTAATTGACATCTTCAGAACATTTCACCCCAAAGCCACAGAATATACATTCTTCTCAAGTGCACATGGGTCATTTTCAAAGATAGACCATATGTTGGGACATAGGCAAAGTCTCTTCAAATTCAAGAAGATAGAAATCATATCAAGCATCTTCTCAGACCACAGTGGCATAAAACTGGAAATGAACTACAATAAAAACAACCCAAAGAAATCAAACACATGGAGACTAAACAGCATGCTATTAAACCATGACTGGGTTACCAGAGAGATCAAAGAAGAAATAAAAAACATCATGACAACAAATGACAATGAAAACACTACAATCCAAAATCTATGGGACACAGCGAAAGCAGTCTTGAGAGGGAAGTTCATAGCTCTACAAGCCTACTGCAAAAAACAAGAAACAGGGGTAATAAATTACCTAACCCAACAACTCAAAGAGTTAGAAAAAGAGCAACAAGAAAAGCCCAGTGTAAGCAGAAGGAAGGAAATAATAAAGATCAGAGCACAGATAAACGACATAGAGACCAAAGAAACAATACAAAAGATCAACAAAACCAAGAGCTGGTTCTTTGAAAGGATAAACAAGATTGATGAACCTCTAGCCAGGCTCACCAAGAAGCAAAGAGAGAGGACCCAAATAAACAAAATCAGAAATGAAAGAGGTGAAATAACAACAGATCCCGCCGAAATACAAAGGATTGTTAAAAAATACTACGAACAACTCTATTCCAACAAACTGGACAACCTGGAGGAAATGGACATATTCCTAGAAAAATATAACCTTCCAAAACTCAATCAGGAAGAATCTAAACAGCTCAATATGCCAGTAACTATGGAAGAAATTGAAGCAGTCATCAAAGAGCTTCCGGCAAACAAAAGCCCGGGGCCAGACGGCTTCACAGGAGAGTTTTACCAAACATTCAAGGAAGAACTAAAACCTATCCTCCTCAGACTATTCCAAAAAATTCAAGAGGAAGGAACACTTCCAAGCTCCTTCTATGAAGCCAGCATCACCCTAATACCAAAACCAGATAAAGACAACACAATGAAAGAGAATTACAGGCCAATATCCCTCATGAATGTAGATGCCAAAATCCTCCACAAAATTCTAGCAAATCGGATCCAGCAGTACATCAGAAAGATCATACACCATGACCAAGTAGGTTTTATCCCAGGAATGCAAGGATGGTTCAATATCCGAAAATCAATAAATGTGATACATCACATAAACAAATTGAAAGATAAAAATCACATAGTCATATCAATTGATGCAGAAAAAGCATTTGACAAAATCCAACACCCTTTCTTGATAAAAACTCTCAACAAGGTGGGAATAGAAGGATCATACCTCAACATAATAAAAGCTATATAAGATAAACCCACAGCTAACATCATACTCAATGGGCAAAAACTAAAACCATTTCCCCTAAGAACAGGAACAAGACAAGGATGCCCACTCTCACCACTCCTGTTTGACATAGTACTGGAAGTATTAGCCATTGCAATTAGACAAGAAGAAGAAATAAAAGGCATCCAAATTGGAAAAGAAGAAGTAAAGCTGTCCTTATTTGCAGATGACATGATATTGTACATAAAAAACCCGAAAGACTCCATCAAAAAACTAACAGACTTAATAAATGAATTCGGCAAGGTAGCAGGATACAAAATTAACGCCAAGAAATCTATGGCATTTCTATACACCAACAGTGAACTTACAGAAAGAGAGACTAAAAAAGCAATCCCATTTTCCATCGCACCAAAAAAATTAAGATACTTAGGAATAAACCTAACCAAGGAGGTAAAAGACCTATATGCGGAAAACTACAGGACACTGAAAAAAGAGATAGAGGAAGATGTAAACAGATGGAAGAACATACCATGTTCATGGATTGGTAGAATCAACATCATCAAAATGTCCATACTACCCAAAGCAATCTATAGATTCAATGCACTCCCCATTAAAATACCAACAGCATATTTCACAGACCTAGAAAGAACTCTCCAAAAATTCATCTGGAATAAAAAAAGACCCCGAATAGCCACAGCAATCCTGAGAAAGAAGAATAAAGTAGGAGGGATCTCAATACCAGATTTCAAGCTGTATTACAAAGCCACTGTCCTCAAAACAGCCTGGTACTGGCACAAGAACAGACATATAGATCAATGGAATAGAATAGAGAATCCAGATATCGACCCAAACCAATATGCGCAATTAATATTTGACAAAGGAGGCATGAGCATACAATGGAGTCAAGACAGTCTCTTCAATAAATGGTGTTGGGAAAATTGGACAGATACATGCAGAAAAATGAAACTAGATCACCAACTTACACCATACACAAAAATAAACTCAAAATGGATACAGGACTTAAATATAAGACGGGAAACCATAAAAATACTAGAGGAATCCTCAGGCAGCAAAATCTCAGACATATGCCAAAAGAACTTTTTCAGTGATACTGCCCCTAGGGCAATGGAAGCCAAAGAGAAAATAAACAAATGGGACTACATCAAAATAAAAAGCTTTTGCACAGCAAAAGAAACCATCAACAAAACCACAAGAAACCCCACTGTATGGGAGAACATATTTGCAAATGGTATCACTGATAAAGGTTTAATTTCCAACATCTACAGGCAGCTTATACAACTTAATAAAAGGAAGATAAATGATCCAATAAAAAAATGGGCAACGGACCTAAATAGAATCTTTTCGAAAGAAGACAGAAGGAAGGCCAAGAGACACATGAAAACATGCTCAAAGTCACTTATTATTCGAGAGATGCAAATCAAAACGACAATGCGATACCATCTCACACCTGTCAGAATGGCTATCATCAACAAATCAACAAACGACAAGTGTTGGCGAGGATGCGGAGAAAAAGGAACCCTCGTGCACTGCTGTTGGGAATGCAGACTGGTGCAGCCACTGTGGAGAACAGTATGGAGTTTCCTCAAAAAACTGAAAATGGAACTCCCATTTGACCCAGTAATCCCACTCCTAGGAATATATCCTAAGAAACCAGAAACACCAATCAGAAAGGATATATGCACCCCTATGTTCATAGCAGCACAATTTACAATAGCTAAGATTTGGAAACAGCCTAGGTGCCCGTCAGCAGATGACTGGATCAGAAAACTATGGTACATCTACACAATGGAATACTATGCTGCCATAAAAAAGAAGGAATTACTACCATTTGTAGACACCTGGATGGAATTAGAGAACATTATGCTAAGTGAAATAAGCCAGTCAATGAAAGAAAAATACCACATGATCTCACTCATTTAGGGATAATGAAAAACATTATAAACTGATGAACCAAAAGATAGTTACAGAGGCAGTAAAGCATCAAACAGAGTGTCTAATTACAGTGGTAAGGTTAGGGAGAGGTGGGGGAAATAAGAGATCAACTGAAGGACTTGTATGCATGCATATAAGAGTAACCAACGGATGCAAAACATTGGGGGGTGAGGGCAGGTATGGGAGTGGGGTGGGGGGGGGCAATGGTAAGATATGTACACATATAATACCTTAATAAAAAATTTGAAAAAAAAAATAGAAGTAACAAGACAGTCATTTTTATTATAATGATCAATTTAGAGAAAGATTGAAATAAAATGTACTCCCAATAAGTGCTCCTGTTTCAAAGATATTTTGGTACCAGTGTGGAATATTTTCCTAGAATAGCACTCTTACTAAACCATTCTCCTGCTCAGGGTTGCACAGTGTCCACCTAGTCTTAATGCAAGAATGTAAACTCAATTTAACTTTTCAATTCCCACATAGAATAGTTCTATCTCATAACTGGACCTAAATAACTAGACTCAGTCATGTACCAATCAAGCCAATTGTGTCACTGCCATCTGCAGATAATCTGTTCTATCTGCCTATGCATTAACAGCACTGTTTTTCTTGCCTTTACTTCTCTCTGCTGCCAAATACCTACATCCATAGAGTAGTATAACTTATCTCTGTCAATTCTACCCCACAATAACTGCTACCTTAACTAAAATTCTAGAATCAGTATTACATCAATAATATGGATTTCAGGAAAATAAGGCTTGAGGTTTATTGCTGTGGCTCTGGCAACCTATGGCCTTAGAACCTGGTTACAGAATATTATGATTTTAAGGAACTATAATTATAGGACTCTACATATTTCTTGTAGTTTTAAAAAATCAGTGTGGACTTTGCACTGTGCCTATGTTACTTTTAGGTAAATTTCCTAAGCTTTCTCAGTTTGGTTTCCCTCCTGAAAAAGAGGGGGAATCCATAGAAATGAGGTAAATTTTTAAAAAGCCCAACATATGCAAAAACAAACCAACCAACCAACAAACAAAAAACCACCACAAACCAAAACATTTATCGTAACAGCCTGTGTCTTCCTACTGATATGGGGGGGTAGGGTAACATAGTTACCTCCAAAACTAGATTGAGTCTCCGAAGGGCAGAGACACAACCTCATTCATCTTCGTGTTATCTTAAAGCAGGGCTGGGCCCAAGGGCAGTATAAGGCCCATGATATCATTCAGTCCGGCCCTGCGAAGGCATTAGGGGTGAATTGATTCACTGTTTGACCAAATATAGTAGTCTAATTTTTAAGATGAAAATTTTGTATGGCCCACGAATGATGTTCTAAATATCCAAATGGCCCTTGGCGAAAAGAAAAAAAAAAAAAGGCTCCCCACCCGTCTTTACAGTATCTAGCAAAGAGAATTATGCACAGTATACACTATGCATGTAACGGAATTATATTCTATGCTGCAGTGGTCCTCAAACTTTTTAAACAAGGGGCCAGTTCACTGTCCCTCAGACCGTTGGAGGGCCGGACTATAGTTTTTTAAAAAAACTATGAACAAATTCCTATGCGCACTGCGGGCCCGGGACGAGTCGGCTGCTAAGCAGGACAGGCAGCAGCACCCGGCGGGCCAGATAAATGTCCTCGGTGGGCCCCATGTGGCCCGCGGGCCATAGTTTGAGGACCCCTGTATCTAATGTTACCAATAATAAGAAAAATTGTTCATCAGAAAACCATTCTTTTTTGTTTTAAGATTTTTTTATTGATTTTTAGAGAGAGAGAGAGAGAGAGAGAGAGAAAGAAAGAAAGAAAGAAAGAAAGAAAGAAAGAAAGAAAGAAAGAAAGAAAGAAAGAAAGAAAGATGTGAGAGTGCAACACAGATCAGCTGCCTCCTGCACACATCCCTATGGGGGATCAAGTCCACAACCCAGGCATGTGTTCTTACTGAATATCAAACTGGCAACCTTTCAGTGCACTGAAACCAACTGAGCCACAGCACCCAGGGCAGAAAACCATTCTTAATGGCAGTCTTTAAATTCCATATTATATTTGTACTAGAGGCCTGGTGCATGAAAATTCATGTACTGGAGGGTAGGTCCCTCAGCCTGGGCTGCCCCTCTCATAGTCCGGGAGCCCTCAGGGGCAGGAGGCGACCTGGCAATCAGGGGACGGTGACGCCCCCATCACACCTCTGCTGCTGCCACTGCCAACAGTGCAAGCCTCGGCTGGCCCCGGTTACCTGAGCCTCGGGCAGCCCTGGGTGGCTGGGCAGCCACCATCTGAGGCTTGTCTGTGCCTTGGGCTGGCAATGGGTGGCTGGGCAACCGCCATCTGAGGCTTGCCTGCGCCTCGGGCCAGCCCTGGGCAGCTGGGGGGTTGAGGGGACTGGGGGACTCCGGATACAGGCACACCTGCTGCCCCAGTGGGGCTGAGGGGACTGGGCGCCACCATCTTGTGTCTGTAGGCGCTGCCATCTTTGAAGGCGGGGCAGTCAATTAGCATATTCCCTCCTTATTGCCTGTGGGCACTGCCATCTTTGAGATGGTGTGAGGGTCAATTAGCATATTCCCTCTTTATTAGATAGGATTAAAACATGATAAATTATGTTAAAGATAGGAGATTTAGCAAAATAAAACAATGATGGGATCTGTGTGCATTATAAGAATGAACCCTCTTCTTTGCCCACTTCCACAATAATGTGCTAAGTACACATGACAATGAAGGGTAGTAGAATATGCACCTCAGATTATGCCACTTTGATGTAAGAGCTATTTTGAGCCGAAGGCAATTAAAAGGGAAACACAAGAAAAACTCCCCTCCACTTCTCTGTAAGTAAGGGCAGAATGAGTCTCAATTACTGGAGAAAACTCTAAACTCTTATCAGTCCAGAGGCAGCACCAGAGACTACACAACAAATCTTACTAACTAGCTCTTATCATCCATTAATTTTCTTCATACATTTATTTACCTTTCCACAATTTGCTGCCCCTAGAACAGGGGTGGGCAAACTTTTTGACTTGAGGCCACAATGGGTTCTTAAACTGGACCGGAGGGCCGGAAAAAAAGCATGGATGGAGTGTTTGTGTGAACTAATATAAATTCAAAGTAAAGGAGCGGAGGGGAGAGCAAGAGAACCCTCCGCTCTTTCAGCTCCGCGGGCCGGACAGAACAGCCGAATGGGCCGGATCCGGCCCGTGGGCCGTAGTTTGCCCATGGCTGCCCTAGAAGCTCAAAGACCATTTTCTTTGTCTTGTCACTTCTCTATAAAACTTACTGTTCTTTTGTTAAGATGCTGTCTAAGCCCAATTTCTAACCCCTTTGAGTTACTCATCACTGAGTACTCCCATGTGTATGCATGCATTAATAAACTTGTTTCTTTTTCTCTTGTTAGTCTCTCTTTTCAGTATAATTTATAAGTCCTCAGCCAGAGAACCTAGAAAGACAAACAGAAAAAAATAGTTTTTCCTTCACTGTAACAGTGATTTTCAACCTTTTTCATCTTATGGTACACATAAACTAATCACTAAAATTCTGCGGCACACCAAAAACAGATTTTTTGCCAATCTGTCAAAAAATAGGCATAACTTTGATTCATTCACACTGGACAACTATTGTGTTGGCAGTTGTCATTTTTGCATTTAACAATCTAAGGGAAAAAAGGTCAGTGCTCCTAACTAAACAGTCAGGTATTGCATGTTCTCAAAATTCTTGTGGCACACCAGTTGAAAAATTACTGCTATAACAGGTACATTTAATAAAAAGTGCTTGGCAGGGAGACTTTGAAATGCCAAATGTTATTAACTAATTTTTAAACTATCTCTCATACTAGAAAAAAAGAAATCCAATAGACTAGTATTTAAAGAAAACAGGAACAATTACTAAAAAATGTATACTTTTAAATTTTAAACATAATAGTTGCATATTAAATATAACTTACTGATGATAGCAATCTATATATATATATAAAAGCCTAAGCAACCGAACGACCAAACGACCGGTCAACCAGTTGCTATGACACGCACTGACCACCAGGGGGCAGATGCTCAATGCAGGAGCTGCCCCCTGGTGGTCAGTGCGCTCCTATAGCCAACCTCCCGCGGTCCCTCCCCTGAGCCAGCCGGCACCTGATGGCCCTGATCGGAACCTCCTGCAGCCCGTCCCCCCCCAGCTAGCTGGCCCCAATGACCTCGATCAAAACCTCCCATGGCCAACCTCCCCCGGCCCCTCCCCCCAGCCAACCTCCCGTGGCCCTGATCAGCTCCGATCACCAGCCAGGCCGAGGGACCCCACCCGTGCACAAATTTGTGCACCGAGCCTCTAGTTAGAAATAATACTTAAGATGAGTGAGGCAACTTTTAAGACAAGACAACCAAAATTGGTACTTTAGGATTAATCACTGCCAGAAGTAAAGCATTCATATCTACATGCATATCTACACCCAAATTGTTAGGGGCATAAATGGAATAGTGGGTACTAGTTACAGTATAAGAAATATTAATCATGCTCTGTTAACCATGATGGTTCTATTCTGAAGATTAGAAAAGCACAATCTAACCTGGCTGAGAGTTGTTTGCCCTGGACAAGGGAGCTAACATTGGCATGCAGTCCATCCTCCTTTTCTGGATTAACAACCTTGCTGCCTGTAATCTGGTCCTAGAACTACCTGGAGGTACCCACCCTCGGTGCTCCCCCGCACCTCACTGCCTGTAACCTTTAACCATTACACCCAACTCACTTTCTTATGCCTATAATTCCTACTTTCCTATGCTATCTTTGTCCTTCTACCCAATATAAGCAGCTGATTTATGGAGCAGGGGAGGCGGGGCTCAGAGCAGATTTCTGTGGATGACTTGCTGCTCTCCCATACTTCTGGCAGTATTGGAATAAACGCTCATACATAATTCAACCGTGTCTCTGCTTAATTGTCTCAAGTAGTGATAGGCAGCCCAGACCCCTTGGTTGTCCGGTTTCAAAGTCACATATTCTTGTACTACAGGCAAACAAACTTCCTCTCTATGCTGTATATTGTTTTCCTTTTGTTATTCCACCTAAAGAAACTCAATTTTCACTAATGCCAGTGCTATTTTTGTTACAATTCTGTTAAATGTGTGCTGCTTTCTCTCACTGAATACAAAGGTATCTTAGGCATGAATTCTGCTGGTTACTTTAATAGACCTGTTTTTACTGGCATAAGTCTGAATAAGGTTTATTTATTAGTTTCATGGAGAGTAGGTAACCTTTCTGGTAAAAGGATTTAGCTTAAAAGATTCATCGTCTTGAGAAATTTTTATGTGTGCGTCTTGCTGTTTCTCTGACCTCTCACTGATTTGCAGTGTTTGCACAACAAGCTCTAATCATGAGCTGCAAAAGAATCAGAAAGAGAAGAAAAGATGAATCCAGGTGGAGGAAAATATTCCAAATGGGCTGGTGAGAGGGAAAAAAAAAACAAACAAACAAACAAAAAAAAACAAGAAAAGCTGAGCAGCACAGGCAGCTGGTCTGTATTCGCTCAGTAAACAAGGGTGTGGACTGGAGGGAGTAAGGGAGGGAGGTTAAAGGACAGAAAAAGAGGCACCTACACAACAATCAGAAGTGAGGCTGAGCTAATTTAGGCACATCCTGATGATGATCCAAATCCGAGAGGAAACTTTTACATAACCTATAAATTCATATAACTTGACCCTCAAAATCTTGGCCAAGACAACATCATCTTTAAAGCCCACAAAGAAGGAAACGTGCCTATTTACTGAGGGTCTCCTGTCTGCCAGGCACTTTGCTGTGCACTCAGTTCTGCCATGACCTAGCTCATATGTACTTTTACAGACTCATCCTGTCACTGTTATCTGAGCCACACTTACTTTTCAGGTTCTAGAACATGCTAAACTCTTTCTGTGTTGGGCCCACTGTCCAGGTTAGTCCCCCTAAAGGTCACATCCCATAACTCTTCATATTAAATAACATCCCATTCCTATGGTGAATGCCACGCCCCTCAAAAACAAACAAAACAAAAAAACCTTAGAGAGAAATGTTATTTGTAATAAGTTTCTCCCTTCTCCACTCCTCAAGCAATATAGGTATCTGTGTATGCATAACACAAAAGTTTGGAAGGGTATATACCAACGTGTAACCAGTGGTTTTGCTTGGTTTGAGGGAATAAGGGTAATTTAGATTATTTATTATTTTATGTCTTTAATATTTCTATATTTACTAAATCTTCTATAATATTATAGCTTTCATAACCAGGAAATTTTATAGCCAGAAAAATGAGACAAATTTTAAAGAAATACATTTAAAGCCTGTGGGGCTATGGATATATATAAAATCTCAAACTGTTAGTTTAACCTTTCAATCCCCATGGCACTCACTAATTTTTGGACGGAATTAACCAGTTGTTCAGCTATAATGTTGATATATTATGGAGTGATTTTGGAAGCAATTACTCAATTGGTAACAGGAAATGTTTTGGCTCATGGCTCCAAGACAAACTCAAGAGTTTCTTGGCTACAAGGACTAATTAGATTGAAAAAATTTTTCTTTAACTCTGTTAATCAGTTATATTGACAGAACTAACATTTATCAGGCAGTTTCTATAATTAAGGAACCATAATATGTGATTCCAATAAAATATTTCATAGCATACAAAGTAGTATATGCTAATTTGAATGTTTACTACATATTTAATCACACTCATATCCATCACTATCACCACAAGTTGAAAATGCATATGCCAACCTTTAGCCCAGGGTGACTTCTAAAGCTGAGTTATGAACCCCAAATGAAATAGTGGGGTCATAATGGAAATGCTGACAACCTTAACTATAGCAGCATGAACAACACTGACTATAATAAAATCCTTGTTCAGATATAACTCACATAAAAAGTAAAAGCCAAGGGCTGTGAACAACAGCTCAGTACACTTAAGCCATTTTTCAACATATTCAAAATCCATATAATTCTGTATTCCTTTCAAAGCAACACCTGATGGCTTTTCAGACTTGTGTTTTGTTTCTAAAAAATCGGTATATAGTAATATCTCATATGATTCTCTGTGAAACTTTTTTTTCCCTTTATCTTCAGCTAGTGTGAGCTCTAATGAAACTTTCATGAAATAAATGTTATTTTTGTCTGGCCTTGCTTTGCATTTGCAATATCCCTGGGAATGGACTGGTTCAGTGAATTCAGAGAAATAATAAAGGGCCCAGCAAATTCTGATTAGCAAAGCCTGTTAAAATGACTCTGCATGAAAATTGTCAGTATTAAACTAAAGATGATAATATTGTTCCACAACAGTTCAATTAGCACACACACCCCCCACCGTCAAAGGAGTGATTTCTTTTTTCTTTTATGCAAATAATAAAAAAAATACAGAGGAAACCAAGCACATGAGACAAAAAGCTCTAGCAAAAGCAACAGTGACAGTCACTATTTATTTTTTAATTAAGGTATCACAGTCCTTGAGCACTCACAGCCACTAGCACACTGCACACTTGGATAGTTGGCAGTAAGTACTGCCAAAGAGAACAATGCTGACAAGCAACTCTTGTCTGCAGATGATCCCTCAAGTCCACTTGGCAGAAACTTGGACTTCAAGAACCTGGAGAATGATGTAAAACTGATTTATCTTACATTAACTGTTTCTAGCTGAATTTGGAAATTACATATGGGAGATGGAGTCTTTGTTTCTTCCAATCTGAGATATTGGCTTATAATTTAAACATTATAACATTTCAACATGAATATGGTCCTAAACATCATCTTCCAAGTATTTCATTAATCACAATCATTGCCCATTGTTTTAAGACCACAGAAGACCAGAGCCAGGCATAGAATGAAGATGATTAACGGATTATGTTTGTTAGAGAAGAGAAAAAAAGGTTGTTTATAGATTTACATTTCTTTTCATGTGAAATAAATTGTGAATGTGATTTACTTTGTAGAAGACTGTTTAGAGAGATACGATTCTGCTGTGATTAATAGCCATAGAAAATTAAATTATATTTTGCAAAATATTTGAACATCACAAGCCTTTAACATCACATTAAGGCTCAGCACATATTTTTATGTGTCAACTACTTTAAATGACAGCAAATATTAGATAATTAGTTTTGAATAAAGAAATGCAGATAGGACACAAAATACAAATATGCTAAATGTCTGACCCTGCTATACACTTGTTTTGAAATTTGATCATGCACAATAAACATTTCTTTATATTTCCTTCCAAACTTAATTGATGATATTGAATCTGAGATTCCAATTTTTTCTAGAACTTTGCAGTGTTAATGGTATGACACTGCTAATGCTAGAAGAGAAATCTTTTCAGGGAATCGTGTGTTTTCAAAAATAGGTTCAGGTAATTACATACATTGTTTAGATGCAGTATCTGCATACTTACATTCCTCCTGTTTTTGCAGCCTTTTATCCATTGTGGTCTCCTCATCCACCACCCACATCACACCCTGAATCCAATAAATATTTAAGTTCTTAATTTTTCCAAAATTTCTCCTTTTCCTTTCCAGTCTCACTGCTATGGCTTCTCAGCTACTAAAAAGAGATCCAGGTCATGAAATACTTTGTATTATTATAGAATAACATATGAGTACATCATGAAAGAATTCAATTTGTGTTTGTGGATTTTTTTTTAACTTTCAAGGATAAGAAATATATTTCTATCTGGGTGTTAGTTCCAAGTCTATTTATTTACTATGACAATGTGGAACATTCTTTAACCTACATTGGCGCTTTTGTTAAACAGTCATAAAGACACAACCATTTAAATGTTAGTGATCACTTTCCATCTAATCCTCTCTAGGAGAGGACAATATAAACCATATAATACTTCTGGTGGTGGACCAACTGTAATTCAAGATTAAGTTGGTTATCTACATCCAGATGGAGTCTATTATGCACATACTTAAATCTCACTTTTCTAGGTTTATTTTGGTAAACAATATTTCTCAAAGAAAGCAACTAGCTGGGCATGCATTTGGCTCACTGTTTTCCAGAAGAACAGTTGTCTAACTTCATTGTTAATAATGCAACAGTGTCGAAAATGTGCTGCTCTCTGCCACATGGCAACGGTGTCAGGCTCTAGATGTTACACCAATCATTACCACAAAACCCTTGCTTACTGTCTACATGATCTGTGCCTAAGTTGAAACTGCATCTATTTCCAGAAATTACCTGTTTTAATTCCCATCAGAGTATTTCAGTGCATGCAAATATAGTCAAAATACAAACATACTCATCAGTCTTCCTTTTATGAAAAGCTGCTCTTTACAAGTACGTATTTTAAATGTTGAGAGGATTTTTAATATTAAAATTATGGTGAGGAGTTAAAACCATAAAACTCTTAGAAGAAAACACAGGGGGAAAGCTTCCTGACATTGGACTTGGCAATGATATTTTGGATTTGACACCAAAAGCACAGGCAACAAAAGTAAAAATAAACAAGTGGGACTATATCAAACTTAAAAGCTTCTGCACAAGAGAGGCAAATTATGAAATAAGGGAAAGTATTTGCAAATGAAACATTGGGTAAGGGGTTAACATCAGAAATACTAGTATATAAGAAACACATGCAATCCATAGCAAAAAAACAACAAACCCCAAACAATCCAATTAAAAATGAGCAAAGGACCCAAGCAGACCCTCCTCCAAAGAAGACAAGCAATGCCAATTGGTATAGGAAAAAGTGCTTAACATCACTAATCATCAGGAAATACAAACCAAATTACAATCGGATACCAACTTACACCTGTTGAAATGACTATTATAAAAAAATTAAAATATAGCAAGTGTTGCCAAGGACATGGAAAAAGGGAACCTTTGTACACTATTGGTAGAATTGTAAATTGGTACAACCACTATGAAAAAACAGCTTGGAAATACTTAAAAAAAAAAAAAAAAAGATAGAATTTCCATATAAAGCAGCAATCCCACTTCTCGGTATTCATCTGAAGAAAATGAAGTTATCACCTCACAGAGATATCAGCATCCCCATTTTCATTACCTTATTATTCACAGTATCTAAGATATGGAAAGAATCTAAGGGTCTGTTGATAGGTGAATGGATAAAGAAAATTATATAGCCTTAGCTGGGTAGCTCAATTGGTTAGAGCAGTGGTTCTCAACCTTTCTAATGTCGCGAGCCTTTAATACAGTTCCTCACGTTGTGGTGACTGACAACCAGAAAATTATTTTCGTTGCTACTTCATAACTGTAATTTTGCTACTGTTATGAATCGTAATGTAAATATCTGTGTTTTCCGATGGTCCCGATCCACAGGTTGAGAACCGCTGCTATAGAGCCTAAGACCATCTGGGTTAGAGCGTTGTCCTAATATGCCAAGGTTGTGGGTTCGATTCCTGGTCAGGGCACATACAAGAATCAAGGAATGAACCCATAAATACATGGAAAAAATAAATTGATGTCTGTCTGTGTGTCTCTCTCTCTATCTCTCTCTCTCTTCCCCTCCCTATCTCTATCTAAAATTAATAAAAATCAAAAAAAGAAAAAATATATAAAACAGAATATTATTCATCCTTCAAAGAGAAGTAAGTCCGGTGATTTGCAAAATGGACAAATCTAGAGGACACAAGAGGCCCGGTGAATGAAAATTCATGCACTGGAGGGGGGCGTCCCTCAGGCCGGTCTGCCCACTCTCACAGTCTGGGAGCCCTCAGGGGCAGGAGGCAACCTGGTGATCAGGGGAAGGCGACGCCCCATCACACCTCTGCTGCTGCCACTGCCAGCAGCACAAGCCTCGGCCAATCCTGGTTATCTGAGCCTTGGGCAGCCCTGGGTGGCTGGGCAGCCACCATCCAAGGTTTGCCTGTGCCTCAGGCCGGCCCTGGGTGGCTGGGGGGCTGAGGGGACTGGGCACCACCATCTTGTGGCTGTGGGCGCCGCCATCTTTGAGGGCATGACAGTCAATTAGCATATTCCCTCCTTATTGGCTGTGGGCACCGCCATCTTTGCGGGTGGGGCAGTCAATTTGCATATTACCTCTATATTATATAGGATATATATATATATATATATATATATATATATATATTTGTGTATGTGTGTGTGATTTTCTGTATTTATGTGTATTTTTTTTTCTTAAAACAAAGGCTCCTTCATAGATAATACAAATGATATACTAGTACTAGATGCAGAACAGAACATCTGGTGCATTGGTTTAATAGATCATATCTAAAAGTTGTAGTTATCATTATTCTTTACAGTTCCAATCAAATTCAATTCTTCTTCTACATGCTGGAAGGGCTCTTTATGCTCTCTCAGATGGGTATTATTCTAATTCAGTGAAAAATAGCCTAGTGGTTACCTGGATCCCTAGCCCTAGGATTTTCAGTATTTCAGCCTCTTTCATTCCCTATATACTTTCACTTTCTTGGTGCTCTTATCCACTCACGTGGATTTAAATACTATCCATGTGCTGATTACTTTCAAATGTCTGCGTCTAGTCCCCAAATCTCCCCTGAACTTCCAGACTCTCATATCCATTCGCTTGTTTGACACCCTCATTTTTTTACATATAATAAACATGTAAAACTTATGCACAAAACTGAACTCCTGATATTCCCAACTCCTAAACCTGCTCCTTCTATGGTATGCCCTACTTCAATTGATGACTAATCCATCTTTTTTTAGTTGCTCTGATTACAATCTTTGGAGTATTTGTTGAAGAAGTCAAATTGTCATACTTCTTATCCTATTTCTCAGCAAATGCAGCCGGCTTTATCTTTAAAGAAATAGTAAATCTACTCATAACCTCCACTACTATCACCCTAATTTACCCTAACATCTTTCCTCACTTGATCAACTTCAATAATCTCCTGATCTTCCTCTACTCTTGCCCTAGTGCAATCCGTATCTCCACATGGCAGCTTAAATGATTCTTTTAAATATAAATCAGATCTCATTACTCCCATAATCTCAACCCGCTCATGGTTTCCAATCAAACTCTGAATAAGCCAGTGACCATTCCAGACCCTTCATACATGCTCTTGTCCCTGGCTATACCTCCAACCTCTTTTCCTATCACACTCTCCTTCATTCACTTTGGTCTAGACCAGTGGTCGGCAAACTCATTAGTCAACAGAGCGGCAAACTGCGGCTTGCGAGCCGCATGTGGCTCGCGAGCCGCGGTTTGCCAACCACTGGTCTAGACCACTGGTTCCCTCAAATACATTATGCAGGTAGAAGACTCAGGGTCTTCTGCATTCACTGTTTTCATTGCTTGAAATGTCCTTTACTGAGATATAAACATGGCTTGTTACTTCAGTTTAATTAATTTAAAAAAAAAAAAAACAAATAATACGTTTTTATTGATTTCAGAGAGGAAGGGAAAGGGAGGGAGAGATAGAAACATCAATGGTGAGAGAGAATCATTGATCGGCTGCCTCCTACAGACCCCACACTGGGGATCGAGCCCAAAACCCGGGCATGAGCCCTGACCGGGAATCAAACTGTGACCTCCTGGTTCATAGGTCGACACTCAACCACTGAGCCATGCCGGCCAGGCATTCAATCAAGTTTTTGACCAAATATCTCCATAAAGAGGCCCCCGTGACCACTATATGTAATACAGCACCCTCCATCATCCTCTATTTTCTTATCTTGCTTAATTTTTCTTTATAACACTTATAACTGAATCCTCCTATGAAAATGAGAACTTTGTTTTAGTCACTACTATAGTCCAAGTGTAAAGAATGGTGTGTGACATATGATAAGTCCTCAATAATTATTTGTTCAGGAAGTGAGTAAATAAATGATCTGCATGATGAGTCATATCTTAAATTCAATTATATTTATAAATACAAATACACAGTGGATCTTCATTAAAAGATTCCATGTTTGTGAATTTGTCTACTTGCTGAATTTTCCCTGTAACCCTGGTAAAATCTCACAGCAATTCTGTGGTCATTCACAGACACACACATGTGCATAGTAGTGAAAAATGTTGAGTTGCTACAGGCAAATGCTGCCAGCTGAGGTCAAACAAAGTGACACTCTGACTTCTTAGCTTTTTAGCTCACATAAACAGCTAGCCTTTTGTGATCTATTTAGTGCCATGTTTTTCTGATTTGGATGCATTTTTGAGTGATCTTGTTTTTTAAAATGACCCCCAAATATAATAATGAAGTGCTGTCTAGCATTCCTATGAGTAAGAAGGTTGTGATGTGCCTCCCAGAGAGAAGATGTGTGTTAAATAGACTTCATTCAGGAATGATTCATACTGCTGCTGGCTGTGAGTTCAATGTTAATGAATCAACCATGTATATTAAACAAGGTATCTTTAAACAGAAACAGACATAAAACAAGGCTAGATTTTGACTGGTTGATGAAAATGTTGAGACCAGAGACGGGCAGGAACATAACCCTATACTTCAACAAGGAACAATGATTCAGTATTTGCTAGTTCAGTGTTCATAGTGACTTTATAGAACGTTAAGCACTGCAAATGACAAGAATCAACTGTACATACTACACAGAAAAAATAAATAAAACAATATTACTGACAGCAAATATTAGCATTAAGTATATTATAATTCATTTTATTACTTCCTTTAATTCCTGTTTTGAATATTTCTAATTATTCCATGTTATAAATATCACAATGAAATTCTTGTGTATAAAGCTTAGTGCCCATTTCTGATCATCTTTTTGAGACAAATTAAAGGTTTGCAATTAGTTTGAGGTTCTTGACACATTTTGCTTTCCAAAAAGTTATAGTCATCATGAACTTGAACCATTAATACCTACGTATCTCCCATGCACCACCTGAATCAGCACTGAGTATATGAAATAGTTTGTTTTTAACCTCTGCCAATTCAATAGCTGAAAAGTTGTATCTTATTATTTTACTATAGGCTTGATGCACGAAATTCATGCATGGGGCTCGGCCCTTGCAGCTGCAGTGGATTGCCTTGGTCCTTGCAACCCCAGCTTCATCTGGAAGGTCGCCCTGGAGGACATCCGGAAGGTCATTCAGCTGTCCAGTCTAATTAGCATATTATGCTTTTATTATTATAGATGTGCATTTCTTCCATTACTGATGAGGTTGAACATTTTTGGTATGCTTTCCTTCTGAGAATGTTCTGTCCATGTGCCATTTGCCCATTTAAGGGTTATGAATCATTTCTATTAAGTTTATAAGTAAGTTGGGCTATAAACTGAGGCATTCATAGAAATGTTTGAAATAACTCATTTTCCTTTGAATAACACCTAGTCAGGGTGGTTTCTAAGAGTAAAAGATATATGAATAACTGCACAAATTAGTTGTAAGAATACCCATACTTCCATGGAATGGGTTACTGAAGAAAAGTGACATATTACTTAAAAAGGGATACAAATGTACAACTCAGGAACTGCAAGTCCTTATCCTATTAGAGTTAAATAAACTTGTTTTTAGTTGATGAGCATATACCCTTCCAAAGGGTGGGAAATGGAGATATTTATTCTTTGGTCATCATCGCAGGGTGTGTTACTATTTTCTGTGGGCATGTAGAAGTAAACATCAGTTGAGTAAAACCCTTAATTCTAACAATACCATTTTCATATATTTAGTGGTTTACTGTAGTTTAGGGTAAACCAGTAAGTGTTTGTATTTATATGATGTCACTGGGTGTTTCTAATTATAATAATAAATGTTCCCATTAAAATACAGAATTTACTAAGGTTTATACTGCTTTCTATGTTTTTCTTAAATTTATGAATACAATTTTCATATTTTATAGCTTTTTCAACTCTGCTTTTAATATTACTCTCTACAGTGAAAAACAAAGGTGATAGAGAAGTAGTCAAAAGCTTAGCTCTTATAAACTGTGTAACCTTGAGCACTTTACTTACTGTTTCTGAGACTCAGTCTCCTGTTCCATAAAACCATGCTTCGAACAGTGCCTGGCAATTACTAAGCACTTTATAAATGGTAATGTTTATGATTATCACTACTAGGTATTAGGGAAAATGCATAATTAAGTGAATAAGCAATAGCTAGTATAAACATTAGCCTTTGGTTTTCTGCTATAAATGAAAGCCAAGTCCATTTCTTCAATATGCACATCAAAAATGCTTTATTATCATTTTCATTAGTTATTATATTTAAAAATTATGCCTTTTTATTTTCCCCAATCATTGGCTACTAATTACTTAGAATATTCTATTATAAACTATATGCTCTTTTTCATTTTTTATACATACTAAGACAAAGATAACTGAGCAAAATAAGATACTGGAACTTTTATGATCAGCTCTTGAATGTGGAACACTGATTCCTCCATCAAAGCTTACAGATGTCACTCAAAATCAGATAAGCCTCTGTGATCATGTTTTTAGAGTCTTACTTCTAGAAGACCACAAGATGGAAAAAGTAAAAGAACATGTAAAGAAAACAAAATTAATAACACCATACATTCTTACAGAGAACTTTGTGATTTAACAAGTAAACTTTGACATTCATTTTAAAAATGAGACTGAACAAACAAAAACAACCTGGCCAAAATCATCTGGAATTAATATCATGTTAGCTTGAATAATAAACCATTATTTATTATATGGTTTGTAGAAAATGAGAAATGCTATTATAGAAAATGAGACACAGGGACTTGAGAAGTTAAATGGCCAAACTATGGTCCAACAAGCATGTAGTAACAAAGTTGAAACTAGAATGTATATGTTATGATTCTCATCTTTGGATGTATTATTTCCAGCATTTTTTTCTTTCAGATAGGACTTTACCGGAATCCTTTGCCACAGAGCTATTAGATTCCAATAGGACTCAGTGTCTTTTCACCTTATTATTTTAATAAATCTTCTAATAAAAATATCAGTTTCAGTCTGACTGTTTTACATGAAAATACCATTAAGCAGTTTGAATCATATGAAACTGACACAAGTCAATATTATGCTTGCTATTTACTAATTTACCTCATTTGGGTAACAGGATCCAAATTCTGGAAAGAGACCCCAGTTAAATTCAGGCAGTGTAACCCCCTATGACTTGGTCCTTGTGTTCAAGCCACGTTAGAAATGTGTAAAAAGTGGAGAGTTGGAAGCGATGGCTTAGGTTGCTGGGATACCGTTCTTGCAATCTCTTGAAAACCCTAACCCTGTATCCTAGCCCTTGCTGATCCTTATTGATGATTCCAGCAAAAGGACTGGTAGTGGTGAAAACTGCAGCAAGGGTAACCAAGTTGATTGCCAGATTCACCCATTTTTCTCTAGGGTACAAGGGAATCTCCCCTCAGAGCATGAGCCACCTCTTATGACTGCTGTCACAGCAGACAGCTGGTTCTTTCTTCATTTCTGTTGTTCTTCCCTCTTCCCTTTCCCCTTTCCACCTTGACATTACCACTCAACAGCAGTCCGTTAACCTCTTGCATCAAATATGTCCCTGAGTTTTAATTCAGGAGTCAATCAAATTATAACGACTTCAGGAGACAATCAAATTATAGCATTTGATGTATGAATATTCACTTTTCAACTAATAAGCTTGAATTCACAATGAGATAAAACTGAACAATATTCCCACATATCCTATTTCCTGACATTGAAGCAAAGCCACAGTGATAACAATGACAGCAGTGACAGGCTCTTGGTGAAAATTTTAACTCCAGATGTGCTCAGAACATGTTGGGATTCAATGCTATACAAGACAGCACAACGCTGATGATAACTATGGAAAGATCACCCTGAGTGTTTACATAATATATAATGTGCTTAGAGGTTTTTTTTCTTTTTTCATTTTTTTTAATACTAGAGTGCTCCCATCTAATCTTACACTAAAAGACACAGACAAAATCCTTAAGTGACATACAACTTGCTGAAAAATAATTATTTACAATAACATCAGATCAACTCTAACAGTGAATATTTATACAATGTATGTGATCATCATAAATAAGCACAATCATGAAGACCTTTTGAATTAAAATGCAGCACCTTTCTCACTATTCTTAAGACATTGTATATTTAAAAAATTTTAATGACTGGCTTTTCAAAATGCTTTCTTGAACCATACACACATTCTGCACATAGGTAACCAACAAACTAAACACACCCATGAAACCAGGATCCACATCAAGAACAGAACATGCCAGGAACCCCATGAGCCCTCACATAATCCTTCCAGTCACCAACCCACCCCATGAGTAGCCATTATAACGATTTCTAACACCATAGATTAGTTCTAAATAATGTTTTTTGAAGACCTGGTTTTCTATTAGTTGGTTAATGTTCAATATGTTGAAATTAAATATCTGCAAATGTATGTTAGTGCATTTAAGTACCCACGGTGGGGTTAAATAAAGACAGTGACAAGAATGAGGCTGATGTTCAATAAGCAGTCACTGAGTTAAATTTACTCTCCACGTCCTGTGTTAGACTTTGCCCTAAAAAAGGAGACAAATCACATTATACATTATTTCAGAAAGCATCATGGCGGGATGCAGCCATAAACATGGAATACCTTAGAGCAGGGGTGGGCAAACTTTTTGACTCGAGGGCCACAATGGGTTCTTAAACTGGACCAGAGGGCCGGAACAAAAGCATGGATGGAGTGTTTGTGTGAACTAATATAAATTCAAAGTAAAGGAGCGGAGGGGAGAGCAAGAGAACCGGATAGAACAGCCGGATCCGGCCCACGGGCCGTAGTTTGCCCACGGCTGCCTTAGAGTATAATGCAAGCGAGTGAAGGATCAAGTACCAAACTAAAATGTTCAAATAAGTACCGTGGAAGATGAAGGAAGTGAGAGACCATGTAAAGCCCAAACAGTTGGGAAGTCATTATGGAAGGGTAAGATTTAAGCTGGGACCTCAAAAAGATACTTAAGGACATATTATCTTTGTAAATATGAAAGGATGCTCAACTTCACTAGCTTAAGGGAAATTCAAATTAAAACTAGAATGAGATACTACCTCACACCTGTAAGAATGGCTATCATCAAAAAGACAAGAAATAACAAGTGTTGGAGAGATTGTGGCAAAAAAGGAACCCTCATAACTGCTGGTGGGAATGTAATACAGACACTACAGAAAACACTATGGAGGTTCCTAAAAAATTTTAGAATAGACCTACCATATGACCCAGCAATCCCTCTTTTAGGTATCTACCCCCAAAATTTGAAAACATTTATTCATAAAGATATACATACTACTACATTCACTGCAGCATTATTCAGGGAAAACACATGCAAACAATCCTTAAATGGATGATTAAATAAAGATGATGTGGTACTTACTAGTATATATAAAGTAATACTACTCAGCCATAAGAAAAGATGAAACACTGCCATTTACAACAACATGGATGTATCCTGAGAATATCATGCTAAGCAAAATAAGCCAGACAGAAGAAAAACAAGAACCATATGGTTTCATACATATGTGGGATTTAAAACAGAAAGCAACAAACAAACCAAAAAAAAACAAAAAAACACAAACCCTCATATACACAGACAACAGTATGGTGGATATGAAGGGGAAGTGGGTGGGGGCAGATAGAAGAGAGTAAAGGGGGTCAAATATATGGTGATGGAAGAAGACTTGACTTTGGGTGATGAACACACAAAGCAATATACAGATGCAGTATTATAGAACTGTAGACTTGAAACATATCATTTTATAAGCCAATGTCACTTCAATAAATTTAATTTTAAAGATACTTAGGGCTCAAAAGGGCTGAGGGAAGCGGGGGCGCATTTCCGTTTGGAAAAGTGCAGAAGCCTAGGCTGAGACAGGCAAGGTAATGGTGTGAGACAGATAAGCTGCACATATAAATGTCTAGCAGAAAAAATCCTGGGATGCAAAAGCTAAGGTACCCTGACAAATGCCTATAGAAGTCTATAAAAATTTGTTGATTCAATTATATCTTAATAAAGCTGTTTAATTTTTTTCATTATAAAGAGAAAATGGATTAACTCTAGAGTGAAGGAGACTGACAAATTTCACCTTAATCCAGTGAGCAAAATTAATATCACCAGCAACAGAACAAACTGAAATCATGTGCCATAAGATAGGATATAATGAGAATGACGCAACACAACTTCTGTGATATTTCCAGACTGAGAGAAACTAAAGGGATACGAAAACTAAATATAAACCTTGACATTGGATTCAATCATTTTGGACATTTTGGGGACAATTGGTAAATCAAAATGGTAGTAATCATATAGCAGTAACATATCAGTGCTATTTTCCTAATTTGGATGGTTATATTGTGGTTGTATAGGAAACTCTCTTTGCAGGAAAAACACACTAAAGTATACAGGGGTGATGGACTATCATGTCAGCAACTTATTTTTAAATGGCTCAGAGGGAAAAAAGTTCTTTATACTGTAAAAAATTGTTATTTATGTTAAAACATTTTACTTAAATCCAAATGGCCATGGTCTCTGCTTCCTTTCACTGCTAACTGAAGATATTAGTGTTTTCAACAGTTTCCTCTAGGAAGAATTATAGTGTTTTTACACATGAATTGAAAACACTGGTTGGTAATAACTCGATTACTAATCAGCAAGAAAACATGACTTTCTTTCCTAAGTCCTTTTGACTTTTCAGGTTGAAAAGACATTTTCTATACATGTTCTAGACCTCTTACTCTTTTTACTATTTTTAAACAATGCAATGTATTAAAAAATATTAGGATTGATTCGATGAGCGTAAGGACGAAAGAAGTATAACAAACTGGAAAATGTATGACTTTGATTCCCTAAAACTTAATATTCCTTTAAATTTTATAAGATATTTATGGTGTTGATATAATAAATATTGTTTGGTGAATGAATTACATTCTAAATTATTTTATTTTATTTTTTTTTTTTTTTTTTTTTTTTTTTTTTTTTTGAGGAATTTGAAGATTTATGTTGCACTGACATTTCATTTCTGCCGAACCGCGATACCTGGTGGATGAAAAGGCAGTTTTATTTATTTTTTTTTTTTTTTTTTTTTCTTTTTTTTTTTTTTTTTTTTTTTTTTCAAATTTTTATTAAGGTATTATTTGTGTACATATCTTACCATTGCCCCCCACCCCCACCCCACTCCCATACATGCCCTCACCCCCCAAAGTTTTGTATCCGTTGCTTACTCTTATATACATGCATATAAGTCCTTCAGTTGATCTCTTATTTCCCCCACCTCTCCCTAACCTTACCACTGTAATTTGACAGTCTGTTTGATGCTTTACTGCCTCTGTAACTATTTTTTTGTTCATCAGTTTATAATGTTTTTCATTATCCCCAAATGAGTGGGATCATGTGGTATTTTTCTTTCATTGACTGGCTTATTTCACTTAGCATAATGTTCTCTAATTCCATCCAAGTGCCTACAAATGGTAGTAATTCCTTCTTTTTTACGGCAGCATAGTATTCCATTGTGTAGATGTACCATAGTTTTCTGATCCAGTCATCTGCTGATGGGCACCTAGGCTGTTTCCAAATCTTAGCTATTGTAAATTGTGCTGCTATGAACATAGGGGTGCATATATCCTTTCTGATTGGTGTTTCTGGTTTCTTAGGATATATTCCTAGGAGTGGGATTACTGGGTCAAATGGGAGTTCCATTTTCAGTTTTTTGAGGAAACTCCATACTGTTCTCCACAGTGGCTGCACCAGTCTGCATTCCCACCAGCAGTGCACGAGGGTTCCTTTTTCTCCGCATCCTCGCCAACACTTGTCGTTTGTTGATTTGTTGATGATAGCCATTCTGACAGGTGTGAGATGGTATCGCATTGTTGTTTTGATTTGCATCTCTCGGATAATTAGTGACTTTGAGCATGTTTTCATGTGTCTCTTGGCCTTCCTTCTGTCTTCTTTCGAAAAGATTCTATTTAGGTCCGTTGCCCATTTTTTTATTGGATCCTTTATCTTCCTTTTATTAAGTTGTATAAGCTGCCTGTAGATGTTGGAAATTAAACCTTTATCAGTGATACCATTTGCAAATATGTTCTCCCATACAGTGGGGTTTCTTGTTGTTTTGTTGATGGTTTCTTTTGCTGTGCAAAAGCTTTTTATTTTGATGTAGTCCCATTTGTTTATTTTCTGTTTGGCTTCCATTGCCCTAGGGGCAGTATCACTGAAAAAGTTCTTTTGGCATATGTCTGAGATTTTGCTGCCTGTGGATTCCTCTAGTATTTTTATGGTTTCCCGTCTTATATTTAAGTCCTGTACCCATTTTGAGTTTATTTTTGTGTATGGTGTAAGTTGGTGATCTAGTTTCATTTTTTTGCATGTATCTGTCCAATTTTCCCAACACCATTTATTAAAGAGACTGTCTTGACTCCATTGTATGCTCATGCCTCCTTTGTCAAATATTAAATGCGCATATTGGTTTGGGTCGATATCTGGATTCTCTATTCTGTTCCATTGATCTATATGTCTGTTCTTGTGCCAGTACCAGGCTGTTTTGAGGACAGTGGCTTTGTAATACAGCTTGAAATCTGGTATTGAGATCCCTCCTACTTTATTCTTCTTTCTCAGGATTGCTGTGGCTATTCGGGGTCTTTTTTTATTCCAGATGAATTTTTGGAGAGTTCTTTCTAGGTCTGTGAAATACGCCGTTGGTATTTTAATGGGGAGTGCATTGAATCTATAGATTGCTTTGGGTAGTATGGACATTTTAATGATGTTGATTCTACCAATCCATGAACATGGTATGTTCTTCCATCTGTTTACATCTTCCTCTATCTCTTTTTTCAGGGTCCTGTAGTTTTCCGCATATAGGTCTTTTACCTCCTTGGTTAGGTTTATTCCTAAGTATCTTAATTTTTTTGGTGCAATGGAAAATGGGATTGCTTTTTTAGTCTCTCTTTCTGTAAGTTCATTGTTGGTGTATAGAAATGCCATAGATTTCTTGGCATTAATTTTGTATCCTGCTACATTGCCGAATTCATTTATTAAGTCTGTTAGTTTTTTTATGGAGTCTTTCGGGTTTTTTATGTACAATATCATGTCATCTGCAAATAAGGACAGCTTTACTTCTTCTTTTCCAATTTGGATGCCTTTTATTTCTTCTTCTTGTCTAATTGCAGTGGCTAATACTTCCAGTACTATGTCGAACAGGAGTGGTGAGAGTGGGCATCCCTGTCTTGTTCCTGTTCTTAGGGGAAATGGTTTTAGTTTTTGCCCATTGAGTATGATGTTAGCTGTGGGTTTATCATATATAGCTTTTATTATGTTGAGGTATGATCCTTCTATTCCCACCTTGTTGAGAGTTTTTATCAAGAAAGGGTGTTGGATTTTGTCAAATGCTTTTTCTGCATCAATTGATATGACTATGTGATTTTTATCTCTCAATTTGTTTATGTGATGTATCACATTTATTGATTTGCGGATATTGAACCATCCTTGCATTCCTGGGATAAATCCTACTTGGTCATGGTGTATGATCTTTCTGATGTACTGCTGGATCCTATTTGCTAGAATTTTATTGAGGATTTTGGCATCTACATTCATGAGGGATATTGGCCTGTAATTCTCCTTCATTGTGTTGTCTTTATCTGGTTTTGGTATTAGGGTGATGCTGGCTTCATAGAAGGAGCTTGGAAGTGTTCCTTCCTCTTGAATTTTTTGGAATAGTCTGAGGAGGATAGGTTTTAGTTCTTCCTTGAATGTTTGGTAGAACTCTCCTGTGAAGCCGTCTGGCCCCGGGCTTTTGTTTGCCGGAAGCTCTTTGATGACTGCTTCAATTTCTTCCATAGTTACTGGCATGTTGAGCTGTTTAGATTCTTCCTGATTGAGTTTTGGAAGGTTATATTTTTCTAGGAATATGTCCATTTCCTCCAGGTTGTCCAGTTTGTTGGAATAGAGTTGTTCGTAGTATTTTTTAACAATCCTTTGTATTTCAGCGGGATCTGTTGTTATTTCACCTCTTTCATTTCTGATCTTGTTTATTTGGGTCCTCTCTCTTTGCTTCTTGGTGAGCCTGGCTAGAGGTTCATCAATCTTGTTTATCCTTTCAAAGAACCAGCTCTTGGTCTTGTTGATCTTTTGAATTGTTTCTTTGGTCTCTATGTCGTTTATCTGTGCTCTGATCTTTATTATTTCCTTCCTTCTGCTTACACTGGGCTTTTCTTGTTGCTCTTTTTCTAACTCTTTGAGTTGTTGGGTTAGGTAATTTATTACCCCTGTTTCTTGTTTTTTGCAGTAGGCTTGTAGAGCTATGAACTTCCCTCTCAAGACTGCTTTTGCTGTGTCCCATAGATTTTGGATTGTAGTGTTTTCATTGTCATTTGTTGTCATGATGTTTTTTATTTCTTCTTTGATCTCTCTGGTAACCCAGTCATGGTTTAATAGCATGCTGTTTAGTCTCCATGTGTTTGATTTCTTTGGGTTGTTTTTATTGTAGTTGATTTCCAGTTTTATGCCACTGTGGTCTGAGAAGATGCTTGATATGATTTCTATCTTCTTGAATTTGAAGAGACTTTGCCTGTGTCCCAACATATGGTCTATCTTTGAAAATGACCCATGTGCACTTGAGAAGAATGTATATTCTGTGGCTTTGGGGTGAAATGTTCTGAAGATGTCAATTAATTCCAACTGGTCTAGTGAGTCATTTAGGATTGATGTTTCTTTGCTGATGTTTTGTTTAGAGGATTTGTCCAATGGTGATAGTGGGGTATTAAAGTCTCCTACTATGATTGTATTGCTGTCAATCTCTCCCTTGATATCCTCCAGGAGTTTTTTTATGTATTTGGGTGCTCCTGTATTGGGTGCATATATGTTTACCAGAGTTATTTCTTCTTGTTGGATTGCTCCCTTTAGTATTATGAAATGGCCTTCCTTATCTCTTGTTATGTCCTTCAGTTTGAGATCTAATTTGTCAGAAATAAGTATTGCTACCCCAGCTTTTTTTTCAGTTCCATTTGCCTGGAAAACCTTTTTCCATCCCTTCACCCTCAGTCTGTGTGCGTCTTTTTTTCTGAGGTGGGTTTCTTGTAGACAGCAGATATATGGGTCGTGTTTTCTTATCCAATCCGTTACCCTATGTCTTTTGATTGGGGCATTTAATCCATTTACATTTAAAGTTATTATTGATAGGTACTTATTTGTCGCCATTCCTATTCTTTACCCCTGTGTTACTTCTTCACTTCCTATTTCTTTTTTTTTACAGCAGACCCTTTAGCATTTCTTGCATTGCTGGTTTGGTGGTAATAAATTCCCTTAGTCCTTTTTTGTCTGTGAAGCTCCTGATTTCACCTTCAATTTTGATTGACAGCCTTGCTGGGTACAGTATTCTTGGATTCAGCCCCTTCCTTTGCATGACTTTGTATATTTCATTCCATTCCCTTCTGGCTTGATGAGTTTCTGTTGAGAAATCAGTTGCTAGTCTGATGGGGGTTCCTTTGTATGTAACTTTCTGTCTCTCTCTTGCTGCTTTTAAGATTCTTACTTTGTCGTTGTTGTTTGCCAATTTAATTATAATGTGCCTTGGCGTCGGTCTTTTGGGGTTCATTTTGCTTGGGACTCTGTGAGCTTCTTGGATTTGTGTGTGTTTTTTCTTCCCTATATCTGGGAAATTTTCTGTCATTATTTCTTCAAAGAGGTTTTCTATTCCTTGCTCAGCTTCCTTTCCTTCTGGAACCCCTATTATGCGGATGTTGTTTTGTTTCGTGTTGTCCCAAAGTTCCCTTAGACTCTCCTCTTGCCTTTTAATTTTTTTTTCTAGAAGTTGCTTTTCTTGGGTATTTTTTTCCATCTTGTCTTCTAGCTCACTGATGCGGTCCTCTGCTTCTTCTAGTCTACTCTTGATGCTTTCTATTGAGTTCTTTACAGCAGCGATGTCATTTTTCATTTCTTCTTGGTTCTTCTTCATTTCCTCTTGGTTCTTGCTCATATTGTCGAATTTGTCTTCCATTCTTTTCAGCCACCTTATGACCATTTCTCTGAATTCTTTTTCTGGAAGGTTGCTTGCCTCCATTTCGTTTACTTCCTTTTCTGGTGATGCCTGCTTTTCTTTCATATGCGGGCTGCCTCTTTGTCTCCCCATGGTCTCTCTTCTCTGGGTGTCTTGTTATGTAGTTCTTTCTCTCCTGGGTTGATTTAAAGGCACAAAATACAGCACTACCAGGTACAACTCACAAGGCACTGAACAGGAATGTATTCACGATATTAATAACCTCCAATAAAGGTGACCACCAGAAAAAGGCAAATTAGGTGATAGGAGAGAAAGAAGAAGAGGAAAAAAGAAAGAAAGAAAGAAAAAAAGAAAAAAGGAGTGTGAGAATGAAATTGGGAAAAGGGAAAGTAAAGAGAAGAAAAAAAAGAAAAAAAAAAGTAAGAGAGACAAGAAAGTGACTAAGAGAGATAGGGGAACAGACTATATATATTGGGGATAAAACTCCAATAGAACAATCACTAATCCCAGCAAATGCCAGCAACAAGTGCCTGGGGATTAGTACAAACTACAACACCAACTAATATGGAGTGAGGCAAGGGAAAGCTGAAGCACAAAACAAACAAAAAAATAAACAAAAGAAGAATAAGCAAAACAATCTCACAAAAAAGCATAAAAATTGGATATAATCTACATTCAAGCAAACAACAACAAAAGGACAGAGAGAAGGACAAGTTTATGGATAGCTCAGACAGCGAAGGGAGAGGTGTATGTGGACTTGGAGCAGGGGATTGGAGATTAGATATGTAAGTAGGGTGAAATTTTAACAAGGGGTAAACAGAAAGAATAGGGAGAATCTAAAGCAGTAAAAGGGTAAGATAAACAGGACACTGAAAAGGGGGAGGTTAGGAGGGGAGTGATGGCCTAAAGGTAGAGTTGAGATAGAGTAAAACGATGCTAAAGGAAAGATAGAAATAGAATGTAGAACCCTAATCCCAAAATAAAATGAAGAGAAAATAAAATGACACTTAAAAAAAAAAAAAAAAAAAAAAAAGATAAAATAGCCGTAGTAATAATACGGATTGAAAATAAAAATGTAATAATTAAAAAGGTAAAATCAAGTGATGAAAAAAGAGAAAAAAAAGTTTCTTGATTAAAAGATGCAAAAAATGAAAATAAAAAAGAATAAAAAAATAAAAGGTAAAAATAAAATGTGAAGTAGTGAAGGTCATTCACTTCCTCTGTTTTTCTGTTTGGCACGCCTGTTTCTCAGTCCAGACAGTATTGCAGTTCCCTGCGATCCACTGCTCTTCGGCGTTGTAAGCCAGTCCTGATTTTAAGCAGGCGGTGTGTCTTAATTTCTCGTATTCCTTTATTTTTGATTACACAAGAGTCAATTTGTGATTCAGCCCCTGGGTGGCAGTGTTTCTGGATTAACTTCCGGGTCTATCTATGGCCTCTCTAGGCAGTGTTAGAGCCTTCTTTCCCGCACTCGCCACTGGCCTGTGGGAGTGGTCTGCCTCAGAGCTGACTCTCTGATGGTCACGCCCAGCTCCGATCCCCAGGTTCCAGAAAAACAACCTTCCCCTGCAGTCTCCCAGGGTGTCCCCAACTGGGTGATCCTATGTATTGGGCTTAGTAATCAGAGGCCTGAATTTCAAGAGGAAAAAGCTCAGTTGTGCGAACTCCGGGACTCCGCGTAAGCCCAGGCACCCAGGGAACGCAGGGGCTGCGCGTAAGTCTGGACTGCCTGAAATTCTTAGGGTGTCCCTGCACTTCAGATCAAAATGGGTTGCTTTTTAGAGTGCCCTTCTCTTAGCAGCTCTGAGGACCCCTTTCCACAATCACAGATCACGCCAGCCCCTACAGCCACGGATTTTTCTAGGCACAGACTTCCCTGGTCCTCCAGCTCCCGCAAAACGCGCGTTCCTCTCTCCCTCCGGGACCAGAGACCTCACCTTATCCCAGGCGAAATCTGACCTTTCCGTGGTGGAGTGTAGAGCTCCTCTGAACCCGTGTGCTTGCGCCAGTTGGGGAGCGTTGTTCTGGGGCTCGCAGCTGTTCCTGGGGTGCCGCAGTTGTGGATTCTCAGGCTTCAGATAAGCTCCACTTTCCGGATCAAGATGGCGCAGACTCCGCGTCCAACCCCGCAGCTCCGGGAGGGGACCCAGCCGCAGTTGGTGCTGCCAGGTCAGGGGAACCCCGTTCAGCAGTCCCCCACCTCCTTCTGGAATTCAGCTGTCTCCCAACCGGCCAACAAACACTCCTTGTGCGACCCTCAGCTGTTCTTTCTTTCTGCTCCGGGACAAGGCTCGGAACACGTCTGTCTATTCCGCCGCCATTATTCCCTTCCCATTCTAAATTATTTTAAACAGTATGTATGAAAAAGTCCAAAGGAAACTAAAATATTTATTATTGTATACTGATGTATACTCAGTTTAACTCAGATGGCTAACATATTTTAAGAAGATTTTTACTTGATTTTTAGAAAGAGAGAAACATTGATGTGAGAGAGAAACATCAATCAGCTGACCCCTGCATGTTCCCTACTAGGGATTGACCCTGCAACCCAGTCATATGATCTACAATCAAACCTACCACCTTTCAGTACATGGGATGACACCCAACCAACTGAGCCATACCCGCCAGGGCAGATTACTAACATTTAAGTAAGGTCAAGTCTACTGATATTTTGTCACATCAGTATATTATTATGTGCTTCCAAAAAGTTCAACTAAAACTCAAAGTTTAAATCTGCAAGGAAATCCTACAGTTTAATACTTTCTCACATATTGGGTCCTGTGAGTCACTGTACATTAAATGCTCTAGAAACTGTAGGATTTTATTCCATAACTCAAAGATTTTTCAATAAAACTAACAGTGGACAATATGAAATAATTTTTTAGGAATTAGAATAACAGAAGTTTCAGCTGTTAGGCAGATATTACATTGAGACAGTTGGCTGCCATTTGTTCCTGCGAGACTTTTAATTCTTACTGTTCATCATAAACCTTTATGGTTTGGTGGCCTCCATAAGTTTAGGTATCTCCACATTATAGGCAGTCCTCGGGTTACGTAGGACTCAATGTACGTCGTTTTGTGGTTATATCACCATCTCCCATTTATTTATAAAAAAAAAAAAAATCCGTCATTTCGACATACGTACATATGTGCTTTATGTTTATTATTATTTATTTACCACAAGTAAAGGTAAGGAATTGTTATCTTTCTTTTAATTTTTTTTTTTTTTACTGTTTCACTTCCTTACTGCTCTGTATGTGCTCCATGTGAGTGACGTAGGTGCTTATGTAGGTGGGTTCCGACTTATGGCAAAAATCACATTACGTCTCACCTTAGGAATGGGTTTCTGATGTAACCTGAGGACCTACTATACCTTGATTGTTTCCATTTTTAATTTTCTCCTTGAAAGAAGTAAAACATGGACCAGGAAATACAGGGAAGTCCTGGTGTCCTCTTTATTCTAACTTATCTTGCTTTTCCTGTTGTATTTACAGCAAACGGTAATTTTCAGGTTGCTATTCTCTATTTGTGAACTTCTCACAATGTCTTATTTTCAAATATGCCTGCTGTACTAAAAGGATATGCAATGATTCAACTTAATAAACATTTATTGAGCTTTTACTTTTCCCTGACATGCTGTGCTAGCACTGAGCGTATAGGAACACATGGGGCATATTCCTGGTCATTGAGGAACTCAATCTATGAGGTACATAGAGAAGCAAACAATGAAATAAAAAAATGCAAGTATATTATGTGCTATGTTACGAATAAAGCTAACGTGCTGCTGTGACAGAAAGAAAGGAGAGGATAATTTTGTCAAAATAGGGAGAGAGACTGTGGACCACTACATTGAGGAAGTAGCATTAACATTTCAGTAAGCCTTTCATTTGGTCAGCATTTTCTTTCTATATTTTCCAATATGTGAGCATAAATTATTTGTTATATATTCTTGACCACAAAGGAAGCAAACATGGAGCTGAAATATCCTACATAATAAAAGAAAAACATGTAAATGGACCGTACCTCCGCTATGCTCAACAGCCAATCAGGAGTGAGTATGCAAATTAACCTGACAAAGATGGCGGGTTAATTTGCATACACAGGTGCCAGGCAGAGAGCAGAGTGGGAGAGCTGGTAGAGAGTGGAGCGGCTTGGGGAACTTGGCTCCCCAAGCCACCAGATGGAGAGCAGAGAGAGAGAGCTGGCAGTTTGGAGGACTTGGCAGAGCAGGCGGCCTTGGGACAGAGACAGAGCAGGAAGGGAAAACCCAGAGCGTGGGGAGCACCAGGAATTCTGGGAGTAGTAGTTCTGGTGGCAGCCCCAGGACCGGAAGCAGAAGCCCAGAGCGCGGGGAGCACCAGGAATGCTGGGAATCGAAGTTCTGGTGGCAGACGGATCTCTTAGACACTAGAGCAGGGGTGGGCCACAATGCATAAAGCATTGCTAGTTGGGCCACAATGTGTTCTTAAACTGGACCAGAGGGCCAGAACAAAAGCATGGATGGAGTGTTTGTGTGAACTAATATAAATTCAAAGTAAAGGAGCGGAGGGGAGAGCAAGAGAACCGGATAGAACAGCCAGATCCGGCCCGCGGGCCGTAGTTTGCCCACGGCTGCACTAGAGCAAAGTGAGCCTGGAACAAGTTACTGTTGTGGTTGGGGATGGAGGGAAAGCAAACGTGAGAGACATAAGTAAAATCAGAGTGTCTAGGAAAAATTAAAGGGAAGGTATCCTAAAACTTCAGGAAATATCCACCAATGAAGCAAAGAAGAAAAAAATGCCTCTATTATTCCGTGAGCAAAAAATCAAATTGGGTTGGGGTCTCAGAAAATTGGCTCATATGATTGCAAAGACAGACAGAAACTCCCTGATTGGAGAGGGCTCCCCTGAGGGATCCCAGATTGGAGAGGGTGCAGGTCGGGCTGAGGGACCCACCCCCCCATGCACGAATCTTCATGCACCGGGCACCTAATATTTAATAAAATAACTCTAGACAAGGTCTGCAAACTTTCATTGACTCTCCACCCAGTTGTGTGATTCCTTCATCATTCTGAGCCTCAGTTTATTCAACTGTAAAATGATGAACTTGGACTAAAAGCCATCTTGGTCCCTTTTTGCAAGGACTCTGTGACTTCTAAAGTTTCTGCAAGCTCTGGAGTTTCAGAAAAAGTTGTTTTGGGTTTTTTCACTCCCCCAACTCTTTTACCCTGCTATTACATTATTTTTTCTTTATTTCATAGATTTTCCCCTACAATATTTCCTATAAACTGAACTTTTATCGATATTAATCCTATGAATATTAATATTATCAATATTAATATTGATGATATTAATATTCATAGGATTAATATTAATCAATATTAATGTTAATATTGATTAATATTAATCAATATTAATCCTACAATATTTCCTATAAACTGAACTTTTATCATTATTAATCCTATGAATAAGTCAGAGTGGATAAACAGGTAATCAGAGTTACTTATTATGACATGAAAAGATGGCAGATATCAAAAGATATAGTTGGTCATTAAACTGTATAATATATTAATTTGATTCAAAAGAAATTAACACTGTTCATAAGAAACTTAACCAGCTCTTATTTTGTAGGATGGCACTAATTTAACTGAAGTGAAACCCACTTTGGATTTATGTAAAACCTCAGGATTAATAGTGCCTTCAAATATATTAATATAATTTTCCCCTGTTGAGTAGAATAGTTTTAATTAAACTTTACTAACCCCTTTGGTTTAATCCCTGGAGCTAACCTATAAAACACTAGAGGTTTTAAATCAAACCATAAAAATGTTCAAAGCTGAAAGTTAAAGTGATAGCCATGAGGGGTGGGAGGACAAAAAAGGATTTACAAAATATGTCTAGTAAACTAGCAATGCTTTATGCAAGATATATCTATACATCTATCACATACAATTATATACACTGATGTATACATAATATTAAAAAGTAATCATTGGGGAAAAGGTAATTGTGGTTTATGAAAAATATTTTTAATATTTAAAGGCATCAGGGTCTCTATAGCAACCAGTTTTTTTCCTCTCTAAGACTCATTGGTATGTCAAACATGAAGGAGAGGACCTGCAGATTTATCCTTTAACCTAGAATAAAATGACCAGAGCAAGATTATTTTATTAATTACACTGGTAATAAATGACATTGTAGTGTTTTATTCTGAACTTCATAAGGGCTATGAGAATAGAAGAAAGTTAGGCATTCTCCTCCCTCACCCGGCCTGCTTGCCTCCCCTCTTCCTGAAATAATCACTAAATAGATAAATAAACAAGTAAAATCAAACCAAAACAAAATCACTCTATAATTTTTTGGGCGACGCTTCATAAATTTCCCCACCCAAGTATTCCTAATGGAAGAGAAGACTGAACACGTGCCCCTAGGGATCTACTGCTAGTTTGAAGTTTCTTTGAAGTCATCTGTTTTATTTTAAAAATTCATGTGGATTTTGCATTCTACTCCCTAATATAAATCTGTTTTAATGTAAAAAATTATGTGTTTTCTCCAATATCTTTGCATTGCAGAGCTCTAGGAAAATAGGCTAAGTTTACACCACAGCTTTGAATCTTCCAAGACCCACACAACTTTAGAAGCTTAGCTTTATAAAGAATAAAGGCAATTATAAAATACATTTTCCTATGGATCTCATATTTTTACTTCCTTCAGTTTTCCTTTAACTTTCATGCAATTTTTTTTCTTTGCCAGTTAATTTGATGCCCATGCCTTCAGGACTGAACTAAAATAGATGTCTAGTATTTGCTATACCAGACAGAAAAGATCCTTACTCTATCAAAATAAGCACTCAGGTTCTAATAATTCAAAAACATAGAAATAAGGGATTAGTAGTCATGCAATTGTTCTTTACATATTAGTTACATAATTCAACTATTAACTAAATTAGTTTCATCTTATCTATAGCCCTTCAGTTTAAAAAAATACTGTTTTTGGTTTTGTTTGTGAAGGTGATCATTAGTCTATCATGGAATAAAATGAACTATATAGTACTGATCTCTTTTTATTTTTGCTGGTGGACTGTGAATATTATATATATATATATATATATATATATATATATACACACACACACACATACATACATACACATACATACATACACATACACGCTATACACAGTACTAAAAGTGACAGAATGAGATTCAGACAGGACTGAAATGTGCATTAAGCAAACAAGATAAGTTAGACTCACATACCAAGGAAATGTATTTAACTATAAATAAAAGGAAAATGGCTTGATCTTTTACCACATTTTTTTTTCTTTTTCCCCTGCAGACTAAATTCAAAAGTATTTTCTTCTAAGGCTTTAGTAGCAAAATACTCAGAAGAAAATAAAAGGAAATAGATTCTGAACAGTGATATGACAAATGATAGTCAGTTGTCTTAGAGGACAGGGCAGGTGAAATTTCCAGGCATGAGATGCAGCATGAAATCGTACACAGAGAGGGGAATAAAACGGCTCAAGAGAAAATATGTCTGAGCACAGTGAAATGAAAACTAGGAGGAAATGAAAGAAGGATGTGAGCAGGCAGAATGTGCTTAAGAACTTTTTGAGTTGAGAACTCTGAGTCAGAATTTCATTGGGAAAGAAAAAGAACTAGTGAAAATAACTTCAGAATGGGGATTGCTGCAGCCCAAACAGTGAGATAGGAAGAGGCGTGCTGGTAACAATCTTTTGAATGAACTGGCAGGAAGAATACATAAAAGCAGAAATAATCAAAATACAACAGAGAGATTTTGCTCTTGAAATGGATTGGGAGAAAGAAGTTGGTTATATTGTAAAAGAAAAATATGAAAAGATTTATCAAAAGCCCAGACATAAGAAACAAACAAATAGAACTGAATATACTACATATTTAGCTGAGACTAGAGGAGATATAGGTACCCTTATGATTATGATCATTCCCTTCTAAAAAGGCAAGGGCAACGGCTATAATATTTAGAGTAGTACATCAATTACTACCACTACTACTACTAATTACTATAATAAAGATAGCAGTATAGCAACAACTGAATATTTACTATGTGTCAAGCCTGTTAGTACATACTTTGAACATGGTAATTCATGTTATCTTATTGTCACTATCATTTCCATTTTATAGATGAGGAAACAAAAACTTGAAAGTTTAAATTACTAGTTCAACATTACAGAACTGATAAGTAATAGAGCAAGGAGTAGAACTTTATAAAGTCTAACTCAAAAAGCTGTGCTCTCTAGGGTACCTTCATCAATGGCAGTTGCTAAAAGTGTGTATGATATGATATAGACATAGACATAGATACAGATAAACAAGTATTTAGATATAACAATGAAAACTGATACAAACTTAATCAGCTTTCATTAGAGTTCTTCCAGATTATTTTGGCTAAAAATATGTTTATAAGATATATTCATGAAAAGTGTCCTTAAATATAAGAATTCAAAATCACCACTGTATAACTGACAGATCATATTATTTAAACATATACTTGATATGCTTCCTCTCAAAATCTTTCTGAAATTAATCTACATGTTTGTGACATTTCTCATGTTTCAATTATAATACAAATTTTATAAATATTGATATGATTCTACATTATATGTTAGTAAATATGCCTATAGCTACGAAGGTGTGTTTTCAGTTTTTTCACAATATTTTTTATTCATTTCAGAGAGAAAGGGAGAGGGAAAGATAGAAACATTAATGATGAGAGAGAATAATTTATTGGCTGCCTCCTGCACACCCCACATTGGGGATGGAGCCTGCAACCCAGCCATGTACCCTGACTGGGAATCGAAGTGTGATCTCCTGGTTCATAGGCTGACACCCAACCACTGAGCCACTCGGGTCGGGCACAAAGGTATGCTTTTAAATTCAAGGACCAAGATATAAAAATTCTTTAGAAAAGCAATTTCCAGAAAGTTTCTATTAAAGTTGTAGTGAGTAAAATTTTCCATCATATTATGAAGTTTTTTTATAAAAAGGAAAGCAGCCCTAACTGGTTTGGATCAGTGGATAAAGCATAGGCCTGCGGGCTGAAGGGTCCCAGGTTCGATTCCGGTCAAGGGCTTGTACCTTGGTTGCGGGCACATCCCCAGTAGGGGTTATGCAGGAGGCAGCTGATTGATGTTTCTCTCTTATCAATGTTTCTAACTCTCTAGACCTCTCCTTTTCTCTCTATAAAAAAATCAATAAAATATAAAAAAAGGAAAGCAAATATATGCTACTATGGAGTCATAGTTTGTCTCCTAGTGTTATTCTGGTCATTGGACCACAAAATGCACCACACTGGATTAAATTAAAGAAATATGTTGCCCTGGCCAGGTATCTCAGTGGTTAGGGTATCGGTCGGCACACTGAAGAGTTGTGGGTTTATTTCTTTCTCAAGGGCACACACCTGGGTTGTAGGTTTGATACCTGGTCTGGTCAGAAAGTGTGCAGGAGGCAACCAATCCATGTATCTCACATTGATGTTTCTCTCTCTCCCTCCTCCTTCCCTCCCTTCTACTCTCTAAAAATCAATGGAAAAATATCCTCTAGTGATGATAAACAACAACAACAAAAATCAACATTAGACATTAATTAAAGCAATTTTAAAAATTAAATTAAAAAAAATATGTTGAGGGTTTGATTGACAATACCAGACCAGCAGAGATGACCATTAAATAATAATACACAATAAAGATTTTGAGCTTTATAGACACACGTTTTTCCCCCTTCAAATGACACTAATTGGTTTATATGGATTGTAATAAATTTGGGAAATGTATATGCTTTTGTGCCCTTACTGAAAATCCTCAGAGTTATAGAGAAATGTATTTACTATAGTGCAATTTCAAATATAAGATTTATGAGGGACAATGTACTTCTCCACATATATAATCTCAACTTCAAAAATGTTTCATGCCCTAGCAGGTTTGGCTCAGAGGATAGAGCGTTGGCCTGCGGACCAAAGGGTCCTGGTTTGATTCTGGTCAAGAGCACTTACCTCTGTTGCAGGCTCCTCCACAACCTGGACCCTGGCCAGGGCTCGTGCAGGAGCCAAGCAATTGATGTGTTTCCCTCTCTCTTCTACTCTCTCTAAAAATCAGTGGAAAAATATCCTCAGGTGAGGATTAAACAAAAAAGTTTCCTTATTCCTCCTTTCTTTCACTTTTCAACTTCTTACTGGAGTAGGCAATATTAACTATCAAAGCTAATTAAATTAAATAACAATCTTTGAAACATTTTTGGCTCCCTATCCTGTTCCTCCCTGGTGCCACATCCTGCCCATTCTAGTCCTTTAATGATGTCCCTGCTGCCTACCACACTGAGACCAGACTGCTCAGAAAGACACTGAAATCTCTGAGATGGCCACCTCAATGCTCCCACCTTACAGTCAACCACTCTTTCACCTGTCCTAACATATTCTGCCATTGGGCCTTGCTCATATTGTTTGCTCTCTGGAAAGCATGTCTTTTTCATGTCTGTGAAAGTCCTACCCTCAAGTTTAACCCTTTGGCCACTTCCATGAAAGCCTTTTCTTATCTAAGTTTCTTATCAGAACGACTTTCTCATCTAAACTACAGTACATTATCTTTTCATGTAGCACTTCTCATATTCATTCTTGTTTTATCAAGTATTTGTATGTATGTCTTTACTTACCTTCTAGATTTTAAACACACTCAAGCAAGAAATGTCTCACCATCATTTTGCTATCAACAAAACCCCCATAGTATGGCGCCTTTGCAAACAATATATACTCCACTGTTTAAGAAATGTATGAAAGAACATACTATCTGATCAGAGATATGAAAGCCTCAATAATCTAGCAGTGTTACAAAATAAAGCAAGTCAAAAGCAGGCCATTAAAACACACTATGCTGTCAAATGTAAGCTAACAGAAACTGTCATCCTGTTATTCTTATATCAGTAAAGAAACAGAATAAAAAGATTAATGTTTATAGATTATATAATCCTATCATTTAAAATATAATGCTTGGAGAAACCAAGATGGTAACATAGGTAAACAACTAAACTGCTGCCTCGCACAACAATTTCAAAACTACAACTAAAAGACAAAACAGACATCATCCAGAACCACAGGAAGGCTGGCTGAGTGGAAATTCTACAACTAGAAGGAAAGAGAAAAGCACACTAAGACTCAGAGGAGCTGCAGGAGGCAGAGGTACTGAGACACGTGCGCGGAGAGGACTGGCAACTGAGTGTGCGGCTGGCTTTCTCAAGCGGGAGGGAAACAAAAGCTCCTGACTGCGCTGAACTCCAGCTCCGGGTGAGACTCTGGGGACCCAGACTCATACGAGATGAAAATGGACTGTCAGGAAAAAGAAAAGCACACTAAGACTCAGAGGAACTGCAGAAGGCAGAGGTACCGAGGCACGCGCGCAGAGAGGGTGGGCAACTGAGTATGTGGCTGGCTTTCTCAAGCAGGAGGGAGACAAAAGCTCCTGACGGCTCTGAACTCCAGTTCCGGGTGAGACTCTGGGGACCCAGACTCATTCGGGGAGAAACTGGACTGTCTGGCAGTGGGTGGAACTGGAGGGCGGCTCTCTATCAGAGGTGCTTGCAGTGATTACCACGGGACACTGAGACAGAGGGGCCTATTAGGGCAGGGCTGATGGGAAACCAATGCTGTCTGCTCCGCCCTGAGACTCCACCCCATCCAAGCTGAGCACAGAGGCTTTTGCAAGTCTTGTCTCATAAGGGTGTCTCCATCACAGAAGTTTTCCCAGCATAGACACAGCTGATCCTCACAGCCAATTGGCCTGGAGGTCAATTCCTCCCAGTGATACCAACAGCAATCAAGGCTTAACTACAACAAGACTGTGCAAACAGCCCACAAAGGGGTACACCAAGAGTGTCCACCTCAGGTAACTGGGGAGGCTGAGCCACTGGGCCCTATAGGACACCTAGCACACAAAGCCACTCTATCAACTCAGGGAAGCAGCCAAAATGCGGAGACAAAGAAACAGATCACAAATGAAAGAAATGGAGGAAAGCAAATGACTGGATATAGAGTTCAAAACCATCGTTATAAGGCTTTTCAAGAATTTTCTAGAAAAGGCCAATAAATTTAGCGAGACCCTCGAGGATATGAAAAAGGACAAACTAGAAATTAAGCATACACTGACTGAAATAAAAAAATATTATACAGAGATCTAACAGCAGACCAGAGGATCGCAAGAATCAAGTCAAAGATTTGAAATACAAAGAAGCAAAAAACACTCAACTGGAAAAGCAAAAAGAAAAAAGAATCCAAAAAGAGTTAGTTACCTACAAGGGAGCACCCATACGAGTGTCAGCTGATTTCTCAACAGAAACTATGCAGGCCAGAAGGGAGTGGCAAGAAATATTCAAAGTGATGAATAGCAAGAACCTACAACCAAGATTACTCTACCCAGCAAAGCTATCATTCAGAATTGAAGGTCAGATAAAGAGCTTCACAGATAAGAAAAAGCTAAAGGAGTTCATCACCACCAAACCAGTATTATATGAAATGCTGAAAGGTATTCTTTAAAAAAGGAAGAAGAAGAAAAATGTAAAGATAAAAATTATGAACAACAAATACATATCTATCAACAAGTGAATCTAAAAATCAAGTGAATAAAAAAATCTGATGAACAGAATAAACTGGTGAATATAATAGAATCAGGGGCATAGAAAGGGAGTGGACTGACAATTCTCGGGGGGGAAGGGGTGTGGGGGGTTGCGGGAAGAGACTGGACAAAAATCGTACACCTATGGATGAGGACAGTGAGGGGGGGGTAAGGGCAGAGGATGGGGTGGGAACCCGGTGGAGGGGAGCTATGGGGGAAAAAAGAGGAACAATTGTAATAATCTCAGCAATAAAGATTCATTAAATTTAAATAAAATAAAATATAATACTTAACAAGGAATAGTCTCAACACAGTCACAAATCAATTACCTTTGCTTGCACTTTCTATATGTTCCAGTTCTTCAGGAAATTTCAGAATATCCCGGTATTTTTCTTCACAAATTTCAGCAATAAAATGCAAGAGGGTTGTTTTTTGATCTGCTGATTTAGTATCTCTGATCTGGAATGAAAAAACAAAAATATTAGTATTTTTTAGTAACAAATACAAATTTTTTTCTTAAATAAGTAGAATGAATAAACTCAATTCATCCTAACTAATTAAAAAAAAAGTTTGGGGTAGCTTCCAGTGGGGTTTAATAATAATGCTATGAATTTATAATGAACCCCGTATTTTAAAAGCAAGAAGGATGACCTATCAATAATAACTTTAAACGTAAAGAGACTAAATGCTCCAATTAAAAGACATTGAGTGGCTGAATGGATAAAAAAAACATGACCAGTATATATGTTGTCTACAAGAGACCCACCTCAGAACAAGGGACTCACATAGACTGAAAGTGAAGGGATGGAAAAATATCTTTCAGGCAAATGGAAATGAAAAAAAAAAAAAAAAAAAAAAAAAAAAAGCTGGGGTAGCAATACTTATATCTGACAAAATAGACCTCAAAGTGAAGGCCATAATAAGAGATAAGGAAGTCGACTTCGTAATACTAAAGGGATTGATAAAACAAGAAGATATAATTCTGATAAACATATATGCAACCAATGCAGGAGGACCCAAATATATAAAAAAACTCCTGGGAGAAATCAACAACAATACAACCATAGTAGGGGACTTTAATACCCCACTGACATCACTGGATAAATCCCCTAGACAAAAAATGAGCAAAGAAACAGCAATCCTAAATGACTCACTAGATCAGATGGACTTAATTGACATCTTCAGAACATTTTACCCCAAAGCCACGGAATATATGTTCTTCTCAAGTGCACATGGGACATTTTCAAAGATAGACCACATATTGGGTCACAGGCAAAGTCTCTCCAAATTCAAGAAGATTGCTATCATATCAAGCACCTTCTCAGACCACAATGGCATAATATGTGAAATAAACTACAATAAAAACAATAAAAAAATTCAAATACTTGGAAGCTGAATAGCATGCTATTAAACAATGATTGGGTTACCAAAGAGATCAAAGAAGAAATTAAAAACATTCTGAAAATGAATGACAATGAAAACACAACAATCCAAAATCTATGGGACACAATAAAAGCAGTCCTGATAGGGAAGTTTATAGCTCTACAGGCCTATCTCAAAAAAACAAGAAAAAATGGTAGTAAATCATCTAACTCTACAACTTAAAGATTTAGAAAGAGAGCAATAAGGAAAGCCCAGAGTGAGCAGAAGGAAGGAGATAATAAAGGTCAGAGCAGAAATAAATGACATTGAGACCAAAAAAAAACAACAAAAAAAAACCAAACAAAACAAAAACAATACAAAAGATCAATGAAAGCAAGAGCTGGTTTTTTGAAAGGATAAACAGGATTGATGAATCACTAGCCAGGCTCATCAAGAAGCAAAGAGAGAGGACCCAAATAAACAAAATCAGAAATGAAAGAGGTGAAATAACAACAGACCCAATAGAAATACCAAGTATTGTTAAAAAATACTATGAACAACTCTATTCCAACAAACTGGACAACCTGGAGGAAATGGCCATATTCCTAGAAAAATACAACCTTCCAAAACTCAATCAAGAAGAATCTAAAAATCTCAATAGGCTGATAACTATGAAAGAAATTGAAGCAATCATCAAAAAGCTTCCAGCAAATAAAAGCCCAGGGCCAGACGGCTTCACAGGGGAGTTTTACCAAACATTCAAAGAACAACTAAAACCTATCCTCCTCAGACTATTCCAAAAAATTCAAGAGGAAAGAACACTTCCATTCTATGAAGCCAGCATCACCCTAATACCAAAACCAAATAAAGACAACACAATGAAAGATAATTACTGGCCAATATCCCTCATGAACATAGATGTCAAAATCCTCAACAAAATTCTAGCAAATTGGATCCAGCATTACATCAGAAAGATCATACACTATGACCAAGTAGGATTTATCCCAGGGACGCAAGGATGGTACTATATCTGCAAATCAATAAGCGTGATACATCACATAAACAAATTGAGAGATAAAAATCACATAGTCATATCAATTGATGCAGAAAAAGCATTTTACAAAATCCAACACCCTTTTTTGATAAAAACCCTCAGCAAAATGGGAATAGAGGGATCATACCTCAACATAATAAAAGCCTTATATGACAAACCTACAGCCAACATCATACTCAATGGGCAAAAATTAAACCCATTTCCCGTAAGAACAGGAAGAAGACAAGGATGCCCACTTTCACCACTCCTATTCAACACAGTACTCGAAGTACTAGCCATAGCGATCAGAGAAGAAGAGATAAAAGGCATCTAAATTGGAAAAGAAGAAGTAAAACTCTCCTTGTTTGCAGATGACATGATACTATACACAGAAAATTCCAAAGACTACATAAAAAAACTACTAGACCTGATAAATGAATTTGGCAATGTAGCAGGATACAAAATTAACGCCAAGAAATCTATGGCCTTTTTATAACCAATAATGACCTGACAGAAAGAGAAATTTAAAAAACAACCCCATTTATCATTGCAGCAAAAAAAAAAAAAAAAAAAAAAAAAAAAAAAATTAAAATACCTAGGAATAAACTTAACTAAGGATGTAAAAGACCTGTGCTTGGAAAACTACAGGACATTGAAAAAAGATAATAGAGGAAGACATAAACAAATGGAAGAACATACCATGTTCATGGATTGGTAGAATCAACATCATTAAAATGTCCATACTTCCTAAATCAATCTATAGATTCAATGCAATCCCTATTAAAATATCAATGGCATATTTCAAAGATCTAAACAAACTCTCCAACAATTCATCTGGAATAAAAAAAGACCCCGAATAGCTACAATATCTGAGAAAGAAGAACAAAGTTGGAGGGATCACAATACCAGATATCAAGCTATATTACCAAGCCACGGTTCTCAAAACTGCCTGGTACTGGCCTAAGAACAGACATATAGACCAATGGAACAGAATAGAGAACCTAGAAATTGATCCAAGCCATTATACTCAATTAATATTTGACAAAGGAGGCAAGAGCATAAAATGGAGTCAAAACAGTCTCTTTAATAAATGGTGCTGGGAAATTTGGTCAGATATATGCAAGAAAATGAAAGTAGATCAGTGGTCGGCAAACTCATTAGTCAACAGAGGCAAATATCAACAGTATGATTGAAATTTCTTTTGAGAGCCAATTTTTTTTTAAACTTAAACTTCTTCTAACACCACTTCTTCAAAATAGACTTGCCCAGGCCGTGGTATTTTGTGGAAGAGCCACACTCAAGGGGCCAAAGAGCCGCACGTGGCTCGTGAACCGCAGTTTGCCGACCACTGAACTAGATCACCAACTTACACCATACACAAAAACAAACTCAAAATGGCTAAAGGACTTGAATGTAAGATGGGAAACCATAAAAATCCTACTACAAGACTCCATATTGCAGACATATGTCATAGCAATATCTTTACAGACACAGATCCTAGGGCAAGAGAGACTAAAGAGTAAATAAACAAATGGGACTACATCAAAATAAAAAGCTTTAGTACAGCAAAAAACACACACACACACAAAAACAAACAACAAAAAACCATCACCAAAACAAGAAAGCCCACAGCATAAGAGAACATATTTGCCAATGTTATCACCAATAAGGGTCTAATCTCCAACATTTACAGGGAACTAATACAACTTAACAAAAGGAAGATAAACAACCTAATCAAAAAATGGGCAATGGACCTAAATAGATACTTTTGGAAAGAAGACATAAGGAAGGCCAACAATCATATGAAAACATGCTCCAAGTCACTAACCTGTGGTACATCTACACAATGGAATACTACACTGCTGTAAAAAGGAACTCCTGCCATTTGCAACATCATGGATGGAACTGGAGAGCATTATGCTAAGCGAAATAAGCCAGTGAGAGAAAGATAAATATCACATGATCTCACTTATTTGTGGAATATAATGAACAACATAAACTGATAAACAAAAACAGATCCAGAGATAGAGAAGCATAAATCAGACGTCAAACCTCAGAGGGAAGGTAGGGGAGGGTGGGGGTATGGGGAGAGATCAACCAAAGGACTTGTATGCATGCATATAAGCCTAATAAATGGTCATAGACACCAGGGGGTGAGGACATGTGTGGGGGGTGGGGGGGCAAAGGGGGATAAGGACACATATGTGATACCTTAATCAATAAAGAAAAATATTTTAAAAAGTAAAAAATTTAATTTGAATCAATTTTTAAAATGTATCAATTATCATGGCAAAATGAATGATTCTTTTCATGAGAAAACAACTTTCAAGTATTGATAATAGAATTCCAAGTTAATGTGTGCTTATGTTATCAGCATTCTGTTCTTTGCTGTATCACAGAAATATATTCTTGAAAGTAAGATTCCTTTGTGAGGTTATATTTATTTGTAGCCATCATTTATGTAAAATAATGTAAAAGAGTAAACACATTTTACCCTCCTTTACTTGCATGGGCCATCAAAAAAGAATAACTGACAACTTCTTATGCAGATTTATAAATAGAATCCCAGCACACAATCATGGTAATATGACAAAGTTTATTTGAATCCTTACATATTATATTTCCTTTGCAGAGACACTAGGAAAGAGATGCTACAGTTAGAATCATAAAAATCTTTGAAGTATAAGACAAAAATATCTATGATAAGAATCTAAGTGTTTTCCTTAATATAACTCTCATACTAGACTAAGCTTCGAATGAAATCAAGGATTTACTGAAAAACAAAGGATAAATATGGCATGAAGTATCAAGTTTTCTCATTCTATTGGATGTTTTAATTCTATAATCCTTAGATGATGGGTTTGTCTACTGATGTTCATACTGATTCGGGGTTTTTAGCTTTAAGGATTACTCTGTTTTGAATAAATGAGTATTCTTCACAAACAGGTTTATAAAACGGCTGTGGAGGATATTTAGCTAACTACAGAGGAATTTAATCTTACTGTTTTAGTGACTTAGACCCAAAAAATTGCATTTAGTCAATCAGTCCATATTGAATCTCTTTTGTGCTACAGATTTTAAACAACTGTTTACAGCCCAATGACATGAAAAACTTCAAAGAAATATCACGCTCCAGACTGAAAAGAAACAGCCACAGGAGGCGTAATGTTGAAAGTTCCAGTGGTCACAATTATTTCTTTTGGAATTTCTGGGATAACCTTATCCCAAGTAGGTAAAAATATTTAAAACTTGGTATTATTAGGTTGATTCACCAAGCACTTTAAAGCACCACAAGGTTGAAATGACACAATCCAAGGACAAGCTATAAGAACAAAAAGCACTAAAAACCTCAAGGGCAATCTGTCTTAAGTAAGGCTTGTGGCTGTATAGGAATCAATGGGAGGCTCTCTTTCCTAAAGTGAGGTCTTTACCTGGGATTACAGTGTTACATGTTCACAAAGTGTATCATTTCAGAGTATGCTGGCTATTCCAACTAATAAGAAAATTAACATTTCCTTTTTTCACATAAATTACCTGAATTCCTAAATCATAAAACCCTAAAAGTTAGGGAAAATAAAGGTACATCTTCCAAAGGGAAAGGAAACTGATCTATATTTTATGAATTCTGTGATGACAAATACACACACAAACACACAAACACACACACATACACATACACATGCATCCATGCAAAACAACAAAAACCCACCTAATTTTTCAGGACACTAAATTGTATATTATATTTTTTTAAATGCACATGGCCTATACTAGAAAGTAAAACATAAAAATTAAAAAAAGAGCATTGTGCTCATGTGTCAATTTTATGGATGACTTAAAACTTCAGCTGCTGACATAAATACTTATACATGCTTAATTTAAAAAAAACACATTTTAATTCAGAATCAGGTCCATTAATTTAATTTCTGTTAAGAAACTTAGCAGAATCAATGGCTGTATTTAAAAAAGATAAAGCATAATATTTCAGTTAAATAAATACCTTGGTATCTTTGTCAAAATCAGAAAGAGTTGTAGACAGAGTATGCATGTACTTTTATTTTTATTTTATTTTATGCATTAACTAGTGGCACAGTGCATGGATTCGTGCACAATGAAAGGAAATTAATTAGAAGAAATATTTTAATATCGCTATTCACCCTTTCTCTATAATAGAAGTGTCAACCAAATTCACAATCGACAATGATAGATCGAAACACACGTGTATGAGTGGCACTAGCGAGAGCTTTATATGTATCACACATGTGTGAGTCAACTTAGCCTTTTATAGATATAGAATAAACTTGCTTAATTAGACCTGCTTTCTGATGTAGCTAAACTTTTTCCAGCCCAGTGAAGCACCCCAACTTCTCTTTCAGGTAATTGTCAGCAGCACAGCAGTAAATATCAACATGAAACAGATTATTATTGTAGATCACACAGGGAGAACAAAGGGTAAAATATTTAACTGCAGCAGTGTTTGACTATATTCTGTGCAGTGAGAAAACCTGAAGTCATTTTCAAGGTCCACCATTTCTTACTTCTTTTCAGTTGGGTCAAGTTTCTAAGCTTTCTAAATCTCCGTGTTCTGGCTAATGAAAAGAAAATAGGATTTCACTGAGTCTCCTATCTACCTACTCCAGCACTCCTGTGAGGATCAAATGAGATGAGGCACGGGAAAATACTTCACAAACATTTGGTTAAAGTGTAAAATGTTTCCACGTGGCTATAAAGCAAGTCATGTTCCTGGGCTGAAGAAACTGAAAGGAGGCTAGTTGTTGCTAGAGAGAGAAAGCTGTGCATTGCTACGTGAATCATTACCTGGAGGGACACTTAGCATATTAGCCTTTTATATACCGGTATATAGATCCTTGCCCAAGGATATGTTTTACTGATTTTAGAGAGGGGAGAGAAGGAGAGGGAGAAAGAGACAGAGGAAAGAGAAACATGGATCAGTTGCCTTCCATACCCACTCCTACTAGGGGTGAAATCCACAACCCAGGTATGTTCCCTGACTGGAAATCGAACCCACAACCATTTGGTGCATGGAACTATGCCCCAACAAACAGCCACACCAGCCAGGGCTGCATGTATTTTTCTCAGAATTGTAATATTCCCTTTGAAGCAAAGGCAAGCATGGCCAAGTGCCTGTCTTATCAAGCTAAGAAATACCTCAGTAGGTATAGGAGACAAATTGCTAAATCTGTATTGCAATACTTATTTTTTAAATAACCTCATACAGAGAGTCCATTTTAAGGTTTCAAACTAGAATGGAATAATCATGACAAATATGTGGTCTTAGTTATTTTTCTCTATGTATATGAACCTTAGGCCAATCATTTTAAAATAAAATTTAAATATCTATACTAATAATAGCCTAGGGCCATCACAACCTAAAAGACCAGATGGACGACCAGTCACCAGGAAGTGCATGGAGCACCTCTCAGTCCCTCCCCCACATCCCACAGGCTCCTATCACAGCAAGGCTGGCAGCAGGTGGGTGGGCGGGGCAGTGGGGGGGGTGGGAGGATCAGACCCAGAGAGAGGTCTGGAGAGAGAGGCAGGGTCTGATCAGCAACTGCAGTGGAGGCTGTGGATCAGGCCTGGAGAGAAAGGCAGCTGTCAGTGGGGCCATTCTGGATTTCTCAGAAGAGCCAATGGCTGCCTAGGAGGCAGAGCTTTTGACGCTGAGTGGCATAGAAACTGACAAATCAGAACCTAATCTGGGTGAACTGCGAAGGCAGAATCTAAGGTGGGGGCTGAGGAGGGGTTTTAAGGGCAATAGCTATTTGGTGTAAGGTATAAGAAAGTGGTTCAATGTTTTAATAAACAGTTTGGCAGTATAGTGTATATGACTGGCTATCAGTCCAGTTATAGGGATTATGTATTTTTGTCTGCAAAGAGCATCTCCTCCTGCTGAAAAAGGCTCCCCCCCCCCCCCCGCATTTAAGCAATCCTATCCTATATAAATAAAAGGGTAATATGCTAATTAGACTGGGTCAAACGGCCATCTTCCAGATGTCCTGACTTTCTTCCAGATAAAGCCATGGTGGTGGGGGCCGAGGCAGAGGCAGTTAGGGGTGATCAGGTCGGCAAAGGAGGGCAGTTGGGGGTGAGATCAGGCCGGCACAGGGTTAGGGACAATCAGGCCAGCAGGGGACAGCAGTTGGGGGTGACCAGGCCAGCAGGGGAGAGCAGTTAGGTGTGATAAGGCAGGCAGGCAGAGGCAGTTAGGGGCAATCAGGCAGGCAAGCAGAGAGGTTAGGGGCGATCAGGAAGGCAGGCAGAGGGGTTAGGGACAAGCAGGCAGGCAGGCAGAGGCAGTTAGGGGCAATCAGGCAGGCAGGGAGGTGAGCAGTTAGGAGCCAATGGTCCCAGATTGCAAGAGGGATGTCTGACTGCCGGTTTAGGCCCAATCCCAAGGGGTCCCTGATTGGTGAGGGTGCAGGCTGGGCTGAGGGAATCCCCACTCCTGTGCCTCTAGTTAAAATATAAGATGAAAGAATGTTTATTTATGAAAATATATTTACTTTGTTCTATCATATCGTCAGTCTCTTTTACCACGAATACACCATTCACACATTAGCCACTGTCTCTCTCAGGACTTATGGTGTTGTTCAGTGTCAGCACAGAAGGCAAGAATATTCACCTTCATGAATTCTAACGGATAATGGTATTTATCCAATAATTTGCTCTTCCAAGGGTACTAGTTGGATATATACATTTCTTGGGATGGTATAATAGTAACCTAATCTGAGTTTGGGCAAAATTACTTCTAAAGTATTTGGGTTAGTTTATTAATAAATAAAATTGATTTCTCTCTGATACCTGGTTAACCAGAAATTATGTTAATTTAAATTACCATCAAATATTCTAGTAATAGTTGTCCAGATTGCCTAAGGCTCAGCGGTGACTAGAAGCACTTCAAGGTTTGCTACAGCCAGGAGCCAAGTGCCTTTTTGCATTCCTGCTGTTGCTCTCCCCCCCTCCCTCTCAGCGGCCACAGTGAGGCAGGGGTGTGAGGGATATAAGACTTCTCTTTATAAGATGCAAAAGGATGAACAAAATGGTCACCCTACAATCCTCTGTCGTGTACATATTTCTAATTAATAAAAACATAAACAGCAGTTCCAGAAATTGAAAATCTCTGAAGAAGTTCAAAACCTTTTATATTTTAATGAGCCAAGTTATCAATGAATGATAACATTAAAAGTAAAATAGAGTAATTCACTACCTTCACTGATAAAGTGCCATCAGTTAATAAACCACATAGTGATTTTAATTGTAATAATTTGACCAATAAATGTTACACATAAAGATTAATAACTGAATTTATACTAACTGCATCTACCTAATCTATAATAACTTCCTGAAAAGGTACATTAATACAAAATAGCTTTAACAGAAAAACACCTATTTCTATAGCAAATTCTGATCATTTCTCTTTTTCCAAATAAATATGAGTGCTATATTATGAAAGACCAGAGGCTTGATGCACGAAATTCGTGCAAGGGGCTCGGCCTTCGCAGCCCCACCTGCCTCAGCCTGCCCTTGCAGCCCCGGGTTCCTTCGGAAGGTTGTCCGGATGGTTGTTCTGCTGTCCGGTCTAATTAGCATATTAGCTCTTTATTACATAGGATAATATTTATATTTGACATGTTAAACACATTTTCAAAATTTTAGTTAGATAGCAAAATATGAACAACTAATTGCCATGTAAAATATTATTTTTTACTTCAAACTAGTAGCCCAGTGCATGAAATTCGTGCACATTAAAAGGGGATTAATTAGAGGAAATAATTTAATATTGCTATTTGCCCTTTCTCTATAATAGAAGTGTCAGAGATGAAAGAAAATTAGTAAAATGTATATGAAAACCTTCCTCCTGTCAGAGTCTGGGGCACACCACGGGACCCAGAGTCAAGTTCCCGCCCACCCACATGCGCCTCAAAATCCACTGAGACCCAGACCCGGCCGGCAACCCCCCCTCATTGGGATAGATCCAGACCTGGCTAGTCCCACCCCTGTCAAGCCCCACCAGACAGGGAACGTAGCCTCAGGTCCCCTGGCCTGGCGCCAGGACAGGGGGTGTGGCCTGAGGTCCCCCAGCCCAGACCGGGGTGGGGGGGTGCCTTGAGGTCCTCCGTCAAGCCCCGCTGAGTGGGGAGCATGGCCTGAGGTCCCCGTCCAGCTCCGCCAGGTGGGGGGGGGGGCGCAGCCTCAGGTCCCCCAGCCCGGCACCAGGAGGGAGGAACAGCCTTAGGTCCCCTGTCAAGCCCCATCTGCAGGGAGGTGCAGCCTCAGGTCCCCCCGGGCAGGGGGCACGGCCTGAAGTCCCCTGTCAAGCCCCACCTGGTGGGGGGGGCATGGCCTGAGGTCCCCCAGCCTGGCGCTGGGGCGGGGGGAGCAGCCTGAGGTCCCCTAGCCCAGCACCAGGACGGGAAGCGCACCTTGAGGTCCCCCATCAAGCCCTGCCAGTTGGAGGGCACGGCCTGAGGTCCCCTGGCCTGGCACTGGTGTGGGGGGTAGCAGCCTGAGGTCCCCTAGCCCAGCACCAGGACGGGAAGTGCACCTTGAGGTCCCCTGTCAAGCCCTGCTGGGTGGGGGTTGTGGCCTGAAGTCCCCTGTCAAGCCCCACCTGGTGGGGGGCATGGCCTGAGGTCCCCTGGCCTGGCACTGGGGCCGGGGGAGCAGCCTGAGGTCCCCTAGCCCAGCACCGGGATGGGAAGCACACCTTGAGGTCCCCTGTCAAGCCCTGCCGGGTGTGGAAGGCGGCCTGAGGTCCCCTGTCAAGCCCCACGGGGGCAGGGGAGGGCGTAGCCTCAGGTCCCTGCTGATTGCTTGTTAAGGCTCCTTATGGGAACTTGGCCTCAGCTTGGGTGCAGCCAGCTTTGTGATGGAGTGATGGTTAATTAGCATATTCCCTCTTTATTACATAGGATGGTTTTATTCAAGCTTCAAAATATGTGAACTTTGTCCTGTCTTTGAATCAGGGATTTGAGCACACAGAAGCCAGCACACAGCCAGAGAGCCTGAGAAAACAACATGTTAATCATCTATGTCAGTCACACTCAATCTTTCTCTGAAGGACCCCTTCTGTAGGTAATTTTCCCTTCTGCTGAGATTTAAGCCTATTTCTTCTTGCTCTGTTCTTAGTGGGAGAGAACTGGACACTCTATACAACCACCTCTCATTGAGTGAAAGTTCCCTTCACATGTGTCCTATTCTCTACACCAGTGATTTTTACCTTTTTCATCTCACGGCACACATAGACTAATTATTCAAATTCTGCAGCACACCAAAAAAATTTTTTTGTCAATATGACAAAAAAAATGTATAATTTCCATGCATTCACCCCAGACAGCTATTCAATCTAAGGAAAAAGAGGTCAGTAGCCCTAATAGTATTTCATGTTTTAAAAATTCTTGTGGCATGCAGGTCTACTCTAAACCAAACAATTTCAGTTCATTTAACTTCTACAAACAAGTTAGTTTTCAAATGTTTAATTTTGTCAGTATAAAATTAAACATTTTTAAAAATTTACAATTAAGTAATTTTAATTAATTTTATAATTATAATTTAATTATAATTTATGCATCATGGAATATATATGAATGTAATATTTTATAGAATATACTAGTATACATGATTGGAGTAATTAGAATCCATTCAAAGTGTCTTTTGCACAGGCTCCCATCACCTACTAGAAAAGCATACAAACTTCTTGGTTTTGCTCAAAAGGCCTTTGCGAGCTAGACTTTCCTAATCTGTCCCTGCCGCACACCCTTCTCTTCAGTCTGATCACAGTTGCTTGGACAGACCATGCAGTGAAACACCACTGTGCTTTTGCACATCTCTTTCTAGATTCCCCTTCCTTCTCCCTTTTTTTTCTATCTGCCAGGTGAATACCTACTCATGTTTCAAGGCCATCCAACTACCACTTCCTTTCTGAAGACTTTTTTATTTCAGTAGTAATCATGACCTACATTTGCTATGCCCTTCACTATATACTTTTCAACATGACAATTTCTTCCAGTCAGTATATGCTCTTTCAATGGCAGAAACTGTTTCACTAATCTTTTCCTTATATATCCACGGTACCAAAGAGAATGCTAGAACATACTAGGTAGGCAATAATTGTTTCTGAATGAAGATTTTTCTCCACATAAGCTCCCATTTGCATGAGCTACAGAGCAGTACGTCTAACTTAAACTCTACTCGTGTGTGTGTGTGTGTGTGTGTGTGTGTGTGTGTGTGTACATACCCCCATATACACAAGAGGTTGACTATGGTTGACTACAAAGCTAGATGTTTCCAGGACAACCTATTTGAGAGGTGGGCGTGAATGCCAGAATAAAGTTACAATGTGCCCCGCAGGAAGTGGAGCACCATGCATTTGTAAGGGGAGGAATTTTGGAGCAAAGCAAATATGAATATAGAAGTGCATTCAATGATCCACTGTGGGCTAGAGGCTGTGCTGGAACTGAGGGATCAGAGATAAATAGCACATCTCACCTTCAAAGTCTCTGGGAGCTCAGAATTTAGGAGAAAACACAAAATTATACAGAAAAGAGACAACATAGGAGAGTAACTTAGTGGCAAATTACGTAATTAAAATGTCAACTAGAGTATATGTAAAAAAGGCAAAGAAAAGGACAAATTCAATACACATTGTGAAGACAAACATGCTTAAGTAACGGCAAAGTAATATTTTGAATGAGGAAAAGGGAAATATCAGACTCCAAAAGTTTTAAGTTCTGATGATTAAAAGGATGGCTGTAGCATGTCAATAACAAGGAAAGCAATGACTCCAGAAAGAGCTGGCTTGAGGAAAGAGGTCACAGCTCATCTTTTAAATACAAGTATTAGCTACATGGAGGTAATCTATGAGAAGGTGGTCATGATTGTTCCATACTCCGTGCTTCATTTTATCCTATACTAGAAGCCCGTGCATGGATTCGTGCACAGGTGGAGTCCCTTGGCCTGGCCTGCACCCTCTCCCAATCTGGGACCCCTCAGGGAATGTCAGACTGTCAGTTTTGGCCTCTAATATGCATATAAGATCTTTGGTTAAGTAACTTGCCCAAGGTTGTACAACTAGTGAATGATAGAATCAAGGTTCAACCCCAGTTCTGTCTGAATACAAAATCTGTGCTAATAACTATTCTGATTAGAAATTTGAACTTTACTATAGTTTTAGAGAACCATTGGATTTTTTGAAGGAAGGGAAGACCATCGGGAAACACGGATATTTACATTACGATTCATAACAGTAGCAAAATTACAGTTATGAAGTAGCAACGAAAAAAATTTTATGGTTGGGGGTCACCACAACATGAGGAACTGTATTAAAGGGTCGCAGCATTAGAAAGGTTGAGAACCACTGTACTAGAATGTCAGATACACAAGTTCAGGGCTCTTTTTTTTTTTGGTCTTCTCCATTCACTTTTTCTTTTAATAGTTTGTTGATTTTTTAGAGAGGGAGAAAGAGATAGACACATTAATGTGAGAGCACAACATCGACTGGCTGCCTCCTGCACACAACCTACCCGGGATTGAGCCAGCAAGCCAGGCATGTGCCCTTGACCAGGAATCAAACCAGCAACCTCCTGGTGCACTAAACAATGCCTAACCAACTGAATGAAATCAGCTAGGCCTCTTTTTACATACCCAGCATCCAAAACAATGGTTGGCACATAATCAGCACTTAATACCTTAATACATATTTGTTGAATGCACAAATGGGTGAAGATTTCTCTCCATTTGCCTTGTTCTTCCTCACCTTAGATACCCTTCTTCCATCATCAGGTGGTAGTATCCTATTCCTCTTTTAAGGGAGAGGAGACCAACATCTGTTACCCATCTATCATGTGCCTATGGGCCAGGCACTTTGATAAGTGCTTTATATGTATCACCTTTTTTTGTTGTTAATCCTCACCCGAGGATATTTTCCCATTGGTTTTTAGAGACAGTGGAAGGGAGAGGGAGAGACAGAGAGGAACATTGATGTGAGAGAGACACATTGATTGGTTGCCTCTTGCATGCACCCCGACCAGGGCCGGGGAATCTGCAACCAAGGTACGTACCCTTGACCGGAATTGAACCCAGGACCCTTTCAGTCCACAGGCTGATGCTCTATCCTCTGAGCCAAACCAGCTAGGGCTATATCACCTTTTTTTTAAATTATCAAAACAATTTCATGAAGTAGTTCTGAATATGCCCATCTACAGTAATAAAAGAGAAATATGCAAATTGACCATACCTTTGCATTGCCCACCAGCCTATCAGGAGTATGCAAATTAACCCAACAAAAATGGTGGGTTAATTTGCATATGCAGGCTCCTAGCGGCCGGGGGCGGGGCAGGACTCTTGAGTCATCACCATGGCAGTGATGTAGCTCCGGGCCTCTGGGCAGCTTGGGAAGGCGGGAAGGCGGAAAGGCGACTCCAGGCCAAGCGAAGGCAGAAAGGCGGCTCCAGCCGGAGTGAAGGCGGTGCCAGCAGCCAGGGGAAAGAAGGCCCATTCTTGCACGAATCTTCATGCATCAGGCCTCTAGTTTTATAGATAAGGGGCTACATTTGGAATACTTAAGTTGTTTGACCTAGGTCACACAGTTAATCAGAGTTGGTGCCAGAACACAGCATGGTATCAGGTATGCTGGGTGTTTAATAGATACTGGACTGAATTAAGTGTCATGGTCAATGAAGAAGGTGTGTGAGGAGGGGCAGAAGTTGGGAGGGTTTTAGAGAGTGGTGCTAATGAGCCTTTCTCAACTTCCCTACGCAGAATTAATAAATGCTGATTTTGCTTTCCCATGGTGATTTATATATAATCCAGTTACAGCATTTGTCCCACAATATACACAATCAGTCTCACCTACCAGATTGGGAACACCTTAGAAATTAGAAATGTGTCAATTCTGTTCAGTAAATGTTCATTAAATAAATAAATGTTTGAGAGAGGCCAAAGATAATTAGGACCAATTTAATTATTTGAGAAATCTTTGGTGACCTTCAAAGCACAGTTTTAATACAGTGCCTGAGTGCAAAATTAAAAAGAATGGATAGCCAGAAAGACGAGGTAAAGTGTAAGTTAATGTATTCAAAATATTGACTGTGGATAATAACTAGGTCAGTGGTCGGCAAACTCATTAGTTAACAGAGCGGCAAAACGTGACTCGTGAGCCACATGTGGCTCGTGAGCCGCAGTTTGCCGACCACTGAACTAGGTAATAGTTAGAGGGGGCAGCAGAGCCAACAGCTGGAAAATAGTGAGGCTAGTGACAAAAGGTTATTATAATTATTTCTCCTGAATAAGTTCAGCATAATTAGGCCTGAGGGGATTAAGCAATGCAAGAACTAAGAATTAAAAATCATGAGAAAGGAGAATGGATGGGCAATGACTACCTCTCTGCTTCTCAAACCATGGTCCCTGAACCAGCAGTATCAGCATCACCTGGGAACTTGGTAGAAATGCAGATTTGGGGACCAAATACCAAATCCACTAAATCAGAAACTTTGAGGGTAGTGTCTACAAACCTGTGTTTAAACATACTGGAAAAAATTCTGGTATCACCTCTAGGCATTTCTGATGCATGCTAAATTTTGAGAACCACTAGACTTCCTTAAAGGAAATTTCCAGGCAAAAAGATGCATGGCAATTGCCTACAGCTTGCCTGGGCCCTCTCATAATTAATTACCTTTACATATAACAATTTGAAGTGTCAACATAATTTCAAATCTTAGTGTCAATTTAAAACTAGAGAGGAATTGTCTAGCAATTTGTGGCATGTGAAGGACAGAATCACTGTGAATGTTCTTAATTAATTTACATGAAAACGAGACTGATTTGTATCATAATTGACCATGTACTTATCCAAGAGCAGATGACCCAAACAATATGCTCCATGCTGTGAAGATTTTATATGAATTGTTCATAAGTCTTCTAAAGTATCCCTCATCTTTCACCTAAGACTATACTGAAAATACACTTACGTGATGCTGTAGTCTCCTTTCTACTGTGTATTACTAGAGTGATGAACTAGATAACCCAGCTGATCATTCTTGCTTTTCAACTCTAACTCAAGCTACAGACTCACTTCTCATTGGAAAATCTGAATTGCTGCTTAAATATTTACTCAATAATTTTGAATGAGAATGTCAAATTCTAGTTGCAGACATCAGGTTGCAAGCTTTCCATAAAAAAAATCTTGCATTGCAAATGTATTTCACCACTCCTAACTTCAGGGCTAATGTGTACTGGGGCTTTAAGGAGACAAACGCCTCAAGCCACATGCCATACAGAGTTGATTCATATGAACCTGCAGAGACAGAGCACAGTGGTTGAATGAATGTAAAGAAAAAGACAGCAAAAAGAGAAAAAGAGAAAGCATCATCCCTGTCCATGGCGCAGGCCCTGTGTCTGATATTGTGTTTCCTGTGCTGGCAGCCCCATTTGGAGGTGAAGGCCAAAAGTGAGAATGTGCTCATGCATTACCTACCAGACATTATAGAGGACCAAAGCCATGGACCTTATGCCCCCACCTAAAGAAACCTTACACCCAGCTTGCAGAGTGCACAGAGAATTATCAGCATGAGTAAAGGAGCACATAACCAGCCAGCTGTGAGAAATGTTCTCTTCCAGAAAGAGGCAAGAATGTGCAAGAGGAACACCAGGTTTTCTTGCATGAATTTCTGTAGAGCAAGTATTTATCAGAGACTAACCTGATTTGCATATAAGGAACTAAAGAAATGATGTAGCAAAGCAGTATGAATATTACTAAAGGAAAAGCTTCAGGACACTTATAAGCAGGTCCATCTTTAAAGTGTATGAAAATTTTAATTTGAGATAAAAGTCTAGGTATACATAGATTGCATATGAAGAAAGGCCTTAGACCAGTCCCCCACCCCTCTCAACCTTTCCCCCCTTGGTGTTTATACCTGTGGCCACATGAAACTCAGCAAACTTATCAACAGAACCTGTACTCAGGAAAATCCAAAATGGCCTAATCCCTCTGTGTCAAGGAAAGCTTCTGACAGACAGCAACACTACGCAATATAAATTTAGATTGGATTGTCCTTAGAAGGAAAGGAGAGAGTGGAAGGCAGTGAAGCAATCTGGTTGAGTCATTGGAATAAGCCCATCTAAACTAGCAATATGATCAGAGAACTCAATTACATTTCTTTTTAGTAAAGTTTTTCCCTAATCAAGGCTTCTTTTCTCCCTATTATATTTGTATATTTATGGAACAGTTAATATTTAAGCAATCATGAATGCTCCAGTGCATATATCAAAACAACGACTGCTGCTTGCCAGTCTTGACACAGTGCATGAATTCTAATGTTAGCCTCCTTTATTTAAACAAAATGAAGTTCTGTGCTCTCTGCCAAGGGTTGTTTACAAATTATTGCTTTCTTCAACACCACCACACACTGCAATAACATTGAAAAAGATAATGCATTTTTAAGGATTGCAATTACCATAAAGACATTAGCTCTGTAGCTATATTCAGCCAGGTTTAATACATGCTTTCCTGGTTTTATTTCTAAATCTGTCACCAAAAATGGTTTTCTGGGCTCTACAAGACCAGGGCTGACACTAATTCAGCCAAATATAATTTACAGTGGAAGATGTCTTAATTCTTTATGTAGGCTTGATCATCCCTGTTATAATCTTTTTAAAAAAATCTTTATTATTGAAAGTATTACACATGTCCCCTTTTTAACCCCATTGACCTCTCCAACCCTCCCCCCTCCCCACCCTAGGCCTTCACCACCCTATATGCAAACTTCTTGGGTTGACAGGTCAGAGCGTCTGCCCCATGGTGATCAGTGCACATCATAGCGACTGGTCTACCGGTCAACTGTCTGCCCCCTGGTGGTCAGTTCACATCATAGCGAGTGGTTAAGTGGCCTTAGCATATCATTAGCATACTAGAGGCCCGGTGCACGGAATTCCTGCACGGGGGTGGGAGGTGTCCCTCAGGGATGTCCGACTGCCCATTTAGGCCCAATCCTACCGGGATCGGGCCTAAATGGGCAGTCGAACATCCATCTCACAATCCAGGACAGCTGGCTCCCAACTGCTCGCCTGCCTGCCTTCCTAATTGCCCCTAATAGCTTCTGCCTGCAAGCCTGATCACCCCCTAACCACTCCCCTGCCAGCCTGATTGATGTCTAACTGCTCCCCTGCCAGCCTGTTTGCCCCTAACTACCCGCACCTGCAGGCCTGGTCACCCCTAACTGCCCTCCCCTGCAAGCCTGATCACCCCTAACTGCCCTCCCCTGTAGGCCTGGTCCCCCCAACTGCCCTCCCCTGCAGGCCTGGTCACCCCTAACTGCCCTCCCCTGCAGGCTTGATCGCCCCCAACTGCCCTACCTTGCAGGACTGGTCCCTCCCAACTGCCCTCCACTGCTGGCCATCTTGTGGTGGCCATCTTGTGTCCACATGGGGGCAGGATCTTTGACCACATGGGGGCAGCAACTTTGTGTGTTGGACTGATGGTCAATCTGCATATTACTTTTTTATTAGATAGGATAGAGGCCTGGTGCATGGGTGGGGGCCAGCTGGTTTGCCCTGAAGGGTGTCCCAGATCAGGGTGGGGGGTCCCCTTGGGGTGTGGGGCGGCCTGGGCGAGGGGTCTGTGGTGGTTTGCAGGCCAGCCACACCCCCCGGAGACCCAAGCAGAGGCCCTGGTATCTGGGATTTATTTATCTTCTACAATTGAAACTTTGTAGCCTTAAGCAGAGGCCAAGGCAGGACAGGGCTTCAGAAGCTTGGCTTCCTCCATTGCCGGGGGCAACTCTAGCCTCCTGCTCTCTCCAGCTCTGTGGCTGCTGCCATTTTTGTTGGGATTTATTTATCTTCTATAATTGAAACTTTGTAGCCTGGAGTGCAGGCCTGGGACGGCCAGGGTGTGCAGAAAGCTTGGCTTCCTCCATCGCCGGGGAAACCCAAGCCTCCCTCCTGTTCTCTCCATGGCTGCAGCCATCTTGGTTGGGTTAATTTGCATACTCGCTCCTGATTGGCTGGTGGGTGTAGCAGAGTGATGTTTAATTTGCATATTACTCTTTTATTAGATAGGATTATAGTTTGATTGGTTGAGTGGATGGCCGGACACTTAGCATATTAGGCTTTTATTATATGGGATGCTATTGTGAACATTCTTTTATTATAGCAAAATATCCTATGTAATAAAAGCCTAATATGCAAATTGTTCCCTCAGGCGGTCATTGATCCACCCACTCATCCCACCTCCCCACTGAAATTAGAAGGTCTGTTCCATGCTTCTATGTCTCTGGATCTACACTCTTGATATTGGTATTATGGATTTCCAACAAAAAGGGAACAGATGTTATCAATTGTGTAAAAGTTAAGCAATTTAAATGTTTTTCACTGTTTGCTTAATTTATGGTAGCAATCTGTGAAAGGAGAGCTTAAAGTTGAAATCATGACAACATTAAATACCATAAGGATTCATCTTAATTGTCACCTTCAGGCCCAGCAGAGCATCCATGATGTTAGTTTCCCAGAGAAGACAAATGTTGCCTTCCTGCTCTTCCTGCTCCACCTCTCAGCATTTTCCCTTCTAGCTATTCCAGGAGAATGTCCTGCACATATTCATTGCCTGAAATAGCCAGGCCCAGTGGCAAATCAACAACCATTTGTACTTATATTAGGATAGGCCAGAGAGAAGTGATGAAGCACGCCTATACTTTAAAAGAAAAAGCTGGACTATTACTTTGAAGTGCCCTTAATCAACCTGCCTCTAGTAGGCGTACCAAACAGAAATTCCTCTGAGAATAGTTTTAACAAAAATCAAATTATTTTAAATTAATACAGAAATAGTTTCCAAGAATGAATATCTCCAAGGTGTTAAGTGGCTTCTTTTCAGAAATGATTTCAGCATTTAACTGAAACTTTGTATATTGTCATGAGTATTTTACTTAACAAAACTGTTTTATATGTATGAGGTTTGAGAATGGGTGGAATAGTTTTTGGTCTTTTTGTGTTTTTGTTTTGTTTTTGTTTTTTTCTGTATATAGCTTTAAAGATGATCACCACCACCAAAAGGGTGTATAAAACTGATTTTGCTAGGTATATATACTGTAAGTAAATCGCATTTGGAGGTTCAACGTAAGGGGTATTGGCTATTTAAGAACTCTGAAGGTCTAAGACATGTAGTATTTGGTAAAGCATAATTACAATGTAGAATTGAGAAGCAGCTATTCAGGGTGAGTTACATAACTATGCTGATGTTTGTAGCTATTTCTGTTTGTTCATTTGTACTACTATATACTATTCTACCATATGAATATAAATAACTTTAGTTATATTCTCCTGTTGAACATTTCCATTATATGGTTTCCATTTGGAGGGTTCTTTACAGATATTTGAGATAACTAGTGGCCTGGTGCACGAATTCATGCACCAGTGGGGTTACTCAGCCTGGCCTGCGAGATTAGGCCGAAACCTGCTCTTTAACATCCCTCGAGGGGTCCCGGATTGTGAGAGGGCACAGGCCAGGCCGAGGGACCCCACTTGTGCATTATCGGGGCTGGGGAGGGATACGGGAGGTTGGCCAACCTGGGAGGGACTGCGGGAGGGCCCCAGGGTGTGTCCAGCCTGTCTCGCTCAGTCCCGATCAGCCGGACCCCAGCAGCAAGCTAACCTACCAGTCAGAGCGTCTGCCCCCATGGTGATCTGTGCACGTCATAGTGACTGGTTGACTGTCTGCCCCCTGGTGGTCAGTTCACATCATAGCAAGCGGTTGAGCGGCCTTAGCATATCATTAGCATATTATGGTTTGATTGGTTGAACAAACAGCTGGACACTTAGCATACTAGGCTTTTATTATATAGGATGCTATTGTGAACATTCTTTTATTAAAGCAAAATGTCCTATATAATAAAAGCCTAATATGCAAATTGTTCCCTCAGGCAGTCATTGACCAGGAGCTCGACCGGGAGTTTGACCACTTCCTATGACGTGTGCTGACCACCAGGGGGGTGGTATGGAACATGGCGGGCATTGGCAATGCAGCGCTGGCAGTGGGTGGCAGTGGAGGCACTGCCAGCCATAATGGGCCCAGAAGAGAGTGGGACAGCAGCGGGATGGTGGAGCAGGTAAGCAGGGGTGCCAGGCCAAGGAGGGTGCAAGTGGGGGCCCAATTGCCCTCCGATCGCCCCACAGACAGTGACCAGCAGCGGTAGCGGAGGGTGGGGCCACCGCCGAGCTCCCTAGCACTGAGGGAGCCAGGTGGGGGTCCCGACCCCAACCAATCACTTCACAGACAGTGACAGCAGTGGCGGCATGGGGAGGGGTGACTCCCGGCTCCCAAGTACTGAGGGAGCCGGGCGGGGGGCCCAGACACAAATGATCACCCCGCAGACAGGATGGTGGAGCAGGTGAGAGGGGAGCACCAGGCCATGGCAGGATGCCAGGCGGGGCTGCAGGGCTGTGAGGCAGGGCGTGCGAGCTGAGACTGCCAGCCTGGGGGCGCGAGCTGGGGCCGATCACTGCAGGCCACCATGAGGGACCCACAGTTCCTTTCAAGGTGCACAGATTCATGCACTGGGGCCCTAGTCAGATTAATATTTTGCCATTCTCATGGGTATGAAATGACATCTCATTGTGGTTCAATTTAATAGTAGTTCCGAATGTGAAATGGTACAGACACTTTGGAAAACAGTACCTTTTAAAATTAAACCTAAATTAGCCCTATATTTGGTCAAACATTTAATTAACTCACCCCTAATGCCTTGGCAGAGCCAGAACAAATGATCTTGCTGGCCTTATAAAGGCCCAAGGGATGGACATTCCCCATCCCTGTTATACAGCAATAAAACAAAGTAATACAAAAGACAGCATTACTAGATGATTCAATTCTTATGAATTCTAGAAAAAAAGGCAAAAAAGGTATACTAACAGAAAGCAAATGAGTACTTTCCGAGAGCTAGGAGTGAGGACTGATTGCAAAAGGTTATGAGAAAACTATACAGGTTGATGGAACTTTCTCGTATCTTGATTGTGGTGAAGGTTACACAATTGTATACAAATAATAAAATCCATCAAACTTTATCCCTAAAAATAAGTAAATCTGATTATGTTAGGTATACATTGGTAAAGTCACTTCTAATAACTACAGGTTAATTTCAAATCTCTCTTAGTCATGAACATATTTTGCTTCTGAAAGAATGACAACACAAGAAAGTCCTAAGGAGATGCTTTCAGAAGTTGATGACTACCCTGGCCTCTCATTGACTTCATGAAGCCTGGAATCTAGAAACAGAGGGATCTGAATGGACCAGGCTGTGATTGATGGAAAATACTTGTCATTTTGTTTCCACATTTATTCCCAAATGCTTTTCCACTTTTCTCAGCACGGGTGTCCAAGTAAAATATTCTGTTTTAAGATAAGTACCTAGCGATTTGCTGGAATTTAAAAACAGAATTCGGGGGAAGAGAAACCAAGATGGCGGCATAGGTAAACACCTAAACTGCTGCCTCGCACAACAATTTCAAAACTACAACTAAAAGACAGAACGGACACCATCCAGAACCACAGGAAAGCTGGCTGAGTGAAAATTCTACAACTAGAAGGAAGGAGAAAAGCTCACAGAGAATTGGAGGTACGGCAAAGGGGCTTTGTGCGCGCAGAGAGGAAGGGCGGCTGAGAGCCTGGCTGACTTTCTCTGGCGGAAGGGGGAAGGAAGCCTCCAACCGCACTGAACCCCAGTTCTGACTGCACTGAACCCGAGTTCCAGGCGAACCCCTGGGGACCCACGCTCTTGTGGGGGGAGTCTGGACTCTCAGGCGGAGACTCGGGGAAGGCAGAGGACTGAAAGTGCGCACGCGCGCGCGCGCCAGTGCGCACAAAGGCTGCGGAAGTTGCCACAGGCTTTCCCTAGTGGAAGGGAGTCAGAGGATTCTGACTGCACTGAGCCCAAGTTCTGACTGCAGTGAACCCCAGTTCCAGGCGAGCCCCTGGGGACCCACGCTCTTGTGGGGGGACTCTGGACTCTCAGGTGGAGACTCGAGCTGGGGAAGGCGGAGGACTGAAAACGCACATGCGCGCAAGGGCAAGGCTGACAGGAAGCCAAGACTGAGACTCCACCCCATCCAAGCTGAGAACAGAGGCTATTGCAATTTGGCGAGTATAATCCTATAAGGCTGTCTCCAGCACCGAACTTCTCCCAGCATAGACACAGATGATCCTTACAGCCAACTGGCCTGGAGGTCAATACTTCCCACTGATACCAACAACAATAAAGACTTAATTACAACAAGGCTGTACACACAGTCCACAAAGGGGTGCACCAAGAGTGTCCACCTCAGGTTAACTGGGGAAGCAGACCCACTGGGCCATATTGGAAACCTAGCACAAATATCTACCTTACCAACTCAGGGAATCAGTGAAAATGCGGCGTCAAAGAATCAGATCACAAATGAAAGAAATGGAGGAAAACAAACGACTGGATATAGAATTCAAAACCACGGTTATAAGACTTTTTAAGAATATCCTAGAAAAGGCCGATAAATATAACGAGACCCTCGAAGATATGAAAAAGGACCAACTAGAAATTAAACATACACTGACTGAAATAAAAAATATTATACAGAGACCCAGAAACAGAATAGAGGAACACAAGAATCAAGTCAAAGAATTGAAATACAAAGAAGCAAAAAACACTCAACCGAAAAAGCAAAAAGCAAAAAAAAAAAATCCAAAAAGTTGAAGATAATGTAAGAAGACTCTGGGACAACTTCAAGCGTACCAACATCAGAATTATGGGGGTGCCAGAAGAAGAGAGAGAGCAAGATACTGAAAACCTATTTGAAGAAATAATGACAGAAAACTTTCCCCACCTGGTGAAAGAAATAGACTTACAAGTCCAGGAAGCCCACAGAACCCCAAACAAAAGGAATCCAAAGAGGACCACACCAAGACACATCATAATTAAAATGCCAAGAGCAAAAGACAAAGAGAGAATATTAAAAGCAGCAAGAGAAAAACAGTTAGTTACCTACAAGGGAGCACCCATACGACTGTCAGCTGACTTCTCAACAGAAACTATGCAGGCCAGACGGGAGTGGCAAGAAATTTTCAATGTGATGAATAGCAAGAACCTACAACCAAGATTACTCTACCCAGCAAAGCTATCATTCAGAATTGAAGGGCAGATAAAGAGCTTCACAGATAAGAAAAAGCTGAAGGAGTTCATCACCACCAAACCAGTATTATATGAAATGCTGAAAGGTATTCTTAAAGAAGAGGAAGAAGAAAAAAGTAAAGAGAAAAAATATGAACAACAAATACATATCTATCAACAAGCGAACCTAAAAATCAAGTGAATTAAAAACCTGAGGAACAGAATAATCTGGTGAATATAATAGAATCAGGGGCATAGAAAGGGAGTGGACTGATAATTCTCAGGGGGAAAGGGGTATGGGGGGTTCATGAAGAGAATGGACAAAAATCATACACCTATGGATGAGGACAGTGGGGGGGAGGTAAGGGCAGAAGGTGGGGTGGGAAATGGGTGGAGGGGAGCTATGGGGGGAAAAAGGAGAAATAATTGTAATAATCTGAATAAAGATTTATTTAAAAAAAATAAAAAAAAATAAATTAAATAAATAAATAAATAAATAAATAAATAAATAAAAACAGAATTCGTCCTTTCTCTAAACTGCCTCTGAACAGCTTATATTTTCTTGTAGCGTGTTGCTTGGCTCCTTGAGTGATCCCCTCACAAATAGCATTCAATATTGACTTTCTTCATCTTATTTAACTTCTCTATAAAATCTCACAACATCCTCTTACTAAAGGAAATATGATTTTGTTTTTTTGCCCAATTAGTGAAACAGGAAGGGCCAAAACATACACCAGTCACACAGTAGTCTCATTATCTTACTGTTTTTGAATAAGCACTGATTTTGCTCAAAGTTTAAAAAATAATAACCCTTAATTATAGTACAAATTATGTAGGAACTTATGAGAAGCATTTTGAAAGATACTTTATTATAGAATAAAAAGAAAAAGGGGAAAGAGTATTCTGAGAATGCAAATTTTAAAATAAATAACAGTGTGGTGATTGTGAGGGGAGAAGGCGTAGCTGGAGGTGGAAGAGGGCAGAGAGGGGATAAATGGTGATGGAAAACATAAAATAAAACAAATCCTATCTAATAAAAGAGTAATATGCAAATTAACCATCACTCCATTACACCCACAAACCACACCCACCAGCCAATCAGGAGCGAGTATGCAAATTAAACCAACCAAGATGGCTGCAGCCACAGAGAGAGCAGGGGGGAGGCTTGGGTTTCCATGGCGATGGAGGCAGCCAAGCTTTCCACACACCCTGACCGGCCCAGGCCTCCACTCCAGGCTACAAAGTTTCAATTATAGAAGATAAATAAATCTTAACAAAAAATGGCAGCAGCCATGAAGCTGGAGAGAGCAGGAGGCAAGGGTTGCCCCCGGCGATGGAGGAAGCCAAGCTTCTGCAGCTGTGGCAGGCACAGGCCTCCATACAAGGCTACAAAGTTTTAATTACAGAATATAAATAAATCCCAACAAAAATGGCTGCTGCCATGGAGCAAGCAGGAGGCTTGGCTCCATTCAAGGCTACAAAGTTTCAATTATAGAAGATAAATAAATCCCAACAGAAATGGCTGCTGCCACGGAGCAAGGAGAAGGCTTGGCTCTGCTCCAGGCTACAAAGTTTCAATTATAGAAGATAAATAAATCCCAACAAAAATGGCAGCAGCCATGGAGCTGGAGAGAGCAGGAGGCTAGGGTTGCCCCCGGCGATGGAGGAAGCCTAGCTTCTGAAGCCCTGCCCTGCCTTGGCCTCTGCTTAAGGCTACAAAGTTTCAATTGTAGAAGATAAATAAATCCCAGATTCCAGGGCCTCTGCTTGGGTCTCCGGGGGGCGTGGCCGGCCTGCAAACCACCACAGGCCCCTCACCCAGGCCGCCTCACACCCCAAGGGAACCCCCACCCTGATCTGTGACATCCTTCAGGGCAAACTGCTGGCCCCCACCCATGCACCAGGCCTCTATCCTATCTAATAAAAGAGTAATATGCAGATTGTCCAACACACAAGATGGTTGCCCCTATATGGTCAAAGATCTTACCCCCATGTGGACACAAGATGGCCACCACAAGATGGCCAGCAGTGGAGGGCAGTTGGGAGGGACAAGGCCTGCAAGGGAGGGCAGTTGGGGGTAATCAAGCCTACAGGGGAGGGCAGTTAGGGGTGACCAGGCCGACAGAGGAGGGAAGTTGGGGGTGACTGGGCCTGCAGGGAAGGGCAGTTGGAGGGGACCCAGGCCTGCAAGGGAGAGCACTTGGGGGGGACTAGGCCTGCAGGGGAGGGCAGTTGGGGGGACCAGGCCTGCAGGGGAGGGCAGTTAGGGGTGATAAGGCATGCAGGGGAGGGCAGTTAGGGGCAAACAGGCTATCAGGGGAGCAGTTAGGCATCAATCAGGCTTGCAGGGGAGTGGTTAGGGCAGGGGTCCTCAAACTTTTTAAACAGGGGGCCAGTTCACTGTCCCTCAGACCGTTGGAGGGCCGGACTATAGCTTAAAAAAAAAAAAAAAAACTATGAACAAATTCCTATGCACACTGTGGGCCCAGGACGAGTTGGCTGCTAAGCAGGACAGGCAGCGGCACCCGGCGGATCGGATAAATGTCCTCAGCGGGCCGCATGTGGCCCGCAGGCCATAGTTTGAGGACCCCTGGGTTAGGGGGTCATCAGGCTGGCAGGCAGAAGTGGTTAGGGGCAATCAGGAAGGCAGGCAGGCGAGCAGTTGGGAGCCAGCAGTCCTGGATTGTGAGAGGGATGTCCGACTGCCCGGGGGGATCGGGCCTAAACGGGCAGTTGGACATCCCTCAAGGGGCCCCATATTGGAGAGGGTGCAGGGACACCCCACCCCCATGCACGAATTTCGTGCACCGGGCTTCTAGTAAATAAATAAACACCTAAAATAAATAAAAAGAAAAAAAATGTCAAGTTTTGTGTTTTGTTCCCCATGACAGAAGTCAGAAAAAGCAAAATCTAAGCAATGGTCTGGGGGACAGGAGTAAGGTACACATGACTGGGGCTGGTACTGTGCTTTTCCTTTCTAAAGATGTGGGGCAGCCTTACAGTACCAACTGTCATGGAACAGAGTGTGCTATTATCTTGTCGTTAATCAGTATTTATACAGCACCATAGATTAGGTTTTGAGTATGCTATTTATATAAAAGCCACCCCTACACCCCCTAACCCCTGCCTCACTTCATCTATTTCCCTCCCAGTTTCTTGTTTTTGTGTGTGTGTGTGTGTGTTTTTGTTTGTTTTTGTGGCCCAGAACTTGAATAAATTATATTCAAACAGTAGATCATTTCTTGACCTTCTTTATAGGCATTTATTTGCCATAGATTCTTCACTAATATGCACACTGTCATATCCCATTTCTTGTTTTCCTATTTTTTTTTCTTGAATATATTGGGGAGACATTGGTTAACAAAGTTATAAAGGTTTCAGGTGCACAAATCTACACCACATCATCTGTACACTGTATTGCACATTCACCAGCCCATGAAGTCTCCATTCATTACCATTTATCACACCTAAGGCCCTCAGGGAATGGAGATTATGCTTTATTTCTCTTTATACCTGCAAAGTATCTAGCATAGTGTTCCACAGAAAGTAAGTGCTCAATAAATATGGCCAACTTGCTGCCCGATTACTAGTATTTATATGTACAGGTGATCCTTGAACTGTGTAGGTCCACTTAAACACAGATTTTCTCAATAATTACTGTTGGCCCTAACCATGGTTTCCCAACCACAGATCAACAATACAGTTTTCAAAATATGGTTGGTTGAATTCACAGACACTAAGGGCTGACTTTGGAGCCAAAAGGCATATGTGAATTTTCTACTGTAAAAGTATCTGCACCACGAACACCCATGTTGTTTAAGGGTCAATTGTACATAAATAGTTCTTAGATTCCCTAATATTATCACAGAAATAACTGGACGTTCAGCATTTTATTTGAATATAAGCTGCTGCTTTATAAACCCCCTTCCATGGCTATCAGCCTTCCTTCCTTAAATGATACCAGGCCTTCACTAGTATGGTTTCCTGTGACAGAAAAATCATTTTCCCAGATGATCGGTCGCATTCAGTCACAGTAGCCACATTTTTTGAACAACAGCCTCATACAGGGTCGAAATCCTCTTCAAACAGAGTTTTCATGGCGTAAAAAGCATTTGTTTTCAAACTTACTAATTATATTCACTAAATGCTGTTCATGTTGTCGACTTTCCCCTACTGTGAGAATTATAAAATCAGCCATAAGATTAAACCCAGAAAATGACTACAGCAATTCACAGAATACTAAGCCAGCTGGGTTCATTTAAATCGTCTCTGGAAACAGTCTTTGTGACAAAACAAGGAAGACCTACAGCTAGTCCCATAAATCATCTTTTTTCTTTTTTTTTTTTTTTTGCCTGCTCCAGAGCTGAAATTGTTTATTGCTACCCCTGATATATGGAGAACTCATCAAGAACAACAACAAAAAAGGTTTTTTGCAAACTAGAGAATTATCCATCTCTCCTAGCCATACTACCCAACAGAAGTATTCTTTGTTTAGTCACAATGACATCGACAAGTATAGTTATGGCACAGTATTTTTTTTTAATATTTTTTATTGATTTTGAGAGAGAGAGGAAGGGAGAGGGAGAGAAACAGCGATGTGAAAGAGAAACCTGGATCAGTTGCCTACTGCACACCACCTACTCGGAATTGAGCCTGAAACCCGGGCATGTGCCCTGATCTAGAATCTGACCTGAAACCTTTCAGTGCACAGGACAACAGACAACCAACTTAGAGGCCAGGGCTTAAGTTGTGTTTTATATATCAACTAGTGACCCGGTGCACGAAATTCGTGCCCATTAAAAGGGAATTAACTGGAGGAAATAATTTAATATTGCTATTTGCCCTTTCTCTATAATAGAAGTGTCAGAGATGAAAAAAAATTAGTAAAATGTATATGAAAATCTTCCACCTCTCAGAGTCTGGAAATTTAGTAAAATGTATATGAAAATCTTCTACCTCTCAGAGTCTGGGGTGCGCCATGGGAACCAGAGTCAAGTCCCCGCCCACCCAGGTGGGCCTCAAAATCGCACAAGACCCAGACCCGGCTGGCCCCACCCCCATTGGACTAGATCCAGACCCGGCCGGCCCCACACCCGTCAAGCCCTGCTGGGTGGGGGGCGCGGCCTCAGGTCACCTGGCCGGGCACTGGGGTGGGAGGCGTGCCTTGAGGTCCCTTGGCACGGGCCAGGGGGTGTGCTTTGAGGTCCCCTGTCAAGTCCCGGGGGTGGGGGCATGGTTTGAGGTCCTCTGTCAAGCCCCACCAGGCAGGGGGCGCAGCCTCAAGTCCCTGCTGATTGCTCGTTAAGGCTCCTTATGGGAACTTGGCCTCCTCTGTGGGCGCAGCCACCTTGTGTTGCGGGGCCCCCACCTCTGCTGTGCATGCAGCCATCTTGTGTTATGGAATCCCTGCCTCCACTGTGGGTGCAACCATTTTTGTTATGGCATGATGGTAAATTTGCATATTCCCTCTTTATTAGATAGGATATGAGGATAATTTATTTTTTTAATGGAAGAAAACACAGATGTATTCACCCTTTTATTTCTTTGAAATGCAACTGTATTTAATGAGTCATAAACCAACCCCTCACTATAGTTTTATAAACAATTACATATTACTAGAGGCCCGGTGCATGAAATTCGTGCACTGGGGTGGGGGGGCTGTCCCTCAGCCCCTGCCACTCCCCTGCCAGCCTGATCGATGCCTAAATGCTCCCCTGCCAGCCCAATCCTCCGTACATGCCCTCCCCAGCCGGCCTGGTTGTCCCCCAACTGCCCTCCCTGCCTGCCTGGTCAGCCCTAACTGCCCTCCCCTGCCATCCTGGTCTCACCCAACTGCCCTCCCCTGCTGGCCATCTTGTGGCGGCCATCTTGTGACCACATGGGAGCTGTCATCTTGTGCAAGGGCATGACAGTCAATTTGCATATTACCTCTTTATTATATAGGATGGGGTTTTTAATAATTATCATAGTCAGAAGATAAGGAATATAATTTGGCCACTCTTACTTTGCTTTTTTAAGTGCTTTTTATGAGACTGTCAATTTATGTATAGGAAGAAGTATTTAATTCAATCCTGTTTCTCTCTGATTACCAAATTCTGAAAATCATTCCTGATTATTTCTCACTCTTTCATTCCCTTTCTCTCAGTCCCTGTCTCCCTTTCTCTCTCTACACAGACACAGACACACACACACAAAATACTCTTTGGCTTGGTCTGGATTTCAATTCCATTTCCTTAGTCCTTTCCCTAATATAAAACTTTTAAAAAACTAGAATGTCTTCCATATCAAAGAGGTCATGTGCTTGCATAGGGGAGGACAATAACTAAGCATAGCTAGTGCACAAGGCAAGTATGTGCTATATATATTCATATTACCACTCACAGCAAGTTCTCTGGGCATATGGGAAGCACACTTAACTGTAACACAGAGGTAATACTAGTGATAGCAGCATAAGCTTTATAATATTAATAATCACAATTAAGGGCATAGGGTTTGTGTGTGTGTTGGTTTAGAGGACAGAACATTTTCACATATATAAGTAAAATAGAAAAAAATTTGAGAGGAAAAAAAAGTTTCCAAAGCAGTCAGTATTGACAAGGAATACTAATCAAGTCTGCATCAGAAAAATTATATTTACAAACTACTATCCTCCAGAGAATTTAATAAACTGAAAATCGGAGGTATAATGAAGTTTTCACACAGCCTATGGTGTTGTAAATGTGATAATTTCTAAACAGATGTAATCAAATTCTGAGAAAATAAACAAGTGTTACATCTAAAGTATTAGCTGACTAATTTGCACCAATGAATGTAAATTAATGAATATTTCAACTTGGAGAAAAGTCTTTAAATATGCTCATGGGATGTCTGTATTTTTAGAGCCAAATAGGGAGAGTAAAGGTGTGAGTTAGTTTCTTTTAACCAGAACTCAAGTTTTCAAAAAAGGAATTCTGATAGACATATTCTTTCATAACTATCCAATTTGAAGAAACACATCTACAAAACTGGTTAATTTCTGGCACACCATGATCATATAGTTTTACCCCTGCTGGCACACCAGTTAGCCTTATTCCCATTTCAATTCCATAATGTGGGCTACAGAGAGAATAAGGAAGATATAATGCATCTCCACAGTAACATTTTTGGAAAAATGGAGAGAACTACCTTGGAAGAAAGCACTTCTAATGACAAAAACAACCCTAGCCATTTTGGCTCAGTGGATAGAGCATCAGCCTGTGGACTGAAGGGTCCCGGGTTCAATTCAGGTCAAGGGCATGTACTTCGGTTGTGGGCTCTGGGAAGCAACCAATCAATGTGTCTCTCTCACATTGGTGTTTTGCCTTCTCTATCTCTTCCCCTCCCTTACATTCTCTCTGAAAAACAAGGGGAAAATATCCTCAGATGAGGATTAACAAAAATAAATAAATTATAAGTAAACACAGACAAAAACATACACTACCTTCATTAAGTTTTCTTTCTACATAACGAGTCAATCTGTTGTGCAGATCCCTATAGTAGAGAGACAGATAAAGAGGCAGGTACCCTCCATCTTAGTAGTAGAAAAAGAGCTGATTTTTTACTGAAGGACAAAGCACATGATAGTGTGTTCACAGGATTACAAAATCAGGGTGTTTCTCTCTCATTGATGTTTCCACCCCTCTCTCCCTTCCCCCTCGCTCTCCTTCTGTAAGAATCTATATATAGATATATATATAAAAGCCTAAGCGACCGTTACGACCGGCTGACCGAACAATGGTTGACTGGTCACTATGACACTCACTGACCACCAGGGGGCAGACTCTCAATGCAGGAGCTGCCCCCCTGGTGGTCAGTGCACTCCTACAGCCAACCTCCCGTGGCCGGCCAACTTCCTGCAGTCTCTCCCCCTGGCCGGCCCCGATCGGGTCTGGGCAAGACGGGTGAGGCAGCATCGCCGGCCAGGCCAAGGGACCCCACCCACTCATGAATTTGTGCAATGGGACTCTAGTAAATAACTTTTTCTGCCAAAGTAGGGAGTTTAGGCAGCTGCCATTTTGGCCCGCATGACTTGGCAGCCACCATTTTGGCTTGGTGGCTTGCAGCTTCCCCTGGGGGCCGCCATTTTGAAATGGCAAAGGTCAACCCCCCTTTAAATTAGCCAATCGTGCAAAAGCGTGAGCCTAAGCTCTTCCAATCAAGAGTAAGGGACAGGTAACCTGCGTCAAGAATAAAAGCCCCAGCAGATACACACTCAGTGTGGGGTGCTTCCAGACCCTGTGCTGCGCACCCTCCTACAGGAGTAAGATATGTGCCTTGCTGCCTGGCTCCCGAGTATGCTTTGTGTTCTCCCAGGACCCCTGGTCTTGGGGCTCGCCTTATTTATAACACTTCTCTCTCTAAGAATCAATAAAAACATATTTTAAAGAATTATTTTCTTTTTCCCATCACCATTTATCCCCTCTATGCCCTCCTTCATTTCCACCCCCTTCCTGCCATCACCGCACTGTTGTCCATGTCCATGAATTCTCTGTGTTTTTTTCTTCAATCCCTCCTTCCCCCTCAACATCCACCCCCCGCCGCCACACACACACACAGACACACCAGAGCTCTCTGCCTGCTTAGACAGATGGCTGCACTTTTAAGGAAGGGAAAGAAAATCAAAAGAAGACTGTGTTTTGTTCAGGTTTTAAATGACACGAAGGGCACTGAAGGTGAGAACTTTGGATTGGATTTCCAAGCTGGTATCTAAGCATCTTGATTACTGGAGACATGAGATGACTGAAGCAATATTTTAGGCCTAACATTTGCCTGTATGTACAAGGGCACATGCACTAATTAATAATAGGTACTCTAGGATACATAACGAGTAACATATGGGGATTAAAATATCTTAGGGAAAATTGTTTCTTTAAAAAGTAGTGTTCTATAAATTTAAAAACTCCCAGACTATTGACTTAAGTACTATCGATGCTTGCTGTTTGAAAATTACAAATTTTGGTATATTGAATTACATGAGAAACTGCGGGGAACAATAACCCCATCACACAATTATACAAACTGAATCTAAAATGTCACCATTGGCATAGTACCACAATGGTGCAACATTCATCTTTAAGCTCAAGAAACTATTCAGTGATTCTCAATGATGAGAGCCCATTAAGCACAATACAATAAAACACAATGGTCTTAAATAAAGGTCAACCATCAAATAAGCTGAATAAAGAAAACCATTTAAAATTAAGAATGATATCCTGTCCTTATGTCATTCTCGGGTGCTTAGTTATTACAGAGGTCAAAAAATGGTGAATGTTCTTGCTTCAATGTAATATAATGAGGCACAGACAAACCCTTAACTTGAAAGGTTTGTGTCTACTGGTCATGAATTATGAACAAGTGGTACAGTGTGTCACTATGTTATATGATGCCATTTTAAAATGCAAAGTACCACGAATGAGCTCCTGTGCATTTTGCTGTGGAATGGGATCTCAGATCATTGATTAAACCAGTGAATCAGAGAGATTACGCTCAGAAACTCTCCTGCAAATAGCCCCACAGGAAGGAAAGTTTAAAACACCCACAGTGAGAAAAAAGAAAGTTTGGAAAGAGGACCTAACATTCCATCCAACCCATACTTGCCAGTCTAACCTTCCCTTACACAGAATTTTTCCAAGACAAATTATATCCCTTAAAGCAATTTTCTTCTCAGCCAATTATCAACCATATCTCCTCCAAATTCAAATAATATTAAACACTGTCTAATAGGAAAAAATATATTTCAGTGAACCAAAAGAGACCATCAAATTCTAAAAATAGCTTGAGCCACTGAAATACTTTGAGTACCGGGAAAAGGTGGATTCCACTCCACCTCTGACACTGAGCGATCCTGGGTAAGCCATCTCTCTGGAGAGTAGGCAGCCAATCCTGCCTACACAAAATGTATATACTTTGGGACCCTATACGTACAAAGCCAAGTGACAGCTCTACAACTATTTATATTATTAGGTGCTTTTTTGAATTACAAATACATAGGCTCTACTGCCTGTATACATTAAAATCTATTCAGGGAAGAGAATCTTTCTATTAATATGCCTACAATTACTTCCAATTCAATGTGATTTAAAAAAGAAAGAGAGATTCCTGATTTTACAAGCTACCAGAGTCAGGAAAATACACTTGTGATTTTTCCCATTTTCAGAACACATCAAGTAGCAGTTGGTTCTGTAATGCTTCATGGAAATGAGCTACTACAGCCAAGCATCCCGTTCTAGTGCAGTGAGAGGCAGTTTGCTGCAAAAATTTGGCCACAGGAAACTAAGATTTAAGCCTGAATTTGAACATTTACTACCTTTCTAATCTTGAAAGAAATCACATAACCTCACTGGGTTTTAGTTTTCTAATTTGAAAAATGGGGCTAATAATAATTAACTTCCTTGAATTCCAGGAAATAACTTCATAAGTTCTAAAAACATACCAACCAAATGTGTGGACTACTGATCTTTGCCAGGGTGCCTTTCAATATATCCTATAGTGCTTATTTTCTAAAATATATTTTTGTTTGAAATTAATAGTCCCATATTTATTCTCAAATCATATTTGAGGGTGACTTGCTGCTTCATATTTATAGCAAGTAATACATTTTTATGTTTTCACAAATAAATAAGTAGCAAAGTATTACAATTATATATTTAATAGTTTTGCTGTTAAAAATATCTTTTATATCTGAGAGGTACTAAATTTTCTCACTTAAAAATTAACACTTATTCTAAACATTCACAACAAATCTTTTATTTAATCAAACTGCCTGGCTTTCACTCTATGGTAATTTATTGAAGACTTCATATACAACCAACTCTGGGGATATAATATAGAATAAAATAAACATCCAAACTCCATGAATTCTTAGTCTTGGAAGACAAAGAGAAATGAAATAATTATAATATAGTGTGGACAGTTCTATAATAATTGTCCTCACAATGTGCACTGTAAAGCAAAGAAGAGCAAAGGGGCAAAAATTAGATGAAGAGTGGCAAAGGACATTATAAAAATGCAAAAGGCATTTTTATTTCAGTTACATGTTTAGAGAGAGAGAGAGAGAGAGAGAGAGAGAGAGAGAGAGAGAGAGAGAGAAAGAGAGAGAAAGAGAGAGAGAGAGAAGGAAGGAAGTGGAGTGTAATTAGGAGGCCAGGGCCATAATTCTAGTTTCAAAACTAAAGTGACCAATTGTCCTTGTTTGCCTGGGACTGTCCCAAGTTAAGCACTGAACGTTTCACTACTCAAGAAAGCCCTCAGTCTTGGGCTAACAAGGATAATTATAAGGTTAATTAAATAAGGTCATAAAGGTAGATAGGGCCTAAACTGATAGGATTAGTGTCCTTATAAAAATGGATCCAGATTTTTCTCTCTCTCTCTCCCGCTCTCTCTCCCTCTCTCCATCCCTCACTTCCTTCCTCCCTCCCTCTCTCCCTGGAAAAAGAAGGCAATGTGAAAACTCTGTGAGAAGGGATTTGTCTGCAAGCCAGGGAGCACCTCATGTAGGCTACTAGCACCATGATCTTGGACGTCCAGTCTCCAAAACTGTGATAAAATAACTTTCTGTTTTTTAAGCCACCAACCTGTGGTATTGTTATTACAACCTGAGATAACCAATACACTACCCAAAGTATTTCACTGTTCTGAGCATCAGTTTTCTCACCTGTGGACTAAAGAGGCTAGAGTAGATATCTATTGATATTAAGATTCTAAGTTTATATGAACACAATCCACATGATTTCAGCTAAAAATGATTAGACATTCTGAAAATTTTAGATTGCTTAGATAGGATTTTTTTTTTTCTTAGACCTTTTGCAGACTTTCTCTTGCATTACATATTTCCAAATTTTGTTTCCATTGACAGAAGTCATTCTCCTTACAAATTATACAATCTGGTACATTATCTTCTATTTCACAATGAAAGTGAACCTATTTCATCTTCCTTCTTACAACATCTGTGGAGAAGATGGATGCTTTCTTTTGTATACTAGAGTGATCCTTGTAATATTCTGTCACTTCTACCATGTAATGGCCTCCAGAAAATGAGGCCTTTAATATGTTACATATATTTTATATAAATGATAACCTTGGAAAAAGTAACACAATTACATTATCATATTACACCTAGTAGACCTAAAGATACCTAAAATTTTCTTTATGTAAATCTAAATGTTTTCTTCAGATTCTTTGTATGACATATTTCACATCTGTACAAAAGCATGTCATCCTGCTGTATTATAATTTGTTATGTATGTCTGTCTAACTAGAATGACTAGAAAGTCATAGCATAGGTGAAGGAGATATTAACTCAAGTCAAAAGAAGAAAGGTTTTGGGCCTTCATAAGTTATGAAATTGGCTGTGAATGATTTTGCTATATATATATATATATATATATATATATATATATATATATGGAGGCAAGATATCTAAACTAGTGTGTAAATAACTCTTTTCACAACCTACCTACCAATGTTATCATTTGTTTCCAACTTACACACATACCACAAATATTCCAGGCAGTGTGGCCTTCTCATTCATCCTCAAATACATGATTATTCCTAGTTGTGTACTATCATTAAAAATAATTATCAGCACTTGTTTAATATTAAAAATTTTCAAAGAACTGTGACCAAGATCATTTTATTTGATTGTGACAACAGCCCTATCAAAATAAATAAGGGTAACTGTAGTTCCTCATTTACAGATAAGGAAACTGAGGTTTGGTTAAAGAAAGTGATTTAGCAAAATGGAAGCAAAAATGTAGGTTCAGAGCCCAGTGTTCTCCTGTATTGTATGGGTATGGCTTCTTCTCTTCATATAACCAACTTCTACCTATTCTTCAAGATCCTTCTCTTCCAATTTACCTTACTGCCTATCTCCATCCTCTTCATAAAAAATTATTCCCTTCTCTGAAGTCTCACTAATCACAGTGTCATTTCACTGGCCATTAATTTTTGTATTCATTGACAGCGTATTCTGTGATGTTACATAGTACTCTCTATGTATATTTCCTGGCTACTCTACTGTGCCACAAGCTTCTTGAGGTCTCCTCTGCTGTACTCTAGTACCTCCCCCCGCCCCCCCCCCCAGTACCAATGAACTCTTTTGTTTTCCTTTGTTCAAGCCTGCCTGATATCTCTTTACCTGCCTCCAGCCTTTGATATGCCTATCTTTGTTAACAGTGGCCTTGGGCATGACCAATCTTCCATCACAGGTAGTCTTGGTAGCACTGTCAATCAAGGGGTGTTCTTGTTCTGCACACTAGGCTAATTAGTTTCTCTTTCTAATTAGAATCTGAATCAAACATAGGGAAAGGATGAGAAAAATGGTTGGAGCTAATACACCCAAAAGACAACTTCCTGAAAAGACTTTTGATTAATTCCTGCTCCCTGCACGCTCTCTTTTTTTAAAAAAAATATATTTTATTGATTTTTTACAGAAAGGAAGGGTGAGGGAGAGAGAGTTAGAAACACCCATGAGAGAGAAAGATCAATCAGCTGCCTCCTGCACACCCCCCACTGGGGATGCGCCCGCAACCAAGGTACATGCCCTTGACCAGAATCAAACCTGGGACCCTTGAGTCCTCAGGCCGACACTCTATCCACTGAGCCAAACCGGTCAGGGTAACTGCTCCCTGCACTCTCAAAGCTGCCTTAGTTGCTGTTCTTAAAGGCCAAGTTCTTCCCCCTTTGTTCAGTTTCTGGCTGAGTTACCTTATACCCTCCCATTAAATTCCATTTTTTGCTTACATCAGGCAGAGGCACTTTCTGGTGCTTGCAAACGAAGAACCCTGTCTGCTATAGTACTCACAAAGCTCGTGGCTAGAGAGTGCTGAGTATTTTTAAATGTTCTGTTTTTATGCAGATTATATGTTATTATAAGCTGAAAACATAAACAAATGACCCTGTGGTACAACACTGCTATTGGTTAGAATATTAATAACCAGCAGGCAAGCATAGGCCAAGCTAACACTGAGACCTCATCTGCTTGGAAATGTTTTTTATTATAATTCAGCCCACTAGTTTGGTGACTCACAAAGTGATAATTCACTGCTGAAAATTAACAAAGCATTTTGTGGTGAGGGTAGTACTTATAGTAATGATACCCTTTAGTGATATTTGACATTTAGTTTAACCCCCCTGTTTTCCTTCTCTTCCCAAATACTGCAGGAGGCAACTGTGGCCATCTGAATTTTTAATATGACTTTACTACAAGATGCATCTAATAAGTTTAACTGGCTCCTTTGTAGCTAGGTGAATATTTTAACATATTCTATAGCTTCTTGTGAAAAACGTTCAATTGCAGTTTTAAATTCACTGAGAAAGAAAATTACCACTAGAATAATTTAGGTGGTTGAATGGTATATATTTAAAGCCTAATCAGTGCTCTACAAAGAAAGTTCCCTGCGCTATTTTTTAAGAAAAAAATAACACTAAGAAAAATCAATCAAGTAGTCTTTTATAATATAACTGGAATTTAACAGCAATTCTAATCACACATCAGTACTTAGTTAATTCAGTTTCGAGCAGATTATAAACTTAAGCTATTTCTATGTACTTCAGTAAATTTCTGTCATTTTTAGACATTTACATCTATTGAGAATCCTTTGTATTCAAGGAATGTTCTAGACATTATGGGAATATCATGATATCATGCATATATATGATATTTCTCTTTCTTAATGACAAGATAAAAATCCTACTGAAAAATGGGGGGGGGGTGGATTTTAAAACATTCAACTCTTTCTCTTTTAGAACACCTATTACTACATGATAGTATTTCCCACAAGATTATTTTTTATTTTACTTGAAGTTGGCAAAAATCTCTGTGCTGAATCCTTTGAGCATCCCTCTAGTGATAGATGTCAGAGCAGTGTTGTGAGGAAGAACTTGTATTTGACAGGGAGATGACAGGAAAAAGCCTCTCTCCGAAATATAAGATGCAACTGCAAAATCCTTCTGTGAGATTAATATCATCTTTTGTTCCTGTGTATAAATGAGTTATTCATTCTTGCTTTAAAAAATCTGTTCTTGTAATTAATTTGAATAGTGTGAAATTAAGACACTTAAAGAGGTACATTTTAGGAGTTTGTTTAAAATATTTTATAAAAAATGTGAAATCAGTATATAATACAAATTGCCAATGATATTTTTTAATTTCTAATATTTCTATAATCATCAACCAAAAACACTTTAAGATTCACTCATTGTACATATAGCATGTACTCTTAAACAAGTAGCATCTTGGTAAGAGATTATTTTATTATGAATATATGATATGCAATACAATGAAAAAGTCTTAAATATTTACTTTTGTCCTACAAATCTGGCTATGATTTATTCCAGTTTATTAGAAGCACTGCCTTAGTCTCTCTGGCATTATAAAATAATTTCACATGTCCCCTAATATCACAAGAGAAGGAATAAGATCTTTTTTTTTTTTTGACAAATTTAACATTCTGGGTATCTTCCTTTCTTTCTTCCCATATATCCCTCAAAAATAAATCAGGAGCAAAAAGATAGAATTCCATTATATATCCTATTAGCTACAAATGCTATTTTTTATGTCTGAGTTAGAACTACCAGAAGCAAATCATTTTTGATACATATTAAAATGCTTGTCCATGTATATATAATACACATCTATTTAATGCATGAATAGAAAAGAAATTTATATCCATTCCTAGATCTAGGATTCTCGTAATAATACACTTGAAGAACTAACCAAAATTCTGTAATGATTTCAGATGTGAGAGGAAAAAAAGGTGAACGAACGGTGAGATGTCAAAGACAGAATGCTTGTTTTCAGATTTATTTTCATCTCTAGCTTTCTATAGGCCTTCACCTCAGTCTTTTCAGTTTTTTCTACAACAGACAGATCTTTTCTGAATAAGGTAGTTTGCTCTAGCCTAGAAAAGGACATATATAATCATTTTTGTACTTCTCTGTTTCTTTGTTTAATTTTCACAAGAATTAAAATCTCAAAAATAATACTATGCAATGGCCCAATCAAAACAATAAGACAGCCCTAACCGGTTTGGCTCAGTGGATAGAGCGTCGGCCTGCGGACTGAAGGGTCCCAGGTTCGATTCCGGTCAAGGGCATGTACCTGGGTTGCGGGCACATCCCCAGTAGGGGGCGTGCAGGAGGCAGCTGATCGATGTCTCTCTCATCGATGTTTCTAACTTTCTATCCCTCTCTCTTCCTCTCTATAAAAAATCAATAAAATATATTTAAAAAAAAAAAACAATAAGACAATTATCACTTGATTTCGTAAAACTTTTAGTAAATGCACTAGATACATAGTATATGCTTAGTATCACAACACTATTCAACAATAAAGAGTATTATTTTCTTAGAGTAGAATAAGAAAAGCACATTCAAGAAGAAGTTTCTGGCTATTCACTGAATTTCATTCCTCAAATACTTTTTGGAGAGGCATAAAATAAGTACAAAGAGATTGAAATTCAAGATTGCATGTATATTACAAAAGCAAATTTTCTTGATCTACAAACTCGAGTAATATTTGATCAGAAAGAGTTTAGTACCATACTACAAAATAATTTGCACAGTCATTGAGATTTTAATGCAGTTGAAAAATTATTTATCTGTGTTTTAAAACATATATATATTTTTATTGATATCAGAGAGGAGGGGAGCGGGAGAGAAAGATAGAAATATCAATGATGAGATTCACCAATCAGCTGCCTCCTGCACACCTCCCAACTGGGGACCGAGCCCCCATGAGCCCGGATTGGGATTCGAACCATGACCTCCTGGTTCATATATTGATGCTCCACCACTGAGCAACACTAGCTGAGCTATTTATATGTTTGTTTGTTTTTATTTATTTCAGAGAGGAAGGGAGAGGGAGCGATAGAAACATCAATGAGGAGAGAGAATCACCGACTGGTTTTTCTGCACGTCCCCTCCTGGGGATCCAGCCCGCAACCCAGGCATGTGCCCTTGACTGGAATTGAACCTGGGATCCTTCAGTCCGTAGACTGATGCTCTATCCACTGAGCCAAACCAGTGAGGGCTATTTATCTGTTTTAATTGATATATAATTCACATATCATAAAATTCACCCTTTTTAAAGCATACATGTTTTGGATTGTATACTATTGCTATTCAGAATGACCCCTCATAGAGGAAACTATTGTAAATTAGCATTATAAAGTATAATAAATAAAAATGTTATCTTACCTTACAAAGGAAGTTGATCTTAAAACCCAAGGATTGGGCATTTCTTGAGCCTGAGTTCATGTAGTTTCCAACCAAAAGAACTAACTCTAAAAGTCTGTTAAAGCTTTCACTTTTCTTCAATTCTTCACAAGCAAGAGTTACTGCTATGATGCTTGGTTTGATGTTGTTTACATGTTCTTCAAACGTGAGCTTGAAAAGAATGCTATTGAGACGAGGCCGCAACATTTTCACTGAGCTAATCTGTAAGATAAGGAATAGTCTGTTATTTCTCTCTCTAGTGGGGATAATTGTATAGACAATATTGTAAAATTCTGCATGAAATGAATTCTCCCTAGGTTTAAAAATATTATTTTTGATTGGTTTAAACATTCCAAAAGAGTATTTGTAAGAAAGTTTAAAAAATAGCTGTTCAGTTTTAAAGAAATTAAATCATCCTGATAGCATTAAGATAATATTACTGAAGCGAAACTTTATGTTAACTGCATAATCATTAGTCATCGAAAGCATTTAAACTGCCAAAAATATGTCCCTGAGGTGAGCTATGAAACTTACAAATATGAAATTGAATTGAGTGAATAGTTGGGTCACATATAAAAGATGTACATAATGACAGAAAATATGAGTGGAACCACATTTCCTAAGAAGTTACCTATTAGTATGCTGTTTGAAATCAGAGGACTAGCTCTGATAGAGCATTTAATAATTTTTAAACCTATGATTTCTGTTCACAAAATATATTAAATATTGATATATGCTCTAAAGAACTTCACCTATTTCACAGAATGTTGATTTTAAATAATTACATTTTGGTAAAATCACATGAACTTACTTTTCAGTACATTATTCAAGAATTCTATATTGGTTTTCTTCATATCATTCCCAGTTAGGTCTTAATTATTTGTGTCATAGTACTGGTACACATTCTCTATTCCCTTTGGTATAGCTCCTATGATAATAACTTATTTTAGTCTTTAATTTTCTATAACTCCAAGACATTTAACTAGTCTTCACACACCAAATGAATTCTGGGAGAGGGGAAAGTAGACACACATGAACATACACATGCACACACACAATGAAAAGAAATTATTAACAATCCTAATTATATTTATTTTCTGCACATGTAGCTTAGTTTCTTGAATATAAATTCCTGGCACAGTTTAGGCACTAAGATATCTGTAGCTAACAGGAAAAGAATCCTATCTAATAAAAGAGTAATATGCAAATTAACCATCACTCTGCTACACCCACAAGCCACGCCCACCAGCCAATCAGGAGCGAATATGCAAATAAACCCAACCAAGATGGCTACAGCCACAGAGAGCAGGAGGGAGGCTTGGGTTTCCCCAGCAATGGAGGAAGCCAAGCTTTCCGCCTGCCCTTGCCGGCCTAGGCCTCCACTCAAGGCTACAAAGTTTCAATTATAGAAGATACATAAATCCAATAAAAAATGGCTGCCACCACGGAGCAAGCAGAAGGCTTGGCTCCACTCCAGGCTACAAAGTTTCAATTGTAGAAGATAAATATACCCCAGATCCCAGGGCCTCCTCTTGGGTTGCCAGGGGGCGTGGCCGGCCTGCAAACCACCACAGGCCCCTTGCCCAGGCCACCTCACGCCCCAAGGGAACCCCCACCCTGATCCGGGACACCCTTCAGGGCAAACCAGCTGGCCCCCACCTGTGCACCAGGCTTCTATCCTATCTAATAAAAGAGTAATATGCAGATTGACCATCACTCCAACACACAAGATGGCTGCCCCCATGTGGTCAAAGATCCTGCCCCCAGGTGGACACAAGATGGCCACCATAAGATGGGCAGTTGGGAGGGACCAGGCCTGCAAGGGAGGGCAGTTGGGGGCAATCAAGCCTGCAGGGGAGGGCAGTTAAGGGTGACTAAGCCGGCAGAGGAGGGAAGTTGGGGGCGACCAGGCCTGCAGGGAAAGGCAGTTGGGAGGGACCCAGGCCTGCAGGGGAGGGCAGTTAGGGGTGACCAGGTCTGCAGGGGAGGGCAGTTAGGGGAAAACAGGCTGGCAGGGGAGTAGTTAGGCATCAATCAGGCTGGCAGGGAGTGGTTTAGGGGGTGATCAGGCTGGCAGGCAGAAGCGGTTAGGGCAGGGGTGGGCAAACTTTTTGACTCGAGGGCCACAATGGGTTCTTAAACTGGACCGGAGGGCTGGAACAAAAGCATGGATGGAGTGTTTGTGTGAACTAATATAAATTCAAAGTAAAGGAGCGGATGGGAGAGCAAGAGAACCCTCCACCCTTTCGGCTCCGCGGGCCGGATAGAACAGCCGAACAGGCCGGATCCGGCCCGCGGGCCGTAGTTTGCCCACGGCTGGGTTAGGGGCAATCAGGAAGGCAAGCAGGCGAGCAGTTGGGAGCCAGCAGTCCTGGATTGTGAGCGGGATCGGTGGGATCGGGCCGAAACCGGCAGTCAGACATCCCTCAAGGGGTCACAGATTGGAGAGGGTGCAGGCTGGGCTGAGGGACACCCCCACCCCCGTGCACGAATTTCATGCACCAGGCCTCTAGTACACAACATAAAAAAGTCCTTAAACAACAAAGTACCCTTCAAAAGCATCAAATGAGCTGTTGAATAGGCCACATCTGCTCTAATATGGAAGCAAGGCACAGTCCATCATTTTTCTTCTTTGAAATGAACATGCCCGTTAACCATGGAGTCTGCCTCTCCAAAGATTAGCCTTCTACTAATCCCCCTATATGCTTTCATGATTTCATAGGCAAACTAGAGGCCTGGTGCACGAAATTCGTGCACTAGGGGGTGGGGGGTCCCTCAACCTGGCCTGTGCCCTCTCACAGCCTGGGACCCCTCAGGGGATGTCTGCTGCTGGCTTAGGGGCATACATTCCTCTCACAGTCCGGGGCTCTTGCAGTCTGGGACCCCTCACTCCTTACTGCCCACCTGCAGTGGAGGTGGGAGAGGCTCCCGCCACTGTCACTGTGCTTACCAGCCATAAGCCCGGCTTCTGGCCAAGTGGTGCTCCCCCTGTGGGAACGCACTGACCACCAGGGGGTAGCTCCTGCATTGAGTGTCTGCCCCCTGGTGGTCAGTGCTTGTCATAGCGACCAGTCGTTCCACAGGTCATTCTGCCATTTGGTCGATTTGCATATTAGAGTTTTATTATATAGGATGTGTCAAAGTATGCTGGGAATATCTGCCTGTTACTATACTGATATAGGTCTTATTACTAGCTTTTTTATATAATCAAGGTAATATTATACAAATCATCATACTGTTTCTTTAGTGCTCAAATGTTGGGTAGAAGACAAAATACCTTCTCAAAAAAGGCTCCAATAAAGCCTAAAACTCATAATCCAGTCACTTGAAAACTATAGCTAGTGATAAAACCAGCAAATGGCTCTAGGGGGGTAAACTGAAATTAAGTGCTAAAGATGTTCACTGAAGGAATAGAAAAATTTAAGCTCTTATAACTTTCACAGTAGAGGAATGCAAATGGATAAGATATAAAAACAAGAGAGAGAGAGAGAGAAAGAGAGAGAATGAACTGGGACCAAAAGGAAGATGTAGAGAATGGTTGTGAGAAAGGTTTATTATAGGGTAAGGATATATGAGACATAAGACTAGGGGCAGAATTTGGACCAAAGTACCTGAAGAGCCCATGTTAAGGCCACAAAATGAGAAGCTAACCATATTAAAGTGTATGTCTCCATATGAAAGTGTAAATCTCCTTATGCATGTTTGTGTGGGAATTTCTCTAAATTTTTCCATGTTTTTTTTTTCTGCCTTTATTTATGTTGCTACCACTGTCTCCAAATTCCTCTGTATTTTTCCTTTCCTTTCACTGGTAACTGGCCATCATTAGCACAGGAGCATGTTTTGTATCATTTTAGATATTTAGGGGGTCGTTTTTCAGTGCCCCTCATGGTTAAAAAAGTCAGAGCTACTTTTGCATGTGCTAGTCAGCATGTACCTACCTGCCCTTCTGGCCATGCTTTATAGGGCTGTTGGGACCCAGCTCACCAGGAGGGCCTTGGTCCCTGATCAACAAGCAATTTAACCCTAAGGCTGACATAGATTTTTTAGTCTTACTTCAATTCTAATACTACTTGTCTTCATTCATATTTTTGTTGTTGTTAATTCTCACCCAAGGATAATTTTTCCATTGATTTCCAGAAAGAGAGAGAGGAAGGGATAGAGAGGTAGGGAGAGGTAGGGAGACAGAAGGGGAGGGGAGGGGAGGGGAAAGGAGGGAAAGGGAGGGGAAGGGGAGGGGAGGGGAAGGGAGGAGAAGGGGAGGGGAGGGGAGGGGAAAGGAGGGGAAGGGAGGGGAAGGGGAGGGGAGGAGAAACATTAATGTGAGAGAGACACATCAATTGGTTGCCTCCCGCATATGCCCCAACCAGGGCCAAGGATTGAACCTGCAACCCAGGCACATGCCCTTGACCAGGAATCAAACCTATGAACCTATGATGCAAGGGCCAACACTCTAACCACTGAGTGAGCACACCAGCCAGGGCTTCTTCCATACTTCCATCCATTCGGAGCTTTGTATTTCAATCCTTTGCCTAACAAACCCAAAGAGCATGGATCTGATCTGTTTCAAACTGAAATAATATGACCAAAAATGTACTTTAATAATAATAGTAACAACAATAATAACAGTGATTGACATTTATTGAGTACTTTGTGCCAGACACTTTTCTACATAGTATTTTATTATATACTAGAGGCCTGGTGCACGAATTTGTGCACAGGTGGGGTCCCTTGGCCTGTCTGGCAATGGGGGCCAATCGGGGCTGCTGGAGGTTGGCCAGCTGAGCGGAGGGGCCGTGGGAGTTTGGCCGTCCACCCCAATCGGGTCTATCAGGGCCAGCCGGCCAGGGGGAGGGCCTGCAGGAGTTCAGCCGACTGGGGGGAGGGACCACAGGAGGTCAGCCGGCCAGAGGGATGGGCTGTGGGAGATTGGCCAGCTGCAGGAGGTTGGCTGTGGGAGCGCACTGACCACCAGGGGGCAGCTCCTTCATTGAGCATCTGCTCCCTAGTGGTCAGTGTGCATCATAGCAACAGGTCATTAGGTAGCTTAGGCTTTTATATATATAGATATGTTATATATATATACTATATATATGCTATACATACTCTCTATATATGTAAAGATATACATATATATGTAGTTACTTGACTCTGAAAACAACACTAGGAAAAGATTATTAGCATTAGCTTCATTCTAAAGATGAGGAAAGTAAGGCACAGAAATACTAAGTAACTTATACAATGTCAAATCACATGCTGAGGAGCACGGGAGTTGAACTGAGGCAGTTAAGCCACAGAATCCAGACTCTCAACCACTACACCACACTGCCTCCTGAGCCATATTGGGAACAGTATGCATGAGCAGATGGAACAGAGATTAGAGGCAGAGGCACTATTAATAAGTCTTCAAAATGGCTGGAGAAATAAATAAGGAATACGTGTTTCCAGGCTTGGTGAAGAACAGTACTCATTATGTACTGAATACACTGCAAATATTGTGCTCTGCTCCCTTTAGCCAGTTGAAACATATACTTTCTATTAGAAATGTTATCACTGAAGCTGTGTTACTGTAAAATCAAGACCCTATGAAAGAGGTGAAGCTATAGTGGGTGCATCTCTTAACAGGAGCATCAAATCAGCACACATTGATGGTACTAATAGATTTTGATGCAATCATAAGTTTGAATTTTATGAAAAATCACTGATAGACAACAGCTGAATCTCCACTAAAGGATTTAGGTGTGTAAGGAAATGTCTTGGATAACTATGGTTAGAAATAATAGAAAGCACTGAGCAACATCCCCAGCCACCAATACAATTATTAAAAGGCTCATGTCTCATAAAGGCACTTGAGTGGGCCTAAGTGATATAAGTAAATAAAACAAAAACTCAGCTGAAATGTATGTTTGTTTTTAGTTGTGATCCCTCACAGCATTTCAGTTGACTGGCATTCTTTGTTTTATAATTCATCCCTTGAAGTGCTGAGGGATGCTGACCATGGTGTTGCATTATGTAGGAGATTTATTTGGGTTATGAGATACTTGTCTATCAAATCACATCAAGCAGCTATCATTTCTTTAGCTGATCTGCACTGTATTTAAAAAAAGTGCATTGACAGCTTTAGTGAGAGCTGCTACAAGTGGGTTATTTCCCCAAAGAGTTGGACACAGTTTTGTTTATATATAATTTGAATTTTATACACTTCACTACCTATACAGCTGCTGAATATTGATCTACTGCCAAACTACCAAAAGAATCCAGAGAGAAAGTAAAGAGGAGCAAGTATAAAAGTCATGTGTGAGGGGGGAGGAGATGGTCACAAGCCACTCCTGCAGTCATGTGTCACTCATGTTTAAGGATATTTCTGTTATTTCTTTTACACTGCTAAGAAACACATCTCAACTGCCATCATATCTGCGTCTAACTGATCTTCTAGCCTCTTCAAAATATAATGTTAAGACTCATTAGAATTAACAGATGTTTGTAACAAATATACATTTGTTAGATGTGTTTTCCTAAACAGTTAAATATTAGGACCCACTGCACATTGAATATATGAAATAATTTTGTACTAGTGACTATAATAAAGGTGATGAAAATGAAGTCACTTAGATGGGTGGACTTAAGTTATACAGCAGGCAGAACTGCCTAAAAAAGTTGTGAGATCCAGACTCAATGACTGAGCAAAATTCTACCTGCTAGTACAGAAATAAAGCAGGGACATCTGTGAGTAAAGCAGTGACATCTGTGATTCTCTACTCAATAATGTTCTTACCCTCTTTTAACAATACCTCCTCGACTGCAGGGTTTCTTCTACTCCTTGCTGCACTTCCTGCAGTACACCTAGCACCTGGCCTGGACAAAATAATCAATACCAACATGCCTGCTATCTGGAGTCAACGGAAAATGTCTTGTATATTGCATGTCAGGAGAGATAAAAACAACAGTTAATAGGTAAAATGAGGCTTTGGAAAAATAGAGTGTTGAAAACTGACTCTATACCAGAAAAATAATGATGTGCTGATAAAGAATATTTTCCCCAAAGACAGTGTTATGTGGAAATTATGCATCAACAAACATCTACCCGCCTGATCTGGAACAGAACGTGATAACAATGTCTATCCCAAAAGACACTGTAAACTCAGAAAAATCATACTAAGAATTTGAGCAAAAAATTTCAAAACATCCTTCTGAAAACATCTGTTTGAAGCTAAGAATGACCATCCACACATCTACTGTGCTGCTATGCTGTCATATTAGGGATTACTGCCATAGGGAGGAAGGGGTTAATATTTGATTTTTTTTAAATTTAATGAAATGCAATCAATAGCAAAACTGATTGACACCCATAGACTTAATATGAATATTCAGTTTTCAGATGTTTTTTAACCTTATTTTATTGCAAAAGCTGATGGAAGTAAATTAATCCTGTCACAAATGGATTATTATGAGAAATTAATGACATGAACAAGAATATAAATGCATGGATTTGAGAATGAATCATGGCGAGTTTTCTTTGCCTAATCTCAAAATTATTAAACCAGCTTTTTCTCAGATAAAATGAATTCACATCTAGAAGTAAAAGCTAGCATTCATATTGACAGAAAGAATGAAAATAGAAACAATCAAGGCATTACATATCAAAATGCTGAACACTCTGAATGCATGCAGATAAAATAAAGAAAAATGTGATTTTCCCAATGACTATGCAAACCTGAATAATGATTTAATATTAGTGGAACAGAGGAGCTACAATTTTCCATCCAAAGTAATTGCCTTTGATGATATGCAGGAGGAAAAGAAAGCTTTTAAGAATTTCCTTTTCACCTGGTTAAGCTATCTTGAATAGAGCTCATAAGCTCTTATGGGGCTTAAAAAAATTAAAAAGCACAGAGACTTTATAGTTGCACTTCCAACTATAGGCATAAATCCACTCATCCTCCTTCATATATTTGTGTGGAAAGAGAAAAAAGAAAATGCAGTGCACTGTCAGCAATATCACATAATCTGTGTTTTTTGTTATAAACGCTTTTATGCACAAGACTATCTTAATATCTTTTTGTTAGATTATAGCCTTACAATATTTTAATTGAAAAATGTGGGTAATTTTGAAGTCAGAGAAACAAAATACCGATTACGAAGAAAACTAATTATTGCCTTCTTTTTCTCAGAAGATGTGTTAGTTTAATAGATACACACAGTATGGGTCTCTATCCTCAGTGCAAGACAAGTGGGAATTTCCATAGCTGTGAGGTTGGAGAACAGCTGAGCTGCAAACACACTGCAGAGTCTAAAAGCTCCTGCTGGGGGTTCTAACAGGCAGAGCTTTCAGAGATCTGTGCTTTTCCCCAGGTAAAGTTACAGCACAGTTACAATGATGTACCAGTGGGGAGCTATGCAGTCAATCTCGCCCCCTAAAGAAAAGAATTATTGATCCTAGAAGGCATGGGAACTAGCATAGCCCTCTTACCAGGAGGTCTACCTCTAGACACAGGAAAGGTCCCTGGGTGTTTTTGTTTCTTTTTTCTTTTCCTCTTTTCCGGGGGTTTCTTTTTAACTTTATACAGGTGAATACAAGCAAACCCAATGATGTGGCCACTAAGAAAATCCTAAAAAGTTTAGAGAAAGCTTAGCAGCCCAGTCCCTGTCTCAGATATGCTTATTTCTTTCAAAATGTCAAAACCAGATTTTCCCCCAGTGTTACCAATTTTATTGGTTTTTGTTTGTTTGCTTGATAATGATTTTAATGAATCTGGCAGGAGTAATCTCACTTCTGGCATATTCATAACTCATGAGATTCTGTTTTCATCATCCAGGAAATGATATAGAAATGCAAACTCTATAGGGCACTGCCAAGGTTTATATAAATAAAATCAGGAAAGAATATTTATTGTTAGAAAATGCAAGGAAAGAAAAGTTTACAATCAAGGAGACTGAATCCTTTAATGTTATCAAGGGCCACAAGGATAAGGAATTAGGCCTGAAAGGAGTCCACTTGAATTTAACTTCATACTAATACACTCAAGAAACATTTAAGTGCATATCACGTGAATAAAATTAACATCACACATGCACTTGTAGAAATTTCAATCTAGTAGGGGTTTATAGACATTAAATTAAAAAACCTTGCAAATAAACATTTAATTAAAAACCATAATTTCTAGAAAGGAAAAGGAAAAACATGCTGTGAGAGAATTTAATAGGGAGACCTAATTTTGATTGATAGGTAAATGAAGGTGTCACCCGGAGAATGAGATTTAAGCTAAGACTCAAAGAATAAGCAGGAGAGAGGCAGGCAGGGAGTGGGAGTAACAGGGAGCAGCATGCATAACCAGTCCAGAGGCAGGAAAGAGCAGGTAAGTTTAAAAAAGTGAGAAATACAATGTGGCTGAGGCATAATGAGCAAGAAACCAAACAGAAAGAGATAAAAGTAGGAGAGGTGGTAAGTGGGAATAAGGAGTTCATATTGTAGCCATCCAAAACACTGACGCATTAAGCAGATAAATAGTATGAAGATACAACAAAAATGCATTCTAAAAATGTCACATCAACAGCTTTGCTGAGACTGATTTAGAGAAGGGCAAACTTGCAAGCAGGAAAACAGGCTAAAAGCAAATCATGATGGCTAAAGGCAATGATGATGCTGTCTTGGCCTACCATGGGGATGGCACAGACAGAAGTGAGTGGATCTGACGAAATTAGGAGGCAATTAAGGAACTCTCATAGATCCGTTTCAGTGCATTATTTAAGGCAGAATTCTGATGCTGTTCATTGAAGGTAAGGAAGTAGAGAGTCAAAGGAGCTAAACTTTGAAAAAAAACTGAGGCTAGGAAATGGAGAGGGGGGAGTAGGTATCAGGGACCCTCAGGGCCAATGAAGGATTTTTATTCAAACCTCTATCCAGCTATCCACTCATTCATTTTCAGGTTCTGAGTGACTGAAGAATATATTTTTTTTCTGGAGAAGAGCAGAGTGGAGACTGAAAAACTGAACAGGCAACAGAACAAGAGAACTAAATTAGTCAGGGGATAATAATGCCCCAGGCAGAGATAAGGAAATTAGCACGAAGCAGAGCAACTCACACACATGTGCAAATGACACACACTAACACCAGTACAGCATAGTGGTTAAAAGCTCTGTCTATGAAGTCAGGATGCCTGGGTTTGAATTATGAATCTACTACTTACTGTGTAACCTTGGACAAGCTTCCCAGCCTTACTTGGCCTGTTTCATCATCCATAATGTGGAGTTAATAATAGTATGGATCTCATAGGGTTGTGAGGAAGTCGTGAGATGCTATGCAAAATTTGCTTAGCGTGGTCTCTGACACTAACTCCTCAATATATTTTGTTTCTATTGCTAATAACAACAATAGTAGTCACAGTTAATAAAATATACCTCTTTCTGAGGTTTGATAGAGAATCTATATATATAAAAGCCTAATATGCAAAGTGTCCACTCAGGAGTTTGACTGACCAGGAGTTCAATTGTTCGCTATGACATGCGGTGACCACCAGGGGGTGGCGCGGAATGAAGGGAGGCCCCAGCCAGCAGATGGTAGCTTCAGGGACCCTACCCATGTGCAAATTTCATGCACTGGGCCTCTAGTAAGTCAATAAAAGACATCATAGGTAGAGACAACATTGTAGGAAGAAGAGATATTGGAGGCTCTGATGCCAAAGTGCATGGAAGAGATTAGGTTGCTTGTAGTAAGTGAAAAGAACGGAGAGGGGAGGGAGAAGACTTGAGGAGGGCAGGTAAGAAATGATAAAGCTGCTATAAAAAATGAAAGACCACTGACTAGAAACAAGTAAAATAACTGCTGAAATGGCAATGAGAGCCCTACTGAGGTAAAAGCTAAAATGTCATAAAGACACCAATTCACTGAGGGCACCAAAGAGAACAGGGAGATATAAAACCAGAGAGTAAGAGGTGGGATGAGAATGCTAAGGAGAGTGGTTTTATTCTGTAAATTCTGGGGGACACTGAAGGTTTTTGATACAGATGTCATAAAATGACTAGAGATTTTAAGAAGACTACACTAATCGCTTTGATAGGGGAAGAGATCAAAAGCAAGACAACCAGCTTGGAGCCTCTCTTCTCATTAGTGCAGATGATTATACACATTTCCAAAGTTGTCCTAAATGTAGGTTGTCAATAAAACTGGATGATTAAAGAGTATTTGGGTATATCCACACAAAAGTGAATTGAATTTCGGCACAGACCAAGAGAAATATGTTTTAGCATAATTTTCATTTTTATAGATCTAAAATATGCTATTTTCAATCTCAGGCTTTCACTTGGGTTTAATAATTGTCCTATAATTAAATTTAATAAACATTTATCAGTTGTCTATTATATATAAGATTTGTCCTTATCACTGCCAAGCATACATGCTTAAAAGACTGAGGCATATTATTCCAAATACCTTTTGCAATATGTAAGACTAGAGGCCCAGTGCATGGATTCATGCACGGGTGTGGTCCGGCCAGCCCAGCCCCAATCGGGGCAGATGTGGGCCTGGCCTGTCAGTAGGAGGAGATGGTGGGAGGTTGGCTGGCTGGCCTGCCCTGACTGGGGCCCATCAGGGCCAAGGTGGCTGGGGGAGGCAGGCTGAGGGAGATTGGTTGGCTGGCCCCACCCCCGACAGGGGTGGGGGGCAGATTAGGGGTGGGGCTGGCCATGGGGAGGGGCTGTGGGTGGTGGGCCGGCTGGCTCCAGCCCCAAATGAGGTGGGGGGGCTGATCAGAGGTCATTGGCCAGGGGAGGGGCCATGGGAGGTTGGCTGGCCAGCCCCACCCCCGATTGGTGTGGGGGGGGGGCGATCAGGAGTGGAGATGGCTGGGGGCAGGGGCTGCAGGCCGATGGGGGTGCTGGGGGCCCATCGGGGCGGGACCAGCTGGGGGAGGGGCTGCAGGAGGTTGGCCAGCCACCCCCCCATTGGGGTTGGGGGGGGCGATCAGGGGTGGAGCCAGCCTGGGGGAGGGGCTGTGGCCGATCAGGGTGGCGTGGGTGGATCAGGGGTGGGCCGGCCGGGGGAAGGGTTGGCCGGCATCCCACCCTCAATTGGGGTAGGAGAGGCCCATCAGGGGCGGGGCCAGCTGGGGGGAGGGGCCGAGGGAGGTTGGCCAGCTGGCCCCACCCCCTAGATTGCGCCGGTTCCAGTGGTCGTTATGAGGTTACATTCGCTGGCTTTTTATATACTAGTATATAGATGATCTAGACTTTATTTGGCAAATAGTGATTGATACTGCCTTAGAAAATTCCCATAAAACAAACTACTTTGTAATGTCCTTGATGTTTTTCCCTCCAGACATATAGCTATGCATGGGGAGAGTAAATAAGAGGACCAGGTGACTTCGTGTACAAAGCGCAATGATTATTTGCGGTTAGGTGCGTAAACAAAAAATCTCTTCCATTTTCTATTTTGCTTTAAGTTCAGAAGGTATATTGTTTTTTATGTCCCCAAACTTCATTTTAGCAGTGTGGTACCAAGGATATTCCTCTTGAAGGACTTGCTTGGCAAACTAATACATCTTCCAAGATAAACTACATTCCAAAAAAAAAATGGCTTCAGAGAAATTGTGCAGTGTACCTACTGTAAAACTCATCATCATCTGACACAGCTGAATTCTCAGATGCTACACAGCCTAGCTTCAATTACAGTAAGAATTCAAGCAGCTTAGGTTTTAAGTGTGAACTTTGGTCTAGAAAACTTTGGTATTTAATACTGCACTAAATTGCTGCTATTTAATAAATAATATTTAGCCAGGTCATATTGATTTACCTAAATCAAAAATGAGAGAAATCTCTTCCTCAGGCACATTTACATGTTCTAGCCCATCCCAAACATACAGTCCTGATTTGCTTTTCAAGGATTTGAAAGAATCCTCCTAGATCAGTGTATGCAATGCCATATCTGAGAATTAATAAACTCTAAATAAGGGCAAGCAGTTAATGCACATGTTCAAAAGGAACATCCTCTGTCCCATCTATCACATTGAGACTTTAAACAGGATTTTTAAATTGCAAAGTACCAAATCGGATCAATTCAGATATATTACTATTAAAAGGGTTATAAAATATTTTGGATGAAGCTGACACTGTGTTGGACTATTAGGTCTGATGGTAATTTGAAGTCTTCGCAGGCAGATGGAAACTGTTCAGGGAGCCGGGGAAAGCTGGCAGCTGTACTAGAACTGCTTAATCCTATAGTCAACAAACTTGCATTGTGCATCTAAATCAAAAACAGTTCTTCCACTGAGAAATTAAATAAATCATTATGCCCTTTTTCCTACCTTTTTTGGTGGCAATTATTTGAATAGCATATTTGGGCAGTACTTAAAACATATAACTGTATTCTTTAATACATGATGTATACCTAGCCATCTCTTGTACCCCTTAAAATAAAGAAGGGATAAGTCAACATAGTACATCGCAATAGTGATTTAACCTCACTAAAGCATGATGTGTATTTATGAGATCCTTTTTCCACTCGAAACAGTGTATTTAAAACCTTTAGTCAATTAATGACACTCTGTAGGAAATCTAAAAATTCTTGTGCTTTTTTTTCTGACATAATATATACCACAAAAAAATCCAGAATATTGTTAATTATGTAATTAGTACCCTTTTTATTAGCCTAAATTTGGGGGGGTGCAAAATTCTATCATTAAGATCTAAATAGAAAAAAATATCCAATATAATTATACATATACTATTTTTCATATACTAATAGCAGAACTAGTATGGAGTAGTTCTTATGAGATATTTTGAAATATTTTATAAGATATAAATATTAATTCCTGTCCAGTGTGGCTCAGTTGGTTGGAGCATTGTCCCATACACAAAAAGGTTGCAGGTTTGATTCCCGTTCAGGGCACATAACCAGGCTGTGGGTTTGATCCCCGGTTGGGTTACTTGGGTTCCGTATAGGATGCAAATGATCTGTGTTTTTCTATCTCATCTACATTTCTCTCTCTCATTCTCTTCCTCCTTCTCTCTAGAAACAATTAAAATAATTAAACATTTAAAGGAAATAAATATTAATTTCTTTATTTTTCAATGCCATGACAAATAATAATAAACAAGGAGCATTGTTTTTCTTTTGTTGTTGTTGTTGTTTTTTGCCTGATAGCCAATATTATATTAATTATGTAGCTATATAGTAAAACCAAAGTACACAATTGAAATGTCTTTCTTTTCACTCTTTCTGATAACTGTTACCTCCGAGTTGAGTTTGTGGGCCCTTGTGCTAGATACATACCACAGCTCCAAATTGTTCAGGCTCACAAAGGTCATCATACTCATTCTTCAGCTGCGCTAATTCATTGAGAACCTTCTGTTCTGGAAGATATTTAACAAGGTTCTAAAAAAAAAGTATAAATATTTAGTATTTTATTAGAATTATTAAACATGCATTAACAACTTGAAAAGTGATAAAACTGAATAGTAGGTACATTTCTGATTGTGGTTCTGTTATAGTACCAGTTTCCACCCCTCTTCCTAAAAACTTAAAAAAATGAACTACAATTTAATGTGAATATATACTGTATATAGTTACTATGCACTAAATATAAACATTAAATAACAATAAATGACATCACATAGCATTAAATTGACCAACTTTCTGGGTCTTAAATATATAACACGATTTTTTAAAATATTTTTATTCATTTCAGAGAGGAAGGGAGAGGGAGAGAGAGATAGAAACATCAATGATGAGAGAGAATCATTGATTGGCTGCCTCCTGCATGCCCTCCACTGGGGATTGAGCCCACAACCCAGGTACGTGCCCTTGACTGGAATCGAACCCAGGACCCTTCAGTCCGCAGGCCAATGCTCTATCCACTGAGCCAAACCAGCCAGGGCTATAACATGATTTTTAAGCTTTATTTTCTGTCATGATAATTAACAAAAATACTATGAAGACATTAAATCCTGTGCAACAATAAATAATAAACCAACTGGGCTCTTCATAATTGGCAAAGTTTGGAATCATTTTCAGTCTTATAAACCCACACTAAACCTATAAAAATAATCTCCCATTATTCACAATGTCTGTATTTAAATATATAATGCATTCCACTTTAATTAAGACTCAATCAAAAGTGATGAAACATGACTTTGGGTGGTGAACATACAATACAAAATACATGTGCTGTATTATAGAATTTTATACCTGAAACCTATACAATTTTATTAACCAATGACTCCCCAATAAATTCAATAAAAAATTTTAAAAAACAAAAACAAACAAAAAAAAGTGATGAAATCTGATGCATGCTAATGTATGACTCATAAGATAATCAAAGTTGATTAATTCATGTCAACCTGGTTTATTTTGGACTTTGGTACAATTCTAATTATTATTGCATTAGCCTGCAACCAACCTATTGGGAACTTGTATGGGATTTCAAAAGACATATGAAAAGGAAAAAAAGTAAGAAACAAAGACTTAAGAATGTAGGGATTGACACAGATTGGCAGAGAAGGAAGTTCCAGGGATTAGTCCTTCAGCAAAGCCACCACTGAGCTAGAAAGAGTGATTTAAATAAACTATTTCAGAACTCTGGCACCTGACTGAATATTTACAACAAGTTAAGTGTTTCATGAAGAAAGTCACTGCTGTTCTCTGTTAAGAGAATGACATGTACAAAACAGGCATCATATTCTATTCCTCAGCATCACTGTGCGGATAGTTCCTGTAGGAGCTGGCTGATGCCAGGGTAGGCAGGAGGACCTCGTTCTCTAAAATTTGAGGCTATACATTTTGGTTGGCTTGGCAATTCCCTGAAGGAACAGTGAAAATGTTTGCCTTGGTTTCTACCCTCTTGGGTTGCACCAGCTTTCACTACTGGAATCAATCAGAAGGTCTGAATAGACAGAAATAATTCCCCTGCAATTTGGAACCAGACATGTAAGGAAATCTTTGCCAGATCACTGGGTGACATTAGTGATAATAAAACACAAACTTCAGTGGCCACACACAAAGAAAAGTACACTTTGCAAAAAGTGTTTAGAAAAGTCACAAACAAATGTCTATAGACCTTAGCAAATAAAAATAAGCTGTCTGTAAGGAGTGAGAGAATCAGATTTCCAGTGTTGCAATACACTCAAATGCCAGTTCTCAACAACAACAAAAATTACAAAGTATGCAAAACAAAAACAACGAGAAAAGCATTGCCTATGCTCAGGAAAAAATAATTTGACAGAAACTCCCCCTGAAGAAGCTCAGACTTTGGAGTTACTAGTCAAAAAGATTAAGTCAACTGTCTTAACTTGAATATACTCAATAAGCTAAAAGAAACTATGCACAAATAATTAAAGGAAATCAGAAAAATAATGTGTGAATGGAATGAGAATATCAATAAAGACATAGAAATTATAAAAAGGAATCAAACAGAAATTCTGGAGGTGACAAATACAGTAACTAAAATGAAAAATTAACTTAAGGGAATCAACAGCAGATTGGAGCATACAGAAGAAAGAATCAGTGATTTGAAGATAAGGAAATTAAAAAGATCCAGTTTGAGGAGCAGAAAGAAAATAGAATAAAGAAAAATAAACAGAGCCTGAGGGATGGGTGGGATACCATCAAGCATAGGAACATGTGCATCACAGGATTCCCAGGAAAAAGGGAAAAGGACAGAAAAAAATATTCCCAAATCTGATGAAACATTAAATATACTAGTACACATCCAAGAAGCTCATCAACTATAAGCAGAATATCAAACAGGTTCACACTAGATACTTTCTAATCAAGTGGTCAGAAATAAAGAAAAATAATTTTAAAGCAGTAAGAGGGAAATAAATTGTTACATTCAAGGGATCGTCAATAAAATTAATATCTAATTTGTTCCATGGGAGCCAAAAGGTAGGGGAACAACATATTTGAAGTCCTAAAATAAAAAAAAAATTAAAACTTTCAACCAAGAATTCCATATCCAGAAAATACACTGTCCTTCAAAAGTAAAGGAGAAACTACAACAATCCCAAATTAACAAAATAAAACTAAAAACAGATAATTTAATGCTAGCAAGTCTGTCCTGCAAGAAATACTAAAGGAGGTCCTATAAGCAGAAATGAAAGAACACTAAACAATAAATTAAAGACATAAAGAGAAATAAAAAGTGATTATAAAGGTAACTACATAGGTAAATATAAAAGCCAATGTTATTGTAACTTTGGTTTATAACTCCTGTACTTCTTTCTGTATAATTTAGAAATTAAATGCATAAAATAATAATTATAAATCTATGTTGATGAGCATGCAACGTACAAAGATTTAATCTATGAAAACAAGAATACAAAAGGGAGGGGGGGCATCCTATATAATAAAGATGTAATATGCAAATGGCCGTTACGCTGTGAAGTGTAACGGCCAACCATGTAACGACAGGATCACGGATCAGCAGGAGGGTGGGGCAGCGGAGAGCTACAGGAGGGGGCAGGGCAGCAAGCTATGAGGGGGGGGCGGTGCGGGGGAGCTACAGGAGGGCAGCAGCGAGCTACTGGCAAGCTACTGATGCACAGATTTGTGCGCAAGGCTACTAGTAAATATATAAGAACAGAGTGTTTACATATTGGTCAGAAATCAAACAGAATTACTTTTCAACACTCAAGATTAAAAAAAAACTAAACTAACAATTACCATATGACCCCACAATTACATACCTAGATATATACCAAAAAGAACTGAAAACAGTTCCTGTGGGTCTCAAACAGATACTTGTACACAAATGTTCACAGCATCATTATTCAATAGCCAGAATAATAGGTTTGTCTACCAACATATAAATTAATCAAATGTGGTATATAACCAAAAAGATATTATCCTGCCAAAAATGAAGTTTTTTTTAATATATTTTATTGATTTTTTTACAGAGAAGAAGGGAGAGGGATAGAGAGTTAGAAACATCGATGAGAGAGAAACATTGATCAGCTGCCTCCTGCACACTCCCCACTGGGGATGTGCCCACAACCAAGGTACATGCCCTTGACCAGAATTGAACCTGGGACCCCTGAGTCTGCAGGCCGATGCTCTATCCACTGAGCCAAACCAGTTAGGGCCAAAAATGAAGTTTTGATACATGCCAAAGCATGCATGAACCATGAATGATAGAAACAAAAGGACAAATATTGTATGAATCCACTTACATACGGTATCTAGAAGAGACAAATTCTTAGAGAGAGTAGAATAGAGGTTACCAGGGCCTGGGGACAGAGAGAAATTGGGAGTAACTGCTTAACAAGTATATTGTTTCTGTTTGGGGTGATGAAAACATCTGGAAATAGTGATGATGGTTGAACAACAATGTAAATATACTTAATGTCAAAAATGAGTAAATGGTAAATTTTATGTTATAGATTTTTCCACATTAAAAAAAAATGAATAGGCAACATATACCATGAGTCCAAGTGGAAACAACTGTATCATGTTCTACTCTAAGTGCTCTTTTGTTCTCTCCATTTATATTTTATGTCCTCCCACTCAATGTTGCATTTCCATTAAGCTCTAGACCTTCAATCGCACCCACTGTGTAACTAATGAGACTAAAGATTTAAAATATCATGTCCTCTGACTTAAAAGAAATACTGATATTGATATAATAACACATATCTATAATCCAAGGAAATTAAGAACGTCCATTATTTTGCATCACTAATATCATTATCTTGTATAGAATAAAACTTTAAGTAAATACCAAGGTTTTACTTCCATTTTTCCAGAATATGTTTGGTACATGTAAATTATTCACTTGTTTTGTAAAATTGTTCTCTTTTAAATTTTTTTCCCTAAAGTATGTATTAAGAAAAACAAAGAATCAGTTTGGCAACTTGCCTAATTTTTATTACTGGTTAACTAATTTAGGAAGATGAAGAACATTATTTAAAATTACAAAAAATTATCAATTTTGTATACTTTAAATGTTCCATTTCAATTTTAAGTTTTACCTATATCATAGAATGAATCAAGCTGAAAATAAAATTTTAGCTCAGAATGTGGAATTTGTTATTTTGTTTCTCTTGTAGCTACAGGTAACCTATTGACTCATCTTCAGGATACAAGCTCCACAGTAGGTAACATCTTTTCTTTCTCTGTTCAGCTCTATGAAATATCTAATGCATTTAGTGGGCTTAGATGTATTCTGATTCTGGATACCATTTTGTGATTGAGTCACAAGCTTATATAACTGCCAGTGCTTATAAGGTTCTATTTGCAAATAAGGTTTGGAAAGAAACTCATTCTCTCACAGGTGTAACAGACACCGACTACTATTACACTATTTAGTGCTTAATAAGTCAGCTACCTCTAGAATCCCATGTTACAAGTGGCATCATACCCAATGCTTAAATATACCTAATTTTTACATACAAACTAAACTTTATAGACAAAGATTTTGTATAAGATTGGACATTCATATGTTTCCATGCCCATAAATTCCTGAATAGAAGAGGAAGGTTAAGAAGACAAAGGAGCCCTGGCTGATTACTCAGTGGTTAGAGCATCAGCCTTTGGACTGAAGGTTCATGGGTTCAATTCCTAGTAAAGGGCACATACCTGGGTTTCGGGTTCAATCCTTGGTTCTGCCCTAGTCAGGGCACTTGCAGGAGGCAATCAATCAATGTGTCTCTCTCATATGATGTTCCCCCCACCTTCTTCTCTCCCCCTCACTCACTCCCTTCCACTCTCTCTAAAAGTCAATGGAAAAAATATCCTCAGGTGAGGATTAAAAAGAAGACAATGTAGAGAGAGACATAGTGCTACTCATTTCCCTCTACTCTCCTTCAGCTACTAATCAAAAGCATGTCAAGAGAGAAAATGAAAAAATGTAGATGTTCAAGGCACAGTTTGAGACTAATGTGGACAGTCCAAGGAATCAGGGGGAAGTCTATTTGTACAGTGGACTAAGGGACTTCCTAGGAGAGAAACATCCTGCCTAAGGGAAGGGCAGTGTGGATCAGAGGATCAGCATGGGGCCAGTAAAAAAGGCCTGCCCTTTGAAAAAGATTAGGTGTTTCTGAGTGCAGCAAATCTATTTCATGGATGTGTCTCCAAGGTCTAGTCTATCCACACAGTCATATGTCTAGGTGCTGTGGAAAGGAAAACTATGTGATGAGCATTGCTTTGTTATCTTCTAATCAAGTATGCTTAAAAAGGAGAAAATGGAAGAAACACATTTCTACACTTTGCCACAGAACACCCCACACCTGTAGCACCTAGAGTGATGCAGTACACATCAGCTGTGCCCAATAAGGAACTCTTCCCCTCTCTCCACACTAGCTCCAGGAGAGGGTTCAAAATAGAAGATGAGGAAAATCACCCCCGCAGCTACTACATGGAAGCTGACACAAATCATGGAATATGTAAGTTATTTCCTGACACATCTGGAAACATCTAATGTAGGGGCTTTGAAAATAGTTAAGGTCCTTCAAGAACAAGAAAAATAGAGGTGAACTGATGTGAACTGGACTTTATTTCTTTAAAATATGTTTTTCATTGATTTGTTTTTTGAGAGAGAAGAAGGGAGAGGGAGAGAGTAACATCAATAAAAGAGAAACATCAATTGTCTGCCTCCTGCATGCCTCCTAATGGGGATTGAACCAACAACCTGGGCATTTGCCCTGACCTGGAATCAAACCAGTGACCGCTCAGTGGATGGGACAATGCTCAACCAACTGAGCAACACCAGCCAGGACAGGACTCTGTACTTCAAAAATTTTAAATAGCTTTTGACTTTAGGTACCTTACTGATACTATCACTACATATATACATATATTCTCTAAATAAATAGCAAAGGTGAGTCCACACACTCTCTACAATGTAAGGGAACAGCTGTACCTAAGAGCACAAGCTAGAAATTATAATTTTTTAAATACAACTTAGATTCTTACAGAGTTAATAGGCAAATATGCCCTTCCATTTCTCCCTCCCACTGCTCCTGGTTACTACTGAGCAGTTTCTTTCCAATATTTCAAGATTTGTGTTTGAAAGATCAATCCTGGGTCAGTAAGGAAGTTTCATCCTTGAAAATGTCAATGAGCTGAAATTCACAAAGAAAACAACAAAGGGGAAAGCAGTAACTATATCACCAAATGAGCAGATTTTTCTTCACCTTTTATGCATCACAAATTCACTTTCTGATAACTGTCACTGTTATCTAAAGAATTTCTCCTAACAGACCCTGGGATTTTAACTACTTTTTACATTTCTTCAATTACTCTATAACACTTCCAAAACTTTATTTCCTTTAAATGTTAATTGCATACTTAAAGGTTAGTTAAGTGAAGGTATTGAAACATAATGCCCTTTCCTTCTTGCCAAAACATAACCTTTCTTTTTTATCTTATATCTCATTAAGTCTTTTTAGTAGTAGGAGAGAAGAGTTAGGTTCACTATGATTAAGTCTATCATCTTCCACATATATGAATCGGGGCCAATATTTCTTTTTAAAAATTTATTATTTACTGAAGTCTTTAAAATATATTATAGCACATATACAAAATTTTATATCCAATATATAAACAGACATATAAAACAGTATGTTTTTTATTTATGTTGACAAATATTTTATTTTTCTAAAAATCCAGATAAGAAATCTTTCCCCAAAGTATTGGCAAAATACCTGTGAACTTGACACAAACCTCCCCCATTTAACCTGGTCAAAAAACTCAATCCCTTAACTATTGTAAGTTATTCAACACTTCCTTAAGGCATATTTCTTAAATTAAGTGTATTTAATTTTCTGATATCACATTCATGTGTTCTTGTTTTTTGCTTTGAGTTGAACGGTGAAAACTTTGATTCCAGGTCTGGTTCTATACTGTTTTTGTGTTTCATCCACTCAGCTCAAATATACTAGCTGCCAACTACATGATTATCACCCCGTTAAGCACTGGAGAACCTGCCCTCACACAGATGATAGGTTAAAAGGGCCATGTATACACCTGCTGACACTGTGGAACCAAAGTCAACATATGACTGAAAGTAATTTGTGTTGCATTTTATCCAAATTGCATTTCTTGTCAGGTGGTCATGCTACAATTCTCTCCTTTTGGTTAGAAACTCCTAACATTTTTGTAACTCCTAAAAGAGACTCCATGAGCCCCTAAGAGTATGTTAAAATGCTGCTTGGCTAGACAAAAAATTCAGGGGGAGATTTTCTAGCCCTCTTCAGGGAGCCACTCCTTTCAAAAAAAATTGACAGGAAGACACACAAGTCCTGCCTGGGTAGCTAAATTGCTTCGAGCGTCATCCTGATACCCTAAGGCAGTGTTCGGCAAACTGCGGCTCGCGAGCCATGGTTTGCCGCTCTGTTGACTTGTGAGTTTGCCAACCACTGCCCTAAGGTTACACATTCCATACCTGGTCAGGGCACATACAAGGATCAACCAATGAATGCATAAATAAGTGGAACAACAAGTTGATGTCTTCTCTCTCTCATCTTAAATAAATAAATATGCATAAACAAGCATTGAAAACCTAGATTAGAAAAATCAACCTTGGAATATAACAATTGTGTGTTGAAAGAGGCAGCCTTTAGAAAACCTTCCTACCTATTTAATCTTCAACTTGGCCCAGGTAAAAACAAACAAACAACAACTTTTCCTAAAGAAATTACATTGCATTCTGAGACTTAACATTAACTCAGTTCCTAGTGGGCTCATCAACTCTCCAAAGATCAGTATCACCTCAGTGCTAATAATGTCAAATGAACAGTTCCAGCCCTCACCACCCTGACCCACATTCAACTTCCATATTTCTAATTGAAAGTCCCACCTAGATGTCCCATCACTAACTCAAATCGAACAAATCTAAAGGCGAATTCATCCTCACTCTGTCCCCTCACTCTTATCAGCTTCTCCTAATGGCCCCACTCTGCTCATAGGATTGGCATCCTATCCATTTTCTAAGCTTTCAAACTGGCAGTGATCACTCAGTCACAAGTTTGATGATTCTTTCCAGCAAAATTTTTTGGGCTGAACCCTTCTTTGAAATTCTATAGCCAAAAACCTTGGTCAGGGAAATCACATGGTATCAAAACATTTCTTACTTTCAATTCAATTAAATTATTCAAAGTGTTCTAACTCTGTAGTAGACTAATGGAAATTGCAGACATATTTACAACTTTTATAATTATAAAAGGAAAAAATGTGACCACTTTGTACATAAAAAATTTGACTCCCATTAAAGTCATGATCCTATTTGCAGAAAAAATGTATTGCTTACTGAAGTAATTTAAATGATTTACAGTTAATGTAAAGATAATTATTGAAAGCATTCCCTGGATGCTAATTATCTTCAATTTTATTTGTCCCACTTTATACTCAAAAATGAAAATCAGAAATCATATTAAACCTAAAAGGTGATTTTCAAAATTAAGAAATATAGAACATATAGAGTGAATGACTCATTATGAATATTGAATAGGATATGAGGTGTGTATGCCCATGTCTAAATGTAATATATCCTTCCTAAGTATAAGTATAATGTCCATATTATTAATATTATTTTATAAATTATATATCTTTCTTGTATTTTAAATTAACATATTTCAAATAAAACATCTTTTCATTATAAGAGGCCAAACGGATATTCTCAGATACATAATAGATTTGTATTAGCTAAAACAGGTAATAAGTGTACAATGTCCTGTTTATGCTATACTCTGCTTTCTTTGAATATCACTTTACTATGACCATGCTAAATGCTACAAACAAATGCAAAAATGTATTACTATAAAATATTATATACAGATGTTTTCAAAGCTGAATCCTACCCGAACAAAATGAACTAACAAGCAAAATAGAGACAAACCCATAGCTAGAGAGCAGGCTGACAGCTGTCAGGGGGAGAGTGGATGGATTTAGGGGAAAAGGAAAAAAGGAAAGAAAAAAAAAAACTCATGGACATGTACAACAGTGTGGTAATTGGCAGAAGGAGGAGCGTAAATGGGGTATAAATGGTGATGGATGGAGACTTGACTTGAGGTGGTGAACACAGTACAATATACAGATGATGTATTATACAATTGTATAACAGAAACCCATACAATTATACTAACTAATGTCACTCCAATAAATTCAATAAAAAATAAATTAAAAAATAAAAAATAAATAAAAATCCAAATAAATAATTTCCACAGATAAAGAGTCAGCAATCATTAGTTCACAATGAAAAATAATACAGATAACACAGAAAGAAGCAAACAGTAAGAGTAGGCAAAAACAAAACAGGCTTATAAAGACATAAGATATACTATTTGAAAAACAAAGAATCTCTAGATATAAGAAACATAATAACTGACATTATAAATTCATTGGATAGGTAAAATAGAAGATTAGGCACAAATCATAAAAAAATAAACTAGAAGCCTGAAAAACCCTATTGGAGTATAGTACATAAAGACAAAAAATATGAAAGAAAGGTAAAAACAAACAAACAAAAAACCCAGATTAGAGTGAGAATGTTTAAAATACTCACAATAGGAGTTACCGAAGGCAAGAATAGAGAGTATTGGGGAGAGAGACATATTCTAAATAAAAATAGCTAATAACTTTCCAGAATTCACAAAACAGAACAATCTTTTAATTCAGGAAGTCCGATGAATCAGGATAAACAAAAGGATGAATAAAATAAATCTACAAAAAGACACATCGTAATGAGACTATAGAACACCAAGACAAAACGAAGATTTAAAAAACAGAATGGGCAGTTACTGCCAGGGAATAATTTAGAGTACAGGTTGCCTAACAACAATCAAAGCGGAAATATGATGAAATAATTTTTACACACTGCTGAAATAATTTATAAGCTAGAATTAGACAACCATTGGAAATATCTTCTAACAAGGATGAAATATAAAATACATTATCAAACGAAGAAACAGTGTTTACTATGACCAGAACCTCACTAAAGGTACTTTTAAAAATATTTTATTCAATGTAATATTTTTTTCTTTATTGATTAAGGTATTACATATATGACCTTATTCTCCCATTGACACCTTCACCTCCCCGCTCATGCCCTCACACCCCTAGTGTCTGTGTTCATTGGTTAGGCTTATATGCATGCATACAAGTCCTTTGGTTGAACTCTACCCCTTACCCCCACCCTCCCCTGCCTTCCCTCTAAGGTTTGACAGTCTGATCAATGCTTCTGTCTCTGGACCTGTTTTTGTTCATCAGTTTATGTTGTTCATTATATTCCACAAATGAGTGAGATCATGTGATATTGATCTTTTTCTGACTGGTTTATTTTGCTTAGCATAATGCTCTCCAGTTCCATCCATGCTATTGCAAATGGCAGGAGTCCTTTTCCTTTTTACCACAGCATAGTATTCCATTGTGTAGATGTACCACAGGTTTTTTTTTTAATAAATCTTTATTCAGATTATTACAATTATTTCTCCTTTTTCCCCCCATAGCTCCCCTACACCCATTTCCCACCCCACCTTCTGCCCTTACCTCCCCCCCACTGTCCTCATCCATAGGTGTATGATTTTTGTCCATTCTCTTCATGAACCCCCCATACCCCTTTCCCCCTGAGAATTATCAGTCCACTCCCTTTCCATGCCCCTGATTCTATTACATTCACCAGACCATTCTGTCCCTCAGGTTTTTAATTCACTTGATTTTTAGGTTCACTTGTTGATAGATATGTATTTGTTGTTCATAATTTTTACCTTTACTTTTTTCTTCTTCCTCTTCTTTAAGAATACCTTTCAGCATTTCATATAATACTGGTTTGGTGGTGATGAACTCCTTTAGCTTTTTCTTGTCTGTGAAACTCTTTATCTGCCCTTCAATTCTGAATGATAGCTTTGCTGGGTAGAGTAATCTTGGTTGTAGGTTCTTGCTATTCATCACATTGAAAATTTCTTGCCACTCCCGTCTGGCCTGCATAGTTTCTGTTGAAAAGTCTGCTGACAGTCGTATGGGTGCTCCCTTGTAGGTAACTAACTGTTTTTCTCTTGCTGCTTTTAATATTCTCTGTCTTTTGCTCTTGGCATTTTAATTATGATGTGTCTTGGTGTGGTCCTCTTTGGATTCCTTTTGTTTGGGGTTCTGTGGGCTTCCTGGACTTGTAAGTCTATTTCTTTCACCAGGTGGGGGAAGTTTTCAGTCATTATTTCTTCAAATAGGTTTTCAGTATCTTGCTATCTCTCTTCTTCTGGCACCCCCATAATTCTGATGTTGGTATGCTTGAAGTTGTCCCAGAGTCTTCTTACATTATCTTCAACTTTTTGGATTTTTTTTTTTTGCTTTTTGCTTTTTCGGTTGAGTGTTTTTTGCTTCTTTGTAATCAATTCTTTGACTTGATTTTTGTGTTCCTCTTGTCTGTTTTTGGGTCTCTGTATAATATTTTTTATTTCAGTCAGTGTATGTTTCATTTCTAGTTGGTCCTTTTTCATATCTTCGAGGGTCTCGTTATATTTATCGGCCTTTTCTAGGACATTCTTAAAAAGCCTTATAACCGTGGTTTTGAATTCTATATCCAGTCGTTTGTTTTCCTCCATTTCTTTCGTTTGTGATCTGATTCTTTGACGCCGCATTTTCACTGCTTCCCTGAGTTGGTAAGGTAGATTTGTGTGCTAGGTTTCCAATATGGCCCAGTGGGTCTGCCTCCCCAGTTAACCTGAGGTGGACACTCTTGGTGCACCCCTTTGTGGACTGTGTGTACAGCCTTGTTGTAATTAAGTCTTGATTGTTGTTGGTATCACTGGGAAGAATTGACCTCCGGGCCAGTTGGCTGTAAGGATCAGCTGTGTCTATGCTGGGAGAATTTCGGTGCTGGAGACAGCCTTATAGGATTAGACTTGCCAAATTGCAATAGCCTCTGTGCTCAGCTTGGATGGGGTGGAGTCTCAGTCTTGGCTTCCTGTCAGCCTTGCCCTTGCGCGCACGTGCGTGCCTTCAGACCTCTGCCTTCCCGGCTCCCGAGTCTCCGCCCGAGAGTCCAGACTCCCCCCACAAGAGCGTGGGTCCCCAGGGGCTCGCCTGGAACTGGGGTTCAATGCAGTCAGAACTGGGGCTCAGTGCATTCAGGAGCCTCTGACTCGCTTCCACTAGGGAAAGCCTGTACCACAGTTTTTTAATCATCTCATCTGCTGATGGGCACTTAGGCTGTTTCCAAATCTTAGCTATGGTAAATTGTGCTGCTATGAACATAGGGGTGCATATATCCTTTCTAATTGGTGTTTGTAGTTTATTGGAATATATTCCTAGAAGTGGGGTCACTGGGTCAAATGGGAGTTCCATTTGTAGTGTTTTGAGGAAACTCCATACTGTTCTCCACAGTGGCTACACCAGTCTGCATTCCCACCAGCAGTGCAAGAGGGTTCCTTTTTTTCCACATTTTCACCAGCACTTGTCATTTGTTGATTTGTTGATAGCTGTTCTGACAGGTGTGAGATGGTACCTCATTGTCATTTTGATATGCATCTCTGGGATGATTAGTGACTTTGAGCATGTTTTCATATGTCTCTTGACCTTCCTTAAGTTTTCTTTCAAAATGTATCTATTTAAGTCCATTGCCCATTTTTTATAGAGTTGTTTATCTTCCTTTTGTTAAGTTGTATGAGTACCCTGTAAATGTCGAAGATTAAACCTTTATCAAAGATAACATTGGGAATGTGTTCTCCCATGCAGTGGGCTTTCTTGTTGTTTTGTTGATGGTTTCTTTTGCTGTGCAGAAGCTTTTAATTTTGATGTAGTCCCATTTGTTTATTTGCTCTTTAGTTTGCAATGCCTTAGGAGCTGTATTGATGAAGATACTGCTTCAGCATATGTCTGAGATTTTGCTGCCTGTGGATTCCAACCTTCCAAAACTCAATCAGGAAGAATCTAAAAATCTCAATAGGCCAATAACTATGGAGGAAATTGAAGCAGTCATCAAAAAGCTCACAGCAAACAAAAGCCCGGGGCCAGAGGTCTTCACAGGGCAGTTTTACCAAACAGTCAAAGAACAACTAAAACCTATCCTCCTCAGACTATTCCAAAAAATTCAAGAGGAAGGAACACTTCCAAGCTCATTCTATGAAGCCAGCATCCTAATACCAAAACCAGATAAAGACAACACAATGAAGGAGAACTACAGGCCAATATCCCTCATGAACATACATGCCAAAATCTTCAACAAAATTCTAGCAAATTAGATCCAGCAGTACATCAGAAAGATCATAAACCATGACCAAGTAGGATTTATTCTGGGGATGCAAGGATGGTACAATATCTACAAATCAATAAACGTGATACATCACATAAACTAACTGAGAGATAAAAATCACAGTCATGCCCTAACCGGTTTGGCTCAGTGGATAGAGTGTCGCCTTGTGGACTGAAGGGTCCTAGGTTTGATTCTGCTCAAGGGCATGTACCTTGGTTGTGGGCACATCCCCAGTAGGGGTTGTGCAGGAGGCAGCTGATGAATGTTTCTCTCGCATCGATGTTTCTAACTTTCTATCCCTCTCCCTTCCTCTCTGTAAAAAATCAATAAATATATATATTTTTAAAATCACATAGTCATATCAATTGATGCAGAAAAAGCATTTGACAAAATCCAACACCCATTCTTGACAAAAACCCTCAGCAAAGTGGGAATAGAGGGATCATACCTCAACATAATAAAAGCCTTATATGACAAACCTACAGCCAACATCATACTCAGTGGGCAAAAACTAAAACCATTTCACCTAAGAACAGAACAAGACAGGGATGCCCACTTTCACCACTCCTATTCTACATAGTACTGGAAGTGCTAGCCATAGCAATTAGACAAGAAGAAGAAATAAAAGGTATCCAAATTGGAAAAGAAGATGTAAAACTGTCATTCGCAGATGACATGATATTGTACACAGAAAACCGTAAAGACACACTCAAAAAATATTAGACTTAATAAATGAATTTGTTAATGTAGCAGGATGCAAAATTCACACCCAGAAATCTATGGCATTTCTATACACCAATAGTGAACTTACAGAAAGAGAGATTAAAAAACAATCCCATTTACAATTGCACCCAAAAAATTAAAGTACCTAGGAATAAACTTAACTAAGGAGGTAAAAGACCTATACTTAGAAAACTATAGGACACTGAAAAAGACATAGAGGAAGACATAAACAGATGGAAGAATATACTGTGTTCATGGATTGGTAGAATCAACATCATCCATACTACCCAAAGCAATCTATAGATTCAATGCAATACCCATTAAAATACCAACGGCGTATTTCACAGACCGAGAACGAACTCTCCAAAAATTCATCTGGAATAAAAAAAAAAAAAGACCCCGAATAGCTGCAGCAATCCTGAGAAAGAAGAACAAAGTTGGAGGGATCTCAATACCAGATATCAAGCTGTATTACAAAGCTACTGTTCTCAAAACAGCCTGGTACTGGTACAAGAACAGACACACAGACCAATGGAACAGAACAGAGAACCCGCAAATTGACACAAACCAATTGATATTCGACAAAGTAGGCAAGAGCATACAATGGAGTCAAGACAGTCTCTTCAATAAATGGTGTTGGAAAAACTGGACAGATACATGCAAAAAAAAAAAAAAATGAAACTAGGCCACCAACTTACACCATACACAAAAACAAACTCAAAATGGATAAAGGACTTAAACGTAAGATGGGAAAGCATAAAAATCTTATAGGACTCCACAGGCAGTAAAGGTACTTTTAAAAGATGAATTTCAGTAAGAAGTAAAATAGTTCTAGAAGGAAGTTCTCTCATTGAAGAAGGAAGGTATATATATAACTTAAATAGGTGAGTATATCTAAGTAAAAATACATGAAAGAGAAAAAATTATGTCTACTTAAGTTAAAAAAATAACCAAAATATGAAACAACAGATAAATTAGGAGGTTGTCAAAAAAAGGTTTTGGAAGTCTTTAAAAAGGATGTAAATAAAAAAGACAAACATGCCATCTTTAAGGAGAGGAAAAATCAAATATCATATAGATCTGAATATAGCAAAATTTGTCCAGGTTGCTTATGTAACTCCTATCAAATACTGACAGCATTTTTGTTGTTGGAACTTGACAAGCTGATTATAAAATTTATGTGGCTGAATGAAAAGAGAATAATAGTTGACACATCCCTGATGAACAACCAGAATGTCATTCCCCTATCACAGATCAAATCTTATTATCCTATTAATAAAAGCCTTCTGGTCATGATGCCCTCATGCTGTGACACCCTCACACCATACATAACAAGCGACCACCAACAGGCTGCGTGCGCAGTATGGGAGGGCGGGGCTGCATGCACATGGGTGGGAGGGGACTTGACACTGCATGGTTGGAGGCGGGTCCCACAGCTCCGCCTACCTCTTTGGCACAATCCATCAAGGAGCCCTGAATGGGTGGGCGGGGCCTACCTCTTTAGGGCAATCAATTGCAGTGCTCCCACACTGTGAGGGCACAGGCCAGGCTGGGGGCTGGGGGTCCCCCCCCCCCCAGTGCACTAATTTCATGCACCGGGCCTCTAGTAATTATGTAATCATTAATGAATTTATGATATTGGAATAGGGATATGCCCATGGGTGAGAAATTAAGCACTCCTAAACACAGTCATTCTTTTAATCCTTGATACATGACAGAAGCAACATTATAAAAATTAGGGGAAAGATGAATGCTTTAATAATGCTGGAAAATAGTTATTCATATGTGAAAAAATGAAATTGATTCTGTTCCTCATAGGATACACAAAAATCAATTCTAGGTGGATTAAAGACTTAAAAGTAAATGACAACCTCTTTCAAACTTTCATAGGAAAATAAAATAACACCTATATGGACTTAGATTAGAGAGACTTTTTTTTTAAATATATTTTATTGATATTTTACAGAGAGGAAGGGAGAGGGATAGAGAGCTAGAAACATCGATGAGAGAGAAACATTGATCAGCTGCCTCCTGCACACCTCCCACTGGGGATGTGCCCGCAACCAAGGTACATGCCCTTGACCAGAATTGAACCTGGGATCCTTGAGTCCGCAGGCCGACGCTCTATCCACTGAGCCAAACCGGTTTCGGCTAGAAAGACATTTTTAAAATCAGACACAAGAACACAAAGTCTAAAAAAAGGCTAATAAATTAAACTACATTAAAATTAGCAATTACTTTTATGAAAAGACACCATGAAGAAAAAAGACAAGAAAATGTGTAACCATTTGCAAGACATAAGCAACAAAATATTATTATTCTAATCTACATTTAAGAGCTCATACAAATCAAAATGAAAAATATAAGCAACACAATTATTTAAAAAAAAGAACAAAAGTCTGGATCATGCATTTAATAGAAGAGGAAACACAAATGGTCCATAAGTGTCCCAAATATCTCCAAACGGCCTCATTAGTACTAAAAAACAAACAAAGAAACACCCACATACAATTAAGATTCTTTTTTTTTTTTTTTTTACATCTGCAAGACTGGCAAAAAATAAAATACTTAAAATATCAAGTATTGTTCAGGGTGTAGAACATTGGTTTTCAACACCATCCTAATATATAAAAAGCCAGGGGCCATTATGACCTAAACAACCAGACAGATGACCGAACAGCAGGCTGTGTGAGGCAACCAGGCCGGCAGGGGGGTTAGTGAGGGACGACCGCCATTATGACCTAAACAACCAGACAGACGACCGAACAGCAGGCTGTGTGAGGCAACCAGGCCGGCAGGGGGGTTAGTGAGGGACGACCGCCATTATGACCTAAACAACCAGACAGATGACCGAACAGCAGGCTGTGTGAGGCAACCAGGCCGGCAGGGGGGTTAGTGAGGGACGACCGCCATTATGACCTAAACAACCAGACAGACGACCGAACAGCAGGCTGTGTGAGGCAACCAGGCCGGCAGGGGGGTTAGTGAGGGACGACCGCCATTATGACCTAAACAACCAGACAGATGACCGAACAGCAGGCTGTGTGAGGCAACCAGGCCGGCAGGGGGGTTAGTGAGGGACGACCAAACGACTAAACAGCAGGCTGCGTGGGGTGACCAAGATGGCGGGGGGGGGGGGGGCAGTTGGGTGCGACTAGGCTGGCGGGGGGGACAGTTTGTGGCAACCAGGCCGGTGGGGGGGGGCAGTTGGGGGCAACCTGGCTGGCAGGGGGCAGTTTGGGGTGACAAGGCAGCAGGGGGGCAGTAAGGGGTAACCAGACTGGCAGGCAGAGGTGGTTAGGGATGATCAGGCTGGCAGCGGGGGGCAGTTAGGGGTGATCAGGCAGGCAGGCAGGTGAGCAGTTAGGAGCTAGCGGTCCAGATTGTGAGAGGGATGTCCGACTGCCAGTTTAGGCCTGATCCTTGGGATCAGTCCTAAACTAGCAGTCGGACATCCCCCGAGGGGTCCCGGATTGGAGCGGGTGCAGGCTGGGCTGAGGGGGCCCCCCTCTATGCACTAATTTTGTGCACCGGGCCTCTAGTCTTCATATAAAATAACTGGAGAAGCTTTTTTAAAAATAGTGTACCAGAATAATCAAAGTAATCTTGAGAAAAATGAACAAAGGTCAAGGCATCACACTTCCTGATTTAAAAAAATATTACAAAACTACAGTAATCAAAACAGTATTGTACTGGCATAAAGACAGATAAATAGTACAATGGAGCAGAATTGATAGGCCAGAAATAAACCCATGCATATATGGTCAACTGATTTTGTCCAGGCTTCAAGAATACATGATGGAGAAATGATAGTCTTTTTAACAACTGGTGCTAACAAAACCAGACATTCACATATACATTCAAAATAATAAAAAGAAAAAGAAACTGGCCCTCTACATTATACACAAAAATCAATCCAAAGGAGGTTAAAGATTTAAGCATAAGACATGAAACTATAAAACTACAAGAAGAATACAGAGGGGAAAAACTTTATGATATTAGTTTTGGCAATGATTTCATGTATATATTACCACAAGCACAAGCAATGAAAGCAGATATAGACAATTGGGACAAGCACTAAAAAGCTTCTGCACAGTCAAGAAAACAATCAACAGAAAAGACAAAAAACAGAATGGAAGAAAATATTTGCAAATCATCTGATAAAGGCTTATTCTCAAAAATACAGGGTGGGGCAAATGTAGGTTTACAGTTGTGAGTATGCAGAACACAATAGTTTATTATTGTATCATTATTTATTAATTATTGTATTGTTGTCTACACAAACAACTGTAAGCCTAATTTTGTCCCACCCTGCATATAAGAAACTTCTACAATGCAATAGTAAAAAGCCAAATACCTCAGTTTTAAAAATGAATAGAGGATTTGAATAGATATTTCTCCAAAGAAGATATACAAATGGCCAACAGGTACATAAAAAGGTGCTCAATATCACTAATGATCAGGGAAATGCAAATTAAACCTACAATGAGATATTACCTCACACCTGTTAGGATAGCTATTATTAAAAAAAACAACAAACTAACAAAATAAGCATTGGCAAGGATGTGGGGAAATTTGAAATCACGTACATTGTTAGTAGCAATATAAAATGGCACTATATAAGCCACCATGTGAGACAGCATGGAAGTTCCTCAAAAAATTACAAATATAACTGCTATATGACCTAGCAATCTCACTTCTGGGTACTTAGCCAAAATAACTAAAATCAGGATCTCGAGGAGTCTCTGCACTCCCATGTTCCCTACAGCATTGTTCACCACAGCAAAGATAATGGAAACAATCCAAATGTCCACTGACAGATGAGTACATAAAAAAATGTGGTGTGTACATACATACAATGGAAATTATTTAGCCTTAAAAAAAGAAGGAATTCATACCATTTGCGACAACATGGATGGATCTGAAAGAAATTATGCTAAGTTCAATAAATCAGTCACAGAAGGACAAATACTGCATGATTCCATTGATATGAAATATGTAAAATAGGCAAACTTACAGAAAAGAATATAGAAGGGTGACTATCAGAGGATGAGGGGAGGAACAAATGAGGAGTTGTTCAAGGGTTACAAAGTTATAGTTACACAAGACAAGTAACTTCTAGAAATCTGCTGTAAAATACTGTGCCCATAATTAAACACATAGTACTGTGCAATTAAAAAAATTTTAAGAGGGTATATCTCATATCACAAACACCAATAAAAAGCAAATGGACATTTGGGAGATGATTTATATGTTTATTACCTTGATGTGGTGACAGTATCATGAGTAGATGCATATGAGCAAACTCATCAAATTGTATACATTTAATATGTGAGGTTTTTATGTTTTGTTTTATTATTTTATTTTTTGTTAATCATCACCCGAGGATATTTTTCCATTGTTTTTGTTTTTGTTTTGTTTTTTAGGGAAAGAGGAAGAGAGGGGGAAAGATAGAAAAAAACATAAATGTGAGAGAAACACATTAATTGGTTGCCTCCAGCAAGTAGGCAGGGAGGATCCTGCAACCAAGGTACATGCCCTTGATAGGGGTCAAACCTGGGAACCTTTGGTCTGCAGGCCAATGCTCTATCCACTGAGCCAAACCGGCTAGGGAAATATGTACAGTTTTTATACATCAATTATATCTCAGTAAGCTAGGAGGGTAAATGGTGCCTGGGCCTCATCCCCAGAAATTATGATTAAATTGTTCTGGGGAGAGTTCCAGGCAACAGTATTTTTCTAAGTTTCCCTAAATGATACTAATACACAGCTAGATTTGAGACTTGGTTATTTAAAACAATGGGCATCTTCATGCAGTGTTGGTAGGATTATATATACAAGCACTCCAGAAAATAATTCAGCATCATTGGTAAAGTTGAAGATGCATACACCTGTAACCCAGTAATTATAAGACTCTTGAACCATTCTTAAATTATAGTTTATATAGAATCACAGGGAATGTTAGTTGCTGGGCCATACCCCCAAAGTTGTATTCAATAGTTCTGAGATGGGGGTGGATATTTTGTTTTTCTAACATGTACCCAGTTGCTGCTGAAGCTGCTTATACAGCAATCACACTGAGAACTACTGATCTAGAAGAGCTCTTCAAGATTTGCATCAAGACCATGTACAAGAATATTCAGGGCAACATTATTTATACTACCAGTGTTCATGCTAATGATAACAACAACAACAATAATAAAATAAAGACCTAGGAACTATCCAAATATTCACTGACAGATAATGGGTAAAGAAATCATAAAATATTCATACTATGGAACACTATACCACAGCAAAAATGGGGGGGGGGAGGAGCTACATACATGAAAATAAATTAATCTCCAAAATAGTGAATAATTTAGTAATAGAACATGTATGCAATATGATTCCACTCATACAGAATTTAAAAAGAAGCAAAAGCTAAACATATATTTTAGGTATATATCCATATGTGATAAAATTATAAAGCAAAGCATGGGGATGATGAGACCAAGATTCAGAATAGTGGTTTCTTCTTGGCAAAAAGGGTAAACAATGAGCTTCATAGATATTGGGGATGTGGGAATACATGATTACATTTTACTAATGCTATATTTTGAACTGTACACATACAGCCACATATTAGAGAAGAATCCCAAATGATCCCTTTGTAAAACAGAATGCACTTTTGCCCTCAGGTATTCTTGATCATCCTGGGAGAGTTCACATGTTGCCTTAAAACTTTATAGTTTGGACTTAGTCTTCTATTCATCTGATTCAATTCAATATTGATTTCTTCTGTTGAGCCAGTCAGGGCCATTTTTCAGCTGGTCATCATCATAGAAATAATGACTCTTTACATTTGCAATGTCTAGACAAGCCTTGGGCAAACTACGGCCTGCGGGGCCGGATCCGGCTGTTCTATCCGGTTCTCTTGCTCTCCCCTCCGCTCCTTTACTTTGAATTTATATTAGTTCACACAAACACTCCATCCATGCTTTTGTTCCGGCCCTCCGGTCCAGTTTAAGAACCCATTGTGGCCCTCGGGTCAGAAAGTTTGCCCACCCCTGGTCTAGACATACTCTTCTGTTTCCTTTTCCTCCACAGGCTAGGCAATAATCCCCAATGCTTAAACTCAACTATTTCAGACTTTTTTTTTTAAGAAAAAATAATACTTGTTAATGTTTTGTGGCCCCTTTTCAAATATCCCAGAAAGAATTGTCAATTTAGTTTAAACAGATGAGGTAAGACACAGTCAGATAATCATGGACAGTTCTTATGCTTACGTATTCATTTGTACCATAAACTAAGAATAATTAGTCAAACAAAAATTGAACAAATCCTACAACAAATCACAAATTTTGTTTGAAATATTTCCCCCTTGAAGCAGTATTCAAGTTATCTATGAAAATAGCTCATAATGTACATTTGGCCTGGGGCACTGAGTTTCTAACAGATATAAAGCCTTAACAGTTTCCCTGCAATCCTCAAAAATTGATTGTTTTCCCAACTAGCGACATGTGTTAATGTTTATTTATAAACATTCATTGAGCAAATTTTGCCACTACTCTACCATAAATAAGAGCAATGAATTAGATTATATGTAGACAGAATCTGAAATATACACCAATGCCAAGTTCCAAAAAAAATAAAATGAGTATTAATTATCATATGTATAAGACAATATATCATTATTGGGTAACCAAATACATTTGTTATCCCATGACTTGTTTTTTGTTGCTTAGATAGAATTTAGCACTTTGGGGAATATTGGCTTCACTTAAGATGCAGTCCCACTCCAATGAGTCACTCCTATATGGCTACTCACTCCATCATCAACTAATTACCCATCCTCTGAAGATTGACCCTGTTATTGACACCTGACCTGTTTGTCCTTCTGAGGAAACCTGGGCGTAAGATCAGGTAAGGGGAGTCCATATGTATATTTGGTAGATATTTGGTAAACATTCCCAAACTCCTGTTAGTTAAGCTAAACCCTTCTCCAGACCTTTGGTATGTCCCCTGTCCAATGGGGAAGCATACCTTCCCATCTACACATCCCCTGCAGTATCTGCTGTCTTTATATGAGTTCAGATGATCTTCATGGATTTACAGCAACCAGTAACAAAAGCTTCCCTATGTGTGATACTGTTCATCACAAACAGAAACTATCTTCATCTAGAAGTAGTCACAACTTTGATTTAAAATTATATACAACATAAAACGTACATAAACTGGACCTAGTGGCTGCTCCTTTTGGATCCAGTGTGTCAAAAACACTGCTTGCATGCACCTTGGCTAATGGAGACCACCAATATTCCTGTGGCGGAAACACACTCCCCAAAATAGGCAGTTGATGCTCAGGGAAACTGCCTAATTTTCTTCTCTCAGTGCTAAAGATCTTTCAGAGCAGAATAATCTATGACAGAAATGTTTAGGGCCAGCAGAAATACCTACCACTAATCATGACTCTATATAAGCATTGCTTTGATACTGTGTGGAATCACTATGCTTATTTTCATAAAGATTTGTAGTTCACTAAAGGAGATTGGGGTGGCTCTAGCAATTTTCAGAGTTCCTAGAGAGAGAACACAGACATAAACAGTCAAGAAGGGGTAATCCATAAATTTGACATTAAGCTTAGCATGGACTGCTCACCCCTCAATACAGCCTACAGAAAGGGTCAGTCTAACAATTCCACAACCTCTAGTTTAAAATACCACCAAATAATCTCTCTATATATACAAGCCTAAGCAACCAGTCGAGCAGCCGACTGGTAGCTTATGATGCGCACTGACCACCAGGGGACAGACACTCAATGCAGGAAATTCCCCCTGGTGGTCAGTGTGCTCCCACAGCAAGAGTGCCACTCAGCTGGCCGACAGGTACGAGACGCAGGGCCCAGAGACTGCAGTGGAGTGGTAGTGAGCCTACCAAGTGGCAGCAGTGACAGGCGCAGTGGAGCCAGGATGAGCAGGAGCAGCAGGCAGGAACAGCAGGAGGTGTTGGACTGCCAGTTTCGGCCGATCCATGCACCAGGCCTCTAGTATGATATAATATTTCTCAAATAGAACACTATATCATGTATCTGACTGGTTTTGAAAGAACTTAAAAAATGACTAAAACAGCCCAGCCAGTGTGGCTCTGTGGTTGAGCACTGACTTATGAACCAGGAAGTCACAATTCGATTCCCAGTCAGGGCACACACCTGGATTGTGGGCTCAATCCCCAATGGGGGGCATGCAGGAGGCAGCCGACTGATGATGTTTCTCTCTCATCAACGTTTCTATCTCTATCCCTCTCACTCCCCCCCTCTAAAAATCAATAAAAACATATTTTTTAAAAAAATTACCTCCCTTCCTACTTCATAAAATGCTTTGTAAAAAATAACTAGAACAGAATACTTATGTACAAATCAAAATGTCAGTATCATATGCAAAGATCTATTTTCAAAAACTATTCCAAAAAGCTATGAACAACATAGTACATATGAACAGATAAAGAGCAGAGAGAATCATCACGATGGTATAGAAAGTAGGGAATATTTCAAGGAGTATTTCAGGGTGGTATAGAAAGTAGTGAACTTTGTGTTTAGAAGGAAATTAACAACACCTAAGGCAGTGGTTCTCAACCTTTCTAATGCCGCTACCCTTTAATACAGTTCCTCATGTTGTGGTGACCCCCAACCATAAAATTATTTCCGTTGCTACTTCATAACTGTAATTTTGCTACTGTTATGAATCGTAATGTAAATATCTGTGTTTTCCGATGCTCTTAGGCTCTACAGCAGCGGTTCTCAAACTGTGGGTCGCGACCCACAGGTAGAGAACCGCTAGCAGTGTCGCGACATCCAATAATGCTTGTAATTGTTGGTCTTAAAACTTTTTTGGTTGACCTGGATGTTCATTGTCTTTCACATCAAAATCATCACTTTTAAAGCATTTAAACCAGCGTTCACAAGTATCTTGAGATGAAGCATGTTCACCATAAGCTTCCTGAAGTACACAATAACTTTCAGCAGCACTTTTCTTCAAAATAAAGTAATGAATTAAAACTTCCCGCAAATGCTCTTTTTTTTTGGCACAGAATTCGACATTTTAAGCATAAAAATATCTATGATGTTAACACCTTCAGAAAATTTGACATATGAAGTTTCGAAGCTTGCTGTCAATATAACAAAATAGCATACATATGAAATCGCATATATATCAACATATGTATAGCTCCATCTATTGAAAAAATCCACATTATTAACCAGTATGCCTGGTATAATAGAACTTTGCAAAAACCATATGGTAAGTAAATACTTATTCCTTGTATATAGAAAGGAATGTTTTGATTACATTACTCCCTGACTACATATCAGAGAGCAAGTGGTTTTACAAGTATAATCAATTACAAAGAACTTATAATTTACATGACTAGCCAATGATCTTTAGATCCAAATCAGGTTTATATAATAGAAAAAAAGAGTTGGAAGATAGTAGAAAAAGATGATGTAGTTGTTCTCCATTTCAGTTTGTTTCATCAAGGGATTTGGAGCCTAGGCACTTTGCCCTCCATTTCTCTTGGGCTCAGGGACTTCTGCATTTTGTCCAGAGGTAGCAACACAACTACAAGTTAGAGTAGGAGTTTGAGTCTATCCTTGCTTTTCATTTCCTAGTTCAGGGTTCTGGAAGTCTATGTGAGGAAAATGAGGGCACTTTCAAAGTTATATAATTACAAAGGAATTCTGGTTTACCAAAAACATCACCTCTCTTCAATAGACCCAATGAATCTATACAGTATGAAAGAACTAGAATTTTAATGAAGTACTACTATGGCATAAAGTCTATATGACAGTATAAAATATGATCTTCTGAGGCCACACCTTGCTCAACTATTAATAAGACTTACGTTTTGTTCAAAGTGCAAGTTGGGTAATTTTTTTGAATTTTTAAAATGTTTTTAATAATCCCATTAGTACAAGAAAAATTTATTGTTCAAAGCTACCTTTCCTTTCCTTGTTAAACATGTTTTATTATGCATAGACAACACCATAAGCAGTGATGGTGACAAAATAGTGCTAATCAACAAAAAACAGAGGGGATAAAATAAGCAGTCATCACATTGGCTTGGAATAGGTCTGATTTGAACAACAGACTGAACGTAGCAAACAAGAGTGAAAGAAAACTTCAGTGAAAAAAAGTCACAGAAAAATAAAATCACTCAACCAGTTAGAAGCAAAAGATAAAAAAGAAGAGCAGCTCATGGATAAAAGTACTTTTAGACAGCAATACGCTTGCCACAAAATAACCATTTATTTCATTATGATGAGAAATGGGCAAGAAATGTTTTATGATTGCTGCTGTCATTGCTAATGTTTCATGTTCCCTAGAGAATTATGAAAATGAGCGTGGTGAAAACGAGTTGTTATTTAAGAGAAAAATGTTTCCAAATTCTACAATACTAATGCCAGTATAGCCTTAATTGATATACTTGTATTCTTCTAGTGCGTGAACACATGCAGACTCACAGCCTGCATAAAATACAGATGGTCGATAGCCACGTAAATAGATCAATGATTACAAAGATGGATAGAGGAGACAAAAACGAGCTCTACTATTACACATGCATGAACTTCCTGACTATAAGAATAATTATACTCTAGAACTGGTTAATTGAGGGAAGTTGAAGAATCTTTTTTCCCTGCAGAATCGATAGATACCCATCTATCTTTGATGACTTAGGAGTACCCTTGTCTGGAATCAAGGGAATGGATTCAATGACCTTTGCTTCATTCTAATCATTTTGTCAGAACCCAGTAATAAGTTATAGAGATCATATAAATCTATTTTGAGATGTAAAATAACATTTCAAAAAACATAATGCTGTGGCTACTGGCAAACCACACACATTGGGTTCAGTGCTGGATACTTGAAAGTGTTTCAGAAAAGTAATAGCACCACTGTAAGTGGAAATTAACAGGGTGGCGGAGCGCAAGCTGGACAATTCCCAGGCAGGTATTGCAGAAACACATCTATGGAGCTATTTCTGTAGTTTCCAGCTATGAGGGAAATACACTAGAGCTGTATTTCACCAAGGGGTTATTATTAAGAAAGATTAGTGTACTTTATTTAAAAATTATTTAAAATGAGAGAAAGGAAGAAAGGGAAGTTAACAAAATTTTAAAAAAAGAAGGAAGGAGGGATGAGAGAGAGGGAGGGAAGGAGAGAAGGAGAAAGGAAAGGTCAGAAAAACTGAAGAAGATTGAGGGGGAGTAGAAAATAAGGCACTAGACAGTTGCATGACCAGTAGATGCATCTGTCTCTTAAAAATTAGGGAGACAGCCCTGGCAGTATTGCTCTGTTGGTTGGGCGTCCCATGCACCCGGAGGGTGCCGGTTCGATTACTGGTCAAGGCACATGCCCAGGTTGCTGGCCCGATCTCCATTACGGGGTGTGCAGGAGGCAGCCAATCAATGTTTCTCATCTATGTTTCTCTCTCTCTCTCTCAATAAAAATCAATTAAAAAACACATTATTTAAAAAATCAATTAAAAACATATTTTTTTTAAAAAAGGGAGACAGATACCAAAAACAATAAATAGAATGTTTGCTTAAGGAATACAGGTGTCTGGCATGTTGCATGGTTTCTTTAAAAAAAAATACATGAAAATAACAACTATTTAACTCACTGTAATTCAGAATATCAAAAGTAGCATTTCCCCTGATCTCATTCTCTCATTCATCCCTCCTTAAAACTCTGTGCTGGCTTGTGTGACATACCCTGTTCCTGGCATCCTCCCTGAAGTTGGCTCCCTTTATTCTGATTTGTCTGCCACCATCCATCCCCTCAACCTGTGTGGTCTCCAGAGATGTAGTCCACCTTCCACCTGTCACTTTTTTCACAATCAACCTCAAGAATTTCTTTGGTCTTTATACTCCAACAATCACTTATTTGCAAATGACTCCAAATATCTTATTTTCAGTCCTACTCTCTATTCTCACTTCCAATACATACCCTAAGATAATGTATCCATAAAATATTTCTCCTCTGCCCAGGAAGGATTTTCTCTCCCACCTGATTTGCTTCTTTTTGTTAATAGTACAACTATTCAATCTATTGCCAAGATTTTTCAATGAGTCATTTTTTTAAGTTCTCATCTGCCCACCTTCACTTGTTTTCTCTATCCCCAAATATATTTCAATGCTTCATTGTAATTATACTTGAAATTACAATTAACTCCCTATCTCTAATCTCTTTTCACCAAGCCACCTGGCATACTACAGCTATACACTGAGTGGCCAGATTATTATGATCTCTGAACGCATAATAATCTGGCCACTCGGTATAGTAATCTTCCTAAACGCACACTTGTCCATGTTCAAACTCAGCCACTTGGTGTCCAAGTTGTCCATTGGGGATCAACAATTATGATGCTTATAGGGTCTAGGAATGATTCAGAGTGGGTAAAATGCACTGGGGGATGGCAGGGCCTGTGGCAAACGGGACAGTATATGACATTTAAATTCCACCATTTAAGCACTACAAAGGCCAAATAAAATATATTATGGGTAATTAATTTGTGATTTCTATGCCTCTACAATATGACCCCAATCAATTTTTATATGCTTTCTCATTAGTTCCACTCTACATGACTTCTAAGCTATACCAGAATATGAATATTTTCTTTTCCATGCCCTTGCCTTTGCCCATCAGTCCCTGTTCCTACTCATCTCTAACTGAATCTTAATAGTGCTTCAAAGTCCAGCTCAAGTTCTACTTACTCCAGGAAGACAACCTAACCACAGTCTACCCTAGCCTTTATATTTTTAGAGCAGTATTTGGTTCATAGCAAAATTGAGCAGCAAGTACAAAGAGTTCCCATATATCTTCTGCCCCTATACATGTATATCACCTATCAACATCCCCAACTAGAGTGGTACATTGGTTAACAATTAATGAACCTACACTGACATGTAAATATTGCCCAATGACCATAGTTTACACTAGGGTTCACTCTTGTTGTAGACTCTATGAACATGTATCCACCATTCTAGTATCATACAGAATAGTTTCACTGCCCTAAAAATTCTCTCTGCTCTGCCTATTAATCCCTCCCTCCCCACTAACTACTGGCAAGTACTGATCCTTTCAAATGAATCTTCTAAGTCATTTAACTGGGAAACTTTTCTCTTTTTTTTAAATATATTTTATTGATTTTTTTACAGAGAGGAAAGGAGAGGGATAGAGAGTTAGAAACATCAATGAGAGAGAATCATCCATCAGCTGCCTCTGGCACACCTCCTACTGGGGATGTGTCCACAACCAAGGTACATGCCCTTGACTGGAATCGAACCTGGGACCTTTCAGTCTGCAGGCTGACGTTCTATCCATTGAGCCAAACCAGTTAGGGCGGAAAACTTTTCTTTTTAAAAAATGCTCTCGTTTCATTCATATATTACAATATATAACATTGTGTGAGTTTAAGATATAACACTGAGTGGCCAGATTATTATGATCTCTGAACGCATAATAATCTGGCCACTCAGTGTATATCATATATAATAAAAGGCTAATAGGCAAATTGTCCCCTCGACCAGGAGTTCGACCAGGAGGCAGGCCGGCCAACTACCCATGTCCCCTCCCCCTGGCCAGGCTGGCTGGACCCCACCCATGCACGAATTCATACACTGGGCCTCTAATACACACACACACACACACACACACACACTGAGTGGCCAGATTATTATGCGTTCAGAGATCATAATAATCTGGCCACTCAGTGTATAATGTGATGACTTAATAAATTTATAGATTGCAAAATGATTACCACTATAACATTACTTTACACATTCATCACCTCACACAGTCATAATTTTTTTCTTTATTCTAGTGAGGACTTTTAAGATTTATTCTTAGAATATTTCAAATATGCAATTCTGCACTATTAACTCCAGTCACCATATTGTATGTTACATCCCAGAATTTATTCATCTTATAGCTGGACCACTTTCATCTATTCTCCCCTTTCCCCCACCCTTTGCAGACCATCAATCTACTTTCTGTTCTTATAAGTTCATTTGTATTTTTAATTCCATATGTAAATTAGATCATACATTGTCTTTCTCTGACTTTTTTCACTTAAAATGATGTCTTCAGGGTCCATCCATGTTATCACAAATGACAGGGTTTCATTCTTTTATATGGCTCCATTTTGCATTGTGCATGTGTGTATACACCACAACTTATTTATCCATTTGTTGTTACCATGTCTTGGCTGTTGTAAGAAAATGCTGCAATGAATATTAGCATGCAGATAATTTTTGATATAGTGATTTTATTTCCTTCAGAAATACATCTAGAAGTGGGATTCCAGGATCATATGGTAGTTCTACTTAAATTATTTTAGAAATCGCCATATTGTTTTCCATAGGAGCTGTACCAATTTACATTCCCACCAATTATACAAGGATTACTTTTCTCCACATCCTTGTCACCACTTATCTCGTCTTTTTTATAATAGCCATTCTAATAGATATAAGATGGTATCTCATTGTAGTTTTGAGTTGCATTTCTCTGATGATTAGTGATATCGAGCATCTTTTCAATGTACCTGTTGGCCATTGGCATATCTTCTTTGGAAAAATGTCTATTCAAGTTCTTTGCCCATTTTAAATCGTATTATTTGGTTTTCTGCTCGAGTTGTATGAGTTGCTTATATATTTTGGATATTAGCCCATTATCAAATGTGTAGTTTGAAAATATTTTCTCCCATACTGTAGTTTGCCTATTCACTCTGTTGGTTATAGTTATGTCCCATGCTGTAAAAAAGGCTTTTAGTTTAATGTAGTCCCAATAGTTTACTTTTGCTTTTGTTGCTTGTAATTTTGGTGTCATATTAAAAACAAAACCAAAAACATTGCTAAGACCAATGTCAAGGAACTTTTTCCATGTTTCATTCTAGGAATTTTAGGAATCCTAGTCTTTTAAATCTTCAATCCATTTCAAGTTAATTTCTGTAAGTGGTATAAGATAGGGGTCCAGTTTCATTGTTTTGCGTATGAATATACAGTTTCCCAACACCATTTATTGAAGAGACTATCCTTTTTCCTATTCAGTATGCTTGTCTCATTTGTGAAATAGTAGTAGACCATACATGCTTGGATTTATTTCTGGGCTTTTGATTCTTTTCCTTTGCTCTATGCATAATACTGCTTTAATTACTAGAGATTTTTAAAATATAGTTTGATATAAAAAGTGTGATGACTCCATTTTTGTTCTCTCTTGAAATTGTTTCAGCTGTTCATAGTTCTTTGTAGTTCCATCTGAATTTTAGGATTATTTTCCCTATTTCTGTAAAAAATGCCAGTGGAATTAGGCACAGTTTGCATTGAATCTATAGACGGTTCTAAGTATTATGAACATTTTAACAAAGTAATTCTTCCAAGCCATAAATATGAAATATTTTCCATTTATTTTTGTCTTCTTCAATTCCTGTCATCAATATCTTAGAGTTTACAGTTTACAGATATTTCACCTCCATAATTAAATTTATTACTAAGTATTTTATTGTTCTTTATGCTATTGTGAAACTGTTTTCCTTATTTCTTTTACAGATATTTTGCTGTTAGTGCACAGAAACACAGATTTTTTTATGTTTATTTTTGTATCCTATAACTTTAGGAATTTACTAGTTCTAACAGTTATACAATGGAATCTAGATTTTCTATATAATAAATCATGTCATCTGCAGAGAAAATTTTATTTTTTCCTTTCCAACTCAGATGCCTTTTATTTCTTTTCCTTTCCTGGATACTCTGGGTAGGACTTCTACTACTAGTTTGAATAGGATGGTAACAGTGGCCACCATTTATTGCTCCTCATCTTAGAGGAAAAGCTTTCCACTCTTCAGCATGTGTTAGCTGTGGGTTTATCATATGTGGCCACTGATATGTTGAGTTATATCCTTCTATACTCAGCTTTTATCATGAATGGATGCTGTATTTTGTCACAGGCTTTTTCTGCATCTATTGAGATGATCATATGAGTTTTAGCTTTCATTCTATTAACATGATGTATCCCATTTATTGACTTATGTATGTTGAACAATCAGGGATGAATGCTATTTGATCATGGTGTATGACTCTTTTAATGAACTCTTGAATTCAAGTTTCTAGTTGTTGTTGATGGATTTTGCACATATATTCATCAGGTATAATGGCCTGCAATTTTCTTTCTTGTATTTATCTGGTGTTGATAATGCTGATCTCATAATATGAGTTTGGGAGTATTCCTTACTCATCAATTTTTTGGAAGTGTGTCAGAAGGATTGGTATTTATTCTTTTTTAAATGTTTGATAGAATTTACCAGTGAAACCATCTGCTCCTAGATATTCCTTTGTTTAAAGTTTTTTGATTATTGATTCAATCTCCTAGTCATTACTAATCTGTTCATATTTTGTATTTCCTCATAATTCAGTCTTGGTCGGTTGTATGTTACAAGAAATTTATCCATTTCTTTTAGGTTGTCCAATAATTTTGCATATAATGTTTCATACCAGTCTCTTATGATCCTTTGTACTTCTGTGGCATCAGTTGTAATGTCCCCTTCTTCACTTATAATATTATTCATGTGGGTCCTCTCTCTTTTTTGTCTTGTTATTGTAGCTAAAGGCTGGTCAATTTAATCTTTTGAAAAAGCCAACTATTAGTTTTGTTCATCTTTTCTATTGTTTTTCTGTTCTCTATTTCATTTATTCTTCTCTAATCTTTATTAGTCCCTTCCTCTACTAACTTTGGGTTTAGTTTTTTCTTCTTTTTCTCCTTCCTTGAGGTATAAAGTGAGGTTGCTTATTTATTTAAGATATATTTTCCCCTTGATGTGTGTATTCCTGTGAACTTCTCTGTTAGAATTGCTTTTATTTCATCCCATAAGTTTGGGAATGGTGCATTTCTATTTTCATTTCTTTCATCACATTTCACTTCCTTTTTCCCCCCTCTTTGATCCATTAGTTGTTCAGAAGTGTGCTGCTTAATTTCCAAGTATGTATGTATTTCCAAGCTTTTCTCCTATTACTGATGTCTAGTCCCAAACCATTGAGATCAGAAAAGATATTTGATTTCAATCTTAAACTTTTAATATGGTTTATCTTGGAGAATGGTCTGTATACACTTGAGAAGAATGTGTATTCTGCTGCTGTTGGATGGAATGTTCTGTATGCATACGTTAGCTTGTGCAAATCCACTGTTTCCTTATTCATTCTCTATTTGGATGATCTATCCATTATTGAAAGTGGAGTATTACAGTTCCCAATTACTAATTTATTGCTGTTTATTTCTCCTTTTAGTTTTATTAGTATGTACTTTATATATTTACATTTCCAAATGTTGGATACATAAATATTTACAATTATATCTTCCTGACAAATTGATTCCTTTATCATGTTATAGTCACTGTCTATTTTGACCTTTTTTATTCACTTAAAGTCTATTTTGTCTGATAAAAAAGATAGCAATCACTGATTCCTTTTGGTTACCCTCTGCTTGAAATACCTTTTTTCATCCCTTCACTCTCAACCTATGTGTGTCCGTAAAGCTAAAGTGAGTCTTTTGTAGACAGTATATCATTGGATTTTGGAGTTGTTGTTTTTTAAATCAATTCAGCCAACCTATGTCTTTTGATTGGAGGAATTAATCCAGGAATTAATCAGTTACCGTATTTTCTGTGTATAAGATGTTGCCATGTGTAAGACGCCCCCCACTTTTCCAACCCAAAATTAAGAAATCAATATTTTAAACATTTTGTTGGTTTTCCTCTTAAGGCCTTCTTCTTTTTTGGCATCTTAAGGAGTTGTTCTTCCTGTTTTCTCCACTGTCTGATCATACACTCAGTGGGAGGAGGTCCAAATTGTCTCTCTGCAGCTCTATTTCCATGCTCTTTTGCATAGCTGATTACATTCAGTTTAAATTTTGCAGAGTAAGACAATTGCTTGCTGGTATATATCTTTTTATTTTTTGACATCTTTATGGGCTCAGAACACTCCAGTCCCTGTTGCATCTGCGCACTCTCCACCTCCACTTCCAATTATGGCATCAGCTGACATTAGTAACAGTAAGGCTCATGATCGGAGGAAGCCTGTTTGACAAGGTATGGGCAGCTATGCACCCGCATGCTCCCTCCTTGGCTGACTTCCGTGTATAAGACGCCCCTCGATTTTCAGTCTAAAGATATTAGAAATAGTCTTATACACGGGAAAATATGTTACAAATTTGCTATTGCCTTTGGTTAATTGCTGACTGTTTTGCATATTCTTTGTTTTTTGCTTCTCCTATTACTCTTATCCTTTGTGATTTGAGTATTTTTGTGACAGTATTCTTTAACTCCTTTATCGTAATTTAAATGTTTTTCTTTTACAATTTCCATAAGGCTTACATAAAATATATTTACAGCATCCTATTTTCTAAAATATATCTTTTATTTATTTCAGAAAGGAAAAGAGAGGGAGAGAGAGATAGAAACATCAATGATGAGAGATAATCATTGATAGGCTGCCTCCTGTACAACCCCCACTGGGGATTGAGCCTGCAACCGTGGCATGTGCCCTGACCGCAAATCAAACCATGACCTCCTGGTTCATAGGTCGATGCTCAACCACTGAGCTACACCGGTTGGGCTATAATATCCTATTTTAAGTTGATAAACAACTTCAATAGTACACAAAAACATTATAATTTTACTTCCCTCACCTCATATTTTAAGTTATTTTTGGTTATTGATATTATAATTTACATGATTTCTATACTATGGCCTAATAACAGATTGTTATAGTAATGATTAATTTTAATATATTTTACTTTTAAACTAGAGCTGTAAGTGAATTAAACACCATTACAATATTATTAAATTTCAATTTGAATATATATGTATCATTACCAGTGAGTTTTACACATTCATAGGTTATGATTTTTTTCTTTATTAATTAAGATATTACATATGTGTCCTTATGCCTCCATTGCCCCCACACCCCCCACTCATGCCCTCAAGCCCTCAACCCCCTGGTGTCTGTATCCATTGGTTAGGCTTATATGCATGCATACAAGTTCTTTGATCTCTCCCCCTTACCCCCACCCTCCCCTGCCTTCCCTCTAAGGTTTGATGGTCTGATCAAAGCTTCTCTGTCTCTGGATCTGTTTTTGTTCATCAGTTTATGTTGTTCATTATATTCCACAAATGAGTGAAATCATGTGATATTTATCTTTCTCCAACTGGCTTATTTCACTTAGCATAATGCTCTCCAGGTCCATCCATGCTGTTGCAAATGGTAAGAATTCCTTCTTTTTTACAGCAGTGTAGTATTCCATTGTGTAGATGTACCACTGTTTTTTAATCATCTCATCTGCTGATGGGCACTTAGGCTGTTTCCAAATCTTAGCTATGGTAAATTGCGCTGCTATGAACATAGGGGTGAATATATCCTTTCTGAATGGTGTTTCTAGTTTCTTGGGATATCCTATCTAATAGAAGGGTAATATGCAAATTAACTGTCACTCTGTCACAAAGATGGCGGCGCCCATAGCAGCCAGGGCACTGGACGCTGGCGGCGTTGCCCCAGCGACGAGCCCCAGCATCCTGCGTGCCCGGGCCTGCGGAGGGAGGAAGGGCGGGCCTCTGGCCAGAGGCCAACCGGGGCGTGCGGGATATGGGACACTGGTGTCTTTGCAGGCCAGGCTGAGGGACCCCCCATGCACGAACTTTGTGCACCGGGCCTCTAGTATTCCTAGAAGTGGGGTCACTGAGTCAAATGGGAGTTCCACTTGTAGTTTTTTAAGGAAACTCCATACCGTTCTCCACAGTGGCTGCACCAGTCTGCATTCCCACCAGCAGTGCACGAGGGTTCCTTTTTCTCTGCATCCTCTCCAGCACTTGTTGTTTGTTGATTTGTTGATAGCCATTCTGACAGGTGTGAGATGGTACCTCATTGTCATTTTGATATGCATCTCTCGGATGATTAGTGACTTTGAGCATGTTTTCATATGTCTCTTGACCTTCCTTAAGTCTTCTTTCGAAAAGTATCTATTTAAGTCCATTGCCCATTTTTTTATTGGGTTGTTTATCTTCCTTTTGTTAAGTTGTATGAGTACCCTGTAAATGTTGGAGATTAAACCCGTATTGGTGATAATATTGGCAAATATGTTCTCCCATGCAGTGGGCTTTCTTGTTGTTTTATTGATGGTTTCTTTTGCTGTGCAAAAGCTTTTTATTTTGATGTAGTCCCATTTGTTTATTTTCTCTTTTGTTTGTATTGTGCAAGGAGCTGAATTGGGGAAGATATTGCTTCAGCATATGTCAGAGATTTTGCTGCCTGTGGATTCCTCTAATATTTTTATGGTTTCCCATCTTACATTTAAGTCCTTTATCCATTTTGAGTTTATTTTTGTGTATGGTGTAAGTTGGTGGTCTCTTCATATCAGCGTGAACAACACTTTATAAATTTTCTTGTACTACAGGTCTCCTGGTAATCTTTCTTTACTTTGAGAAATCTTTACCTTTTCTTCATTTTTGAAGGACAGTTTTTCCATGTGTAGTAGACTTGGTTGACAGTTTTTTTTTTCTTTCAATATTTTTATATCATCTCATAATATCCTGGCCTACACTATTCTCTTGAGACAGAAATTTGTTGATAGTCCTCTAGGCTTTCTTCACTCTTTTTCATTCTTTATTTTACTGGATAATTTAAAAAGACCTATCTCTCAGTTCATTCAGACATTCTGCTTAATAGAGTGTGATATTAAATCTCTCTATTGAATTCTTCAGTTCAGTCAACTTTAGGATTTCTGTTTGGCTTTTTTTTTTTTTTTTTTTTTATGGCTACAATATCTTTGTTGAACTCATTTTGTTCATCCATTGTTTTCCCAGTTGTGTTTAGCTGTCTTTCTGTGTGTTCCTGTAGTTCACTGAACTTCTTTAAGAAGATTATTCTGAATTCTATTTCAGAAAATTCATAGATCTCCATATTTTTAGGGTCAGGTGTTAGTCTTTATTATATTTCTTGGTTGTACCATTTTTACCTGATTCTTTGTGATTTCTGACTCCTTAAATTAGTATCTGCGCATTTAATTAAGTGGTTTCACTCTTCCAGATTTTACATGTTTGTTTCAGCAGGTAAAGACCTCTATTTGTCAACTCACCTTGGGGTACTGGATGTGTCAACTGGTAGTGTCTGTGGACAGGTAGGAATTATTATCATGATGAGGCCATTGCCTATTATCTGATGTCAGACAGGGTGGGTTCCACATTCTAGCCTGGGCCTGCTGGCTGTGTTCTGCATTCTAACAGGGCCATTGGGTAGACTCCCAAAGCCATTGGAGGACTACTGGCTGTGCTCTTTGGTCAGGTGGGGCTACTAGCTTGGTTCTACAATCACCTCTGGTCAGGTGAGATGATAGGCTGTGTTCCCAGGCAGATAGTATCACAGGTTGGACTCTGCCATTAGGCAGGTTATGGTCTGGGATCTGCAATTGCTCTTGGTCAGCATGGGCCTTAGGCTGTGCTCCTTGAATGAATGGTGCTGCTGGCTGGACCATGTTCAGTTGGGGCCCTAGGGTTTTACCTGATGTTGGGCTGGCCCTCTGACTGGACTTCACAATCAGGTAAGCCACTGACTGTGTTCCACTGTTGGGCAAGGATACTGATGAGCTCTCTGGTTAAGAGGGGCCTCCATCTGTACCCAGGTAGAGCCACAGGGTATAGTCCATAGTTGGGCATAAAAGTGGTTGCGCTCACTGCCTGGGCAAGGCTATAGGCTGGACTCTGTGTCTTGGTGTTAGTGTAGGTTGAGCTCTGAGGCTGCTCAGAATCACTGTTCAGGCTTCTTGGTTATACAGGACCAGAGTGCATGCTCAACAGTTGGGCAGGGTTGTGGGATGGAGTTCACAGCTACCTGGGTTCTCTGGACAGGCTTCTTGACCAGGTGAGACTAGAGGCTATGCTCAGCATTTGTAAAGGACTATAAATTAGCTCCCTGTCTGGGGAGGCCAGTAGAACAGGCTCCATGGCTGGTACAGCCATTGACTTGGGACTTGAATCAGGTAGAACTGCCAACCGAGCTCCCTGGCTAGATGAGGTCATCAAATTAGCTCTGAGGATGGGCAAAGCTATAGGCTGGGATCTCTTCTCAAGCAGTCCTGAAAGCAGTAATGTGGTCAGCCAATATCTTAGTGTTGGTTACTCTATGTCCCATCCCCTTTTCTCCATCTATTTCTGATCCTCAAGGGTCAGGCTCCACAGTTTCTGCCAATGAATCTCTATGAAGTGAGACCTGAGTGGGTCTTCCAGGAAGCGTCCCATAATGTTGGTCTAGTTGGATGTCCACCTAGGGCTCTCTCTTTACACTGGAGAAGCCATAGGTCCATGGAGGCCCTCCTGGTGCAGCACTGTGCCAGACTGAGGAGGGGCAATATGGTCAGAATGTAGCTGAACCTCTTACCCTTCTAATGCAGTCCTTCTTGGTCTCTCTAGTTTAGGAGGGTGCATTCAAATCAACCCTAGGTCTGGGATTTTTACAATGGTGTCCTTTCTACGGATAGTTTTGAGGGGGAACTGAAGTTGAGAATGACTCATACCTACCATCTTGATTGGGAAACATTTCTGTTCTAATTTCTAACCTTTTTGTTTGTGCCATGAACCCTTTATACCAGTTTATGCATCCATTCTCCATAGAGAATACATATATAGAAATAAAAAAACAATTATATTAAAATATATATCAACATATTAAAAAAATAAGTTGTGATATCATGGATGTGCTTCTTGATTAAAGCATTCAAAAATAAGATCTAGTGGCAGCTTTAATAACTAGTGTAATTTGGAAGTAGTAATGACTACAAAAAATATTTCAAGACTAGTGGCCCTGTGCATGAAATTCGTGCATGGCGGGGGGGGGGGGTATCCCTCAGCCCGGCCTGCACCCTCTCCAATCTGGGACCCCTCAAAGGATGTCCTACTGCTGGTTTACAGGGATCAGGCCTAAACCGGCAGTCAGACATCCCTCTCACAATCTGGGACTGCTGGCTCCTAACCGCTCACCTGCCTGCCTGCCTGCCTGATTGCCCCTAACCACTCTGCCTGCCGACCTGTTCGCCCCCAACTGGCCCTCGCCACCAGCCTGCTCACCCCCAACTGCCCCCCATGCCAGCATGCTTGCCCCCAACTGCCCCCCCTGCTGGCCTGCTTGCCCCCAACTTCCCCCCCTGCTGGCCTGCTCGCCCCCAACTGCCCCCCTGCTGGCCTGCTTGCCCCCAACTGCCTCCCTGCTGGTCTGCTCACCCCCAACTGCCCCCACCATCCTGATCACCCCCAATAGCCCCCCCACCGGCCTGATAACCCACAACTGCCATCCCATCCTGGCCTGATCACACACAACTGCCCTCCCCTCTTGGCCTCTAACCACCTATACCTCAGCCCCGCCACCATGGCTTCGTTCAGAAGAATGTCCAGAAGGTCTCCTGGAAGGTCTCCCAGTCTAATTAGCATATTACTCTATTAGTATAGATAGTGTCCTGGTGCACGGGTGGGGGCCAGCTGGTTTGCCCTGAAGGGTGTCCCGGATCAGGGTGGGGGTTCCCTTGGGGTGTGGGGCGGCCTGGGCGAGGGGCCTGTGGTGGTTTGCAGGCCAGCCATGGCCTCATGGGTTGAGGGTCCCCACTGGGGGGCGTGGCTAGCCTGGGTGAGGGGCTGAAGGCTGTTTTCAAGCTGACCACACCCCCTTCAGGGTAGGGGTTCCCACTGGGGTGCCTGGCCAACCTTGGTGAGGGGCTGATGGCTGTTTGCAGGCTGGCCATGCCCCCCAACGGGGACCCTCACCCCATGGGGCGTGGCTAGCCTGGGTGAGGGGCTGAGGGCTGTTTCCAGGCTAACCACACCCCCTTCAGGTTGGGGGGTCCAGCTGGAGTGCCTGGCCAGTCTGGGTGAGGGGCTCAGGGCTGTTTTCAGGCTGACCACACCCCCTTCAGGGTGGGGGTTCCCACTGGGGTGCCTGGCCACCCTTGGTGAGGGGCTGATGGCTGTTTGCAGGCTGGCCAAGCCCCCCAGTGGGGACCCTCACCCCATGGGGGTGTGGCCAGCCTGGGTAAAGGGCTGAGGGCCGTTTTCAGGCTGGCCACGCTCCCTGGTGACCCAGGCTCCCAGACACTCTTTCAGCGGCGGCTAGGGCAGGTGGGAAGCTTGGCTTCCTCCATTGCCGGGGGCAACCCAAGCCTACTGCTCACTCCAGCTCCATGGCCACTGCCATCTTTGTTGTGGTAATTTGCATACTCACTCCTGATTGGCTGGTGGGTGTGACAGAGTGATGGTCAATTTGCATGTTTCTCTTTTATTAGTGTAGATATATACCACAAATTTAATGTGATATGAAAATATTCATGATTTCTATTAGTGACAAAGTTAGAGATACTGTTAATTCTACTTTGGTATGTGCTCACATTGTTACTCAAATGAAATGTCAAGTATCAGTCACAAGTTAAAGAAAATAAGATGAAGTATTGTTCACATCCAAGTTCAGGAGCCCTTGAATTTTCCCAATGAGTCCCCAAAGGGGGTTGTGAACCCCTGGTTATCAACCCCTGCTTTACAAATATCTTTGCAAGTTATTCTGCAACATTATTATACTGCTGTCTATGTTAACCATATTTTTTCCTGCATATGCTTTATGAATATGACCACAAACTCTTTACCAACATGAATTTCCACAGCATTTAATAATCATTTGTAAGCACTAATGTTCTAAAATAGAGCATATTTTTATTTTTCCCTTAAGACTTGAGTTAACTTTGTGAAAGTCTTAGTTTCATTTCTTTGTCAATGTTCTATATGTAAGTATGCCTACAAATATTTCATTTTTACCACTGATATCCTAAAAACACTAACTGGTCTTAGATTTTTCTCTCTATAGATCAAACTAAACTACACTGAAGCAGATTTTCAAAGATGAAATGACCCTAAGAATCACCTAAATTTAGTGCACATTATTTGGAACTAACTCATAACTGCATATATTAAAAGCTCCTCAATAATTTCAGGATATGATAACTTTTAAGTGTTTCTATGTGCTGTAAGTAGTTTAGGACATTTCAACTTCTTCCACATTGTAAACTTAGTTTCTAATTTAGACTTAGATATTTTTAAATAGAAGAGCTATTAGTATTTTTATTGATTAATAACCTTAATACTTGAGCTTGATCTTGCTAATTTTTATTTTATTTTAATAAGACATTTATCCTGCCAGACAACTAATAGAGTTTAGTTATTTGGCAGGAAAAGCCTATTGACCCACACTAGGAGAGAGAATACTGGTGTTAATTCCAGTCCCTGGAAAGAAATGTGTCCTTTATTGTTTTTTGTTATTTTGTTGTTATGAGTAGACAACCATGCCACATGAGCAACAAACTATGTTTATGCATGGATGGAGTTGAGCACTGTAATCAACTAGAGCTTACAACAAAGTTAATCTGATGATACATATTTAATGCTATGCATTATCGATGTGCTACATGGTAATTAGACATAAATAGCAAACAGCTCCTATGAATGGCAAATTGATGTTACTTTTGCATCACTGAAGCAAATGTTTCTGGGATGGGATGGAGAAAGAGGCACTGATGATTCTCATCTTTTTTCTTTCCTAAGGGTGCAAGCACTCTTTTGGGTGCTAGAAAATGAAATAATTGTTTCAACCCAGGAACTTCCTGCTTACCAGAAGATACTGAGACATTTGATTGGTCTGGATAAACGCAACATTAACTTCAATAACCCAGGTGAGTTACTCACCAGTTGTGCCTTGTATGTATCCAAGCAGCACAATTCCAATCAGGCATACTAGTAAATTGTATGTTAAATTGTTTTCTACTACAATCATAACTAAGAAAATGAGTTTTGATTGAGAAGGGGAAGAAATGAGAGAAAATTGTAGGGTATCTGGCATTGAGAAGGAAAGCAGTCTGGTGTGCGGAAAAAAAAAGTCCTTAACAAAAAGCAGGTACAAAATTGGTGGGGCAAAGGATGCACGGAGTAAAACATACAGATATGTGAAAAACGGTAAGAGGTAGAAGCTTAGAAAAGTGAAGGGAGATCTAGAAAAGGGGAAGAGATACGACAGGCTCAGAGGAAGCCACATGCAGCAAACAGGAAATGCATGGAAGCACAGGGTCTTACATGCACAAAAGGAGCCTGGCAGGATCTGCACTTTCTGATTCTCCTTCACTCACCTTCCCAGAGTACAATATAAAATTTGCATACTAATGTGATTTCATAAGCAGTTGTTTTGTCATGATGGATAAGATTAAGCCCACAAATTCAACAATTTAGACATAATTTACTGCCATCTCTAAATTGTAAGCAATTCATTCCTCCCAACTGGACCAGGATTACCCAATTTAAAGAGAGAAACCACTTTATATTATTTATGCTACAAAAATTCCAGGTAATACATTTCTATAGACACATGTTAAAAACTTGTTGCATAGTAGAGGGACATTTACAGCAACAATCTTTCTCTCCTTACATTCCCTAAACAGGTGAAAACATGACTTAAAAAAATAAGTTTTTAATGTTGCCAGGAAATAAATACCACAGTAGCATTCCGCATATTTACATTATTTATTTACCAAGGCATATGAAGGAAAAACTACACAGTTTTAATGGGTAGAATAAATGACTACATTGATTAATTCTTCAAAATATGGTTCTATTTTACTATACTTGGGCTATACAGAAAAAAACTAGAAAGCTTCAATTATTGAGTAGGAGTCAGATATTTGTGTGATTTTTCATAATTTAAATTTAAACTGTCCAATTGAAAAAAGAGAACTAAGTCACATTTAGGCTTAATGCTGTTTTCATTCTGACTATTGCACAGAGAATCATGGGACTAAGGAGGATAGCAGAAATGTGATCAGCTCTGCATTTCCACTCACAGAACGATGGACTTGCTAGTTGCACAGAGAAAAGCATTTTTCTAAAAACAGTTTTTTAAAAATTTTACCACAAGGGGATTTTTATTGAGAATAATATAAGTGTGTCCTGATAATGAAGAGCCTATATCAACTGATTAAACCTTAGTCCTATAGAAAGTGAATATATTTAAAACATATACATAAGGTAAACTGTAATGCAAGTCTCCACTATGAAATGAAGGAACTGTAAACAATAATATAAACAGAGCCACTTTAAAACAGAGCCAGAGTTGCCATGTCAGAGAAACTGCCTTGTACATCTAATGTCTTAAATCCTCAGGATGTTAAAACAGGGCAAAATAACCTTTGGATTGGCTTAAGCAACCTTGTGTCTTGAAAAAGACCTGTTTGTTGCCCTAACCAGTTTGGCTCAGTGGATAGAGCGTCGGCCTGAGGACTCAAGGGTCCCAGGTTTGATTCCGGTCAAGTGCATGTACCTTGGTTGCGGGCACATCCCCAGTAGGGGATGTGCAGGAGGCAGCTGATTGATGTTTCTCTCTCATCAATGTTTCTAACTCTCTATCCCTCTCCTTTCCTCTCTGTAAAAAATCAATAAAATATATTTTAAAAAAAAAAGAAAAAGACCTGTTTGCAAAGATAACAAGAAAGCTATTATTATGACTACTGGACTGATGACTACTGGATTAACAAAATAACCACCACCAACAACAACAAATAAAAACACTGTTTAGAATTAACACCACTATGTTTGTTATGTTATCGTACCAATAGAAATGCCTTCCTCTACTAATGCAATTGTTCCCCTTCCCTTTCTCATAAACACTCATTGCCTTTGTCTCCAAACCAGAACACCAGCTGAGCTTCTGCCTGAATCAGTGTTTCCAGAATAGCTATTCTTAGTGATCTCAAATAAATACTTGTTTGCCTGTCACTTTGAAAGGTCTTTTACTTTTAGGTTAACAGAACCTCCATATAGACACAACCTGCTCAAATGACAAACACTGGTTCTCTGAGATTTAGAGACAGTTTGAGGAAGATATGGCAAAATTATTACAGCATAAACTATCAGTCTTCTTAAAATCAAAGCAAATGGCATGGCTCAACAACAAACAACAAAAAACTACAATGACTGCCTTTCTATAGCAAATCTCTGCAGTGTTTCTTCCTAGAAATTAAAACAGACAGGGGCAGACATACCAAGAATTCTAATAATATGTTAGATTTCTAGAATAAAGCACTTTTTGGATTTAATCATCACAGTGGCCCAGTGATCTCAGATGAGGATGCAGAGATAAAGCAAGCCAAAACTGTCTGCCCACAGGAGGCAGAATAATAGACTAGAAAGAGCAATGGTTTTAGAGTCATGATAGACATTGTTCTGAAGGCCAGCTCTGCTACTCTGCCCCCTACCAGCTATGTAACACGCGGCAATCTCTCTAAGCCTCAGTTTCCTTATGTGGAAAATGAGGATGTTAGTACTGATTTCATAAGACTGCTGTAGGAGTCAATGAAATGAAATATATCAAATGCTTGGCACAAACCCCAGCACATGTTCAGTGCCGAGCAAAGGATAACTTTACCATTTACACACTGATCCCGAGTAAGCTATTTAACCCGTTGGCCTCTTCTCTTTTACATCCATAAAATGATAATAATGATATCTACTTTACAGAGTCATTATGATGATGACATGAATGCAATTTTTTGTACAGTGCATAATACGGAATGATATGTCTACATATGCATAAACTTAAATTAAAAACACACACACGTCTAATAAATGGAAGAAATGGAAACAGAACCTAGATCTTCCATGTTAAGTCCTCTGACTATCAACACAGCTAGATACTCCTGATTATATAATCCAAATATAGAAGAATATTTCCTTACAACTCCATTATAGAAGACAGCAACGTAGAAATACCTGTGAAATGAATTTTAAAAGGAAAATATGCAAGTTACCTGAATTAAGGCTTCAGTCAACAAGTCTTCATTGACCTCCAAAATAATGTTTTTTATATCTTCATATGGCATACGATATGATCCTAGGAAGATAGCTAAAATAAAAATTGAGTTTATTAAAAACAGAATAGCATAGAAATTTTAACATCCTAATAAATACCTGATTCCCATTTAATAGACTTGAAACATGAAAATTCTGTCACTAATAATAATTTACAGAGTTATGAACAAACAGAAGTACCTCCCATTTGAAGTACTACACTACTCATCTAGGTAAAATGGCCTATTATCACAGGCTCTAATGTTTACAGCTAACATATTTATATACAAAATAAAATTCATATTAATAGTAGTGACAACTACATGTTTATGCATTTTAGATTGAGCTGATACAAAATGACCCATGAAAAGTTAGAGATTTGATTTCAAGTGGGTAGAATTCAGTGTGGAGATTGTCAGATGCATCCAACACAGTATTTCTCAAGAATGACAATAAAGTAACCAATTTCTCCCATATAGGAAAAAATTAAAGTGTCTGAACATCACTGCTCTCTGCATTCCTGCTGACATTCACGTGCTATACTATTAGTTGCTTTATATGCTGAATCATGATTTCCCTTGTCAACATCTTCTTAAATACATATTTTGTCACATTGAAAAAATTCAATAAATTATACCTAGAAAAGCTTATGCTTACTCAGAAAGTATTTTTCAATAATACATTATACTTCAGCCTCCACTACACATACCTTTGAAAGAACATTTGTTTGTTCTTAGCACCAGAACAAGAATATATTCCTAAGAATTTTTTTTCATGTAAAGGTCCCTATGACTTCTCTGGCACTTAAAAAAAATCCTTACTGTCTAGGTAATTACCTAGATGTAAACACCAAATGGGATCTCCATAATCAAAATTAATAATGTTGACAGATATCAACTAGCAATTAAGATAATACTGTGTTTAAAAAAAAACACACAACACTAAACATCCACTTTATAAAGAAAATGTACTACTGGCAGGTGTGGCTCAATTGGGTAAGCGCCGATCTGTGCACCAAGAGGTTGCTGGTTCAATTCCTGGTCAGGACACATGCTCGGGTTATGGGTTGGATCTCCAGTAGGGTGTGTGCAGGAGGCAGCTGACTGATGTATCTTTCTTTCCTTCCTTCCTTTCTTTCCTTCCTTCCTTCCTTCCTTCCTTCCTTCCTTCCTTCCTTCCTTCCTTCCTTCCTTCCTTCCTTTCTCTCTGTCTCTCTGTCTCTCTCTCTCTGTCTCTCTCTCTCTGTCTCTCTCTCTCTCTCTGTCTCTCTCTCTCTCTCTCTCTGTCTCTCTCTCTCTCTCTCTTTCTCTCACTCACTCTCTCTCTCCCCTCCTCCCCACCGCCTCTCTCCCTTCCTCTCTCTCTTAAAAAAAAAATCAATGAAAACACATTTAGGAAAAAAATGTACCATCAGATAAGCAACATACACATTCACAACAGCTATTAGGAGACTGCTTTTCTGACAGCAACATTCCGGCTGACAGGAGAATGATGAGCTGTTTATTTCAATCGGATTCCCTATAGCACATTCTTTAACAAAAGAAACTCCTATGGCATCTCTATGGTAATTAGAAATGCTTGATGTGTTGAAATTTCTCATGCAGAGTGTTTTAGTATCCTCAGAATATAAACACAGTCTACTGTGGTGACAAAGAATGCTAAATTCAATACAGAGGGGGGAATTTGTCAAAGTAAAACATAAGGCCTACTTAAATGAAGACGGCTTTAACTGTCCGGCTGCTTTAATGAAAGTATACTTAAGGACTGACTGGTTTGTTAAAGGCTTTTTGGTTTGGTACCCAGTTTTAAAGTGCAGTGGTTAACAATTTATCTAGCTCCCAACACAATTACTTCAAACGTAAAGGAGGAGCAGAAAAGGATTTGCCCAATGGGACTAGTGAATACTCTGAAACTGTCACTGCCAAGCTGAGGCAGAAGGAAAACAAAACTCTTTTCAACTCTGCCATAGGTCTCACTGGTCCTCTGACAATGCCGAATTATCAGCACTTTCCAACACTTTATTATTCATGCATTTCGTCAAGCCTGAGGAAGGCTAAATTATGATGGCCTCTTATCCTGGCTGAACCACAAAAAGGCAAATCAAATCATGTTTACACAGAATTGTGTTTCTGGTAGATGCTAAATTTGCCTGTTTGAAGAAGTTACAACTTTGTTTAAGTCCATTCAATAACCACCCTCTCATCACCATCCCTATACACGAAACATCACGTACACAGATTCTGGGCCGTTTTGGGATCCAAAACTCTCAGCTCTTTCACTCTCTTCTTGGTAGGTTGGGGCTTCTCCTCCAAAGCTTCTGCATTCTTTTGAACTGAAAGAAAAATGTTGATTCATAAACAATAATGGTGCTAATCCAAATGCACGGGATAACATTAGTAAGGCATATTAACTACATTAATAAAGTGCATGCGAAAATCAATAAATGTGTTTATTTCATTAGTTCGAGGAAGAGGATAAACATAAAATATAGACTTGTTTAGAGGTTTCCCAACAAATTAAATATCAGCACTTAAGCAGAAAAGATAAGCCAAATAGAACCAAAAATCAATTGCTGCTTCTTAACTAATGTACATTAATTACTCCTTTACCAGGTACCTACAAGCAGCACTGGAATTAAATATATAGTAAAATCTCCCTAATTTGGACTAATTGAGGAAAAAGACATGCATTTATCCTAACATGTTAAAATTTAGGCATGCCTTTAATTCAGTGAAATTGTTTTAAAGTACCTAAGGTAACTTTAACTGCTAAACAGGTTTCCATATAAAATTCCTGCTGAGACTGCTCTGAAGAATAGATATGAACCATTTGCAAGTTGCACAACAGTAGCACCCATTTGCTTAAACATAATTAACAAATCTCAGAGACAGGTCTTTTGAGTAAGTTAGCTCTGTCTCCCCCTCACCATTTTTTTTTAGTACTGTTTGCTTTCTTAGAACAGAAGATATATTTATGCAGTATTCAAAAGGTAATCCTGTAGTTCAGAAAGAATTTAAATGACCTGAAACTGTAGAGTGGCAGTTCCAAGGAATGGCTTTAGCTCCCTATTACATCCATCAGCTTTCCCCCAAATAAGCCATCCCAAAAACCAAAGTAAAAAACAACCTGGCTAGCTGGCTGTTATGAAAATGAAGCTTTATGGCAGGCAAATCCCTAAAGACCTCCAATACAGAAATTCAACAGCTACCATTGTATTCATTCATGTGTTACCAGTTTACTTCTAATCCTATATAATAAAGATGTAGTATGCAAATTGTCGTTATGCAGTGAAGCGTAATGACCGACCACATAATGAAGGAATCATTGATCAGTAGAAGGGTGGGGCAGTGAGCTACAAGTGGACGGAGAGTTACAGGAGGGGGCAGGGCAGCAAGCTATGGGGGGGTGGGAGGAGGGGGACAGGGGGAGCTACAGGAGGGCGGGGTAGCAGGCAGCGAGCTACTGGTGGGCCGCAGCGAGCTACTGGCGAGCAACTGGCACATGGATTCATGCACAGGGCTACTAGTATAAAAATAAGTTTGTAGGTAATGGGACCATAAGAAAATATGAGTAAAGTAAAGCCAACATATTTGTTCGATCAAGTGGAGTGATATATTCTTGCCCCCAAACTCATATTCCTAAACTTCATCACTGAATTATATAGTCATAATCCTGCTCTTTGTTTATTACTTTAAATTTTGAGGCAATAATTATCTTTAGTATTTTAAGCTATCTGACTTTAGTATGGAGATCACAAAGGAGTTACTGATTTTCATTAGGGAAAAATCAATACAACCACAATACATTTTGTTTAGCTATGTGTTCAAAGATGGTAGCATCTGGAAAACTTTCTAGACATATTACAGAAGGTATCAAAATACTACAGGTCCATTAAGAACAACTTTGTGCCCTAACCGGTTTGGCTCAGTGGATAGAGCGTCGGCCTGCGGACTGAAGGGTCCCAGGTTCGATTCCAGTCAAGGGCATGTACCTTGGTTGCAGGCACATCCCCAGTGGCGGGTGTGCAGGAGGCAGCTGATCGATGTTACTCTCTCATCGATGTTTCTAACTCTCTATCCCTCTCCCTTCCTCTCTGTAAAAAATCAATAAAATATATTTTTAAAAAAAGAACAACTTTGTTTTCATGGTACAAAATATATGAAAATTAAATAACTTACTATAAAATAAATTATCTGAATAACTATAGTCCTAACAGTTCTAAACTTTACCAGTATCACCAACCTAAAATGACTCAGAGTCTAAGCAGTGGTTCTCAACCTTTTTAATGCCACAACCCTTTAATACAGTTCCTCACGTTGTAGTGACCCCCATCCATTTAATTATTTTCGTTGCTACTTCATAACTGTAATTTTGCTACTGTTAATGAATCGTAATGTAAATATCTGTGTTTTCCGATCGTCTTAGGCTCTACAGCAGCGGTTCTCAACCTGTGGTTCTCAACCTTTCAGTGTATTTCTTTTAAAATCATCACATATGTTCCTCAAATGATCTTTCTAAGAGCACAGTGTCTTTCCTATGCAATAATCAGCCTTTAATTGATTCCATTTTCAAGCCACGCCCAGATTAAGACAACTATATAAAGAAATGACAGTCCAAGAGTCATTCCCTTTGTCAATAAAAAATATTATCTGAATCATATTGAAATTACTTCTAAAATCATTCATTAATTTTAACTCAGAGTAATAGCCAAGAAAACTGTCCTAATTTCTCGATATGTTTTAAACCACATTACTGGAGACTGGTTACGCAAGTATATATAGGATAAAAATACTGTAGCATGAAGGATACATTAAGATTATTCTGCAAACTAACAGCCTCCTGATTCCCTAGACATACATAATGCTCATTTTGTATGCCTCGTTTTTGCATTTTTCATTAAAATAGAGTTCAACCTCTCTCCTCTTTAAATGAACAAGTTATGTAAAATTAAGATTAGATGTCTCAAATATCTAGAGTTCACAGTTTTGTTTTTTGAATCCTACTCTATTTCTCTTGTTTTATGTATGCAATTTGGCTTTATCCTGGGTTCAAGAAATGGTAAGAATTCCATGAGTGGGCACTACTAATCTGAGAATTACTAGAGAAAAGCTAGTTTAAAATAGTCTCTTAATTAGACAGACTTTCATAAACAATAATGGTTCGTGATCAGTAGATATTGTCTAGTGGCTGTTATTGCCCTTTGCTTTCTTGTCTCTAAAAGCATCCTTAGTAATCACAACCATAGGCTTGGTAGAGAATTTGAAAAGAGACAATGATACATAAAATTTACCTAACTAGTATTAAAGGCTTCATATATTAAAATTTTCCTGCTTTCACAATGACTATAAAATGCCATTTGTTCTAATAGGCTTTTATTCCATATATGTTTCTAATGCTTACAAAACTTTAATATCCCATAACTTGGTTAAAAAATGAACAATTACGTAACTTGATTAAAACTTGAATGGATATTTCTCCAAAGAAGACATACAAATGGCCATCAGATATAGAAAAATATGTTCAACATCGCTAATCATGAGGAAAATGCAAATCAAAATTACAATATCACCTCACATCTGTTAGGATGGCTATTATTTAAAAAAAAGATGTGTTAGTGAGGATGCGGAGAAATTGAAACCTGTGTACATTGTTGGTAGGAATATAAAATGGTGCAGTCTCTCTAGAAAAAAAAAGTATGACGATTCCTCAAATAATGAAAGATAGCAGTACCATATGACCCAGAAATCAGTTCTGGGTACATATCCAAAAGAACTGCAATCAGGATCTCAAAGAAATATCTGCATTCCCATGTTTACTGCAGCATTATTCACAATAGCCAAGATATGGAAACAAACTATATGTCCATTAAGGAATGAATGAATAAAGAAAATGAGACACACACGCACACACAATGGAATATTATTTGGCCTTTATGAATAAGGAAATCCCACCCTATGAACCTAGAAGACATTATGTTAACTAATAAGCAAATCACAGAAGGCTAAATGCTTATATAAGTGCTTATATAAGTAATCTAAATGCTTTACTAGTATGTAAATGCTTTAAATTACTTATATATGCAATCTAAAATGTAAAACTCATGGAAATAAAGAGTAGAATGGTGGTTGCCAGGAGTTGGAGGGTGGGGGAAATAGAGAGCTGCTGTTCAAATGGAATAAAGTTTTAGTTATATAAGATGAGTAAGTTCTAGAGATCTGCAGTACAATATTGTGTCTACAATTTACTAGTACAATACTATACTGTGCACTTAAAAATTTGTTAAGAAGGTATACCTCTTGTTAAATGTGCATATAACAATAAAATATACATTATTTTTAAAATTTAAAATAAATTATAGCGATTCTTTAATTATTTGAAATTACTTTGATGGGAATGAAGAGATTTTAAGTTTCAACACAAAAACTCAAGAACTGATTTTGTCATCAATGGCTCTATGGTCTGCAGGCCCAAAATGAGGCCTCCAGTCAAATGCAATCTCTCACTGAGCATATAAAAAACCATATAGGCACTATGTTTGAATCTGATGGGTTGAATTAATTTGGGTGCAAAAATTGGCACTGCTAACTGACCAACAATACTGAAACATTATAAAATACTGTCTGTAGGAAGATAATGATGTAATAATAAAGACATTTGTATTATTATTAAAAAGACATGCTAACATCAAGATACTCATTATCTAAGATAAAATGCCCACTGAGCATTTTATATTTCCTTTAATTCATAGATTTTTACATGCAACTGTAGTATAAATTTATTCCTTTACAACTGAGGGATGTTCATCAGTGTAAACAAAGTAAACATGGTTATATTCTTTCCCCAATCAAGTTTAGGCAATGTTAAGAAATTTCCTATTATTTTCCACTATCCCAGTGGATACATAGAACATGTGAAAAAATGTGTAATTTGTAGCAAATATTAGAAAGATATTAGAAATGGGCAACACTGAATGATTTGCACAGTGATAACTAACCATAAATCATGATACAAATTTTATAACTATTTTAATTTATTTCAAAATTCCAGTGAGAAAGATTGATTGCTAAAGTCAGCATACTAGTCATTCATTCATTTATTCATTCCTTCACCAGCAAATACTTGTCACCTTCACAATGTGTTAGCCTAGCATGAGTGTACAATGGTACATAAGAGTGAAATATCTACTCATACTCTTAAATACATGGTAATATGTAAACTACTAATTATGGCATTATCTCCAAAAAATATTTAGCATTCATAATTTTCTTATCAATAACAATATAGCTTAAATAATTCATATATATCACTAAGAAAATTTGTTCTTGCTGTTGATAGCCACAGTTCCACATTAAAGAATATTGCATCTCTTAATCAGCATCATCTGATGTGTCAAATCATATTATAAGGATTATGTGGAGAAGTGATACTTTCTATGAAGTGTACTATCCTAATATATAAAAAGCCAGGGGCCGTCACAACCGAAACAACCGGACAGACAACCGAACAGCAGGCTGTGTGGGGCAACCAGGCTGGCAGGGGGTTTAGTGAGGGATGACCAAATGACTGAATAGCAGGCTGCGTGGGGTAACCAGGCCAGCAGGAGGGGCAGTAAGGGGCAACCAGGCCAGTGTGGGGGGCATTTGGGGGTGACCAGGCTGGTGGGGGGGCAGTTGGGGCAACCAGGCCAGCAGGGGGGGCAGTAAGAGGTGACCAGGCCAGCGGGGGGGGGGGCAGTTGGGGCAACCAGGCCAGCAGGGGGGGCAGTAAGAGGTGACCAGGCCAGCGGGGGGGGGGGGGGCAATTAGGGGCAACCAGGCCAGTGAGGTGGGCAGTTGGGGGCGACCAGGCCGGGATCGGGCCTAAACCAGCAGTCAGACATCCCCCGAGGGGGTCCTGGATTGGAGAAGGTGCAGGCTGGGCTGAGGGGAACCCCCTCCCATGCACAAATTTTGTGCACCGGGCCTCTAGTATATATATATATACATACATACATACACACACAGGGTAAATATTGCTAACGGTAGTGTCAAAACCACACTAAAAATATATGTAACTTCATGTACACATGTATGTATCAATAGGTAAATGCTCAACTGTTGTTTTACATATAGCACATAAATATAGGAATTATGATCTGCCTTCATAAATACACATTTTATCCATATGTATACAATTCCAGAAGTGATTCTAACTATATTCTATACTCTAATATTGTTTTCCTGTACTAGTTGAAATAGGTGTAATTTTAACTCAATAAGTCAATGTTAAAATGATTGCAAATATGACAACACATTTCAGGGCAAATTTATAATTTCTCTGTGCAATAGCTACAATGATTTTTTAAATTTAATTGTTATTTTCCACTCTTTTGTAAAAATGATCTTTACCCTTGCATTTCTGAAAATATCATACAAACCACTGAAAATGAGCAAATGTTATATATACATATCTATACACATACATACATATTATAGATATATGTATAATACACATATATGCAACACATAAAAGAAGGAAGTGTAATATTAATGACAATAACTATAGCAATAATAATAGTGGCAGTAGTACTAGTAGTAGTGGTAACCACAACCAGAATCATCACAACCACCACCAAAATCAACTTTTATTAAATACTTGAGGCTCGGTGCACAAAATTCATGCACTCAGCAGGGGTCCCTCAGCCCAGATTGCGAGAGGGCACAGGCCAGGCCGAGGGACCCCACCAGTGCACAATCGGGGCTGGGGAGGGATATTGGAGGTTGGCCAGTCAGGGAGGGACCGCAGGAGGGCTCCAGGGCATGTCCGGCCCATCTTGCTCAGTCCTGATGGGCCAGAACCCAGCAGCAAGCTAAACAAACAGTTGGAGCATCTGCCCCCTGGTGGTCAGTGCACATCATAACGACTGGTCGAGAGGTCGGCTGTCTGCCCCCCTGGTGGTCAGTGCATGCCATAGCAAGCGGTTGAGCGGCCTTAGTATATCATTAGCATATTACGCTTTGATTGGTTGAATGGCTGACCAGACACTTAGCATATTTGGCTTTTACTATATAGGATATGGTCTGTAGAGCAGCGCAGCAGAAGTGTGTTGGGACCAGAAATATCTGCTCTGTGCCTGGCACTAATTTAATTTTATATCACCTTATACAATTGGTATTAGCATTGTCATTTCACAAAGGAGAAAACTAAAAAACAGGAAAATTAACTCATTTGCACAAGATGATATAGCAAGTAACAGAAAGATGCTCAATTTTACCAGTAATCAGGGAAATGCAAATGTAAACAACCAATGAAATACTATTTCACAGACATCAAATCGCAAATAACAAAAACATCTCATTAAAGCATGTGTGGATGAGGAGACAGAATATTGATTGTGCCAACAGTAGCAGTAAAAATTAGATTAAGAACCTTAAAATACACATTTATTAACATCTAATATATTTAAGGTGTGCCATTCATAATTATAACCCAATCCTTCCACTTGTATGCCAAAAGGTCAAGGAGATAAGATGTTCATTGTCGCAATGCTTACAACAGTACAAAACTGAAAACAACCCACATGTCAGAGGTTATGAAATGAATAAATAAATTGTGGAATTTTCAATAAAACAGACTAACTCAGGTGAGGGGTTGTCCATTAATGCTGAAAGTCCATTATATAATAAAGCAGATTTTCCAAATGCATATGTTAAAATATTGACAAATTAGTTTACCTGTTTTTATTTATGTAGACATGTTTGTGTAATTAAAATTAAGTATGTATGAAAAGTTAATTTCACCAAAAAGTTTTTCATTTGAATTACTGCAACTTTAAATTTACAATGAATAGGTCTAGTAAATGTGTGCCTTCACCAGTCACCGCAAGTAAACAAATGCATGCAGCTGGGGCATGGATTAGCACACATGGGAACATCAGCCAGCACCTATTAAAACTGCTGTAGAAATTCACTCCACTCAACAGAATCAATTACCGTGAGCAATGTAGTGTGATCATGTGCTGACCATTCCCGAACATTGTTTATGAGAAGTGACTCTTGGATTTAAATATGTATACTATAGATGTAGATATGTAATATTTACTTATGTTGGTGAAATTACTATAGTTTTTTCCAACATCTGGCCCATTCACTAAAATTTGTTTAAAATTACAGTGAATTAATAACAAAAAACAACCTGTTAATTTAATTATAAGCAAATCTTGATTAAAAGCATTTTTACATGAACAGGGTGCTAATTTTCACATATGACATATGGACTGGAAATTGTGTCTGTTAAATCCAAAGTCTGTTAAATAGAGGTCCACAAAATGGAGGTATTACTATATAATGAAATACAAATCTGCATTTACAGTGACTGTACTACAGCTAAATATTTCAGCATAGATCCCAAATATGATGTTGAATGGAAAAATAAAAGTGGTAGAAAATGATGCATGCTGTACAATTGCACTCATCTAAATAAAAAATAAAATGCAGACTAAACTTATGTACTATATTGCTTATAGATGAGTATGTAAGCGTATTGTCCTATATATAATAAAGAGCTAATATGCTAATTAGACTGAGCAGCAGAACGACCTTCCGGATGACCAGGAAGACTTTCCAGACGAAGCCGGGGCTGTGAGGGCTGGCTGAGCCTGCGAGGGTTGGCTGGGACTACAAGGGCCAGTGGGACTGCGAGGGCCAACAGGGCTGTGAGGGCTGAGGCCCTTACATGAATTAAGTGCATCGGGCTTCTAGTAAAGTTATAAAAACATGGAACAGATACTCAGCAGATTATTAACAGTGCTTATCTTGGGGGAGCAAGGTGATACTGGAATAAGTAGCACCCTAGAAATATCTACTTTATCTCTAATGTTTTATTTCTTTAAAACCAAAGACCTATAGCACATATGAAAAAATGTTAATATTTGCTCACCCTGGGAGGCTAATACATGGGTGTTTGCTATATTAGCTTGCAAATGTCAATTTTTGCAACATAAAAATGAAAAGGATATGACTAAATTACATAAATATACCCATCCCTTTTTATAGTGTATAAACTGTTAGCTTTGGCAATCCCAAAGACCAAGTGTAGCTAGCAATCAGAAACAATAGGGGAGAGAATAATAAAAAAATACAGGTAAAGATTAGTCAGTGTGGTAAGCAAGCACAATTTTCTTTTAAACTGTTTTTGAATCCATTTTGTGAGGAATAACACATTTGTTTACCAAACACTGGGAGGAAAAGCTGATGCAGTATGGAGTAGGAGACTGCATTTCCGATTCCCTTTACATGCCACATAGCACAGCTATGAAGCGTCCCCTCTCTGTTGCCTACAGCTGTGCACTAACTCAGGCGTCCCACAGAAAGGGATTTCATTCTGACACCTGCATAGTACCTGAAGCCATAGGAATGGTATTGCCAGGGGTGTTCCGGAAGTTTAGAGCACATTAAACAAGAATAATGGTTCTAACGGTGGGAATCACACACACATACTTTATAATGATTTCTTAATTAAGGAACAAATCTTACTGGTTGTAGTTTAGACAAGAACCCCCCAAATCAGGCAGCACATGTAACTGCAAATTAACATCTGCATAACTAATATACTTGCACACCTGTTCATTAAGCCTATTACTGAACATCGCTAAATGTCACCAGAACACGATGTTTAACAACGTGTAATAGCTAATGTATATTTTCAATTGGGCCTCAATAGCTCAGCAGGTAATACATATCTTAGGAAGGACAAATAAAGTTAGCTTTCAGGTTTTAGGGAGAATTTCCCTTGTTTGAAGAGATGATTTAAATACCAAAACTGAAGTATAGTTTTAACCTCAACCTGGTATTTGACAAATGAGGTTGTGAAAATTCCTGTTAATCTTGAACCTATGTGAAGTACCTTACTCAGGCTATACATAATACATTTACTGGCAGATTGGCTCTGGCTTTATAAGTATGGATTGATGTTTTTCTGGCCATCTCATGCACTCAGAGAACCTCTCATTATGCTAAATGTCCAAACTGATGTAAAAAACCAGTAAGTCCAGCAATAAACCCTAAGTCTATGTATGTCAAAGAGGAGTACTAAGAAAAACATACCAGTAGAAATCAGTATGATAATACCTAGTACCACCAGGCTGATGGGGAATTTCTCGCTGAGAATACAGTTTAGATATTCATCATATCTAGGCTTTTCTATTCAATGTGGTCCACCTCAGACTGATACAATTCTGCACACAATTTAGTCTAACCTTGCTTAACAAGACTGAACAAAATAACACCCCAAAATATTTGTAGCCAGGGTCTTGACATTGTAGGACTGTTCAATCCTGGGCATGTCTGGAATAAAGTCAGTGTTGTCAATCCCACCAAATATTCTTTTCAAATGAAAGGCCACTGGGAACCCGTGTCTCCTAAAAACAACTTCTCAACTTCTGGATATTTCCACATGAATATCTAATAAGTGTCTCAGATTTAGCACATCCCAATCCAAATTCCTTACTCCCAAATCTGCTTTTTAGTTTTCTCCTTCCCAACAAATGGCAACTCAATCCTAACTGTTCAAGAAAAAAAAGATGAGTCAACATTCACTCTTCTCTCTCACAGGCCACATCCCACTCTTGGGCAAATCCAGTATTTTATCACCTCCACTTCTACCTAAGGATTTCAAACCACCATGACTTCTAGCCTTTGCTATTCTTCCATCCATCCTGTCAAAACCCTCCAATGGCTGTCTTATTCAGGGTAAAAACCAAAGTATTTACAATAACCTGGAATATCCTGCTTTATATTTAATGTAGTCTCCTTAGCTCCTCTGACTTCACAACTTACATCTTACCTCTCATTTACTCTATTCCAGCCACACTAACTGCCTTGCTGTTTTCAAATATACCAGAACAACTCACACAGCAGGGCCTCTTCACTTGATGTTATATCATCCCCTGATCTTCCCTCACTTCTTTCAGGTCTTGTTTTAATTTTCCCTTTTCACAGAGACTTTCCTGATGATGTTGGTTCAAAATCACAACTCCTCCCTTTTGGCACTCCTTTTTCCTTTTGCTTCATTTTTCTCCATAGCAATTATCACCTGACAAAATACCCATCTTATTTATTTCCTGTCTATGCCTTCCACTTTAATGTAAGCTCTGTTAAAAGTAAGGATTTGTGAGTGTTTTGTTCACTGTTATGTGCTAGTATCTAGAATTGCACCTGGAAAAGAACAGGCACTCCAATTATTTTGGCATTTATCCTACATATATATTCTCATTTGTGCACAATGATTGATGTATAAGATTATGTATTGCAGTATTATTAATAGTAAAAATTGTTAGAAATGTTCATTAACCAGAAGTAAATTGAATAAATTACAGTATGTTGTGCATTATTTATAAGAGCAAAAGATTTAAAATTACCTGAAAGCTAATCATTAGAAAACTGCTTGATTAAACTACAGTATGGCCACTCAATGGAATATTCAGTTGTTATATCCATGACCAAGGAAGCTCTTTAGAGAATCATATGGAATGATCTTTAGTAAATATTGTTAAATGAAGCAAATAAGGTATTCAAGACTATACAGTACATTTATGGGAAAAGGGGAAGAATATTTATATATATTTGCCGATACATGCAGAAAACGTTTCTGGGAACATTTATAGGAAATGTATTACATTAGTTCATTCTAGGGAGGAAACTAACTGACAGACGGAAGTGCGAGGAAGAAATTTCACGAGGCTGTCTTTGTGTCTCTTGAATTTTAAACCATGTAAATATATTATCAATTCAAAAATGAATAGGAAAACAAAACAAGAAAGAAACAAAAGGATGCCACTGCTAAAAGTTTCTGATACATGAATGCAAAGGAATGCTCTATGGCACAAGTTACTAGAAAAGTAATGTGTGCAATTCGGATTGTGGTATGAGCATGTAGCCTAGGCTCCACATAGCATGATCAACAGTCAGAGCAGAGGAGGAACCAAGTGACACACACCAAATGGTGGCCTAGCCATAGAGGCACACTGTAATGTAGAAGTGAAATTCAAATAAAATAATTTTAACAGCACACCTATATGTTATGTGTGGTGTGGTGGAGGTGGGCGCTTAAAGAGCCACTGTTTTCAACATGCCTAATGAATCCATCTTCTTCACAATTGTATTATGTCTGATACCCATATTTCTTATCACTAATATCAATGCATTCATTTTTTTGTTCACCACTTATTATTTATCAAAGGAAGTCAAATTGCAATAAAATATTGAAGTACCTGCACAAATGTTTCCTCTATAGACAAAAACAGCAATACTAGAAACACGGAATTATTGGTTGGTATGCAGCACTATCATATCTGTGAAAATACCTGAATGCATTGTATAAAAGGCAATTTAAGAGTTTCAATGAATTATAATACCTGAAAGGATATTCTGAAGGTTAAACATATAAAAGTCAAGGGCAACCTAGACATTATAGAAACAAGTAGGCCTCTCCTGGAGAATTCCTAAACCAGTTGGGAAGAACTAGAGAAGACTAGTTCCTGGAAGACAAATTCAGGTACGTTATTCACATACTTTCTGTCATTTTATTTTTATACCCAGACTATTATGACCTAGAAAAATACGAGATGCACATAATGATTAAGAATCTACTACATACAACTGCCCTGGCTGATGTGGCCAGTAGTTACAGTAGTTAGAGCATCAGTCCGTGCACCAAAGGATTGCAGGTTTGAGTCCCAGTCAAGGGCACGTACCTGGGTTGCATTTTCTATCCCCAGCCCTAGTTGGGGTGCATGCAGGAGGCAAACAATCAATGTGTCCAATGTGTCTCTCTCACCTCTCACCTCTCTCTCTCTCTCCCTCCCTCCCTCCCTCCCTCTCTTTCTCCCTCCCTTCCTTCCACACTCTACAAAAATCAATGAAAAAGATATCCTCAGGTGAGGATTACAAAAAAAAGAATCCTATATAATAAAAACTTAATATGCTAAGTGTCCAGTCGTCCAGTTGGCCGTTCAACCAATCAAAACGTAATATGCTAATGATATGCTAAGGCCGCTCAACTGCTCGCTATGATGAGCACTGACCACCAGGAGGCAGACAGTCAACCCGGTCGAGCAGTCACTATGATGTGCACTGACAAGCAGGGGGAAGATGCTCCGACCAGTAGGTTAGCTTGCTGCTGGGGTCCAGCCGATCAGGACTTAGCGAGACGGGCTGGACACACCCTGGAGCCCTCCCACAGTCCCTCCCCAGCTGGCCAACCTCCTGCATTCCTCCCCAGCCCTGATCGTGCACCAGTGGAGTCCCTTGGCCTGGCCTGTGCCCTCTCGCAATCCAGGACACCTTGGGGGATGTCGGAGAGCCAGTTTCGGCCCGACAGCAGAACGACTGGTTGTTATGATGTACACTGACCACCAGGGGGCAGATGCTCAATGCAGGAGCTGCCCCTGGTGGTCAGTGTGCTCCCACAGGGGGAGCACCACTGAGCCAAAAGCCAGGTTCATGGCTGGCGAGCACAGTGATGGTGGCGGGAGCCTCTCCCACCTCTGCGGCAGTGCTAAGGATGTCCAACTGCTGAGAGTGGGCCTAAGCCATCAGTTGGATATCCCACGAGGGCTCCTGGACTGTGAGAGGGCACAGGCCAGGCTGAAGGACGCCCCCCCTCCCCGAGTGCACAAATTTCATGCACCAGGCCTCTCGTCTACATATAACCATCACCAGGCACTGCACTAGATGGATTTTCCCAGTAACTGTGCAAGGTAGATGCTTGAATTAGTCTGCTCAGGAATATCATAACAAAATACCACAGATTGGGTGACGTAAACAAACAACAGAAATTTTTCACCCATCTGAAGCCTGGAAAGTTCAAAATCAAAGTGCTGGCAAGGTAGGTTTCATTTACAGACCTACTCTCTTGGCTTATAGGTGGCTATGATCTCGCTTTGTGTTCACATGGCCTTTCCTTCATGTGTGTGTAGGGAAAGGGCAAGAGCCATCTCTCTGGTGTCTCTTCTTATAAGGACACTGATTCTATTGGATCAGGGCCCATGTTTTTTCCCCCTCAATTAACCTTAATTATATCCTTAGAGGCCCAATCTCCAAATGTAACCATAATGTGGTTTAGGGCTTCAACATACACATTTTGGGAAGATACAAACATTCATTCAGTCCATAAGGAAACTAAGGTCCCCAGAAATTTGTGAAAGATCTGAGAGAAAAGTTAAATGGTAGAGCTGGGATTCAATCCCAGGCTGTCTAACCCCAAAGTCCATGACGTTGCTACAAGGCTCCACCATTCTCCATGGATACAGAAGATTCACAGTTGCCTCCCATAACTTATTACTAAACTAGTGACCCAGTGCACGGATACGTGCACATTGAAAGGAAATTAATTAGAAGGTGGCCGGCAGGGTGGGACTGGGTGAGACGGGCTGGACACGCCCTGGAGCCAACCTCCCGCTGTCCCTCCCCAGCATCTGTGTCTGTGGAGTGAGTGGGGTCCCTCCAGAAGGTGGGGTCCCTCAGCCTGGTCTGCGGGGATCAGGCCAAAACTGGCTCTCCGACATCCTGTGAGGTGTCCCAGAGTGTGAAAGGGAATTCTGCAAAGTTGCTGTCATACAGGGTGTGGAACACAAACACAAGTGTGAGGTAAACCAGATTTAGGGCCGACAGTAACAACATAACCCATGGCTGATGGTGGAATCACGCAGCCCCACGAGGAACTGGGTTCCCTCCTCTCTGGTTTCGGGGTGTGTCACCCAAGAACTGCCGCCAAGTCACTGCAGCTCGGCAGCTCCTGCGTTGAGCGTCTGCCCCCTGGTGGTCAGTGCACATCATAGCAACCGGTCAGACACTAAGCATATTAGCCTTTTATATATATATATATATAGATAATTCAAGATAAGAGGGTTCAGTGGAAATGCTGTACATACTCGATGATTTAAAATCCCTCATAGAGTTCCTCCTTGTGGCCTAACCAAAATGTTTTGCCGTGCCTTCTAGAGTATTGAATCAAAGCTGTGGTTTCTTTTTCTAGCATGGCTTGGCATCCTCGCTTGCCCAAACTGGAATTCTGAGTTCAGTGGTCAGTGATCCCTATAAAACAGGTGTGGGGAACCTTTTTTTTTTTTCTGCCAAGGGCCATTTGGATATTTATAACATCATCTGTGGGCCACACAAAATTATCAACTTAAAAATTAGCCTGCTATATTTGGTCAAACATTTAATTAACTCACCCCCAATGCCTTGGCAGAGCCAGACCAAATGATGTCACAGGCCTTATATGGCCATGGGACAGGATGTTCCCCACCCCTGCTATAGGAGTTGCTGGGTGGTATTTATTTTTCACTGTTTGACAGGGGGAAGGGGAAGAAGAGGACTAAAAATGGAATACTGGCTTGGGATATGTGTTCCTACCTGGTCCAGCCTTGTAAACTGATTTTTGTGTAAATTATGGATGAAGAACTAAAGTGAGAGGCTTAGAGATTATGTCAGGGACATAAGGGCTCAGAGAAGTCACCAGATCTTTCAAAAAGTGGTTGTGCAGAGTGGATGACTATGCTTATAAAGGCGTAGGCTTGGTGAGGAAGCCCAGGCCAAAGAACATTAGCAGAAGAGTGGTGATCACCTCCACCCCAGAGCCCTCTAGAAGGAACCAGGAGACCCTTTGAAAAGGAGCTAAGGCAAATTCTAGGAATTGTGTAAGTGAGAGCTCTAGATTGGGCCAGATGGCCAATATTTTAGGTTTTGTAGGTCATATGTTGCAACTCTAACTCTGGTGTTGTCACATGAAGGCAGCCATTATCAATAAGTAACAAATGAGAGCATGGCAGCCGTCCAACAACAACTTATATTAAAAAATTGGTGGCAGGCTAGCCTTTGTAGTTTGCCAACCGCTGACATCACAGGTGCTCATTAAGTGTTTGGTCCCTTGTCTACTTCTTTTTAAAACTGAGGTCAGCTTGACCAGCATGGCTCAGTGGTTGAGCATTGACCTATGAACCAGGAGCACATAGTTCAATTCCCAGTCAGGGCACTTGCCAGGGTGGCAGGTTTGATCGCCAGTGTGAAGCATGCAGGAGGCAGCCGATCAATGATTCTCTCTCATCATTGATGTTTCTCTCTCTCTCTCTCTCTCTCTCTCTCTCTCTCTCTCTCTCTCTCTCCCCCTTCCTCTTTGAAGTCAATAAAATATATTTAAAAAAAATAAAACATTCAAACTTTTCCTTACAACACAGCATTTGGAAGTGCCTTACGATAACTGTTGATTGATAATTGTTTTCCAAATAGTGTTCACATAATCAAACACATTTATACTCCCATGTTTTTAAATGTGTCAATCCTACAGGGACCAATTATTTGATCCCAAACCATAACCATCTCCTACTTATCCTCCATATATTCTCATATGACTTTATCATATGTCTACATATAAAATGACTATAAAAACAAATCAGTCTTAATAAAATTATAAAATTAGGTCCTACCATCCCATCAATAAATATCTAGTTATAATGAGAGCTCATCAGGAGCTATAATGTTTGCTAATGCTGCTTTATGATAAGATGCAAATCTGAGTTCTATTAAAAAAAACACAAAAACACCTAAATCAGACCTTTGCATTTTATGGAATACAGTTCTCTTCCTTTATGTACATGAAAATATTACTGAGTATTTCTATTTGGTTTGTTGCTGGCTGAGCTCAATGGGAAACAACCATAGTTACATTGTCTCTGTTTTCTCTTTTGGAATCCAACTGGTTTCAATTTTATCTTTCAGCAGTAATTTTCTAGATCACAAAACTACATCAGTGTATTCTGTTGAAGGCAATCGAGACATTAGAAAAATTGAGAAGGGTAGGAGAGGATGTACCTGAAGTTTTCATTTCTTTCTTTTTTTTTAAGCCCAGCTTACTTTGTTGGGAATTTTCAATTTGAAAGCAGTAAGCAAGGTTTGACACTATTTTGTAAACATGAAAATACATAAGAACAGCATTTGAATAAGCTCCAAGTTATCCTGTTTTTTAGATAAACAGACTCATGACCCTCTTCTTTCCCAACCTATCACCCTCTCTATTATACTACCAAGAATGTAGAATGCCTGACATACATCCCTGTCCTTCCCTATCCTCTCATCCACTTGTAATTTGGATTTGAACACATCCATAACTATGGAATCAGAACGTCAGAATACCTGTAGTAGAGCCTCAGGACCAGTGTCTCTTAAAAACTCCCTCAGTAATCATGAATTTTAGGAAGGTTTGGAACAACTGCTCTAAGGCACATAACACAACATTCTAATCCTCCCCAAATTGAAAATGCAAATACCATTAACAATAAGCAATGGAAGTCCTGCTTGCAATTTCTGCTAAAGGTCAGAATCTATCACTGAAGGCAAATAATGGTCAACAACTGGGCTCATATTAGCGACGAGTAAAGTAATTTTAAGAGAAAGCACAGGAGTAAGCAACATTTGATACTATCTTGGAAATGTGAAAAAGATATTATAAAAACAACATTTGAATAAGCTTCAAGTTATCCTGCTTTAAGAGAAAGCAACTTGAGGGCAAAGATCTCACCATATATTTCTATGATCTGTCACTCTGCTAAGTATATAGAAGTTCTAGGAATACTAGTAAGTAAAAATGCATTTTATGCATTAATTAAAAATATATCTATATATATAAAAGGCTAATATGCAAAGTGTCTCTGTGGGAGTTTGGTCACTCGCTATGACATGCGCTGACCACCAGGGGGACAGCACAAAACAAAGGAAGGCCCCAGCCAGCAGCTGGAAGGCCCCAATCGGCCCTGATCGCCAGCCAGGCCTAGGGACCCTACCTGTGCATGAATTTCATGCACCGGGCCTCTAGTATGTATATAATAAATACTAAAATTAAGAACAGATACCATTGTCTTTCTCCTCTTTTATAAATGCAGTTAGCACAATGCTAGAAGAAAAGAGAAAGAAAGATACAAAGACTTATCATTGAAAAGGAAAGCCAAAGTTAGTTGAAGATGTATTGATCTTTGCTGGATGTAAACATGCTCCTATTTGACCAAGTCACTGAAAATACCCAAGCAGGTAAGGATGTGGAAGATGCAAAACAGGAAAAGACAAAATATTTTCCATAAAAACTGGAGTCTACAAAAAAAGGAAAAACTCAGTCTAACCAAAATCCATAGTTAAGCTAGACAAAATGCTAATAAGCAAGCACACCATAGTTTTGCTTCATTGCTTTTAGACACCATGTAACCATTTTAAAGCTGGTACGCCTTAGAACAATAGGTCTCAAGGACCGAATTCTAGTGAAAGTACATATGTCTAAATAGAATACTCTGTTTATGTCAAGGTCAATTTAAGTTATGTTCCCAACAATGAGAATAAGAATAATCTGAGTTCAGCATGTAAGCTATTGATCAAAGTAAATTAAGTCAACTTCCATGAAACCTATTCAATGGTTGCACTTAGTTTGATGTTGAATCATTGATAAGTAAAACTGGTGTGTGTGTGTGTGTGTGTGTGTGTGTGTGTGTGTGTGTGTGTGTGTGATTACATATATCATAGTTAGGTGGCTTCCATTTAACAATGAGCTTCCATGAGGTGCTTTATTCTACACATGCCAGAAACAATTTGGGTTGTAAGCTTTTAAGAACTTTTAAAAAATATTCTTGGATGAGGGCCTAGCTATGAGATACTCTGTCTCCTATGAGAACTATAATTTAATAATATTATCTTCAGTGGTGTAGAGCATTTTTAATATACTGCAAAAGATATACTATAAAACAGGAACATAAGCCATTTATTGCAGAATAATTGGTAATTACCTATTGTGCACCTTTTATTAATTTTTGAGCTCAAAAGGTACATAACAGAGCATCCTGTATTGTCTATAAAGGCATATATAAGCTAAAAAGCAATGTTTAAAATTAAACACTAAATCTCAGGGCAAAACAAAACTGAAATGTACATTGCAGCCTCAATGTACAGCTTTCTGATTCTCTGAAATCTGTAGAATGAGATAGAGCTATTACCATACAAAGTAAAACACATCTCAAAGATTATAATGAAACCTGCATTATATGAAAAAGAAATCAGAAATCCCTCAAACTAAATATTTTACTGGAAACTTAAAAGAGAAAGTAATAACCCAAGTAAGAAGCAGCTGCTAATAGTCTCAAACAGCAAATAAATTTTACTGGATCAGGACAACAACCTGCTGACTCCTTTTCCTAGCAAACTATTTCAGGTCTGCTGTGTGTGCCATTAGGCTGGCCTTTATTTCACCCCGGCCACTTCAATCCCATCTCTGTGGGGGCTCAGTTGCTTTCCTCATGGCTGCCACCGAAATGCACCTCTGCTTGCAGCCTAGCATGCTTTGACTCTGAACTTGAGCACTGGTTATAACTAGAGAGAGAGAGAGCAGGAAGTCAATACATAAAATTGGGAACAGAAGCGTCATAAAGAAATATAATCATATTAAAAGCTTCAAATTGGCTCATAAGAAAGGATAGATTCCTATTTCTTATGGGAAAATTGTACTAAAATATCAGGTACAAAACATGAACAGCAAAGTTGGGTGTGACAATCCGTGAAGCAGCTTTCCACTTAGATCTTATGGAAATAAATCTGATAAGACATTTAAAAGGGCAGAGATTAAATCTGATATCTGGTGCAGTATATTTTTTAAACTAGGCATATAAGATACAATAGGAATAAGTGAATACAGAAAAAAAATGGTTATACTTTTTTTAAAAGCACCCTTGAAGTTCTGCATCCAAAATATTTACATTTTAAAATATTATGGGAATGACATGAATTATTGTGCATACAGAGATTCTGTGTGCCTAATATAGATGAAAAGATTACAGGTTCTAATTTTAAGTGATTTTTGCCTATTGTCTACCTAGAATAAGTCTACCTAAAGATAGAAAAGGTATGACAGGACTACTAAGGAATTGCAGAATACTTGAAGCTCGCCTCCCTTCACATCTTTGCTGTCAACCCTGGATCTATCTATTAAGAATCAAATAAAGTACCACTTTCTCTATGAACCTTCTCCAATTACCGGTACATTCTTTGCTCAGTACATCACTAATAAGGTATTTTCCACATGCTCGACTTCATTAAGGTTTATGTATGCATCTTATTGCCTTCCCTAAGTTAACAAGTTCACAGGGAAAACAACAAAGTTTCTATTCAAGAAATACTGTGTGAATAAAATGTGAAATATTGGAATAGAAAAATGATGAGGGTGCAGAAAGAGAAAGGTGAATTGGATGATCTCCTGTCTTCAAGATGTAACTAAAGCTTAAGCAGTGACTGAATAGTCAGTGAAAAAGAATCCAACTGATAGAAGATTAGACCCTGGAGGATGCCCAAGTCATGGACACAGAGAAGAATGAACAGCCAATTAAGAGGACAAAAAGAACAATCAAAAAGGTGTGAGAAACAGGGGAGCACATTGTCCCCACAGTGAGACAGAAAAATATTTCAATAAGAGAAAGTCATTAACAGTGTCAAACATAGAAGGAAGGTCAAGCATAACCTATGCCCTGGGGGAAAAAAAAAGACCAGAAGAAAATAGGTCATTTCAGAATACAGAGCAATTTCAAGAGAGCAATGACAACAGAAGCCGTATTACAAGATGTGAGGAAGAAGTGAAAGGAAATAGTGAGTAAAGACCACTCACTGGAGAAGTTAAGTAGGAAAAATAACTTTATAGTATGAAGGAGACAGAAACAATGTGATTGAATCCCAGGTTTATATAAGTTTACCTATTACAAGAAAGCACCTGATTGTCAAATTCAACAACAGCTTTTATTCCCAAAATGATTCCAGAACAAACCCAGCATATAATGACTTACGGGACAAGATCAATAGAAACTGTGCAAAAGAGATTATACTGTTCAGTGATCCATGTTGCATCAATATCTATAATGGAATGAGACAAGGTGATACAATGGCCCAAAGCTTCCCGGAATTGCTCCTTAACATAATCAAGCAGGAAAACAAAGTCCACATAGTAAGTACCACACCCTCTTTTTACTCATTACAAAATAGCATTTTTCAGTGTTACAGGAATAGAAAAGTAGTATATAACAGTACTAATCAAACTAGGTTTGAAATTATTGTTTAGAGAACTAAATGTTTATAAAACAAGCATGGCCCATAAGGCCCTGATGATATTTATGGCAAAAACACACAACTCCATCTATGTGAGTCAACAAATAATAAAATTGGTATGTTCAACGGAAAATGCTCCACAAGTATCAGCCTTTGCCATTTCCATTGAATTACAAAAGTTACTGAATGAATATCAGAACCCTACTTAATTCTATCCTATCCGGGCTAAACAAAAATATGAAGTGTTTATCTACAACATTAGCTGAAGGAAATAAACTCGCTGTCACCCATTTACCCATGGTGTCCTGAAGGTGTGAAATCTGACCATATGCACACCTAATGGTTGTTATTAAAGCTTCCCTCTATACCAATTACAGATGGAACAGCTAGGTGGCCTACCAACAAGACAACAGGTGGCTTTCTCAATTTACTGACTGCATTTGTAGTCTTCTTAAGAGAAAATATTCAAGGAAAGAATAAAATTTGCTAGGTCAATTTAGTAACAAATGCATGCTAGTTTAAACAATGTTAATGAAACATAATTAAAGAAATACTTAAGTTCTTAGTAGGGGGAAAGGTGTTACCCTAGGAAGTGAACAAGACCTAAGAAATACTTGCTGCCTTAAGAAACTGATGGTATCCAACATTACTGTCAAATTAACATTTCAATTACTTTTTTAAGTTGCCTTTAAAAGGTGATTGCTTATATCATCCTATGTCTCTGCATGCCATGCATGAATTATCATCCTATCTAATAAAGAGGGAATATGCTAATTACACTCATGCAGTTGCAAAGATGGCAGCGCCCACAGCCAATAAGGAGGGAATATGCTAATTGACTTCCCTGCCCTCAAAGATGGTGGCGCCCAATCCCCTCAGCCTCGCCAAGGCGCCGGCCTCCGGAGTCCCCCAGGCTCCTCAGCCCCCCAGCCACCCAGGGCTGCCCGAGGCTCAGGTAACCAGGGCCAGCCAAGGCTTGCGCTGCCGGCAGTGGCAGCAGCAGAGGTGTGATGGGGCGTCACCTTCCCCTGATTGCCGGATTGCCTCCTGCCCTGAGGGTTTCCAGACTGTGAGAGGGGGCAGGCTGGGCTGACAGACCCCCCCCCCCCCACTCCAGTGGATGAATTTTCATGCACTGGGCTTCTAGTTTAATAATAACATCCAAAGAAAATCAAACATTTAATTTCCTAATATCAGTTATTATTAATGATGTTGATTATCCTATTATCTATTTATTGAGATAGAGTTATTACATAATAACTCTTCAAAGAAAATAGCCCATTTTTATCACACAAAAACTTAGGCTCAGGGCAGTGAAGTAGCTCTGTCCATCTAACAAGCAATAAATCCAGGATTCAAACCCAAAGCAGTAGAGCTTTCCAGTCCATATTCCTTCCACTTCAGCAGGCTGCCCCAACTCAGTGTGTCTGCCTATAATTTCACTAAGTGAATTATCACGTGTGAAATATGAAGCAGAGTGGCTGGCACTTAGGAACCCTGATAAATGCCAATTCCTAGGCAATGTCCCCCAATAATCATTATACATATGCAGTCTAACCAAGTGAGTTATATAAAGAAATGGGGTGCTGTAAAGATACAGGTAAGCATACCAGATGTAACAAATTCCGTTGCTAAATATGATAAAGGAAAAATCCTATTTAACAAAAAGAACAGAAATGAATCAATGAGTATATCCACTGATATATTTAATGGTAATTCAAACATACTGTGCTGACTTAACTATTTCCCAAACAGAAGGATGATTATTTGCTGGCAGTTTTCTGGACTAAATTTCTAATGCATATGGTCATTATCAGATTAAAAATAAAGAATCTCAGTATGAATTTTGCTTAAATAATTCCAGTAATTTATAATCCATAGTAAAAACACACACTGAAAGGTAATATAAAACCTCGCCTTCTATACAAAGTAAAATAAAATTTCCCTGGCATAAAATACCTTTGGGAATGAGTTACCTCTTGGCAAAATAGAGAGTATCAAAATAATAACAAAACACCTGTCAAATACAATAAGAGAGAAGACAGTGCATTTTCAGCAGTTATTAAATGCTGGAGTTTACCACCACATAAAGGCTCTTATAGCTACATCCTCAGTACTTGGCCACATTAAAACCCTTTAAAGCACATAATCAATGAAACTAAAATGCATAAACACACATAATGAAAAAAAAAAAAAAAACTACTTCAAGCGGATCACTTGAAAAATGAGAGCAACATTCTGCTAGATGAATTAAAGACCTGGTCTTTATTCTCCTTACTCGTTCCTAGAAAATGTTTCATTGCTTTAATCTGAAATTATTAAGCACCAGATACGGCTGATCTTCCTAGCTTCCAAATCTATATTAACATATGTGTATTGCATCTATGTCCATAATATCATGCACAACAATATAGGAAAGTACTGCTACATACAGGCCTTCCCTACTGAGCTTCAGATTCATAAATCCAATTTCTTACCTCTTTGAATAAAGATGATCCAAAATGAACTCACATCCAGTCACATGAAAAGTGGTCTACTTATATTGATAAAAGCATCATAACCCAATATATATCAAAGAAGTAAGAAGCCATCAAGTTATTGTTGACTCCTCTCCCTAAGCCTGCCTGTCCTCTGCAAGTCTGCCTCCATTTCTACTGCCTTCTTTAGAGCCTTCAACAATTATTGCTTAGGCAATTCATTCATTAATTCTATAGATATGCACTATGGTAGGCAATGTGGATACAAAAATGATTAAAGCAGAACCTCTCTCTTGAGAAGAAACAGTTGAATGACTCCAACAATGTATTAAGGTGTATGGGAGAGCTATGAATTTACAATAGTCTCCTGGATTTTTGTTTGGCATTATTTTTACTCTAACTACTCTAATTTTTTCTACATATTCATTACTGGGGTTACTCTTTAAAATACTGTGATGTTTTATTTATACATAATTTGTTCATTACCTATAGGACAAAGCTGAAGTAATAAGCATGGCATTCCGGGCCTTTCAAAACTTGGCTGGAAATTAAAGTAGGTATCCCAGTGCTGCAGCCACATCAGAGTACTCACCATTCCTAAAAAAACACAGGAAATTCCAAGCCTGTATGTCTTTGCTGAAAGCTCTTTATATCCCACTCCTCAGCCTGGAAACATTTGGCAGGGCTAAAATACCATCTCTTCTGGGATGCCTTCCTACACTCTTCCAAGCAGTATTAATTACTTCCTCCTCTGGGTCTCTACAGCTTTTTGTTCCTAGCATGGACATAGCAGTTAATATACTGAATTACCATTAGTTTAGATATCCAGCTCCCCAATTAGGTGCGAGCTTCTTAAAGTCATCAGCCATATATTGACCATATTTGTAGCAGCAGAAATAAGTACCAATTTGGTACATAATGAACATTATTTTTTTTTTTTTTGCTAAATTGAATAAAAATATTATTTTGCCAAATAATAAAAATCCTTAAAATTCTATGCATTAGACATTAAAATGCATTCTAATTAAAAACACAAAGCCACCTTTTCATAGTTATTGGACATCAACCCTTATATTTGTAATGAAATTGCATTAAAGATGCCACAGTCATTAATTGCTGCATACTGCATTTAATAATTGTGATTCTGTGTTTGATTTATGTTTTCTATTTCAATCTCTAACATGGAACTTAGCAGCTGGCATATGTGCTTCTCTGGTAAAACCCATTATTGGCAGCAGATAACAAGTAAGATTTTCCTATGGCAAAATCCTAGTGTCAGGTCACTCTACATGATAAGCAGAGCCTCTGTGAGTGCTTCTAAGCCTGGAGCAACTGTATGAAGGCAGAATGCCCTGCAGTCCTGAGCTGATAAATCAGAAACCACACACATACATACAGAAGCACTCATGCATTCATTATTAAGGGCCCATTAATAAGATACCACTTTGTGTAGACTGCACCAATTTTATACTTGGTCTCCCCACACACACACCTTTCAGGCCACAAGGGGTTGGCACAAAATACTCAAAGTGATAAAAAGCAAGGACCTACAACCAAGATTACTCTACCCAGCAAAGCTATCATTTAGAATCAAAGAACAGATAAATAGCTTCCCAGACAAGATAAAAAAGTTCCTCACCATCAAACCAGTATTACAAGAAATGTGAAAGACACTTCTTTAAGAAGAAATAAAATAAAGATAAAAATATGAACAATTAAATGGTAGTAACTACATATCTATAAATAATTATTTTAAAAATAAATTGATTAAATGCTCCAATCAAAAGACATATGATGACTAAATAGATTTTACACACACAAAAAAAAACAAGACCCATGCATATGCTAACTACAAGAGATTCACCTCAAAACAAAACACACACACACACTGAAAGTGAAGGGATGGAAAAAAATATTCCATGCAAATAGAAATGAAAAACAAACTTGGGGCAGCAATACTTTTATCAGACAAAATAAACTTCAAACAAAGTCTGTAATAAAAGACAAAGAATGTCACTACTTAATATTAAAAGGATTGCTCCAAAAGAGGATATAACCCTGTAAATATATATACACCCAACATAGGAGCACCTAAATATATAAAGAAAATCTTGGTGGACATTAAGGAAGAGATCAACAGCAATACAGTCATAGTAGGATTTTAACACCCAACTGACGTCACTGGATAGATCTTCCAGACAAAAAAATCAACAAGGAAATAGCGACCTTAAAGGACACACTGTATCAGATAAATTTAATTGATATTTACAGAAAGTTTCATCCCAAAGCAGCAGAATATACATTCTTTTCAAGTGCACATGAAACATTCTCTAGGATAGACCACCTGTTAGGACGCAAAACAAGTCTCAGTAAATTCAAGAAGACTGAATTTATATCAAGCATCTTCTCTGACTATAATGGCATGAAGCTAAAAATCAATAATAAAAAAACTGAAAAAATTCAAACACATGAAGGCTAAATACCATGTTATTAAACAATAAATAGGTTAACAATGAGATTAAGGGAGAAATAAAAAGTTACCTGGAAACAAATGGAAATGAACACACAACAACCCAAAATCTATGGGACACAGCGAAAGCAGCTCAGAGAGGAAAAGTTCATAGCACTACAGACCTACCTCAAGAAGCAAGAACAATTTCAAATAAACAGTTTAACTGTACACCTAAAGGAACTAGGAAAGGAACAAAAAACAAAGCCAATAGTAATTAGAAGGAAGGAATGATAAAGATTAGAGCCAAAGTAAATGACATAGAGACTAAAAATAAAAATCAACTAAACCAAGAGCTGACTCTTTGAAAAGATAAACAAGATTCACCAGCCTTTGACCACACTCATGAAGAAATGAAAGAGAAGAAGTAACAACTGACACTACAAAAATACAAAGGATTGTAAGAAAATTTTAATAACGCTATGCCAACAAATTGGGCAACCTAGGCAAAATGGATAAATTCCTAGAAACACACAATCTTCAAAAATTGAATCAGGAAGAATCAGAAAACAGGAATAGACCAATGACAACTAAAGAAATCAAAGCAGTAATCAAAAATCTCTCAGCAAACCAAAGTCCTGGGCAGGATGGCTTCACAGGCAAATTTTATCAAATATTCAAAGAAGAACTAACACCTATTCTCCTCAAACTATTCCAAAAATTTCCAGAGGAGGAAAGACTCCCACGCTCTTTTTCAAGGCAAGGATTATCATAATTTCAAAACCAGACAAGAACACTACAAAGAAAGAAAATTATAAGCCAATGTTGCTGATGAATATAGATGCTAAAATCCTCAACAAAATATTATCAATCTGGACCCAGCAAAACATTAAAAGGGCCATACACCATGATAACGTGGGATTTATTGTGGGGATGCAGGTTGGTACAATATTTTCAGATCAATAAACATGATATATCACATAAAAAATGAAGGATAAAAATAGCATGATTATATCAACAGATGCAGAAAAATCATTCCATAAAATCCAGCACCCATTTATGATAAAAACTCTCAGCAAAGTGGGACTAGAGGAATCATACATCAACATAATAAAGGCCATATATGACAAACCCACAGCCAACATCATATTCAATGAAAAACCAAAAGCATTTCCTTTAAAATTGGGAACAAGACAGGGATATCTGCTTTCACCACTCTTATTCAACATAGTACTGGAAGTCCTAAGCATAGCAATCAGACAAGAAGAAAAAACAAACTAGGAATATATCCCAAGAATCCAGAAACACCAATCAGAAATGATATATGCACCCCTATGTTCATAGCAGCACAATTTACCATAGCTAAGATTTGGAAACAGCCTAAGTGCCCATCAGCAGATGAGTGGATTAAAAAACTGTGGTACATCTACACAATGGAATACTAGGCTGCTGTAAAAAAGAAGGAATTCTTGCCATTTGCAACAGCATGGATGGAACTAGAGAGCATTATGCTAAGCGAAATAAGCCAGTCAGAAAAAGATAAATATCACGTGATCTCATTTTTTGTGGAATATAATGAACAACATAAACTGATGAACAAAAACAGATCCAGAGACAGAGAAGCATTGATCAGACTGTCAAACCTCAGAGGGAAGGTAAGGGAGGGCAGGGGTAAGAGGGGGAGATCAACCACAGGACGTGTATGCATGCGTATAAGCCTAACCAGTGGACGCAGACACCAGGGGAGTGAGGGCATGAGTGCGGGGGTGGACGTGGGGGGACAATGGGGGCATAAGGACACATATGTAATACCTTAATCAATAAGCAAATAAAAAAAGAAACAAACAGCACCCAAATTGGAAAGGAGGAAGTAAAACTGTCATTATTTGCAGATGACATGATATTGCATATAAAAACCCCTAAAGACCCACCAAAAACTAATTGATCTAATAAATGAAGTCAGCAAAGTAGCAGGATAAAAAATTAATATTCAGAAATCAAATGGCATTTTTATACATCAACTAGAGGCCCGGTGCATGAAATTTGTGCATGGGGGTTGTCCCTCATCCCAGCCTGCACCCACTCCAATCTGGGACCCCTTAAGGGATGTCTGACTGCCCGTTTAGGCCTGATCCACTGCTGGTTCCCAACTGCTCACCTGCCTGCCTTCCTGATTGCCCCTAACCACTTCTGCCTGCCAGCCTGATCACCCCCTAATGACTCCCCAGCCAGCCTGATTGATGCCTAGCTGCTCCCCTGCCAGCCTGTTTACCCTCACTGCCCTCCCCTGAAGGCCTGGTCCCCCACAACTACTCTCCCCTGCAGGCCTGGGTCCCCCCAACTGCCCTTCCCTGGAGGCCCAGTCGCCCACAACTTTCCTCCTCTGCTGGCCTGGTCACCCCTAACTGCCCTCCCCTGCAGGCTTGATCGCCCACAACTGCCCTCCCTTGCAGGCCTGGTCCCTCCCAACTGCCCTCCCCTACTGGCCATATTGTGGTGGCCATCTTGTGTCCACATGGGGGCAGGATCTTTGACCACATGGGGGCAGCCATTTTGTGTGTTGGAGTGATGATCAATTTGTATATTACTCTTTTATTAGATAGGATACAGGCCTGGTGCATGGGTGGGGGCCAGCTGGTTTGCCCTGAAGGGTGTCCCGGATCAGGGTGGGGGTTCCCTTGAGGCATGGGGCGGCCTGGGCGAGGGGCCTGTGGTGGTTTGCAGGCCGGCCACCCGCCCCCCCCCCCCGGCGACCCAAGCAGAGGCCCTGGTATCTGGGCTTTATTTATCTTCTATAATTGAAACTTTCTAGCCTTGAGCGGAGCCAAGCCTCCTGCTTGCTCCGTGGCTGCAGCCATTTTTGTTGGGATTTATTTATCTTCTATAATTGAAACTTTGTAACCTTGAGCAGAGGCCAAGGCAGGCCAGGGTGGGCGGAAAGCTTGGCTTTGTCTATTGCCGGGGGCAACTCAAGCCTCCTGCTCTCTCCAGCTCTGTGGCTGCCACCATTTTTGTTGGGATTTATTTATCTTCTGTAATTGAAACTTTGTAACCTTGAGCAGAGGCCAAGGCAGGCCAGGGTGGGTGGAAAGCTGGGCTTCCTCCATTGCCAGGGAAACCCAATCCTCCTGCTCGCTCCGTGGCCACAGCCATCTTGGTTTGGTTAATTTGCATACTCGCTCCTGATTGGCTGGTGGGCGTGGCTGGTGGGCGTAGTGGAGTGATGGTTAATTTGCATATTACTCTTTTATTAGTTAGGATAATGAACTGTCACAGAAACTAAGGAAACAATCCCATTTATTACTCAACAACAAAAAATAAGGTACCTAAGAATAAAGTTAACCAAGGAGGTAAAATACCTCTACTCAGTAAATTATAAATTACTGAAGAAAAAAACTGAGGAAGATACAAGTAAGTGGAAGCTTATACCAATTAACATAATTGAAATGTCCATACTACCCAAAGCAATCTATAGATTCAATGCAATTATTATTAAAATACCAATGGCATATCTCACAGATCTAAAACAAATATTCCAAAAATTTATATTGAACCAAAAGAGACCCCAGGGGAGAAACCAAGATGGCGGCATAGGTAAACACCTAAACTGCTGCCTCGCACAACAATATCAAAACTACAACTAAAAGACAAAACGGACACCATTCAGAACCACAGGAAAGATGGCTGAGTGGAAATTCTGCAACTAGAAGGAAAGAGGAAAGCACACTGAGACTCAGAGGAGCTGCAAAAGGCTGAGGTACGGAGACGCGCGTGGAGAGGACGGCTGACTGAGTGCACGGGTGGCTGAGTGCGTGGCTGGCTTTCTAAAGCAGGAGGGAGATGGAAACTCCCAACTGTGCTGAACTCCATTTTTGGGGGAGTTTCTGGGAACCCAGACACATTCAGGGAGAAACTGGACTGTCAGGAAAAGAGAAAGCACACTGAGACTCAGGGGAGCTGCAGAAGGCAGAGATCCGGGGGCGCGCGCGCAGAGAGGACTGACTACTGAATGCACAGGCAGCTGAGTGCGCGGCTGGCTCTCTAAAGCGGGAGGGAGACGGAAACTCCCGACTGCGCTGAACCCCAGTTCCGGGCAAGTTCCGGGGAACCCAGACTCACTCGGGGAGAAATGGACTGTCTAGCAGCAGGCAAAACTTGAAGGCGGCTTTCTCTCAGAGGTGTTTGCAGCAATTACTGAGGGACACTGAGACCCAGGGGACTCATAGGGCAGGGCTGACGGGAAGCCAAGGCTGTCTGCTCTGCCCTGAGACTCCGCCCCGTCCAAGCTGAGCACAGAGGCTTTTGCAATTTTGCAAGTCTTGTCTCATAAGGGTGTCTCCAGCACAGAAGTTCTCCCAGCGTAGACACAGCTGATCCTCACAGCCAATTGGCCAGGAGGTCAATTCTTCCCAGTGATACCAACAACAATCAAGACTTAACTACAACAAGGCTGTGCACACAGTCCACAAAGGGGTGCACCGAAAGTGTCCACCGCAAGTTACTGGGGGAGGCTGAGCCACTGGGTCCTATAGGACACCTACCACACAAAGCTACTCTACCAACTCAGGGAAGCAGCAAAAATGCGGAGACAAAGAAACAGATCACAAATGAAAGAAATGGAGGAAAGCAAACGACTGGACATAGAGTTCAAAACCACAGTTATAAGGTTTTTCAAGAATTATCTAGAAAAGGCCGATAAATTTAGCGAGACCCTCGAGGATATGAAAAAGAACCAACTAGAAATTAAACATACACTGACTGAAATAAAAAAAAAATATTATACAGAGACGTAACAGCAGACTAGAGGGCTGCAAGAATCAAGTCAAATATCTGAAATACAAAGAAGCAAAAAACACTCAACCAGAAAAGCAAAAGGAAATAAGAATCCAAAAATTTGAAGATAGTGTAAAGAGCTTCTGGGACAACCTCAAGCATACCAACATCAGAATTATATGGGGGTGCCAGAAGAAGAGAGAGATACCGAAAACCTATTTGAGGAAATAATGACAGAAAACTTCCCCCACCTGGTGAACGAAATAGACTTACGAGTCCAGGAAGCGCAGAGAACCCAAAACAAAAGGAATCCAAAGAGGACCACACCAAGACACATCATAATTAAAATGCCAAGAGCAAAAGACAAAGAGAGAATATTAAAAGCAGCAAGAGAAAAACAGTTAGTTACCTACAAGGGAGCACCCATATGACTGTCAGCAGACTTTTCAACAGAAACTATGCAGGCCAGACGGGAGTGGCAAGAAATTTTCAATGTGATGAATAGCAAGAACCTACAACCAAGATTACTCTACCCAGCAAAGCTATCATTCAGAATTGAAGGTCAGATAAAGAGCTTCACAGATAAGAAAAAGCTAAAGGAGTTCATCACCACCAAACCAGTATTATATGAAATGCTGAAAGGTATTCTTTAAGAAGAGGAAGAAGAAGAAAAAGGTAAAGATAAAAATTATGAACAACAAATACATGTCTATCAACAAGTGAATCTAAAAATCAAGTGAATAAAAAATCTGATGAACAGAATAAACTGGTGAATATAATAGAATCAGGGGCATAGAAAGGGAGTGGACTGACAATTCTCGGGGGGAAAGGGGTGTGGGGGTGCGGGAAAAGACTGGACAAAAATCGTACACCTATGGATGAAGACAGTGAGTGGGGGGAGGTAAGGGCAGAGGATGGGGTGGGATCCGGGTGGAGGGGAGCTATGGGGGGAAAAAAGAGGAACAACTGTAATAATCTGAACAATAAAGATTTATTAAATTAAAAATATATTTTTAAAAAAAGAGACCCCAAATAGCCTCAGCAATCTTGAGAAAGAAGAACCAAGTTGGAGGGATCACAATATTGGATATCAAATTATATTAAAAGGTAATAGTAATAAAAATAATATAATACTGGCACAAGAACAGACAGAATGGGACAGAATAGGACAGAATACAGATCCCATGCATTTATATTGAATTAGACAAAGGAGGCAATAACACACAATGGGGTAAATATAGTCTCTGAAATAAATGGTGTTGGGAAAAGTGGACAGATAGATGGAAAAAAAATGAAACTAGACCACTGGGTGGGGGGCATGGCCTGAGGTCCCCTGTCAAGCCCAGCCAGGCAGTGGGGTGCAGCCTCAGGTCCCCTGGCCCAGTGCTGGGGCGGGGGGCCCGGCCTAAGGTCTCCCGTCAAGCCCCGCTGGGTGGGGTGTGCTGTCTGAGGTCCCCTAGCCTGGTGCTGGGGTGGGGGGCGAGGCCTGAAATCCCCTGTCAAGCCCCACCTGGTGGGGAGTATGGCCTGAGTTCCCCTGACCCAGCACTGGGGGTGTACCTTGAGGTCCCCTGTCAAGCCCCGCTGGGCGAGGGGCATGGCCTAAGCAACCCTGTCAAGCCCAGCCAGGCAGGGGTGCGCAGGCTCAGTTCCCCTGGCCCAGTGCTGGGGTGGGGGTCGCAGCCTGAGGTCCCCCATCAAGCCCCGCCGGGCAGGGGGTGCGGTCTGAGGTCCCCCGGCCTGGTGCTGGGGCGGGGGTGCAGCCTGAAGTCCCCTAGCCCAGCACCAGGACAGAAAGTGCACCTTGAGGTCCCCTGTCAAGGCCTGCCGTGGGGGAGGGCATAGCCTCAGGTCCCTGCTAATTGCTTGTTAAGGCTCCTTATGGGAACTTGGTCTCAGCTGTGGGTGCAGCCATCTTTGTGACGGAGTGGTGGTCAATTAGCATATTCCCTCTTTATTAGATAGGATACATTTATATATATATATATATATATATATATATATATATATATATATATATAAAAGAATAGTCATGGGGATATAAAGTACAGCATAGGGAATATAATCAATAATATTCTAATAACTATGTATGGTGTCAGGTGGTACTGGAAAGATTGTGTTGATCACTTCATAAGTTATATAAATATCAGTTCACTACCTTATACACCTGAAACTAATATAATATTGTACGTCAACTGTAACTGAAAAATATATTTTTTTTAAATTTTAAATAAAAAATAACATCACTGCCCCCCTCCCCCAAAAAAATTTTGTTCATATAAGTCTTCTAAGAGTCCTCAGTGAATCCAAATTTCTTATCAACTGAAGTCTGCATTTCTTAGTCTAGCATTGAAAGGCCCTCAAAATCCAGTTTGAACACACCTTTCTAATACCATCGTCTGTCATTTCCTCTGAAGTCGCTCCCTTCCATCTCAAATATGAATTCTGCAGTCCGGCCACATGTTACATATCCGCTGTTGTCTAGAGCAGTGGTCGGCAAACTAATTAGTCAACAGAGCCGTAGTTTGCCGACCACTGGTCTAGAGAAACTGACATTACACTAGTAAGCTCCAGGTTTCTCAATATCCAATTAGTTCTGCTGAAAACATTTTCCCCCCCTCTCATTCACATTACTAAATGCCTGGATCTCACCCATCCTTAAAAGCCCAGCCGAATTGCATGATGTCTTCTACTGTCTTCATTTTACTCTCCTTTCCTCCCCTTCCCTTATCTCCTTAAAACTAACACCACTTTATCTCAATGCCACCTACAGGATTTTTATATTATTAGAATAATCTTATTAGTTGTATGCATGTCTTAATCTTGAACATTAAGCTACTAGTTATAAGGATCCAAATCTAACTAAGCCATCTTTGTAGACCTCATAATATTTAGTAAGGTAGCTTTCATGTACCTCAAAAATATTTAAATTAACAAATAATTTGGCTTTAATTAAGCACATATTCAGTAATTGCTATATTGAAAGCCTATAAACTGAATCACAATCCTCCAAAATCCTTGTTGTCGGCTTTTCTTTTTAATCAAAGCAGCTAATGAGCTAAATGATGAAAAAAATCAGGTTGACCCAAGTTTTCAGGCTGTCTCATCACAGATGAAATGGGAAAAACAGTACTTCTACAGGCGATTTTACTTTAGAAAAGAGCCATGGAAATGAGGTTGGCTGCAGTTTTAATTTTCCTTCTTGTTGGTCAACTATAGAGCCAATCATAGAAACCTCACTTTATCCCAAAAATATATTCAGCTACTTAATAGGAATGTCCATTTAATCCAAAGGTTATGGTACATATAGCCCCTAAACCATGAAAATATATTTTGTGGGTAGAAAATGAAAAATACAAGAACAAAGCAAGACAGTTTAATACCACCAAGACACCAAAGATATAGACATTATATGAAAGGTTAAATCAGAGAACAGATATCTGTGTCTGTAGATATATTGAAAAACTTGAAATTCCAGATTCTGCAAGCATCTGCTAAATATATCCCCCTGACCTACTAAGCTAGCAGCTGTGTGATCTATTAACATATTCCCAATACCACCTGGAAAAATGCAAATTGTACAGACTTGTTTGTAAAAGAAAATAAATGTCTCTGTTGATTTTCTACCCTACCCTCACCTGGCACATATCATAAAAGTTAAGAACCCTGCCAAGGGAGATTGTATAATTAAGAATTAAAATCTTAATGACTTAAATACTCTAATCAGTCTTTGATATCATCTTAATTATATGATAGATGGCCAGAAAGGGAGAAATGTGATTTGCTGTAAAAATTAAAGTCTCTTTAAATCAATAATAAAAATAAGAATGAACCTATATTTAACATTCATATTGTTCTAGGTATTACACAAGATCCAAAACTAAAGTGTTTTAAGAATTTATGGAAATTGATACTTTAAAAAAAATTACTCTGCATACCTACAAACCATGTTTCCTTCTTCATGCCACATGCCACATGATTGGAAAGTAGAAATACAATATTCTACATAATCTGGTTTAAATTCAGGATATAACACTACTGAGAGTAATGAATGCACAGATAATCATCCAGACAGTGTAAAAAATAAAACAGAAATAAGTGCCAAGTTTTCCAAAGATGAGACAACTCAAAGAAAAGGGACTACAAAAAAATCATAAATCAGATGGACATTTTAAATAGGATCCTGAGGCAATGATCTAGTTTAATGTAACACTCAAAGAGCATAACAAAGTTCTTCTGTTCCCTTAAGCAAAGTGAACATTTTTGTATGGTTTCACAAAACTGACATATTTGAATAACGTCCTATGACTCCAGTTTCAACGTTAATAAAAGTAATTCCTTTCCAGAGAGGGTAAAAAACCCAAACAAACATGGTTCAATTTATGTAAGCTGTTGAAGTCTCATATAGGTTTGAGTCAATCTAAAACAAATCCATTTAATATACTCTCATAATTATACTATTACTACTTAATGAACCAAGTGAGAATACATGAGTATTCAATAAAGCAAGAGGCAATAAAAGGAAAAGAAGAATGAAAAAGCAGCTGTGGGGAAAAAAACAAGAACAAAAAAAACCTCATTTCAGACATGTCAGGAAAATGTTTCGAGAAGCAAGCATTTGATTATCACTGCCATAGTAAAAGGGGAGACAGTGCATTATCAATTCCAAGATATGTTTTCGAGAAAACTTATTAGATTTAAAAATATGGGATTTTAGGAAAAATATATTTTGAGAAAAGAGAGATAAGGAGTAGATCTGTTTTCAGTACCAGATATGGCACTGATAATAAACAGAAAAAAAACATCAAATATCATTATGTTATAAACCTCAAGTTCAGGCCTTATTTATGCCTTAGCAACCTAATGAGTAACACATCTGACAAGCTAGTGTAATGCAGTTTGCTAGGGAGGGAGCAGACTCTACTATCAACTTCATTGGAAACACCAGTAATTCAAACACATTTTTAAAAAATTAGTTCCCTGGACAGTGCCTTGCATATAGTAAGTAATCAATTAATATCTTGAATGTAATAAAAAGCACCTAAGTGTGTTAGCTAGGTTTCTGTTGCTGTAGCTCAGATTATGCTGATTCTAGAAAGGTCAATTATCAAGCAATGCAAAAGTGAAAGGAAAAAATTTAAAAGCTTAAGAGAAAAGGAATCAAAATAAACATTTCATAAGATGAAGTAGAACATTAAATGTAGGAGTTTTAGACTGAATTTTAAATTGAATTATTAAATTCAATGAATGTGTAGGAGTTTGTTTCATCAAATGTTATTTTCCAACTACAATAAATATATGTTTGAAAAGTCAAAGAAATACTAGTATTTATACATAGAACAAACTCTATGTAACCACATATTCTAGGAGATTTTTAAAGTTGAAAATATAAAAAAATTCAAGCAGGGTTTTGTCCATTTATAGTAATCCCATAGTGGATTATTAAAGCTATTGTTTAACTATAACTTTTTGAAGTGGAAGTAGATTCTACTTTCTCACTAAAATCTCTGCTCCAATTCTGTTTGACATTTTAATTTCTTATTTAATTAACTGAGTCACAGAAACAACTCAAAGAGAGTATAAATATATGGTCATTACATATGTTAGTATTTTTCTTTATGTTAGTACAGGTAAATATTTACAATGTTCTCCCCTTACACACTATTATTTTTAAAATTAAACATATTAATTATAATTAGGGTACCACATGTGGGTTTGAAATCATTTCACACTCCTATCACACAAATGGGACATTAGTATGTAAAAGTGAAATGCCATGATTTGGCAAATTACATATTCTAATGACATTTTCAACAATTTTTTTATTGTTTAAAGTATTATAAATAGTAGTACATATGTCTCCTTTAATTTAAAAGTAACTTGTTTTTTCTTGCATTCCAGTAACAACGAATACACATCTAGCATTTAGGTACTGATCTGTCATACAATTCCCCACTAAAAGAAACCAGGTTCCTTAGAAACATTGCAGATCCCAGGGCTATAGAAGGGTAGGTAAAAGATGAAATTAAAATGTTATTATATAGAAATGTAAGGTAATGCTATAAAAAAGGTAAGGGAGGGGAGGCATGTCAAAGAATAGCTTGAGGGGGCTCTCTGGCCAACTCTGGTAAAAATTGAACACCAAAATAATTAAATACAGTAATGAATTATGAACCACTGGAAAATATAAATGTATGAGTTCATATTGATAACATATCAATCAATAAGTAGATAGATCAATCAATCAATCGATGAGAAAGGAGAGGTCTTGCTTACAGTAGAATGCTGAGTGCCAACTGTGTCAAGAGAAGACTGAAAATGGAAAACCATTTTACAACTATTATAGTAAGTATACAGCCTAGGGCCGAGGTCGGCAAACTGCGGCTCGCAAGCCACATGCAGCTCTTTGGCCGCTTGAGTGTGGCTCTTCCACAAAATACCACGGCCTGGACAAGTCTATTTTGAAGACGTGGCGTTAGAAGAAGTTTAAGTTTAAAAAATTTGGCTCTCAAAAGAAATTTCAATCATTGTACTGTTGGTATTTGGCTCTGTTGACTAATGAGTTTGCCAACCACTGGCCTAGGGGAACATTTTGATGATGAGCAGGATATCTGCATGGCCTTAGAATGTCTCCCCACAGACTGCATATTAATTTCAAAGATAAAATAATAATAACGCACTGGAAAAATTGTAAAATACCTTGACCAAGTGATCAAAATCAACATCACCAATGAGACACAGACAGATATGTGCCTCCAGATGTGATGTCTGACACAGCATCATCTATGTATAATCTTGGCCAAGAATGCATATCCTGATTCTAATCATGAGAAGACATTATACCTACACAAGATGAAAAACATTCTATTAAAAATGAGACTTACGTTGTTCAAAAATATCAATGTCATAAAAGACAAAGAATGACTGGGAAAATGTTCCAGATTAAAGAAGGCTGAAGAAGAAATGAGCCAGAGATGGAGATGGGGGTGGGGTGGAGGGAAGGAGGGAGACAGAGGAAGACAGAAGGAGACAGAGACAGAGACAGAGACAGAGACAGAGAGAGCGAGAACAAGCATGAATGCGTACACATGGAGGGAGGGAAGAAGAGAGAAAGGATGAATGATAATGAATGGTGTCAATGATAGGTGAATTTGAATAGAGGATATATACAAGTGTTCCCTGTAGTATACTTATCATTGCAATTTCTATAAGTGAAATGATCCCCCACACACACACACACAAAAAAAAAACCCTTAAAATATTACATGTCTTTTCTTAGTTTACTATGCTATGCATTTTCCTGGTCTCACTTTAAAGAAAATTATTTGAATGACTGCTTAAATTATATTACAGATTAAAAGGAAAACCAGAAGCATTAAATCACACCATGACAAATAACTTGGAATCCTACATCAAGGGGGTAGAAATATACATAGCATATATTTTTGTCTACACTAAAAGCCAAGATACAGATATTTGAAATATTTCTAATTTACCACAGAACAGAATCAGAGGATCCTTTAAAAATATGTTAATACAACCTCCTCATTTTTCTGTGTATGGAACTGAGGTCACACGGTCACAGAGAACCAAAACTAAAATACCAGGTTCCTCTTGAGCCTTGTTGCCTTCCAAAATATATATCCTTAGCAAACTTGAACAATCTGAAATGTTTCAAGTAAATCCTTTGTATACTCTTCCTATGAAACAGAGTAGGAAGCAAATTTTATCAAGGAAATTATTATATCTGTTAAAAATTTGAAGTGTTTATTTTAAGATAGTTTTGTAATTATACATTTCTTTACATGTTTTTTTTAATAAAGGGTATTATGTAAATCTAAATTATTATGCTTCAAATTTTCATTATAATCTTAGCTAGCCATCATTAATGACATTCCATGCAAACTGTCCTCATTAAATATACCATCTGAACTAGATAAACACAATGGAATCTATCATCATTGGGCTACACCTAATAATGTGTGAAGTGATTTTCATTCAGTCATCGGTTTATAAGGTAAATGGTTTGCCAATATTTAATTTTCATACTACATTTGTGAGATAAATAGGTAGTAGAGCTAGCATAATGCAGATATACCACTTTTTTCCCATTTCATCTTCAGATCTCTTAATTACTCCCACTCATTTACTGAGGACTTGAGCAACTGACTCCATCTTTTTATCCACTCTAACTTCTGTTGTTTTCACTGACTTTATTAGCCACATCCAACTTAGCATCTAGGTCAAACTCTCTTCTAAAACTTCATAAGGTATCAATGGCCTCAATGTTGCCAACTGATATGTCATAGTCTTCCTACATAATCTCTCAGATCATCATATCCTCAGTCTTAGGGGTTCTATGACACTACACTGTTTCACTTTTCCTAGTCATACTTTCCTCAATTTGCTTTGCTAAATCTTCTTCCTTTCTACAATCTCTGAGAGAATACACCAGGGCTTGGTCCCATACTTCTTCCTCTTCTCCATGTAAACACTTTCATAAAATGACTTCATCCAGACACATGATTTTAATGTCATCTATATGACAATGATCTCAAATTGATAGCTTTAGCTATGACCAATCTCCGGAATTCCAGACTCATAATCCAACTACTTACCGGACATCTTCACTATGATATCTGTTTAACAGGTATCTTAAATGTATCATGGCCAAAGAAAAACTCTTTATTCCTCACCCTGTCCCTACCATTATCCAAGTCTTCCTCTTTTCCATAAATGTCACCATCATCCAGTTGCTCCAGCCAAGCAATTAGGAGCCTTTCTTGATTCCTTTCTGTCTTTTATCTCACACATCCAATTCATCAGCAAGTTTTGTTAACTCCATCCCCAAAACGTAACTCAAAAGACAACAAAGCAGTGAAAAAACAAAACAAAAAACTGAGTAAGATTGAGCTGGCGAAGAAGGAGAAAACCCAAGAAACTGTGGAGTCATGCAAACCAATAAAATTTCCTCTACAATAGAAGGAATGGCCAACTGTAGCAAATGCTGCTAAGAGGTTAAAACAATAATTGAGAAGCAAACATTGAAGGTTACTGGTGATCTTCAGAATAACAAACTCTGTGGAGTAATGGGGATATAAGTTTATTTGTAATGGGCTGAAGAAAGAGATGAGATTGTAAAGACAATGACTAATGGAGATATCTTTCAAGAGGTTGTGGCTCTGGAAAGCAGAAAAATGGGGAATAGTTATAGACAGCTATGAGATCGAGAGTGGTTCTTTTTTTTTTCAAGGGAGGAGACAGTTGAGCCTGTTAGTGTGCTGCTGAAAATGATTTATTGTTAAGAAACTATAAATAGAGCATGGGGAAAGAAAATAAATAATGGAGGGGTGGGAACCATTGCCCAAGTGGACAGGTTATTCTTCCATAGGTGCATGGACTCTTTATCCATAGTAATAGGAAACACAGAGAATTAGGCAGGGTAATTTGATAGACTGTACAAAGTTGAAGGGATTCCTAATTGAGTGCTTCTACATTTGTCAATGAATTATGAGGCAGGTCACTGGAGTGTGTGTATGCCTGTGTGTCTCTGTGTCTGTGTGGTGTATGCATTGGGGATGAAGGAGCAGGGTGTGAAAAAGTTGAAGAGAAAAGGTATGTATTAGCCATGTTAAAGAGAATATACTAGGAAATTTACAAGACAATGCTATCTATTTGGTCATATGTAGGATATATACATATATATGTGTGTGTGTGTGTGTGTATACACACACACACACACACACACACATATATATATATATATATATATATATATATATATATATATATATATATATACTGAGTGGCCAGATTATTATGATCTCTGAACGCCCGGTGCATGAATTCATGCATGGGTGGGGTCCGGCCAGCCTGGCCAGGGGGAGGGGACATGGGTGGTTGGCCGGCCTGCCTGCTGGTCGAACTCCTGGTCAAGGGGACAATTTGCATATTAGCCTTTTATTATATAGGATATACACTGAGTGGCCAGATTATTATGCATTCAGAGATCATAATAATCTGGCCATTCAGTGTATATAAATTTAGTGGATTTTTTTCTTTTATTGCAAAATTATATTTCTTATTATATAGAAAATATTTTTGGAACATAAAACAGAATTACATATTTTCTTTGTTGTATGCCCAAATAGAAAACTGTTATAATGTTTCACAAAAGAAATGACATTCTTGTAGAAAAACACGTTATTAGTTTTTCTTTATACAAGTCTATTTCTGTATAGGGATGTCACAAATTAATTTGAAGATATTAAAGCATGCAATTAATAGTGCAGTGTGGTAAAAAATGAGGCCCATTTCAAACATGCTTATATTATTCTGTGGTTTACCATTACATGAAAGCATGATGTCTTAATGTCAAGAGTATTTATTTAAAATTATATCAAGTAAGCAAGTTATATTTACAATAACAGCAGCACTGGATGAAATTGTTTGCCTCCCTTTTAGCATTTTAATTTAGAGCTTTCTAAATGCAAATTAGGGAAAGACAATCTCTGCTCACTAGATGGTAAGTAGATTTTTCCTTTTTATAATAGCTCAATTGTATTAGTGGTGTTATTTCATTAGTAGTATATTTACATACAGACTTCATGCATGGCCCTTAAAATACTTTATACATATTAAAAAGCAGGCCTACAATTCCCTCCTACTAAATATCTTCAATGTAGAATTAAAATCATCTTCTCAAAAAGGTAAAATATTACTATCCTATATAATAAAAGCCTAATATGCTAAGTGTCTGGTCGACCAGTTGGCCATTCAACCAATCAAAGTATAATATGATAATGATATGCTAAGGCCGCTCAACCACTCGCTATGACATGCACTGACCATGAGGAGGCAGACAGTCAACTGGTCGACCAATCGCTATGATGTGCACTGACAACAAGGGGGCAGACGCTCCAACTGGTAGGTTAGCTTACTGCTTGGGTCCGTCCCATCAGGACTGAATGAGACAGGCCGGACATGCCCTGGAGCCCGTCCCTCCCTGGCTGGCCAGCCCCCTGCATCCCTCCCCAGCCCCAATGGAGCACCGGTTTGGTCCCTGGGCTTGGCCTGCTGCCCTCTCACAATCTGGAACCTCTCGGGGGATGTCAAAGAGCCAGTTTCAGCCCAATCCCTCAGGCCAGGCCAAGGGACCCCACTGGTGCACGAATTGGTGCACCAGGCCTCTAATTGTTTTTTGTTTGTTTGTTTGTTTTTTTAATATATTTTATTGCTTTTGTACAGAGAGGAAGGGAGAGGGATAGAGAGTTAGAAACATCGATGAGAGAGAAACATCGATCAGCTGCCTCCTACTGGGGATGTGCCCGCAACCAAGATACATGCCCTTGACCGGAATCAAACCTGGGACCTTTCAGTCCGCAAGCCGACGCTCTACCCACTGAGCCAAACCAATTAGGGCAAGGCCTCTAGTTTTTATATAAAGAAGTAAACTGATATTCTGAACAACTATACCAAAAGGAAAAATGAATAATATCAGAATTTTACTTAATTCTCCTCCTCCCCCCCTCCCCCACCCAGTATTGAAATACAAAATAAAATCATGAAAATTAAAACATCTGCTCTGGCCTTTCAATTCTCTGCACCATTTTTATTACTGGGCAACTAAAACACTATGAAGCTAATCAGGGAGTTAAAAAAAAAAAAAAAAAAGCACCAAATCCTTTCTCTCTTTCAAGCAAAGATAGCAAAAGAGTTCAAATAGATAAAGCCTTTTGTGAAAAATGACTCATCTTAGGTTCTCTAAAATTGAAAAGCTAAAATTAGTGAAGCTTGCTCACATTCACACACACACAAAAAGCCTATTCATTCATTTGAAAAACTACCACAGGACAGAAATTCTAATCCCAGTAATATTTGCAGCCATAAATTTGAAAACTTCATTATAAAAAAACAACAACAATGTCCACTTGGTTTTGCCAGCTTTTCCTCAGATAAAACAAAATAAATCTCCTTTAAACATCTAAATAAGTACATCTGAACCATCAAAACTAATGTCCATATATTTTAATCTATAGATATTGGCAGAAAAGTATGCTTTAAAAATCCAAAATTTAGGTTTGTTTCAAAAAATAAAAGCATCTTCAATAGGGTATTCCTACTTAAAATTAGATGATTAACAATTGATTTGTTTCTATGCATACATTTTTTTAAACCATTTGTTTTTAGAGAGAGTGGAAGGGAGGTGGGAGAGGGAGGAGAGGAAGGTAGGAAAGGAAAGAGAGAGAGATATCTATTGGTTGCCTCCCACACTAGCCCTGACCTGGGGATCAAAACTGCAACCCTGGTATGTGCCCTTGATTAAGAATGGAATCTATGACCCTTACAGTGCTAAGGCCAACACTCTAACCATTGAGATATACTGGCCAGGGCTATTTTTTTATATCTTTTAACTGACTATAGGCAATTATAAATTTCAGCTGTTTTTTTCAATATAAGCTCACTTACTGGTAAATTTTGCCTCAATGTCAACTAAAGTAGCAAACAAAACAAACAAGATGGCAAGAAGCAATAGATTCTCCAGTTTTGTGATAATAATTGTTTCATTTTTTTTATTCTTATGAAACTATCAAAGTTGAATTGACCTCATGAAACAAATCAGAAATAGTGCTTCAGTCATTTTAACTTAAAGTAAATGTACACACAAATAAAAGTTTTTATTATGACAGTACAACTCAAAGACCAAGCATTCTTATCCTAATAAATAAAAACCCTGGGTCCGGCACAACCGGAGGCTCGACCAACCGGAAGTCAGCCCTGCAGTCAGCGCTGGGTTGCTGTGGCGACCCAGCACTGATTGCTGAGGGGGCTGCAAATCAGGCCTCGAAAGAGGCCTGAAGAGAGAAGCAGGGTCTGATCCGTAGCCTCTGTGGCAGCTGTTGATCAGCACTTGCCTCTCTCTTTCTCTCTGGGTCTGGCCAACAGCCATGCCTCAATTTCTCTCCAGGCCTCCACTGGGGCTGCTGATCAGCCCCGCCATTCTGATCAGGCCCCATATATAGGCCCAGAGACGCTGACTGGCATAGAAACCGACCAATCACAGCCAAATCTGGGTCAACTGTGAGGAGCCAATGGCTGCCTAGGAGGTGGAGCTTTTGATGCTGACTGGCATAGAAACTGACCAATCAGAACCAAATTACGGTTAACTGTGAGGAGCCAATGGCTGCCTAGGAGGCGGAGCTGCTGACGCTGACTGGCATAGAAACCGACCAATCAGAACCAAATTGGCTGGCAGAGGAGGGCAGTTGGGGGTGAGATCAGGCCTGCAGGGGAGGGCAGTTAGGGGTAATCAGGCAGGCAGAGGAAGTTAGGGCCAATCAGGCTGCCAGGGAAGGGCAGTTGGGAGGAGATCAGGACGGCAGGGGAGGGCAGTTGGGGGCAACCAGGCCAGCAGGGGAGGGCAGTTAGGGGTGATCAGGCAGGCAGAGCCAGTTAGGAGCGATCAGGCTGGCAGGGAAGGGAAGTTGTGGGGGAGATCAGGCTGGCATAGGAGGGCAGTTGGGTGGGAGGGGATCAGGCTTGCAAGGGAGGGCAGTTGGGGGGAAACCAGGCCAGCAGGGGAGGGCAGCTGGGGGGACCAGGGCTGCAGGGGAGGGCAGTTGGGGGCCATCAGGCTGGCAGGGGAGGGGAGGTGGGGGGGACCAGGCTTGCAGGGGAGCAACCAGGCCAGCAGGGGAGGGCAGTTGGGGGCAACCAGGCCAGCAGGGGAGGGCAGTTGGGGGTGATCGGGCCAGCATGGGAGCAGTTAGGTGTTAATCAGACTGGCAGGGGAGCAGTTAGGGGGTTATCAGGTTGGCAGGCAGAAGTGGTTAGGGGCAATCAGGCAGACAGGGAGGTGAGCGGTTAGGAGCCAGCAGTCCCAGATTGTGAGAGGGATGTCCGACTGGCAGTTTAGGCCCAATCCCTGTGGGGTCCCAGATTGGAGAGGGTACAGGATGGGCTGAGGGACATCCCCTCCCAGTGCATGAATTTCATGCACCGGCACTCTAGTGTTAAAATATAATATTATTGAAGGAATTTTGTGTATACTTTATATTCAATGACTGACTTGTCTATTTTTTGGATTTTATTTTAAGAGATAGCAATCATCCCATATTAACTCAATGAAAACATATAAATCAGAAGCCTGAGAGAAAGAAAATAAAGTACTAGCTTCCCAATTCACACAAAAAGAGGACCATAGTTCTACATTTAGTTGGATATTTTCCAAAGCACAGCCATTAGCCTGGAAAGAAAGCTCTTCCATATTCAATAAATTAATCAAATAAGCATTAGAAATGTATTCATGTATCAAAAAGAACTCCAACCTAGTATATTACAATATACTAGTAATAGTCAAGCCCTGGCCAGGTAGCTCAGTTGGTTAGAGCATTGTCCCAATACGCAAAGGTTAATGGGTTTGATCCCTGCTCTCGCGCTCTCTCTCTCTCTTTCTCCCCTTCATTCTCTCTCCCTCTCTCCCTCTCTTTCTCTCATTCTCTCTTTCTCTCTACCTCCATCCTTTCCTTCCTCTCTCTCAAATTAATAAGTTAAATTAAATTAAATATATATAACAGTCATTGTTGTCACAATAAATTATAAGTAGTGATTAATGGCAATGTTTTTTTGTACATAATTCTATTTAATCACACTAACAACCACATGAGAAAAGTAGTATCATGAGTCAGAAGAAATTGAGATTCAGAGAGGTTAAGGTATTTGCCCCTGGTTGCTTAGCACCTAAGATTTAAACTCAGATTTTCTGATTTCAAATCATATGCTCTCAATTAAACTCTTGTAAAACAATAACAACTAATCTCTGTAAGAGCTATAGTCAGCAGATTATATAAGAATTTACGCTAACACCTAGCCCGGAGGCATCATGGCCAGCAAGTCAATCTTAACAACTAAAGAGAAAAGGAATGATAATACTACAAGTAGGTTAATTAACTCAAAAAAGTCTATATTTATATTATTTATTTCTGTTCATAATCATTTATTTATTTGGAATGCTGTGTTCCAATAACAAAAATGATCCACCCATTCATGTTGAGCCACTCAAGGAATGTACATATTGTAAATTTTTCTCACTAATGAATATGTTTATTTCAGAAAATTTATAAAGAGAAATTCATTTAGTGAAGTCAAAATTTCCCACTAATTTACACTTTCCCAGAATCAATAAGTAATTAGTTCCAAATAATTAGAAAAAATACTGCTTTTTCTAATGCCTCACTAGCTTCTCATAGGGAAGATATGAAGAAATAAATATCCATCACAAACAGGGGAATGTACAGAACAGCCATAGTTAAAACAGTCCCCACTCCCTTGCAAATAAACATCTAAAACATAAATGGAACATGCCACCCCTGTTTTAACTTGGGAAAGTACTTCACAAGCAGAAATCTGAAATCAGTAATCATTTAGTTATTACAACATTCTGTCAGCAAAGGGTCTTCCCTTTTAAAGCCCTTCTCACACAAGACCTCATTTCATCACTGGAGATGCATAAGCAGGCAACTTCCTGCAGCATTTGTCAGTGTCTTAACCTAGACAGCACTCAATAAATAGACACTGGAGAAAGATACAATCGAAATGGGTGAGTGAATGAATGAACCAAGAAATGGCAGTAGCATCATCAAAGGATAAATCAAATTTCAGTTTATGGTATACAGGACATTATGCATTATCAAAACCCAAAGAACTATATAACAAATGGGTGAACCCTGATGTAAACTATGGACTTCAGTTAAAAATAGCATATCAATACTGCTCCATTATTTGTGACAAATATACCACATTAATGCAAGATGTTGAAAGGGGAAATTATTTGCAGGAATGAGAATTCTGAACTTTCTTAATTTTCCATAAGCATAAACCTTCTCTAAAAAGGACAGTCTATTAAAAATGCACAGTATATATTTTCAAATTAGAAAATGTCAGGCCTGTCTGAAAAACAATCCTTTTACTATTATTTCAAAACAAGAAAAAAAAAGCAAGAAGAGAAAAAGTGAAACAATGTCACTAACACTTCTAATGGTAGGTTATAGTCATAAAAAATAAGACTACAAAGAGAAAAAAAATGAATACCATATGTATTATTTATTATTTTGATTTCTAAAGTGTAGCAGTGCAAAAGCACCTCCAGCAACATGTGTCAATCTACATATTAAAATGAAAACCCTTCAAAAATAACCCAAAATGAGACTAATAAAGCAGAGATATACAGGAAACTCAAGCACATTCAATATAAGTACATGTCTCAAATCACTAGAAAAGATAAGCCACCCAGAAGCAGGCCTGCTAAAAGCTGTGACACCTGATGATATGAGCTATATAGTCCTGTAAGGTCAGGAGGGAATAATATATTTCATCTGAGGGCCCAAGGTATCTCTAGCTAAAACATCTGCAACATGCCAAGCTGGGAAATGATTGCTAATCCAAACTGTGGGGAGACCTGTAAGTTAAGTAGCACCCAAGTGGACTGTGTTAAGTTTGTTAAGTTATGTAAACTGTGAAAAGAGTTTCTTTTATCTCAGTATAGTAACAAACATATAACATCTATATATATAAAAGCCTAAGAGACCGAATGGCCAAACGACTGAACGACTGGTTGACCAGTCGCTATGACGCGCACTGACCACCATGGGGCAGACGCTCAACGCACAGGATTGGGCTCCTTCCTGTCTGGATCAGGCCTGCGGGGATCAGGCTGAAAGCGGCTATCCGACATCCCCTGAGGGGTCCCAAATTGCGAGAGGCCACTGGCCAGGCTGATGGACCCCAACAAGTGCACGATTCCTCTAGTGTTTAATAAATGTTTTCATAATAATGCCATAAACAGAACATCACACAAGCAACACATTCTGGAAAAACCCCGGCTAGGGGTTTTGCCAAGTCTCATCCTACAAAGTTATGACAAAGAAAAAATCATGCACTATTATAGCCCAGTTTATTAGATCAAGAAAATATTATACTCGCCAAAACCGGTTTGGCTCAGTGAATAGAGCGTCAGCCTGCGGACTGAAAGGTCCCAGGTTCGATTCCGGTCAAGGGCATGTAACTTGGTTGCGGGCACATCCCTAGTGGGAGGTGTGCAGGAGGCAGCTGATCGACGTTTCTCTCTCATCGATGTTTCTGACTATCTATCCCTCTTCCTTCCTCTCTGTAAAAAATCAATAAAATATATATTTAAAAAAAAAAGAAAATATTATACACCCATATATAGAGCAGAAAGTAAATGTGTAATGAGATCAATACCAACAAAGTCTCTACAACATAATGGTACTGTCAGAGAATCAACCAAGTTCACCATTCTTCAATAGTCTGTGTGCCTGAGCAAGAAAGTGAGAGTAGTGTCTCTGGATTTGACTTATTTGCACAGTGAGGTTTTTAGACCATGATCTTTAAGGTCACTTTCAGATTTAATATGCTTTGGTTTGATGACATGGATATGACCCACTTGAGTCTTAGGAAACTTGAATGTCCTACATGTGGGCATGTACTTAACTGCTCCACCATTACAAGAGCTCCAAGCCAATGCATGTACAATGACAGGGAACTCTCCCCAGAAAGCAGGAGAAGCTGGATCAGCTCCAACCACAAATATAAAATATAAAAGCGGATTGAAATCTTGCCAAGAGACTGTCATACATGGAGACTCAGGAAGCAGAATATGAAAATAACAAAGCTAGCTCCATTTGAATGGAAGCCAGGGATAATGAACAGCACTAGTTGTACAATTTCTCTTGAGTGTACTATGTGTACCGGTTAATAATGCGGATTTTGTAATCAAAGAAAGCACGATAATTTCAAGAGAAACATCAAAAGTGCTTTATTCAAAGAAATGTCCATCACTAGCTACACATTTCTCCCATCTTTCAGGTAATTTGTGGATACTGTCCCAATAGAACTTCTCTTGTTTTGAGGCAAACCATTCAGAGACCCAATTTTCCACTTCGTACGTTTTGAAGTGCTGCTCAGAAAGTACGAGTGCCATCAATCAGAACAAGTGGTAATCTGAAGGAGCAAGGTCTGGTGAATACGGCAGGTGGGTTAATACTTCCCAAGCAAGATCTTTTAATGTGTCTTTAACTGGTTCTGAAGTGTGTGATGGTGCGTTATCATGAAGCAAAATTACTTTGCCGTGTCTTCTGGCCCATTCTGGTCATTTCACGACCAAAGCATGGTTCAAATTATTTGTTGTCAGTAGCGATCAGTATTAACGGTTTCACCTGGTTTTAGAAACTCATAATACACCACACCTTCCTGATCCCACCAAATGCAGAACATTGTTTTCTTTCCAAAGCAATTTGGCCTTGCAGTCGATGTTGATGGTTGACCTGGATCAACCCATGATTTTGTGCATTTGGGATTCTCAAAATAAATCCACTTTTCATCACCAGTCACAATTCCATGCAAAAAAGACTTCCTTTCGTGCAGTTATAGCAACATTTTACTGATGACTTTTCGGTTTTCCATTTGTCTTTTGTTCAGTTGATGTGGCACCCATTTTCCTTCCTTTAAAATCTTTTCCATTGCTTGTAAACGATTGGAAATTGTTTGTTGAGCAACGTTGAATCTTTCTGCAAGTTGTTTTTGAGTTTGACATGCATCTTTATCTTAATAATGCTTGTAATTGTTGGTCTTCAAATTTTTTAGGTTGACCTGGACGTTGTCTTTCACATCAAAATCATCACTTTTAAAGCATTTAAACCAGTGTTCACAAGTATCTTGAGATGGAGCATGTTCACCATAAGCTTCCCCAAGTATAGGATAACTTTCAGCAGCACTTTTCTTCAAAATAATGAATTAAAACTTCCTGCAAATGCTCTTTTTTTGGCACGAAATTCAACATTTTTAAGCATAAAAATATGTATGATGTTAACACCTTCAGAAAATTTGACATATGAAGTCTTGAAGCTTGCTGTCAATACAACAAAATAGCATACATATCAAGTTGCATATATATCAACATATGTGTAACTCCATCTATTGAAAAAATCCACATTATTAACAGGTACACCTAGTATTTTACACTTACTATACCCTCCTCTGCATGTCTGGAGTAACTAAAGTAAAACTTTTATATCTAATGGGAAATTCTAGTTTAAAATGTTCCACCTACTTTCCATAAAAACAAATGAATGATAAAACTTTAGCTCATCAGGATATATTTCAAAACAAAATTAAAAAGTAATTGGAAACTCTGGGGAAAAACTGCAAACTGTAACAAAGTTGACAAAGGGTTAATGTAAACATATAAAAAGATCTTTGAAGAAAATAACAAAAAATACTATCCCTATAATATAAAAATTGAGTAAAAAATATGAACAAAACATAGACAAAGGAACAAAAAAGGTCAATATGTATTAAAACTGTTTAACATAATTAGTAGGCAAATAAACACAAATAAAAACAAGATACAGTTTTTCACTCAATTTGGCAAATATTTTTAAATTATAATACTTAGTGCTAGTGATGATTCTAAATGACAGTTGCTACTCATTTATGGCTGGTAGGAATGAAAATTTGAATACCCTTTCCAAAAATAATTAGGACTACATAACAAGAATTTAAAATAACTCATACCCTTCCATTAGTAATTTCACTAAGAGATTTACAGGAAAATTAATATATACAAGACTATTCCACACGGTATAGTTAGATCAAATAACTGGAAATGATATAAATATTGAACAATAAGGGAACATTTAAATAAACCATGGTATAGCTTATGAGCATGCTATACAATCATTAAAATCATGTATTTGCAAAATATTAGTTTATATCCCAAGAATATATTAGGTCCAAAAAAGTAGGATATAGTATATACTATATATACAGTAAGATACTATTTTGTAAAAAAAATAAATAAATAAGGATATAAACATAGATTTTAAAAAAAGAGCACTACACCATCACTGAGAGAATATATAACAAAATGGTAAATTGGCTATCACAGTCAAGTGATATAAATTCAAGAGATTTTTTAAAGGTCTCTGTTATACTTTCTAAGTGGTATAAAATGAACATATATAATAGAAATGGACATGAAGGAAATGTGAAAATATCCCCCAATGTTACTAACTCTTGGAGGAAAGTGACCCTATGCTGTAGCAACTACAATGTCAAGACAGACCCGATTACAAGTATTTGCAAGAGCAAAAGGTACCTGGAGCAGCAACAGGGATACATATACATGCCTGAGATCTAAGCAGCAGAAAGCACAGTATGACTTCCTAACAGCAGTAATTCAGTACAATACACAAAAGGTGGAACAAGGTCATCTATTGCACAGCTAAATAAAAAGTTGATTCAAGAGAAATTTTTGTTTATATCAATGTTTAATTATAGTCTATTATAAACTAAAAAAAGTGAGGTACACAACTTGGATTTGAATTCCCGATCTACACTTAACAGTTTAACTTCAAGCCAAACAAAGCCAAACACTTAAAATTATTTTTCTTCAACTGGCAACTTGATATTAAAAATGCTACTTTTAACTCACAAGGAATCTTCTAGCATTCAATATAGTGAGGTAAACTCATTTAACACATTAGTGGCACAATCTAAATGTTTGACACTCAGCAAGTGCCCTCTTGCTGTTTTGAAGATTGCCATGTATCTACTGCACATCCCTAAAGTTAATGTCCTTAAAGTTAAATATGTTCCAATAAATAAAGAGCAGTTCCACAAAGAATTAGTCTGACTCATGACCCACCTTTGGTCAGTCAACTCTCTCCTCAAACGTGCCCTAATAATGAAATGAAAAAGTCATGTGCTTTTTGACTTGTTCGAAGCTGGGACAGATAAAATGATGGCTATTTCTAAGTTTATTTCTATTCCAATTCTATTTTTATCACCAACCCCCTGATCCATTTATACACAGTACATATGTTTAAAGGTATGAGTTAGTATTTGGAGCAACCATGAGAGCATTGAACATGGTAAGCAACATACAGACCCTATTTTTCTGCTAGGTAGCACACAGCCCCATGACCCTACATACAAATAATCTGTTTCTTACAAGTATTCTATACAATAAATGTATAGACTATTTTAGCAGTTTTTGTTCAAATTTCACATCTCAAAAACACTGACTTTCCTCCAAGAATATTGACTTCTATGGCAATTCGTGAGATGTTTGCACATGAAAAGGTTATTGAAGTCAGATATAAAATATTAACATTGTGAATTTTACATAAAATCCAGCCATATATTTAACTAAGCAATCTAATGTAGAGCTGTTTTGAAGGAAGTGCATATGGTGAAAATAAGCTTCACTCCTCAAACATAGAATGTTTTATTATTAAAAGTCGTTTTAAATTCTAAGTGTTCATTTACTAACTTAAAACCTTAAATTAAGAATAAAACTATAGTTTAAATAAAATGAAATGTCTAACATTCAAATGGATATTATATCCCTGTTTTATTCAACTGGAGTTTAATCTATTTTTGAATATTATTCCTCTACTTCTTTTGTTCCCCTTTCTCAAGGGCCTATACAACCTTAAAGCAAATTAATCCCATTCCCTCTCTAAATCCTTCCTCATGACTGATAATGTCTTTGGTAAAGACATCTTAGAACCCCCAAAGAATTGAATCGAGCTTTTCAACTCCCTGGCTAGTGGTACATATTCTAGAATATAATATGCCCAGACCACCATCCTATATAATAAAGAGGTAAAATGCAAATTGACTGACACATCCTTGCACAAGATGCCCGCCCCCATGTGGTCACAAGATGGCTGCCACAAGATGGCCGGCAGGGAAGGACAGTTGTGGGCGATCAGGCTAGCAGGGGAAAGCAGTTAGGGGCAACCAGGCCTACAAGGGAGGGCAGGTGAGGGGGACCAGGCCTGCAGGGGAGGGCAGTTGGGGGCAATCGGGCCAACAGGGGACCAGACCTGCAGGGGAGAGCAGTTGGGGGCAATTGGAGCAGTTGGGGGCAATCAGGCTGGCAGGGGAGTAGTTAGGGGGTGATCAGGCTGGCAGGCAGAAGCAGTTAGAGCAGGGGTGGGCAAACTTTTTGACTCGAGGGCCACAATGGGTTCTTAAACTGGACCGGAGGGCCGGAACAAAAGCATGGATGGAGTGTTTGTGTGAACTAATATAAATTCAAAGTAAAGGAGCAGAGGGGAGAGCAAGAGAACCCTCCGCTCTTTAGGCTCCGCGGGCCGGATAGAACAGCCGAACGGGCCGGATCCGGCCCGCGGGCCGTGGCTTTCCCACGGCTGAGTTAGAGGCAATCAGGCAGGTGAGTGGTTGGGAGAGGGATGTCTGATTGCCGGTTTACAGGGATTGGGCCTAAACCGGCAGTCGGACATCCCCTGAGGGGTCCCAGATCGGAGAAGGTGCTGGCTGGGCTGAGGGACACCCCCCCCCATGCACAAATTTCATGCACCAGGCCTCTAGTCTGTCTAATAATAGAGTAATATGCAAATTAACCAGGACGCCATAACATCACGACTAAACAGCAGGGACCTGAGGCTGCATGGTGCCTGGTCGGAGCAAGGGACCTCAGGCCGTACACCCTGCCCCAGCAGGCGCCAGGCCGGGGAACTCAGGCCACACCTCCTGCCCCGCAGGACTGGATGGGGGACCTCAGGCCACACCCCCTGCCCTGTGGGGCTTGATGGGGACATCAGGCTGCACCCCCGCCTGGAGGGGATTGACGAGGGTGGGACTGGCCGGGTCTGGGTCTCACCTAATGGGGGTGGGGCCCACCGGGTTTGGGTCTCCTATATTTTCGAAGCGTGTGAGGGTGATGGGCGAGGACTTGACTCTAGGTCCCACGGCTCACCCCAGACTCTGACAGGAGGGAGATTTTCATATACATTTTACTAATTTTCTTTCATCTCTGGCATTTCTATTATAGAGAAAGGGCAAATAGCAATATTAAAATATTTCCTGTAATTAATTCCCTTTTAATGTGCACAAATTTCATGCACCGGGCCACTAGTGTTTAAAATATTAAGGTGATAACTCAATATCAATTCATCTCTAATTCAAGAAATTAAAATCAAACTACTTGTTAATTACATTAATTGGTTATATGAAGGATAGCTACTGCTTCCCAACTTGTACATTTGAGACTTTGTAAAAAAATAGATCCATTTCATTTGATCATACAATTTCATTTTTTACTCTACAAATTGAGACTTTGCAGAATCAAAAAGTTAAAATGCTATTTTAAAATTCTCTATACAGCATAACTCCTGAATTTCTCTTCATTAACTTCATGCAAAAATCATTCCCAATAATGAAGGAGTCCCATAGATCAAGACTACTTATATGTATGTATTCATATTTCATGATAATTAGTCCCTGTACACGTAATCGCTTTCCCTGGTGTGTCCAGTACATGTGTCTCTGTCCTAGATTGCTCATTAAATCTGCTATAGTTCATTTCAGCACTGCATCACTGTGACTGAATTAGACAATTCAGAATCTAGGGCCTATGATTCGTTTCTCTTGTGTATTTCTTACAAAATCTTACAAGCAAAGTTCTGGTAATACTGTAGAAGTACTGCATACAGTAGTAAATATGTTTTGTAAGTGTATAAAGAAGGTTATCATAAAGGTAGACTGCTACCCTCAATACCTCCACTGTGCAGGTAGTTAATATGCCCAGTATTTGACAAGGTTTGAGAAGTAGCAATCCTTATTCTTTTTAATGGGGACCTCTGAGACCAACAATGTCTAGAAAAATACCATACTCATTGTTAACAGAGACTCCTCCTAGATTACTATAGATCAAGCCCCCTCCTCTCTAATAAAGTAGCATAAAGAATGTTCAGTGGTCACAATGGCAATATATTCCTCCTGCCTGAACTATAATGTTCTGAATCTAGTTCTTTATAAGTGACAGAAGGAGGTTATTTTAACATAACACAGTGGTGCAGTGTCTCAAGTATTGATTAATTTTTAAATCGTTACATGGTGGTAGTTTGATTTCTACCTTTTTTCTACTCCTACATTATGAAAGAACACTGCTAGAGGATGAAGTTTTTGACTTTTGTTTCAGAAACAGCTCTGTACAATCCCAAGGTAAGATATTTTGCAGACTTGACAATTCCACATTGATTTTCACTCTTCTATTTTTTTGAACCATAGGCTTACAACAGTAAAAAAAATCTGCCTAGAATATACAATAGAGATTATTTTACGGACAAATCTATGTCACCTATGGGTTTCTACCCAGAACATGTTTGTAACTGTTAATTATCTCTATATCAATAAAAAAAATAAACTGCAATGGTTATTAGAATAATTCTATTTTTCATTGAGTTTTAAAATTATAATTTCTGTATAATCTCTTACCAAAAATGCTGACCAAATTTATCTGTACCCTTTTATTTTACATTTCTAGCAGTAATAAAAGTATGTTGCATTACTGAGTTTAATTCACAAAATAGTGTTACAATCTAAGAAATGCATACACTAAAAATGCCTACCCTACGAAAAACACCTACTCCACAGAAGTAATAACTTCAGACTTTGTGTAATTTAAATTTCAAATCTCTATTAAGTTATAGATAACATTTAATAGAAGGCAGCAAAAAGTCAACTTAAAACATTCCCTGCAATACTTACACATAGGAAAATAAACTTTAAAACAAAGGCTATAACAAGAGACAACGAAGGATAATGCATAATGATAAAGGGAGCAATCCAACAAGAGAATATACCCCTTGTAAATATTTATGCACCCAACATAGGATTACCTAAATATGTAAAACAAATCCTGATGGACATAAAGGAAACGATTGACAGTAATACAATCATAGCAGGATTTTAACACCCCATTGACATCAATGGATGAATCTTTGAGACAGAAAATCAACAAGGAAACAATGACTTTAAATAATACAATTGATCAGATGGATTTAATTGATATATTCAGAGCATTTCACCCCAAAGCAGCAGAATTTACATTCTTTTAAAGTACACATGGAACATTTTCTAGGATAGAAAACATGTTAGGAAACAAAACAAGTCTCAATAAATTTAACAGGACAAATCATATGAAGCATATTTTCTGACTATAATTGCATGAAACTAGAAGTCAATTACAATGAAAACTAAAAAAACATACAAATACATGGAGGCTAAATAACATGTTACTAAACAATAATGAGTTAACAATGAGATCAAGAAAGAAATCAAAAGATACCTTGAAACAAATGAAAATGAGAATGCAACCACCAAAAATCTATGGGACAAAGCATAAGCAGTCCTGACAGGGGAATTCATAGCATTACAGGCCTACCTCAATAAACAAGAAAAATCTCAAATAAACAATCTAACTTACACTTAAAGGAACTGTAAAAAAACGAACAACAAACAAAGCCCAAAGTGAGTATTAGAATGGAAATAATAAATATCAGAGCAGAAATTAAAAAACAAACAAACAAAAAAAAACAACAATACAAAAGATCAAGGTGCCTGGCTGGTGAGGCTCAGTGATTGAGTGTTAACCTATGAACCAGGAGGTCACTGTTCAATTTTGGTCAGAGCACAGGCTTGATCCCCAGTAGGGGGCATGTAGGAGGCAGTTGATTGATGATCCTTTCTCATCATTGATGTTTTTATCTCTCTCTCCCTCTTCCTTCCTCTCTGATATCAATAAAAATATATTTTTAAAAAGATCCAGGAAACCAAGAACTCATTCTCTGAAAAGGTAAGATTGATGAACCTTTAACCAAACTCATCAAGAAAAAAAGAGGGAGGAACCAAATAAATAAAGGCCACATATGACAAACCCGCAGACAAATTCATACTAAATGGGCAAAATCAAGTATTTCCTTTAAGATGGGGAACAAGACATGAATATCCACTTTCACTACTCTTATTCAACATAGTACTGGAAGATTTAGCCACAGCAATCAGACAAGAAGACAAAGTAAAAGGTATCCAATTGGAAAAGAAGAAGTTAAACTACCATTATTTGCAGATGACATAATACTATATAGAGAGAACTCTAAAGATCCCACCAAAAAACTGCTAGAACTGATTAATGAATTCAGTAAAGTAGCAGGATACAAAATAAATATCCAGAAATCAGTTGAATTTTTATACACCAATAATGAACTATCAGAAAGGGAAACTAATAAAACAATCCCATTTACAAGTGTATCAAAAAGTAAAAATAAAAACTGGGAATAAAGTTAACCAAGGATGTAAAACACATGTACTTGGAAAATTATAAGACACTGAAGGAAGAAACTGAAGAAGATACAAATAAGTGGAAGAATATACCGTGTTCATGGATAGGAAGAATTAACATCATTAAAATGTCTATCCTACCCAAAGCAATCTAAAGATTCAACACAATTCCTATCAAGATACCAATGGCATATTTCACAGAACTAGAACAAATTTTCCAAAAGTTTATATGTAACCAAAAAAGACCCCAAATAGACACAGCAATCTTGAGAAAGAAGAACAAAGTTGGAGGAATCACCCTACCTAATATCAAGCTATACTACAAGGCCATAGTAATCAAAACAGCATGGTACTGCCATAAAAAATAGACATATAGGTCAATAGAACAAAACAGAGAGCCCAGAAATAAACCCATGCCTTTATGGTCAATTAATATTTGACAAAAGAGGCAAAAACATACAATGGGGTAAGATAGTCTATTCAATAAATGGTGTTGAGAAAATTTGGACAGATACATGCAAAAAAATAATGAACTAGACCATCTTCTTACACCATAAAAAAGAATCAACTCATAATACATTAAAGACTTAAATGTTAGACTCAAAAGTATAATGATCCTAGAAGAAAACATAGGCAGTAAAACCACAAACATTTCTCTTAGAAATATTTTTTCTGATATATTGCCTCAGGCAAGGGAAACAAAAGAATAAACAAATGGGACTATATCAAACTAAAATGTTTTGCACAGCAAAGGAAAACATCAACAAAATGAAAAGACAATCCAATGAATGGGAGAACATCTTCACCAATGATATATCTGATAAGAACTGAATATCCAAAATTTATAAAGAACTTATACAACTTAACACCAAAAACCCCCCAAACAATCCAATTAAAATTAGGCAAAGGACCTTAATAAACACCTTCGAAGAGGATATACAGATGGCCAACAGACACTCAAAGTCACTAATCATCAGAGAAATGTGAATTAAAACCACAATAACATATCATGTCACTCCTGTCAGAATGGCTATCTATATATATAAAAGCCTAATGTGCTAAGTGTCTGACCATTCAACCATTCAACCAGTCACTATGACGCTCACTGACCACAAGGGGGCAGACGCTCCGATCAGTAGGTTAGCTTGCTGCTGGGGTCGGGCCAATCAGGACTGGGCGAGAAGGGCTTGACACGCCCTGGAGCTCTCCCACGGTCTCTCTCCAGCCCCGATCGCCCCAATGGGAACTGGGTGAGATGGGTTGGACATGCCTTGGAGCTCACTGGGACTGGGTGAGATGGGCTGGACACACGCTGGAGCCAACCTCCTACAGTCTCTCCCCAGACAGCCAGTCTCCCGCGGTCCCTCCCTGACCTCTAAAATATTTCTTCTAATTAATTTCCTTTCAATGTGCACAAATCCGTGAACCAGGCCTCTAGTCATTAATAAGTCAATAAATAACAAGTGTTGATGATAATGTGGAGGAAAGGGAACCCTTGTGTACTGTGGGTGGGAATGCAGATTGGTGCAGCCTCTGTGAAAAGCAGTATGGAGTTTCCTCAAAAATGAAAAACAGAACTGCTTTTTGACCCAGTGATTCTATTTCTTGGAATATATCTGAAGTAACCCAAAACACTAATTCCAAGGAATATATGCAACCCATGTTCATTGCAGATGAGTGGATAAAAAAAGTTGTGGAACATTTACACAATGGAATATCACTCGTCCGTTAAAAAAAAGAAAGAAATCATACCCTTTTCAACAGCATGGGTGGACCTGGAGAGTACTGTGCTAAGTTAAATAATCTAGTCAGAGAAAGACAAGTACCATATGATTTCACACATATGTGGAATCTAATGAACAAAATAAACTTACAGAGTGGAGACAGACTCATGGATAGATAACAGACTGATAGCTGTCAGAGGGAAGGAGAATTGGGTGGCTGGGTGAAAGTTTTAAGCAAGGAAAAAATAGCATATACAACAGTATAGTGGTTCCCAGAGGGAAATAGGGGTGGGGAAGGTAGAAGAGAGTAAAGGGGGAGAGGGGTAAGTAGTGATGAAAGGAGACTAGATTTGTGGTGATGAACACAGATTTCAATATACAGATGATGTATTATAGACTTGTACACCCGAACCCTATATAATTTTAATAACCAATGTCACCCCAATAAATTCAATATATTTTTAAATACAGTCCCAGTAGGAAGAGATTTCCAGCTGGAAGAGCAGTTCCCTTCAGGGTTAATTACTAGAGCAACCCTATATAATAAAAGGGTAATATGCAAATAGACCAAACTGCAGAACAACCAAACAATCAGTTAATATGACATGTGGGGACCACCAGTAGGTGCGTGGAACATAGTGGGCTTCCGCAGCAGGCAGCAGAGTGTAGAACATGGCAGCGGCGGCCGTGGTGGGATGGTGGAGCAGGAGAGCAGGGGTGCCAGACCAAGGCAGGGCGCCGGTCGCTGTAATCTGGGTGAGCCTCTGGTGTTTACTGAAAATTCTTTACTCCCACGCCACCGTCGCACCCGGAGTTCACAACTGCTGCCTACGCTGGCCCCACTTGCACCTGCTGCCAGCAGACAGAGGACTGGGGGCCGCAGCAGGAGGGGCTGGGCGGGGGCGCAGAGGACGGACCGAGACCTGCCCCTGTGCCCACCACAGCCTCGCAGCCCACAGTTCCTTTCAAGGTGCACGAATTCGTGCACTGGGCCCCTAGTGTAGATATAAGACATAATATGTTATCAAAATAGCAACTTAAATCATTTTGGCCCTTTAAACCATTGTATATTCTCTATTGGGGCAGTCATTGTGTTTAATACCTACTTATAACTTCATAATCATCAAAAGTTAACTTGATCCATCAACACTTTTTAAAAATCTATATTTTTATTGATTTCAGAGAGGAAGGGAGAGGGAGAGAGGGTTAGAAACTTCAATGATGAGAGAAAATCATGGATCGGCTGCCTCCTGCACACCCCACACTGGGGATGGAGTCAGCAACCTAGGCATGTGCCCTAACCAAAAATCACACCTTGACCTCCTGGTTCATAGGTCGACGCTCAACCACTGAGCCACATTGGTGGGGCTGATCTACCAACTCTTTTTTTTTTTTAATATATTTTATTGATTTTTTACAGAGAGGAAGGGAGAGGGATAGAAAGTTAGAAACATCGATGAGAGAGAAACATCAATCAGCTGCCTCCTGCACATCTCCCACTGGGGATGTGCCCGCAACCAAGGTACAACATGCCCTTGACCGGAATCGAACCCAGGACCCTCCAGTCCGCAGGCCGATGCTCTATCCACTGAGCCAAACCAGTTAGGGCTGATCCACCAACTCTTAAAAATAAAATACCCGTATGTTTCACAAATGAAACTGACTGGAAGGGAATTTGCTAATCCTTGTGACAGTGACTTTAGTTTTCCAACTCTTTTCTTTCAAACATCTTTGCAAAAAAAGTATGTGTTTACTTATGTTGTTACACTATTTAGACATTATCTATTACTTTCTTATGCTTAAATATAAAGGGTTTAAATCATTCATAAAGTTCCCTATTTAGTTAAAAGTAAGTTATGGTACACTACTGATCATTTTAAAAAGAAACAAAAAGGAGAGTGAAGGGGGAGGGGAACACAGGGTAGTAACAGAGTAACTGACTGAAATGACCTTTCAAAAAGACATTTACTAGCACTCTAATGCAACTTACTCAGTTTATTAGATCTGGCATCTTTCTGGGCTAGTTATCCGGTTCAATGCTATGATCTTACTTTGGAAAATAAGTACATTTTGAATGTGAGGATCTAAATATTTAAAGTTGCTAGCTGGTTTTAATTGTTTTCTAATCATGCTCATAATAATCTCACATTTTCATTTATTAACAAAGAAGTGATGCCTAATTTAGATGTGTCAATGGAAACATAACTATATCTGAAGATCAAATATTCACAACATATTTTTAATATGATACTAGTGTTTATTTATTTATTTATTTATTTATTTATTTTAAACACTCTAAGCAGTTTTAGAATTTTTTAAAAAAATATATTTTATTGATATTTTACAGAGAGGAAGGGAGAGGGATAGAGAGCTAGAAACATCAATGAGCTGCCTCCTGCACACCCCCTACTGGGGATGTGCCTGCAACCAAGGTACATGCCATTGACCGGAATTGAACCCGGGACCCTTCAGTCCGCAGGCCGACGCTCTATCCACTGAGCCAAACCGGTTTCGGCACTAGTGTTTTTTTATATTAGAAAAATGAAGTATCTATGGACAGGAGGCGATGGATTTTATACTTTCAAAATACAGAATCCAGGACCTTTGGGAAGGAAACCAGACAATGGTTACACATGTGCCTTAAGAGCATCACAGTTTCTCATGCAGTATTACAGCCTTTTAAATAGGGTAGGCCTTCAATAAATGGTTGTGTGACATAACAATCAATCATGCCAACGGAGATATTAGCAAGTGAAATTAAATTATTTTGACCAAAAATAGATTTACTGAATTCTTTCAGGAAAACCACAGGACAACCAAACTAATCCTATATAATAAAAGGCCAACAACCATAACAGCATAACGACTGGAACGACTGATCAACCAGTTGCTATGAGGTGCACTGACCATCTCTCGGTCCCTCCCCGCAGCCTGCAAGCTCCAATCGCTGGATGGCCAATGGGGAACCATGGGGAACCGGGGTGGGTGGCGGTGCAGTGGGACTAGGGACTGGCGAGTGGGCGGAAGGCAGACCTCTTGGTCCCTCCCCCAGGCCTGCAGACTCCGATCATGGCAAATGGGGAACCACAGCGAATCGGGCTGAACAGTGGTGGGGCGGGACTGGGGACTGGCAAGTAGGCAGAAGATGGCCCTAGTCGCAGGCTAGGCCTAGGAACCCTACACACACATGATTTTATGTGCTGGGCCTCTAGTTAGTCATATAATTTAGACTCTTTTATTTATTTTTTATGTATTTAGAAGCATTTATTGGATTCTTCTTTATCTTTTCCACAGAAAAATATGCCTGATTTGTAGGTTTTTTTTCTCCTAGATAACACTTATCATTGAGTAATAATTGTGATTTGTGTATAATATTTTAAAGAAATATTCTTGATATTTTGGTACATATATGTACTCTCAAGCATGCAGTGGATATATTTTAGAAAACTGAACATAGAATCCTAAAATTTAGAACTGGAAGGAAATTAACAATCATTCTAGCTTGACCCACTCATTAAATATTTTTATTATGGAAAATATCAACATACATAAGAGACTGGAATAATGAGATATCACTCATTTCCAACATTTATTAGCCCTTTGCCAATCTTGTCTGTCATTATATTTTGCCCTCCTTCCTCCCATCTCATTCCCTCTCCCTTCTCTCTCTTTCTTCTCTCTCTCTCTCTCTTTTTTAAAATTCCAGGTATATTTTACTCATAGATATTTAAGCTTATTAGCTAACAGAAAAGGATTTTACTTATTTTTTAAATGTTTCTTTTCATTGATTTTCTTTTTATAGAGAGAGGAAGAGAGAGGGATATAGATAGAAACATTGATGACAGAGAAACATTGATCAGCTACCTCTTGCACACCCATTACTGGGGATTGAACCCACAACCTGGGCATGTGCCCTGACCAGGAATTGACTCATGACCTCCTGGTTCATGGGTCAATACTCAACTACTGCATAACACTGGCCAGGCCAGAAAAGGATTTTAAAAATATAGCCACAATACAATTATCACATCCAACAAAATCAACAGTGGTTCCTGAATATCATCTAACATCCAGTTAGTGTTCAGTTTTTCCTAACAATCTCATGCATGTCAGGCTCTTTAAATAAAGGAGTCCATCCTTTAGGAGAAACTGAAAGGGCACAAATAAAGTTTTATAATATACTCTTTTCAAAATGTTCTTGGAAACGTATGCAAGTCCTTGTGGTAATTGAGATAATCTCTTCCAAATCATTTTTCTCAAACTAAAATTTGTGGATGTGAGTGCTTTTTCAAAGAGTAATATGCCAGTAACAGGAGATGTAAAAAGGGACAAAAGTGAGATAACCCACCAGCCCCCAAGAGCTTAAAAATTAAGGAAATAAGTCTAGTAAAAGAAAAAAAAACTATACATAATAGCTATTATTAGCTATTTAGTGGCATAAAACTAAGGATTAGTTCAAATACTCGCACACTAAATCACCCAACCACCACTCAACCTTCAAATCAAGATGACAGGGATAACTTCAGGAAAAAGAACTGTAATTTAGTAAATTGAGTAATATAATATAATAGCCCTTATCAAGTTATAGGAATTAAATGTTATACTTTCTACATCCTTGAATCTGTACCAGTCTTTATTCCCACAATTTTATTTAGACACGTGCAATGTCTTGCCTAGATTTCTATTGCAATAGGCTCCAGACATGCCTATGTGACTCCAGTTCAAATGTCCCCTCCACATCATCAACCATGTCCCAATCATCTCTCATACTATAATCAGAGTGATCTGTCAAACCTCTGAATCTGAAAATGTCACGTCTCTGCTTCAAATTCATATTCAATGTTGCCTTTAGTATAAAAATCCAAACTCCTAAATATTTCATAGTAGGCCATTGATGAGTTGGTCCCTTCTTGTCTCTATACATTCATTTCTTCCCACTTTCCCTATAAGTACATTACCTACCAGCTATAACAAACAACTTTGAGTTTCCTGAGGACTCAACGATTTATCATACCTTAACACATGCTTCAATGTTTACTTGCACTCTGTCTAAAATTCCTTGCTACTACAATTTCGATTTTCCTTTGGCTAATACTTATTAAGCCTTTGAGACTCAGACCTGACATCAATGTCCACTGAGAATTCTTGCTGACTTCCCTTCATGTGAGTTCAGTGGCTCTCCCTGTTCTGCAGTCCTGCAGTTCCCTGCTCATCTCTATTCTGGGGTTGATCACATGTTATGATAATAATCTGTTAACTTATCTTATCATCTCCACTAGAATTCCCCAAGGACACAGAGTCATATTTCTGTGTCCCCGGCATTCAGTATAGTGCCTAGAAAACAGTAAGTACTTAATAAACATGTATTAATAAAGAAAGCAGAGAATCACAAGTAGCATTTGCAATAAAAATCCTAGTAACACCACTGGAAACAGGAAGGCTGCCCCAAAGAGAATGATATTGGAACAAAAAGATAGGAACACATTATGGTATTAAAAGCATCCTTTGGGGGGAAAAGCTATAAAGTTTATGAAATTGCTAGTGTCCTGGTGCACGAATTCATGTACATTGAAAGGATATTAATTAGAAGAAATATTTTAATATCACTATTCACCCTTTCTCTTTAATAGAAGTGTCAACCAAATTCACAATAGACAATAACAGATGGAAACACATGTGTGTGATTGGTGCCAGTGAGAGCTTTATATGTATCACACATGCGTGAGTCAACTTAGCCTTTTATAGATATAGAATAAACTTGCTTAATTAAACCAGCTTTCTGATGTAGCTAAACTTTTTCCAGCCCAGTGAAGCACCCCAACTTCTCCTTCAGGTAATTGTCAGCAGCACAGCAGTAAATATCAACATGAAACAGATTATTATTGTAGATCACACAGGGAGAACAAAGGGTAAAATATTTAACTGCAGCAGTGTTTGACTATATTCTGTGCAGTGAGAAAACCTGAAGTCATTTTCAAGGTCCACCATTTCTTACTTCTTTTCAGTCGGGTCAAGTTTCTAAGCTTTCTAAATCTCTGTTTTCCAGCTAATGAAAAGAAAATAGGATTCCACCGAGTCTCCTATCTACCTACTCCAGGACTTCTGTGAGGCTCAAATGAGATGAGGCACAGGAAAATGCTTCACAGACATTTGGTTAAAGTGTAAACAGTTTCCACCTGGGTATAAAGCAAGTCATGTTCCTGAGCTGAAGAAACTGCAAGGAGGCTAGTTGCTAGGGAGAGGAAGCCAGGTATGGCTACTTGATATCATTACCTAGACCAGTAGTTCTCAACCTTCCTAATGCCGTGACCCTTTAATACAGTTCCTCATGTTGTGGTGACCCCCCAACCATAAAATTATTTTCGTTGCTACTTCATAACTGTAATTTTGCTACTGTTATGAATCATAATGTAAATATCTGTGTTTTCCGATGGTCTTAGGCGACCCTGCTAGCGACCCACAGGTTGAGAACTGCTGCTGTAGAGCCTAAGACCATCGGAAAACACAGATATTTACATTATGATTCATAACAGTAGCAAAATTACAGTTATGAAGTAGCAACGAAAATAATTTTATGGTTGGGGTCACCACAACATGAGGAACTGTATTAAAGGGTCACGGCATTAGGAAGGTTGAGAACCACTGATCCCAGATGGAAGGAAGGGCACTTAGCATGCTAGCCTTTTATAGAGATAGATTTTTTTTTCATTATTTCTTTAACTTTCTGTATAGCATGGTCAGAGTTCTGGTTTTCTTCTCCCCCATCAGCTGTAATGAAAACATCATAAGGTCATCCTTCAAAATTGTTATCATTTCACGTTGTGGTGAAAACTAAATATGAAGACCTCTTGTGGGGCTCCAAAAGCCAATGAACTCCAAACACAAATGCTTCCCCTGATCTAACCTGTGGACATATCGGCTGCAACAAATAACTCACGTTCTCCTATGCAGGAGGATTCAAACTCACACACTAAAGCTGAGAATGCACCCAGGGGTGGCTCATCAGTGGGTCCTAAGAATCTCAAAAAATGAAAGGTGGAAAAATAAAGAGGGTTAAAGAAGTAACAACTACTGAGCTGGACAAATAGTTTAGTACCCTAAATAAAGCAGGACATAGGAAAGAAAATCAATGCTCAAAAATATGGTAAATAAAGGTAAAAAGTCTCTTAAAGTGTATTTCCATATAATAAAATTATTTTAAGTATATGTCTCCCTACTCACTAACATTTAAGCCATGAGTCAATTTAGAATCATTAGCTATATCATCATGGTACAAATGACACTACTGTGTCTCTATGGTGCCATGAAAAAACATTTCACTAAACACCAGAAGGGGATAATATAATTTTCTCCTTAAAAACGAAATTGGAGGTATTATATATACACTACATTCTATCTGAATCAGGTGCAGCAAAAATGAATAAGGCAATTTCAAACACATATGGAAAATAGGAGGGGAAACACTAAAGTCATTGTAAAAATAAAACTGAATGTGAAAATATGAGCTCTTTGTTCCTGTGATTTGTGTATTTCTCCAGGCCATCAAATATAGTTTGTATCTTCTGGGTATGCATGAAACATATAGCATAACATTGCAATATTAAATTACTAGTAAGCATACCAAAGCCCAAATTTGTGTTCAGCACTTTACACTGAAATAAAATTTTCATATTGCACTCAAATGTAACTAAGTATCAGATTAATGGAAGAAAAAGGGAAAATAGTGGTGACGATGATTTTTGTTAATATATTGAAAAACTTGTTTTTCCATTCTCTCTCAAGTATTCAATTATTCCTCTACCAGTGATAGTCTTGTTCATTCTAACCTGTAATAATTTCACAATAACTTCTCTCCATTCCTTCTACCTTAGCCTCTTCCTCTATGATTCCCTTTAGGTCTTAGTTAATTCCGCAATCCAGAGGTGGTTAAACATTGTATTGAGATATTTGTCTTCCTCTTCTATCTCCTACTCCTCAGCCCATAGAAAATATTAATCAAGGCAGGATTTGTGATTTGATGAATGTTTGCCTAAGTGAAGAAAATGGAATCATATAAAAGTAGCAGAGGAGGAGAAAATGGTAGGTGTTTGCTGTGATGGGGGCTATTAAAAAATGATAAAGAGGAACCTGAGAAAAGAGTGAGCAGTCACAAACATGGGAAGAAAAGCTGATTCATCCTAAAAAGAGTCTATTTGAAACTAATACAAAATAATGCTGAAGGTAAACTGCAATTAAAAAATAAAATTTTGAAAACAGAGCAAAGGGCTAAGACACTACGTATCAAAGGAAAGAAACAAGGGAGGACTCACACTTACCAATTTCAAAACTTACTACAAAGCTATCAAAATCAAGATAATGATGCACCTGCATAAAGATATAGATCAAAGGAATAAAACTGGGAGCTCAGAAATAATTCTTTATATTTATGGCCAATGGATTTTGGACAATGCTACCAACAAAATTATGGGATAGAATAGTCTCAAAAAATGGTGCTGGGACAACTGGATAACAACAAGAAAAATAATAAAGTCAGCTAAAACAGTAAGATTCTTAGAAGGAAACAGGTCCAATAGTTGTGACCTTGGATCAGCAATGGTATCATAAATGATACATACCAAAAAGCACAATCAACAAAAGAAAAAAATGAATAATTTGGCCCTTATCAAAGTTAAAAACTTTTGTTTCAAAAGACACTATCAAGAAAATAAAAATTATTGATATGTACTACAACATGGATGAACCTAAGTGAACGAAGCCAGGCACGACAGACTACCATATATGATTCTATTTTTATGAAATGTCCAGAATAGGAAAATTCACACAAAAAGTAGATTAGCAACTATGAGGACAGAGGAGTGAGGATTGGAGACAAGGAATGACTGGGCAATGAAAATGTTCTAAGATCAGATTATGGTGATGGTTGGACAACTCAGTGTATATACTAAAACCACTGAATTGTTAAAAAAAAAAAAAACACAAACAAACAAACAAAACACGAGATAGTATGCATCAAGAAGATCCTGTCAAGCACAATATAATGATGAAGAATGATAAGAAATTGCCCTGGCCGGGTTGGCTCTGTGGTTGATCTTAGACCCAGGAGCCAAGAGGTCATGTTTCTATTCCTTAGGGCTCAATCCCCAGTAGGTGGTGTACAGGAGGTAGCCAATCAGTGATTCTCTCTCATCAGTGATGTTTCTGTCTATATCTCCCTCTCTTTTCCTCTCTGAAACCAATAAAAATATTTTTGTAAAAGAATGATAAGAAATAGCTAACAGAGAAGGTTGGGAGGTAGTAACTAGAGGCCAGAGAGAAGGTAGTTTTAACAGAGTAGCAAACACAGTCAGCATACTGCCAGGAGCCAGGGAAAGCGCAGGGAAGTAGTGGGGCAGACATCATTATTGAAGATGATTAGCCATGAAAGATAAACAAAAAGACCATTTAGATGCTGGGACAACAGGGGCATTGAACACAATTCCATAAACATTTTTCAAAGATATTCTATGGAATACCTTGGCATTGTTACTTTTATAATACAACTAATTTTCTAATACCTTAAGAAGATCAAAGTAATATTTATGCAAATGACCAAGCTTATATATGCCATTGCCACAGCTTCATACATAATAGAGCTTTTTAAATTTAAATTTGCATTTTAGAACTTTTCCCAGTATTGTTCTTAATCAATTATATTTTTCCTCCATATAAAGATGTGGATGTAACTGCATGAAAAGTAAAAAAGAGACAGGCAGACTCAGTGTTTACAAGCTCCACGCCTGCTGGAAACTGGTTTCTTTTGGCGTCACTGGAATGCTGCTCTTTATGTACATCCTTTGTGCGGTGATGAATGAAATGGCTACTGATGCTCTCTAAATAAAAGACCCACTCTCCCTGAACAGAAGCAGGTGCTATGGAACAGCTACTGTTTGCACAGTGACTTCCTGAACAGAAACTTTACACAAAAGGAACATACAAATAATTCCTGGGAGGCCTCCTCTGTTAATCTCCTAGAGACCAGTGGTCGGCAAACCGCGGTTTGCCGCTCTGTTGACTAATGAGTTTGCCGACCACTGTGGACCTAGACAATAGCCCAGCTGCAGTAATGCCACATGTGTCCTTCTTCAGGTCAGTTTGGTATGGGTGCCTTTTTCTACAGCACTCCTACAAGCTCACTTATAATGCACACACATCACGCAGAATTTGACATTTGGGGTTATATTTTACTACTTGATGAATGTCTTGGTATAAGACTTTTATTGCAAACAACCTTTTGGCTGTCAGTGCTTACAGCTTTAACACAATTAAATGCTGGCAAGAAATATCTTTATAGCACTTTCTCTATCACCTATCATATTTTAGACTAATCTATTATCTTAAAAAAGTAGCCACTGCATATATTTACCTACTTTGCAAAAGGAATAATTAGATTTGCAGCTTATAAAAATGTAAAGTGATGTTATTATTAATGATAATTCAACAATCCACACTAAGGGCTATGTTATTTCTGATTTACTTCTGCACATAATTTGCATCAATGTTTGTATCTCCAACATCTTCATGATCTCAATATTGTTAAAATAAACATTAGAATGAATAAAGGGACATATGAGGCTTATGTTTCCATCTGAAGTTGTAGCAACAGGTTTTTATATCTAATTATTTTGGTGCTTATAAAATTCCTAGTATTAGGTGTGTCCAAAATAAATTATGACACAAAAGAGCATTGCTACCCTGAAACTGAGAAGAAGAAAAATGAATAGACTTTTTTAAAAATAATGCTAGAATATTGGATATAGTTTTTTTTTAATTTCTTTATTGATTCAGGTATCACATATTTGTCCTCATCCCCCCATTCCCATCCCAAACCCCTCCCCACCCATGCCCTTACCCCCCTGGTGTCTGTGTCCATTGGTTAGGCTTATATGCATGCATACAAGTCCTTTGGTTGATCTCTCCCCCTTACCCCCACCCTCCTCTACCTTCCCTCTGAGGCTTGACAGTCTGATCGATGCTTCCCTGTCTCCGGGTCTGTTTTTGTTCATCAGTTTATGCTGTTCATTATTTCCCCCAGATGAGTGAGACCATGTGATACTAGAAATACACTTGTAAGAACAGAAAATGAGACAAGCAATAATGGTTATGCTGAGAGGCAAATGAATCAGTCTGTAGTGAGTTTCTTTCTGGGCCAACAGTTCTTTAGAAGCATTATCAACACTATAATATTTAGCAAATCCTCATATAAGACATACAAATTTAAATCAGATGTATTCTAAAGAAAGACTAAGCAATTTGTTTAAAAAAAATCACCAAGAAGGGAGTGGGATTGGAAGGCTGGGTAAAAAAGGTGAGGAGATTGAGAAGTACAAATTGGTAGTTACAAAATAGTCATGGGGATTTAAAGTACAGCATAGGGAACATAGTTAATAATATTGTAATAACTATGTACAGTGCCGGGTGGGTACGAGAAATGTCGGGGGGACCACTTTGTAAAGTATATGATTGTCTAACCGCTATGCTGTACACCTGAAACTAATACAAAATAATATTGAATGTAAACTGTAATTGAAAAATGAAAAAGGCATCTTCTACAGTGAGAAAGCAAAGCTATGTTGCTTACAATCCAATAACAAGACAATTATTTAGAAGTTTCAAGAAAGTCTGATAATCTGGGCAAAAATATTTTTCTAAGAAGTTAGGGGTCAGGAAAAAGGTACAGCAGTGGTTCTTAACCTAAACTTAGAACTAACAAGATCAAGAGAGCCACCTGCAGTTTGAAGTCCAGAAATATGAAAATTTCCCCAACCTTCAATTTAAAAGCATTGATTCTGGGAATAATACTCCCAAAGTATCTGATTTAGTTGGACTTGGTTATAAAGCACAACACAGCAGAACCCAGATATACTATTAAAAAATCACTTTTTAAATTATATAATACTTTCAATCTAAATGCTTTTTCTAAAATTTACAATTGTATGTTTAATATATTCAACAAGTACTTGAAACATATTTATTAAGCACCTACTACATTAGTTACTTTTTATTTCCCTAATAAGTGTAACTGGATTTGTATAAGGGATATTTTCCTATCATCTATGCAACCATAATAGTCCTCATAAGAATTACCTTCAAGTTGGGGGGACACTATCAAAATATAATTTACTATCTCTTTTTAAAGTGAACTTTCCATGTTCTTAAATGGATTCTCAAATGCTTTTATTCCCTCTATCTCTAGTTGGGTACCATACTGAATATCTTCAAGACTCATATCAAATACACCCTCAAATAAATGTATCCCAGTTAACATATAAAGTTGTCAGGTAAGAGCACAGGCTATTATGAACCTGTTTGGAGTATTATGAGGTAATGCCATACTGGTATGGGCAACCAAGTCCCTGCTGGATCCTATAGTCTAACGACATCAACATTTAGTCAAGGAAAATAGGCCAGGAGCTGAATCTGTCAATAGCTCATAAAACCTAACATGATAGAACATCAAGACTGTTGCTATCACAACAAAAGTTCCCCATATAGCCATATGTCAGCTTTCTCAGAATAGAAACACCCCCCACCCAATCCAGGATATTAGAAAAATAAAATACAGGAAATCGAGTCAAAAGGAGCCTATTATTGGCTTTTTAAAGAAGGAGTGGTCTGACTTGAAGAGCTGACCCATCTTTAACAGATCAGGTCATTCCCAACTTGAGAAATAAGTCAGCTGTTTTGAGACAGAAATCAAGAATAATCGGATCTGGTCCAGAAACTGATTGTCCAGCTTTCATATTGGCTGGTTGCTTCCTTTCTTTACCTCTTCTCATCAGATCATACCCCAGAGAAATAAATGAAAATATAAGTGAAAATATCCAAGCCTAGGATAAATTTACCAAGTATAGCTTTGGTAAATTTATGTTTGAACACAATCCCCCCCAAGCAATAACAGTGTGGGGGGAGACAGAGCAGGGCTTCATTTGAGGGGAGGAGTAGAAAGGACTGACACACACACAGAGCTACTCTTGCCTCTGGAGCCTACACAGACCAAAACTTGTCTCTCTGATGTGAGAACAAACTGAACATGTATGTCTTTTATAGACACTGGATCTGGAATATGCACAAATATGACTTACAATTCTTGGGTGTTTATTTGAAGGTAATTACCAAAAGTTTTAGATACCCAGGGATCTTACAAATCTCTCCAACTCAAAGAGTTTGACAATATTAACATTAAGGTCCATATAACATTTTTAGCAAAATCTATGCATAAAGCAGCAATATTTTCCCAGGTAACATAGCCTAAATATAAATTATAGTGTAAATGTTTCTAATCCACTCTGCTTATGATCTATAGAAACAATGTCTATCATTTCATGTGAGTAGATACATAAGAAAACCCCTAGATCTCATTGTATTACAGATGGCTAATATTTCCTCCTAGACTAGTAATTACACATTTTTAAATATTATATAACATACAAGAATAAATAATGTGTGCATATTTTTAAATGACAGCTTACTGATTGGTGCTCATTCCAACTGAACTCTGACTTCCTTTTGATACTACTGAAGTAGATTTATCATCTTTAGCTATGTTTTAGTGGATAATTTTTTATGTGTAGTGTCACTGCCAAGATAAGAAATTGAAACTGCTAATTTATCAGGTAAAAAGTAAATTGTGAATAAAATATTGAATGGAAAAGTATTACCTATACAAGCAAGGTATAACCATTTCTCTTAATAATTACATTCTTAATACCCACCAATCCAAAAATGCTTCCAATATATGTCGTCCTCAAATACATTTAGTATTACTGTATAGAGGCTAAAACGCATAGATATGTTTGTCATGTAATAACAATACAAAACAGAAAATGAATTGTCTGCATTGGTAATTCTTTTCACTTGATAAAATGTCCCAAAAGTCCAGATGATGAAGGAGTTAACATTATGAATCATGGAGCCAGATAGCCTGGGTACCAACTCTAGCTCTCTCACTTACTGGTTATGTGACCTCGGCTTATGTATTTAATCTCTTTGTACTCACTTTTCTTATTTATAAAATGAGGATATAATCAGCTTTCATTGGGTTATTGTGAGAATTAAATGTGTTGATATGTGTAGAGCAATGTTAGGCATATAGCAAGTGGAGATAAGTGCTGCCTACTGTTGTCAAGCCTTTAGAATAATCTAAATCAATTAGCAGGTATACAGAAGAATACTAAAACTGTGAGGATTTTCAACAAAATTAAACAGAAAGAAAATATTGGAAACAATGAAAGAATAAGAAAAGCAAGTCTAATATTTAACATAAAGCAATTAAAATCTGTAAATAAAATCTGTATAATTCTCAATAGCAACACAGTACTATAATTCCAAACTAATAAGTGTGAATCAAAACCCAAATTATAAAATAATAAAAATGTGTCAAATAGTATACTCAATCTGAATGAAATTTGTTATTGTCAAATACCTAATATATCCCTATAACACACATACTAGTACACAGATGTAATGATTAAGAAATATATATATTTGTCTGAAAAGATCAATTTTTGAAAATATTATTTAAAAGATAAAAATCAGCCCTAACTGGTTTGGCTCAGTGGATAGAGCTTCGGCCTGAGGACTGAAGGATCCCGGGTTCATTTCCGGTCAAGGGCACATGCCTGGGTTGTGGGCTCGAGCCTCAGCAGGGGGCATGCAGGAGGCAGCCTATCAATGATTCTCTCATCACTGATGTTTCTATCTCTCTCTCCCTCTCCATTCCTCTCTGAAATAAATAAAAATATATTAAAAACAAATAAATAAAAGATAAAAATCATCTTGAAATGCCAAAATTCCAGATAACATTTTTAATATTTTTTTTAAATTTTGCCAATGGTTTTCCAGATTATCCACAGGCATTAATTTTATCATTAAAAAAAATTTACTGATAATGAGTTACTCTTCAATAGTTTTAAAGCCCTAGCTGGTTTGGCTCAGTGGATAGAGCATCAGCCTTAGGATTGAAGGGCCCTGGGTTCCATTCTGATCAAAGGCACATGCCCTGAATTGCTGGCTCAATTCCCAGCAGGGGGCATGCAGAAGGCAGCCAATCAATGATTCTCTCTCATCATTGATGTTTCTAGCTCTCTCTCCCTCTCCCTTCCTCTCTGAAATCAATAAAAATGTATTTTTAAAAATAGTTTTAAAAACATTATTTTCAGAGAAAAATTTGTGCACTGGTGGGGACCCCTCGGGGGATGTAGGACTGCCAGTTTCGGTCCGATCCCCACAGGCCAGGCCGAGGAACCCCACCAGTGCACGAATCCATGCACCAGGCCTCTAGTATGCATATAAGATCTTTGGTGAATCTCTTCCTGCCCTCTCCCCTCCCCCCTTCCCTCTGACATTCATCAGTCTGTTCCATGTTTCCATGCCTATGTGTTGAGCATCTGTCCTCCTGGTGGTCAGTGTGCATCATAGCTACCAGTCAAACAGTCGAATGGTCAGTCACTTAGGCTTTTATATATACAGATAATTTTTAAGACTTTTTCTGCACAAGTGCCTGAGAACACTAAGAGGAATAAAAGATGATCACCACCCATGAAGATTTAACCTTTTGGGATAAAAACAAAACAATGTGAGCCCACCAGTGCAGCTCAATGGTTATGTATCATCCTATGAACCAGGAGATCATGATTCCATTCCCAGTCAGGGCACATGCCTAGGTTTCAGGCTTGATCCCCAGTAGGGGGCATGCAGGAGGCAGGCAATCAATGATTCTCCCTCATCATTGATGTTTCTATCTCTCTCCCCCGTCCCTTCCTCTCTGAAATCAATAATTTTTTTAAAAATTTGATTGTCAGAATTCAGGACATCATAAGAAAGCAGGAGTTATACTCATCACATATGCAACTTCCATTTTGATGGCTCAAGTAATCTTATGTGTAAGAACATTATTTAGGTTGTGATAATAGGTACATCTAAAAATTTGTTCGCTACTACAAATATACATCCAAAAGTTAACTACTGTTAATTAGGTAACCCCATATGTTGTAGCTCCATACGCACATACATTCAGAAAACACTATGTAAATTAGGAATTGTGCTTCCAAATCAGCTCAAGCAAGGGATTATTTAAAGTATGCTTCAGGTAGACTCCCACTAGAAAATGTTTCATGCAGTAGCATTAACCATGTGTTGATACTAAAGATTGTGTTAACTAGATTCCCTGAACAGAGGTGGATGGGTCAACCATAGCACCACAAGCCAAAAACTTAAATTTTCCTTATTCTTTAGGCTTTCTCCTCATCCAGTAGATGGTTCAGTTGAACTGGAATCATTCACATTAGCTTTAGGGAGCAGGTAGATTTAAAATACTGGAGTCCTGGCATTAACAATTTGATGAGTTCCCCCAAGGGTCTGTTCCACATAATGATGTGACAATGCCACTCATTCCTGATTTTTATAACATCACTAATGATCTTAGTTTTTTAGCAGAAAACTCTTTCTTTTTATGTTGCCAAAGGAAAATGTACTATTAATACTTAGAACAGCTTCAAAATGGATAAAATTAATGTAAGATGGTTTAAGTAAAAATCAATAAGGTCTATTATATATTTAGAGGGATAAAACTGGTTGAAATCATCTGGCTGATTATTCCTGAGAAGTGTGTCCTAAATAACCAATTAGCGTTTAAATGATAAAAACACACAGTGAATCATTCTTAAATCTAATACTAAAATAGCACAAGCCACAGTTTGGGAGAGGCAAGTGATGGAGTGGAAAATGGATGCACATAGTTAAACAATAGGTTATTATCAAGGCAATAATTTTGTTTTGGATGGTGAGGTCAGAGGAACTTACTTTATTATCAAAAACAACTTATTAACGTAATAAATTAGTAAATTAAAAGTGAGTCACCCACAAATCAATGATGAGGGGATTATGCACTAAGGGATTGTGATTAGTCCAATTTTGTGTACTGGTGAAATAAAATAGCACCAGCCATAGAAAACTAAACACATTATTACCATATGATCTAGCAATCATGTTCCTTGGTAGTTACTCAAATTATTTAACAAGTTATATCCACAAAACAAACCTGCACACAATTGTTTACACAGCTTCACTCGTATTTGCCAAATCTTGGAAGCAATCAAGCTGTCCCTGAATAGGTGACAAACAAATTCTGGCACATCCATACAAGAGAACAGTATTCAGAAATGAAAAAAAAATAATAATAAGCTACCAAGTCATGAAAAGACATGGAACAATCTCTAAATGCATATTGCTGAGTGTAAGAAGTCAATCTGAAAAGGTTAGACAAAACTACGGAGACAGTAAAATGTTTAGTGATTGCCAGGGGGTTGGGGGAATAATGAGGGGAGGATGAATAGGTGGAGCAGGGGATGTTTGAGGCAGTGAAACCATTCTCTAAGGTAATGCAATGGTGGAAAGATGCCATTATAAATTTGTGAAAAACCACAGACTGTACAACACAAAGAGGTAACCCTAAGGTAAACCATGGACTGTAGTTGACAATAACATATCAATATTGGTACATCAGCCCAGCCAGCATGGCTCAGTGGTTGAGCATCGACCTATGAACCAGGAGGTCATGGTTTGATTCCCTGTCAGGGCATATGGCCTGGTTGCAAGCCAGATCCCCAGTGTGCGGTGTATAGGAGGCAGCCAATCAATGATTCTCTCTCATCATTGATGTTTCTAGCTCTCTCTCCCTCTCCCTTCCTCTCTGCAATCAATAAAAATATTTTTTTAAAAAATTGGTACATCAATTGCAACAAATGGACTTCACTAATGAAAGATGTTAATAATAAGGGAAACTGGGGCAGATTGAAGGCATGCATGGGAACTCTGTACTTTCTGCTCAATTGTTTGTAAAGTCAAAACTACTCTGAAACATCGCATATTAATTAAAATAATAAAAAATAAAAATAGCACCAGCCATTTATGAATGCCTAATTAACCACATAGGTTTATAATATATGATTATTTTTTCTATATTAAAGCCAGTGTATGTTTTGCATGATGCAAAAATATAATATATGAAATATGTTGGTATATTGGTACTGTGGTCAAAATAGCAGCAAAGTAAAACAGTGCTTCTCCTAAAAATAAAAACTAAGAATCAATAATAATTGAATCTTGTTTTACCACCTAACTTTGAAAAAATGATACGTTTTTTAAAATGATTGCAAAACTTCATAAAATAAATATATATACATATATACAAACTTTTACACTAAAGTTCTAAGTGGTTGGCCTCTCCTGATTCACATATGAATAGGTGAATAAAATTAGAGGCTTATTAACATGGCAAGACAACTATACTTTAAAACTGTTAATCAAGTGAAAATATGTGAGCATATGATGTTGGTAATAGGAAAACTTAGGGCCTTTAGCCTCCTCTAGATCTGGTCTTGTGTTCAAAATCTAGAAACATACCATAAACGCTTAAGTCAGATTAAAAAATGCAAATGTTCACTCATCTAACTAACAACTTCCAACACGTTTTGCACGTAGCAGTTTCCTTGCTCCTACTTCCTAGGCAACTAACATTCTGCTACAGTTATGTGTTTTTCTCCATTCCTGGCTCTCAGGGCATGTCATTTTAGCACAAAGTGCTAAATACGATTAATTTGTAGCTCATCAGATCCACTCACAGGGCTCTTCCTGCATATATTAAGTTTATTTCTATTTCATACAGATCTACCAGTAATCTAGAGAAGAGGCAGTCATGTAATTTTAAGTCACAGCACTGTAACTTTCTATTTCTTTTATCTCATTATCAATGAAACACTTGAAAAGGAAAAGCTAAAGGATCTCATTACTAGGAACTACTTGCACCTCCAACTCCCATCAAGCTGTAGCATCAGCTCACAGGTGAGGTTAAAAATAGATTACATTAAATGGAGGGTCATGTTATCATGAATTTAATTAAAAACCATATATTTCAATCCATCTTTACTGTCTCAAAAAAGCACAAAAACAAATTCAGTGAACCTTACCCTGAACATATATGACTGTAAAATGAACTAAGAAGACCCCAAATTACCCTGAGAGACACTTCGTAACCCTTCCTACCCCATTTGAATTACATCAGAATTCAGGTTATTTGGTGTTTTATCAGAGTTTTATTATATGTATGACCTTTGACTTAATATACTAGTTATAATCTTTGAAAAATGAGTTTTCTTTCCTCACCACCATCAACCAAAAGAAACACAAAGGTAAAAGTTCTAAATTGCCAATGTCCAGTAAGTAAAATTCCTAGAGGGAAATGAAAAGATTAATGGTAACTGTTTATAATCCTTTCCTTAAAGGCTATCTTATTAATATTTAGTAATTATCAATTTTGTATTGAGAGACACAGCTTATGGTTAAGGTTTTATGGAAATTGTGTTTGACAAATCTTAAATTAAGTATGTTTCAATGGACGTACCTAAAAAGTGCCTGCAATTGATCTCTGGCAGCTCCAAGAAAAGTGTTAGAAGCAGAAGAGGTGCACAACTTCACACCCAGCTGCATGATGGAAGCAGGTGACAGACCTACAGACTCCCATTCTCACCAAATACAAAAATCACATTTAACATTAACAAGTAAGACTAAATCACCGACAAGTTTTTGCCTAGAAACTGATATATTATCTCCTGCTCACCTCACAACCCTGAAGACCTGTGTTGGGAGCCCAGACAACTATAAACAAAGAAGATGGATGCAAAGATTAAGTAATGCTACACATTAAGAGATTAAAGCAGATTCCTTTGTGCTGCACAGCTTGGAAACAATAGAAGCAGTGACAACAGTGAAATATGTAGCAGCTAACAACTGGGCATGGCTCCTTTTGAACAATTTTCTTTGGGAAGAGATGGAAGCAACTTGTCAAAGATATACATAGCTCCCCATCCTATAAACAGTGGTTGTAGTCTCAAATTATTAAGAAAGAAAGAAAGAAAAAAAGGATGTCCATATCCTAATCTTTAAGAATAAACCTGCTTAGAGAATCAAAGCCATGAATACGACCAATTCCTTACACAGTAAAGATAAGCAACCCATGATAAATAGCAGATCTATCGTTATAATGAAAGCTGATTATCTCTTTCTTCTCGTTTTGATTTTTCATAAAGACATGCTAATGACACTAAAATTACCATTCCAAAATAAAAGGTCAAGAATGCATTAATTTTGATACTTCAAAATACATTTTCACTTTCTACCAAATTATATAAATTCATAGGCTGAGATGTTCTCCAAGACAAATGAGAACAACTTAACCTTAAGAAAAGCTGAGCATCTATTTTTCATAAAATTAGCCACTGGTGGGTTTGCATTTCATAAAAAGAAAAATTAAATGTCGATTTCACACTTGGTGAACTGCCCCACCTACTGATACGAATGAAAACAAGAAATTCATCGCCAATATATTGACAGCTTGTGATTTGTGTCAAGACATACCTTTTTACCAGTATTCTAGTCTGAGAATAACATAGTCTTACTATACCAAGTTAATAGTAGGACCTGACATAATTGTTTTACTTACTTCTAACACAAAGGCTGACTAGCTTTTAAAGACATCCCTAGCAACAGAACTATCCTATCTAATAAAGAGGGAATATGCAAATTGACCATCATGCCATAACAAGATGGCTGCACCCACAGCAGAGGCAGGGATCCTGTAACACAAGATGGCTGTGCCCAGAGTGGAGGCCCAGTTCCCGTAATGAGCCTTAACAAGCAATCAGCAGGGACCTGAGGCTGTGTGGCGCTGGGCCAGGGCAGAGAACCTGAGGCCACACCCCCCACCTGGTGGGGCTTGACAGGGGACCTCAGTCGGCACCCCCCGCCTAGCAGTGCTTGACGGAGACCTCAAGGCATGCCCCCTGCCCCGGCCCAGGCCAGGGGACCTGAGGCTGCGCCCCCCTGCCTGGTGAGGCTTGATGAGGATGGGGCCGGCTGGGTCTGGATCTAGCCCAATGGGGTGGGGCCGGCCGGGTCTAGGTCTCATGTGATTTCAAGGCGCATGTGGGTGGGCAGAGACTTGACTCTGGTTCCCATGGCACACCCCAGACTCTGACAGGAGGAAGATTTTCATATACATTTTACTAATTTTCTTTCATCTCTGATACTTCTATTATAGAGAAAGAGCAAATAGCAATATTAAAATATTTCCTCTATTTAATTCCCTTTTAAATGTGCATGAATTTCATGCACTGGGTCACTAGTTTAAATATAATTTGCTCAGATCAAAATAAATTGATACACAGTTTCAGTGTATACATCTGGTTAGTTGACTACATCTATAGCTATTCATTTTCTTACACAGATCATCTGCTACCAACTTGCTAGATGGTTATAAAAGATATTTTTTTTTGAGTCAGTATTTGCTTTAACTGAGAAAGATGTTACAAAGCCACCACATATTTAAAAATGCCATGTTAACATGTACATAGACACATATTTGCATGAGTCATGAAGTGTGGATTGTTTAAAAATTTAAATAGAAAGAAAAAAAAAGTAAAGTTGACATAAGGTTAGCAAACCAGGTGATATTTGTTACTCTATGAAGCTTGGAAGGTTTGCCAGAAGCCAGGTCACTTAAAGAACAAAGAGTGAATGCAGATAGGAAAGACCCTGTGGAAATTATTGAATTCAGTCACTTTTTATTGTGCATTCATGAAAATCAAAATGAGGCCGCCTGCCCCTAAAATGAAAAAAACACTAGAGGATTTGTGTAGGGCAGAGCATTTACACAATAAAAAAAAAATGACATATCAAAGTGCCCTTTTAAAAAATAATGTTTATTAAAAATGACCATTGGCTCACATATAAAAGTTGTATTAGAAAATAGTTTAAGCTAAATATGGTAATTTTGATGACTCAATGACACTATATATAGCCTAATTTCTGCATAACTTTCATGTTATTTATATAATTTTTAGGTAAATAAAGTGCTACTTATCCCTATTCTTCCTTAAATGTTTATTTTTTTTATTGGGGTGACATTAGTCAACATGAACATATAGGTTTCATGTGTGGATTACTAATTTATAAAATCTGTACTGTATATAGGACCATGTGCCCACCACCAAAGTCAAATCTTCTCCTGTCACCTCATATTAGGACTCCTTTTTCCCCCTACCCCCCTCCCTTTGGCAACCACCACACTGCTGTTTGTGTTCATAAGTTTCAGTTTTATATTCCACATACAAGTGATATCGTATAGCTCTTAGCTTTTTCTGTCTGACTCATTTCACTATGAATAATGTTCTCAAGGTCCATCTATGTTAATATGCTCATTATCCAATCTTTAGAGACTGAATTCAACATCTTTTTTTAATATATTTTTATTGATTTCAGAGAGGAAGGGAAAGGGAGAGAGAGAGAGAAACATCAATGATGAGAGAGAATCAATGATTGGCTGCCTCCTGCACACCCTCTATTGGGGATGGAACCTGCAACCTGGGCATGTGCCCTTGACTGGAATAAAAACCCGAACCCTTTAGTCCACAGGCTGATGCTCTAGCCACTGAACCAAACCAGCTAGGGCTCAACATCTTATTTTAAAAACAAAATGAATTACTTTGAGAATAAATTTTTCCAATATAGAAAAAAATAAAATAGTCTAAATGTGGGCTATGTTCCTATCTCATACCTATACTCAAAGTCTAGATAATAATAAATCAAAATAACAATGGGAAACTAAAGGCACCCAACACTCAAAATTTACTATGGACCAGGCCACTATTCTAAACATTTTAATCCTCTTAACCCTCATGGAAATCCTATGAGGAACTATTACTGTACCTCCTGTTTTTCAGATGAGGAAGATGAGATGTAGAAAGTTAGGTGACCTGCCGAGGACCACTTAGCCAGTAAGTTGCAGTTGCCAGGTTCCAAATGAGCACTCTGACTCCTGAGTTCATCCCCTTCAAGGCTACACTGAAGTTGCACAATCTCGTACACTGTGAAAAAGCTGATGGTATCCAGCAAGCAGGGTTTTTTTTTAAATATATTTTTATTGATTTCAGAGAAGAAGGAAGAGGGAGAGGGAGAGAGAGATAGAAACATCAATGATAAGAGAGAATCATTGATCGGCTGCCTCCTCTCCTGCACACCCTCTACTGGGGATGGAGCCTGCAACCTGGGCATGTGCCCTTGACTAAAATCAAAACCAGGACCCTTTAGTCCGGAGGCTGACGCTCTATCCACTGAGCCAAATTGGCTAGGGCTAGCAAGCAGTTGTTAACTGACAAATAGCTACAACTAGTTTTCAGAGAAGTAAAGCAGTAAAATTGATCAGGTTCAAGTTATTGAAAAGATGGATGCTCAGGATGTATGACAGGATCAGGAAAAACAAAAGATAAAATATGATTTTTCATGAGGAAGAGTAGGAAATAAGTGTGAGGAGAAGTGGAGGCAACGAAAAGTACACAACAAAAGTAATAATCCTGAAAATCTGAAAAAATAGTACATTTTATTTAAAAAAATAAAATTACTCTAAGAAGCAAAGCCGAGAAACACATCAAACTCTATAATTCCCTACAAACTGGTTCTCAGAAACACATCATCATAGCTGCCAGTTTTGCCCCTTATTTTCCCCGAAAATTCTTTTCCATTTTCTTCCTGAGCTATTTATTGTCTAACTTCAAACACTAATCATCAGCTTTGCTTTTCTAGCTCTTTTTCTCTCTTTGCAATTAATCATGGCTACTTCCCATGACTCCATACTGAATTTTGGTTTACCCTCCTCAATGACCACCTTAGAAAGCTTGCCTTTCCACATATATATTTTAATTGCCTAAAATTCATCTTTAATTACACATCCCAATGTGTCATCAAAGTAAACACAGAAAAAAATATATAAACAGTACACTGCATCACAAAAAGGCTCCTTTTCATTTCTCCATCATCGGGGCCATATTCTACTTCCTTAAGTTAATCGGCCAGTGGATCCTTTGACTCCATCCATGGTCATTGCTCACTCATCATTTAAGATGTGCCTCTTCCTTTCTATGTCCACTGCTATTAGCACAGCTTTGAAGCTTTCATCACCTGCCCATTGATGGCTAAAACAGTTGCATAGCTCACACACCTGCCCAAAGCTTCTCCCTCTCCAGTGTCTGTGTCCAGATGCCAGATCAGCTCATCCTAAACATTACCCTGTGAGATCCACCAAGGCTCCCAATGCCAGCTGGATACAACCTTAACCACCAGAATTTATTTTCCAAGAACAATGTGAACTGTTCTCCCATCCTCATTCCCACTTGCAACCTCCTCAAATGCTTTTCTCACTCTTCCTAGACGAGCATTTCCTAATCCTCACAAAGTGACTAAATTATATATCCTATCCAATATAATTTTTGTGTACTCCATACCTCTGTGCCTTCAATAGTAAACAACGTAAAATATCAAGACCTTGGGTAAAAATATCAAGATCTTGGGTATTTTCAGTAGTTAACCATACAGATTTCTTTATCGGGGTGTGGGATAGTAGGAACATGTCACACTGATTTAATGTCTACGCAAACAAAGGAACTATGCTAGATTAGTCTTCAGCACAATACTGCAAAGCAAGTATTTAATCTAATAATAGAGGAATATGCAAATTTGCCAGGACACTGTAACATCACGACCAATCTACAAGCGGCAGAGAGCTTCAGGAGGGCAGAGCAGCAGGCAGAGAGCTACAGGAGGGTGGGGCAGCAAGCTATGAGTGGCAGAGAGCTACCAGTGGCATTGGTGGGCGGGGTGGTCAGCTAAGGCAAGCGGCAGCGAGCTACTCTGCGCAGGGCTACTAGTGATTAAATAATTTTATACCTCAGAACAAACAGTGACATTAAACAATTTGTCCACATTCACACAGCAGATGTCAAGTCCAAAATTTATGCCAATTACCTTTCCTAAGTCTTTTCCTTGGCATAGCCCCTCTCTTTCAACACATCTGAAAACAACAGGTAATCGCGCTGACTCTCTGAACTCAGACATGCCTCTTCCGCCCTGTAGCTGCTGTCTGCCTGTGGTTTTAGAAGCTTCCTACATCCCAGCTAATTCAGTAACTTAGAAGCAAAGGTGTTTGAGACTTTAATTTCTCTAAAGCCAGCTCTTGGGTCCTGACTACTGAGGTATGGCAGTCACACTGACAAGTGCACAAAGTGACAGCTGACAGCAGGAAGAAGACAAAATACCTTTAAAAAGCAGAAACAAAAACTATTAAATGACAGCAGACTGGGAGCACGAGCCTCTCCTGTTATTCCCTCTGTGCATTCCCCTCCAAGGGAAAATTGACAAGCACGAACACAGCAGCTGCCCACCCCCTTGTCTGACGGACTGTATTCTGCTCAAGGAACACATGTTCTTAGTCACTTTAGCTTTCTCTGTTTTAGCTCATGACCACCTCCTTTTGCTTGTAAAGATCTATACTAATAAAAGGGTAATATGCTAATTAGACTAGGTCGACCGGCCATCTTCCGGACATACGACTACCTTCCAGACAAAGCCATGGTGGTAGGGGCCGAGGCAGAGGCAGTTAGGGGTGATCAGGCCGGCAGGGGAGGGCCGTTGGGGGTGAGATCAGGCTGACAGGGGAGGGCAGTTGGGGGCGATCAGAGGAGGGCAGTTGGGGGCGAGCAGGCAGGCAGGCAGAGGGTTTAGAGGCAATCAGGCAGGCAGGCAGAGGCAGTCAGGAGCGATCAGGCAGGCAGGCAGGCAAATGAGCGGTTAGGAGCCAGCAGTCCCAGATTGCAAGAGGGATTGGGCCTAAACCAGCAGTCAGACATCCCCCAAGGGGTCCCTGATTGGAGAGGGTGCAGGCTGGGCTGAAGCACCCACCCCCATGTACGAATTTCATGCACCGGACCACTAGTGCCCATATAACAGACCAAGGCAATGCTCAGCAATCAGCAACTCTGTTAACACATTTCACGTGTTTTCCTCAGGAGGCTTCTTAAGGCATCATTCTGTTCTTTCAAACTATTGTGCTGCAGTGAACTTTTACTGAGTCTTCAAGGCCCAAGGCTACCTCTTCTCTGATGCTTTCCCTGAAGATTGAGGGAATGTGTATCACGAAATGAACAGACACCCAAAGAAACTGGTGGTGTTTTCCATGTTTTATAGCTGAAGTAACTATGACTCCAGGCTTCCAAGGTCATTATGTTTTAAGTTTTGTCTCACTTCAAATGCCATGTTCTTTCCAACTATAGTGTAAGCTCCTGACAATTAACTTTTTTGATGGCAATGTAAGGCCTGACATTAAGCTTTTGATTGCTCAGGCATCCACTTCAAAGACACCCATCTCCAATAAACACATTGCCAGCCACAGGACTAGACAAAGAGGCAGGCCACACCACCAGGAAGTACCCTTTTTAGAGAGGTCTGGTTGACTTAGATTACTGTTTGATCTCTTGATTTTCCCTTCCTGAACTTTAATTCCTACTCTTATGTTTTTCAATTCATCAATAAAGAAGGAACTTCTAAAACCCTAGGTACCCTACCCTCGACCCCAATAAAAACAGAATCCCAGGTCCTGCCCCTCCCCCTCTTGTTGTATGGGCCTCAAGGGTATAACCTCCAGGACTTATGAGTAATAAACCTTGTTTTTTTTTCAAAGTTCCCTGATGGTTGTTGCTGAGATAATTCTTGCAGTCATAATATGAACCACAAGGGCTGCTCCAGCCACAACACTGGCTCCTAAAGGGGAAATGTCTGGGGGGGGGGGGGCTCACTTCAAAGCCCAGGTGTGTGCCCACAGGCATTTCTTTCCAATAGTATCACTATGCAGAGACTGAGACCAACACATAACACCAACAATAGGATGTTTCTCAAAGAACTTCTATTTCTTGTTATTTGAAGATATTCGATTCAACAGTCACTCGTGCTTTGTATAACTCATTTCCTTTGTCATATTTACTACTCATAACAGCCCTATAAGACAGGTATTACCTATAAGACAGGTATTATTAAACTCAATTTAAACAATCTTGAGCATCAAAGAACCGAGATAATTTGCTGCAAGTTACATAGGTAATAAGTAACAAAAGCAGGGTGTAAACCTATATCTTTTGTACTAAATCTGGCAGTGGTTTCCTTGCAATTAAAAACCTAACCCCCAGGGCCTTAAATGTCTCCCCAGCAGAGCATGCATATATTATCTCACTCTATAATGACTGATGAGATGTCTTGCACAAGTCCTAGATTGTGAAATCCTCAATGAGAGAGGTGGTGTCAAATTTAATATTTATATTTTCATTTCCACTGTAACATATGAGATGGCCCATTGCATGGAACGTAGATGTGGACAAAAGATCTAGAGCAGCTGTGGGCAAACTACAGCCCGCGGGCCGGATCCGGCTGTTCTATCCGGTTCTCTTGCTCTCCCCTCCGCTCCTTTACTTTGAATTTATATTAGTTCACACAAACACTCCATCCATGCTTTTGTTCCCGCCCTCGGGTCCAGTTTAAGAACCCATTGTGGCCCTCGCGTCAAAAAGTTTGCCCACCCCTGATCTAGAGTGAAGATGACTGGGCTCAAACCCTAGTTCTACCATTTCCATGAGACCTCAGGGGAGTTATTTAACCACTGGGAGCATTACCTTTTGTGTGTGTGTGTGTGTGTTTTTATTTTTTTTTAAATTTAGACTTCAGTAGTAGTATCTACCTCTGAGAGTTGTGAAGATTAAATGAGAGTGCATGTGACGTATTTATTAATTAGCACAGTGGCTAGCACAAAATAACCTTTTGATAAACATTAGTGGCTATTATTATCATTGGGGTTATTCACCTCAAGAAGGATTTCCTTTGGCACTATGCCTGTCTGTCCTGTAGAGCTTTCCCAGATGAGGCACATTTAGCAATCTTTCCCCCATGCTCCTATTGCATCTGAAGCCCCATTAGTGCTACACAAAATGTCTGGTTTTAATGTATATCTCCTACACTGCAAGAAGCATTCCTAACACCATTATCTAACTGTGCCTTCCATGCACACATAAACCCCTTTGCCTGAAATATCCTTGACTATCTCCTCTACCTCAATAATCCCCATTCATTCTTCAGAAACAAATTACTGCTTCCAATGTGAGGCCTTCTCAACTGTCTCAGGCAGTTACAATTCCCAGAGCAGTTTTTTCACACCTTGACTATACTACTTACCACACTGTGCCTTCACCTACACACTTGTTTCTCTAACTAGACTATGAACTCTTCCATGTCAGAAATCCCATTTTATTCATCGTATTAGGCCAAGTCCAAGCAGAAGAGAACATATGGCAGAACTTCAAGAACTGCTTGTTTGGACGAATGACTGATGAACAAAAGAAGCAAGCAGGGACTAAACAATACATAATGTACTTGTTCAATGGAATTTGAAGTATTATGAACTAACTAGGCTTCAGGTCACCATATATGAATTGTTGTGACTACTATATTATAGAGCAGGGTATTTTGAGAAAAAAGAGGTCACTCGTTCGATTCCCAGTCAGGGCACATGCCTGGTTTACAGGCTCCATCCCCAATATGGGGTGTGCAGGAGGCAGCTGACCAATGTTTCTCTCTCATCATTGATGTTTCTATCTCTCTCCCTCTCCATTTCTCTCTCTGAAATTAATAAAAAACATTTTATAAACTCTTCAATGGAATAAATGTAGTCATGCTTTAGGGAAATGTCAGGTTTATCTATTGGTTTTACTCACATAAGGAGTTGCAACACGTGCAAATGAAACTACATCTTCTCTCCCTGATATTTTGATTGTCCTTGATACAGTATGCAGAGGGGTGGGCCACATCACTTTGATGCAAATGTACATGTATTCATTACAAGTTATCACTTCTTTTCATTGGAAGGAAAGAAAATGGATAAAACTTTTAATAACACACAAGCTTAGATCTATAAAAACACGTAATGCTTAAATACACAGAGTTAAGCCAATGTGCAAATGAGCAGTTAAGACTATAGATACATGGATTAGATTTGACCTACTGAGTGACAACAGACTCTCAGCCAGTGAGACTCATACACATTCATGGATATTCATGGATTAACGACTTGAATTATCAAGTATTTGTTCATCAGCTTTTACAGAAAAGATAATTATAGCTATGAAGTATTTCTCTCTGATCTTGGAATGTTCATTCTGATTTCAAGAAAAAAATAACATGCATAAAATATTGAACCAAACTGGGAAAATCAACATTCTTCCAAATGCAGAACTACTTAAACACATAGCCAAATAGGTCTACCTTTGCCATGGAGGGTGGGGGGGTGGGGGGTGGGGGGTGGGGGTTAGGGGGGGATCAAGGCTACATATACAATCTTCATTGCCTAAACTTTCTAGGACCTGCTCCCATTTTCAGGGTCAAAAATAAGGAATAGGCAAAGGTAGAGTTCAACAATGACATACACCATACTAATAACAAATACATTTGGCTTGGGATTTTAAGAGATCATAAATCTCCCAACTCCTGTATTTACTTACTTTTGTATTTTGCAAGCTGATTTACAATAAATCCTTACACCTTGAGCATTTCCCCACTGAAGAAGTTAGTCAGGAAATAGCTTGAACCAACACCAACCACTGTTGTCAAGGAAACAAAACAAATATATTACCTGTTTCTTACCCTCAGGAAGCTAGAAACAGGTTGAGGACACCAAAGAGAACATTTAAAAGTAACTCGAGAGCATTTAGAAAGCAAAATGTGCACCTTAATAGAATGCATATTAAGAAAATGAAAGGCTCCACTCAGGCACATTAGCTCTCTCTCCTCAGTATTCTCAAAGCTGGTATCAGGAATAATTAGAACAGGTAAACAAGATTGTGAAGGAGGTAAGTGCTATGATTAGTTCAGTCAGAGGCATCAGGTATTTAATTTGGGGAAGTAGTATGTGACAGGCACATAAATAGACCATGTAACTCTAGGAACCAGTGAGAACAATCAGACTGGCCTGACTAAAGTAAGAGTACAGTTCAAATGCACTGAACACAGAGATTGAAAACAATAGGGGTCAGTTAAGTGAACTTATAGGTAACAACGGCAGATAACAGAAACACATGAGGAAATATTAACTTTTTGTCATAACCCACAGTGTAATAGTTATTTTTCATTTAAAACAAATATCTTAATTTCACAAAATGCATACAATAGGCATATATTTTAAATGTTTTATGGAAATGTGTGTTTCTGGAGACCTGACCCTTAAATTAAGAGCTGAGAGAAAAGAATCTATAATATTCAGATAAAACTTGCAAGACTGAACAATCTTGAAACTTTTAGAAATCTGTTTACTGAAAATGAAAGAATTTTCCATTCCACAGTTGTCAGATCTTTACTTTAAAAGTGGACAATGTGGAAATATTACATTCTACCTTTATTTTGAATGTGGACTATTTGAAAATATTACATTGCTATCATTGAATTCTTTTGTAGCCTAAGTCTTCTACTCACAATGGTCAAAGCCAATCCCTGAGTCATTTTCTTCTTTAATTTGTCATTAACCTTATTCCCCTCTATTCTCTAGTGTACATTTTATCACATATATACAGTTTCATAACAGACATCAACAGGAAGATAATTCCATATATCACATTTCAAAGTTCACATTTTTCCTGGGAAAACCAAAACAACTGATACCCACACTAATATTTCATACATTTACTACATGGTGCTTAGATTGAAGGAATTCATTATTCAAATATGAAGAAAAACACAAACTTAAGCCATGCAAAACAAATAGTGTTAAATAATCCATCAGAAGAGCAACAGGCAAAATCATTTTCTGGCCCACAGTTTCTTTTCCTACAAAATAAGATTTCTATACTAAGTGCTAGCCAGGTATCAGATTCTGCAGGCAAGTTGATCAGGTAGTAATGGTGTCCATGTTGTGGACAATATTCTTTGCAAACAGATGAAAAAGAATTGACTGCGCCCTTGGATAAAAAAAAAAAAAAAAAAAAAAAAATGGCTGCTGCTATAATAAGCAAACGTTATTGACAGAGATAAAAACGATCACAAGAACTATCACATCTCCCATGTGGCAAGTACTATTTCAAATACTGTACAATATTAACTCAAATGTCACCATAAGCCTAAGGGGTAGATACATAATTTTATCCATTTTAGAGATGAAGAGATTGACATATTAAGTACCTTTCCCAAGATCACACCAGGTACAAAGTGGTAGAAGTGGGTTTTGAACCCAAGTAATACTACTGTAATTAGCCAGTTATTAATAACTAGAGGCCCAATGCATGAAATTCGTGCAAGAGTAGGCCTTCCTTCCCTGGCACCCAGGACCCGGGCTTCCCTCGCAGCCCTGGCTTTGTCCGGAAGGTCGTCCTGAATGACGTCCAGTCTAATTAGCATATTACACTTTTATTATTATAGACTAGAGGCCCGGTGCATGAAAATTCATGCACTGGTGGGGGGTCCCTCAACCTGGCCTGCCCCCTCTCACAGTCTGGGAGCCCTCAGGGGATGTCCTACTGACGGGGAGTGGGCCTAAGCCAGTCTGGCCTCCCTCTGCAGGAGGTGACTGGACTGATCAAGGGAATGCGCTGCCCCCATCACCCTGCTGCTGCTGCTGCTGCTGCCACTGCCGGCTGCGGTGGCTGTGAGGCTTAAGCCCCGGGCCTCGCAGCCGCCTGAGCCCATGGCTGCCTAAACCCACAGCTGCCGTGAGCCCACGACTGCCATGAGCCCCGGGCCTCGCAGCCACTGTGGCTTTGTTCGGATGGACGTCTGGATGGACGTCTGGAAGATGTCTGCCCTAATTAGCATATTACCCTTTTATTAGTATAGACAGGAAAAGAGCAAAGGGAAGGCCAGACATTATAGGCATGTCATCTTGGCAGCTTCACCAGGAAGCTGCAATTTCACCCACCCCAGGGAACCACTGTCCTATTCCCTGCAGAACACAGGGTAAAGGGGTCCAACAAAGGAGAGATAGACACATGCTCTGTGAAGTTGGGGTGATGTAGGGAAGGTACTTGCCTGTCAAACCTGGGGACAGAGATCATTAACCAGAGTGGATACGGCCACTGTAAGCCCCAAAAAACTGGGAATACATAATCCCCTAAACAAAAGGAATTCTCTCTCTCTTGTGACTCGACACTTTTGCATTCTCCCATATGGTCCATGGCCATGAGGACCCCATATGCAATGATCTGATGGGCTACAGGGGGGAACACAACTAAGGCAGCCGGATGCTGGACTGGACTTGGCTCCACCCTGGAAAGGAAACTCTGAAAACTGGCTCTTATTTTAACTCTGCTGAAGCCCCAGCTACACTTCTTCTATGACTGGGATAGGGAAATGGGACTTTGGAAAGTCAGGGGTGTAATACCACAGAAATAAAGCTTTCTACACCATCTCATCCTCCTGTGAGAGCCTCAGAAAATTCTTTTCCTCAGATATCACAAGAACTCCACCCCCATGCGCAACTGGTACAGACAATGAACTCTCTCCACTGATAAGACAAGGAGTCTGGCTCTAGAGCAGGGGTGGGCAAACTTTTTGACTCGAGGGCCACAATGGGTTCTTAAACTGGACCGGAGGGCCGGAACAAAAGCATGGATAGAGTGTTCGTGTGAACTAATATAAATTCAAAGTAAAGGAGCGGAGGGGAGAGCAAGAGAACCCTCCGCTCTTTCAGCTCCGCGGGCCAGATAGAACAGCCGAACGGGCCAGATCCGGCCCGTGGGCCGTAGTTTGCCCACGGCTGCTCTAGAGCCTGCTTTCCTAATTCTGCTTCTCTAACCAACCTAGTCCTGCTTGTTAGTGGGCCTTTGCTTAACTTTTTATCATGACCACCTCCTGATGAGCATAAAGTAGAAAAAAAAAAAAAAAAAAAAAAAACAAGTAAAGTTCACTAATTTTTATTCTATAATAAAGGGCTACCTTTGCCAAAGAAATGCATTTATTCAATGTTTCATTTTTATCATTAAATACAATTAGAAAATTAATATAAAAGTTTGGCTTTATTCAACAACAAAAACTATTACAAAGAAATCTAGTTTTTCAAACCAAGAATGATTAATGTGTCCTCCATAAATTGAGCATTTCTTTCTTTATGGGGGGAATCATTAAAATGAGTTGGTTCTCTCTACTATACTGTCATTTTCCCCCAAAATCAAACATATTCTCAGTCAACTATGGTGAAAAACCTGCATAAAATATACTTCAGTGTTTTTTCTTCTTTTATGATTAAATATTCACATATTCTAAGTAGAAATATTACAGGGGTTAAAGACTAACATATACTAATTACTAACTCTATTGAGGTACAGTATAAAACTTTTTTTAAAAAAAAAGCATAACTATCTTTATTCACTTGCAAGATACACAGCTTTAATCACAAGAACTAGAAGCTAAGAATGTCCTTTAAGGAAAAAGCATTTACTTCCTCTGTAAAGTGTTGTTATTTACATGAATACAGCCTTCCACAATTTAATCAGATAAAAACTAAGCCAGCCTTAGTGGACAATGACATTTGCCATAAAAGCATGAATTACACAAATGATAGTTGTTGCCTATCTTAAACATTTCAGCACTAAATTCACCATCTTACCTTTAATGTTTATGCTATCTATTGAAATATCTGTTCAAAGCAGGAATATTAAAAGCATGACATTTAATATAATCAAAATGATCACAATTGTCAGATGAAATGAGAAAATCCAACAAAGTACATAAGACATTGAAGATTGCTAAGAAAATGGAGATGATACCGAGGTGGGGGTATAAATAAAGTCTTGCCTAGATAAAGAACAATGATGGCTCAAGGTTTTCTGAAGACCCATGAAACTCACAAACTCTCAGAAAATGGAGAATAGCTGTGTTCAGAGCTTTGTAGACTGAGACCTATCAATAACCATTATTAACCAAAAGAGTCTAAATGTCCTGTCATACAAAGTTTAATAGGATTAAATACTTCAATGAAGACCTTGAAGGAAAACCAAAGGTATGAGCGAGCCATAGGGTATGCAACCAAACCCCAAGTTAAACGGTCATTTATACCATGGAACTGCAGGCATGAGGAAATATGTTGTATATACCATCTAAGCCTCTCTCACACACTGAGGACAAAGAATTCTGAGGGATAATTTCAAAATACTTACATAACAACTAGGTACCACTGATACTGTTGTAATTAGCTAGTTAATAATAGGAAAGGAGCCCCAGCCAGTTTGGGTCAATGGTTAGAGCATCAGCTTGTGGAATGAAGGGTCTTGGGTTCAATTCCAGTCAAGGGCACGTACCTCGGTTGCAGGCTCAATCCCTGGTGCCAGTGGAAGCATAAACAGGAGGCAACCAGTTGATGTGTCTCTCTCACATTGATATTTCTCTCTGTGTGTCTCTCCCCCTCCCTCCCACTCTCTCTAAGAATCAATGCAAAAATGTCCTTGGGTTAGAATTAACAAAAACAAATAATAATAGGCATGTCATTTGGGCAGCTTCACCAGGAAGCTACAACTTTGCATTCCCCAGAGAACCACTGGCCCATTCCCTGGGAGAAAGGGTCCAATAATGGGGAGACAGACACATGCCCAGTGAAGTTAGGGTGACTAGGGAAGGTACTTGCTGGCCAGTCAAGCCCAGGGAACCATGGATTCGCCATAATGGGTGGAGCCAATGCGAGCCCACAAAAAGTTAGGAATACAGAATTCCCTAAATAAAGGAGTTCGCTCTCCTAGGACTCTTGACTTGTACCTCGTTCTTGGCTTCCTTGCATTTGTCCATGTTTCCTTCATAGACATGTGGCCCTGAGGACCCCACACACAATGGACTGATTGACTGCAGCGGGAAACACAAACTAGGCGAGCCTGATTCTGGATTGGACTATGATGCCCTAATATGGAACCAAAAGTTTGGACACTGGCTCTGTTTTAGCGCTATTGAAGCCCTAGCTACACTTCTATGACTGGAGTAAGGGAAATGGGACTTTGGAAACTCAGGGATTTAATTCCAGACAAATCAAAATCACTCATCCTCACGTGTGACTCTCAGAAACTTATTTTTCTCAGGATATCGCAAAAATTCCACTCCCATGACCAACAGATGGGGATGTGGCCCTCTTCCCACCAATAACACCACAATCACAGCATGTTCAAAAGCATGACATTAAAATGTTTCTCTATGTGGTACATAAACAGGACATACATCTGCAAAATTATGGACAAACACCTACAGAAAAAGTGATCTTTGTACAAATTAACCTAAGAACTTTCTATTCAAGTAATTTACTGATATATATAAAAGAGAAAATCCTAGCCCTAACCAGTTTGGCTCAGTGGATAGAGCGTCGGCCTGCGGACTCAAGGGTCCCAGGTTCGATTCTGGCCAAGGGCATGTACCTTGGTTGCAGGCACATACCCAGTGGGGAGTGTGCAGAAGGCAGCTGATCGATGTTTCTCTCTCATCGATGTTTCTGACTCTCTATCCCTCTCCCTTCCTCTCTGTAAAAAAATCAATAATATATATATATATATATATATATATATATATATATATATATATAGAGAGAGAGAGAGAGAGAGAGAGAGAGAGAGAGAAAATCCTAGATTTGTTGCCACTATATTCACATGCCCACTGTATTCACCCCACAAAATGCCTCTCTGGAATATTGGTTATTCTAGGCTGTTATTTTTTGAGAACTGGAGACAAAAAAACCTTTTGTAAGAGAAATGTACATTTTTCAGAGAAAACTCCATTTGTAAGCATGTCTGCCTCTCTGTACCAGGAAAAAGAGGATGACTAAAACTCTAGAAACTCTTATCAAAGGAGAAGGCTAAGACTTAAATTTGCATAACAACCTTACCCTTGTGTACAGCACTTTTCCTGGTAACCTCCTACTGGCTCCCCATCCCCTCAACATCTTTTGTCTTTAGCTAGAAATATTTAAGGTGATAGTTTAGGCCAGTGGTCGGCAAACTCATTAGTCAACAGAGCCAAATATCAACAGTACAATTGAAATGTCTTTTGAGAGCCAAATTTTTTAAACTTAAACTTCTTCTAATGCCACTTCTTCAAAATAGACTCGCCCAGGCCATGGTATTTTGTGGAAGAGCCACACTCAAGGGGCCAAAGAGCCGCATGTGGCTCGCAAGCCGCAGTTTGCCGACCAAGGGTTTAGGCCATTTGGGGGAGTTACTCAGTTTTATTGGGTATCTCTGAAATATATAGGAAGTATACATATTTTTCTCATGTTAATATGTCTTATTATGGGAGGCGGTTTCTCAGCCAATAAAATAGAAGAATAGAAAAAATTATTTTTCCTCTTCAACAGCATAAAGATTATTTTAGGCAGATTATTTTTGAGAAACAACCAGACTGCGTAAAACTGCATAAAAGTTACCCTTTTGTAAGACACATTTATATTTACAAGGGAAACTTCCATTTGTTAGGTTGTCTACTTCTCTGTACCAGGAAAAGGATGATTCTAAATAACAAGAAACCCTTATCAATAAAGAAAAGCACCTAATTCTATCTGTACAATAATTCTTACCATTGCTTTTCCTGATCACCTCCCCCAACTGCCCCCTCCCCCAACATCTTTGTCTTTAGTTGAAGATGGCATTCATAGTGGTATCTTAGGCCATCTCGGGGATATCTCTAGGTAAATGTAAGGTATCCAGTTTAATAAACTTCTGTTTGTTTTTCTTTTGTTAATCTGCCTTTTATTACAGAGGGTTTTAGCCAAGAAGAACCTAGAAGGGTAGAGGTAAAATTATTTTTCCTCCCCTACACCATATACTCATTATATTTCAATATTAGGCCTTTTGAAGCTATTATGTTTATTATAACCATCTCCTTAAAGAGGGCCAGGGTGGAAAAAAAACCATGGCCACATAACATCAACTCCTGGTTAGGTGGTAGGTAACAAATCTGGTTGTTGACAAAATATACTACAGTAAGTAGGTGACAGGGAAAATTTGAGTAAGAAAATAAATATACATTCCAGCCCTAACCAGGTGGCTCAATTGGTTAGAGCAGTGGTCGGCAAACTCATTAGTCAACAGAGCGGCAAACCGTGGCGAGCCGCATGTGGCTCGCGAGCCGCAGTTTGCCGACCACGGGGTTAGAGCATCGTCCCATACACCAAAAGGTTGCAGGCTCGATTCCCGATCAGGGTACATACCTAGGTTACGGTTTCAATCCCCAGTAGATGTGTGCACAGAAGGCAATCAATCGTTTCTCTCACTCTCTCCCTTTCTCTCTCTCTAAAAATCAATTCTAAAACATTCTCAGGTGATGATACATATAGATATGCATACATATAAATATATCTAGATAGACAGATAGATACACACACACACACACATAAACATTCTCCAGCTTTTCTTTATTGATTTTGTTTTGAGACTTTGCTAGTTTAGAGTGTGACTTTGTAAATAAAATTGTAGATCCCTAAATTCAACATCAAATATCAAAAATACATTAAGTTCAATAATTACCAATGCTTCTGGAATATCTACACAATTACATCTCATCAAAACACATGGCATATATACATAGTCATTGAGGATGACATAACTATAGCAATTTACACTAAATATCTATTAATAAGAACTGCGACTGTGACCACTAAGTTTTGACACTTACACACTCTAATTAAGGCAATATTTAATGAACTAGTAGTTGTTACTAAGAAAAATAATGAGGAAAATCTGGCCTTATCATTAGACGATTTCTTAAAAAATATGACAGTATTGTCAGTGAGAATTCAACCACCTAGTTAATTTCTGTCAACATTTTACTGACAAAAATGCCCTAATAGAATCCTTGACCTTCAATAAAGAGTTTAAATGCATCAAGCACAAATCATTAAGTATTTTTCAAAAGCATACCACAGCAATTTTGACATTTAACAAGGTCATTTTTCAGAAGCATAAATGGATAAAGGTTTCATTCTGTAAAATCACTAACATAACTTTTATTAAATTGTATAAAATTAAAATAAGGTCAATCATATTCAATGTTTTCGTTACTAGCAACAACTATATGACAAAAATAATTTAAATCAAAAATGGTCATTTCCACATTTCTGACCATTATATTCAATTGTGAATAAACTAGCCTAAGGATGTATCTTTTACTGAAGAATTAACTTCCAAAAGAATTACTTTGAATTTCAGTTTCTCAGATATTTGTCTGACTGTATTTTTATCACTAGGCGGCCAGTAGAGATAAAGAACCATATAACTTAAGATGGCGCTTTATATAAATCTAGGCTATATGTACAATATAAACAAATTAATGATTTTTTTAAGCCTTTCTCTTTTTTCAAGGTTACTTAAATAGGACCCTCAGCTTAGATTAGGTTTGGATTTATGAGAATGACTGATTTTTACAAAATTTTTCATTAACTAAGGTTCTAAATTCAGAAAATGTATTCATCAGGTATTAATTGGCTTAACCAATATAAGATCACATTCAAATAATTCATCTTTAGAGAAGGCTAAGCTAACACATTTATTTGTTGTGGAGAGCGGCTACAGAGTTTGGACAGGTTCAAGCCTTGGACTGAGAGAGGGCACAGTCCTCTCATGGCCACGTGCAAGTCACAGCCTGGAGGGCAGAGCCCTCCCAGCACAATTATAGCCAACAGCTGTAGTTTTAAGCATGAACCTATGGTCCGTACACGTGGCCCCACGTGCCTAAGTGATATAGGCTGCAAGTAAACAAAGCTTGATCAGGTGCATGTAGTTGACTAGGATTGAAACCCATGAGAATGTTGTAAACATCTTGACCACGCCCTTATTTTGCCTCCTGGCATCTGGCTATAAAATAAAGACACTGCTTGTAGGCGCTGGCACTGTCTCTCAGAGAAGCAGAGTCCCACCCAGACCCAGTTTTCATTCTCTTATCTGTCTTTTCTCAATCCTTCCTCGCCCCCTCTCAGGGTCACTGGACCTGCCTGAGCTGGCGTGGCACATAAGGCGCCCTGGGGCTGAGTATGCCATGGCCATGCCAGCTCGCCACAAATTCTCAGTTGTGGCCTCCGCAAATTGTGATGTACATATGCATAGCTATAATGGATTCTACATTAATAAAAGTTGTCAACTGGCCATAATGAATTATATTTCAAAATGTGGCTGAGAATACCTAGTGAGGGTTCAACTAGTGAATAAACTCCCACATCCTTATGTTCAGGCCAGATTGCTCTGAGAGTTCCAGACCATATGCTTTTCTAGTTGCTGAACATCTCCACCTGAGTATCATACTCAACAGGATCCACAGTTCATTCTTTCTTTCTCCTACCAAAGCTTGTATTTCTTCCATATTATCTCAATGACTTGCACCACAGATACCTCTGACGGTCCTGAACTCCAAAGAATTCCAATCTGGCTTCCATCCACACCAACCCTTAGAAAGTGCTTATGGTAAAGATCACGAACATTCTCCATGCTACCAAATCTAAAAGATTTTCTGTCGTCCTCATCTAACTTCTCAGCAATATTTTAAATGATTAAACCAGTGTCTTTTTTCTTCCTGAAATATTTTCCTCCCTTAGCTTTGTGATGACACATTTCCTTTGTTTTGCCACTTCTTTTACTGGCAAATTTATATAATTTTTACTGAAGGCTCTCCATTTGCTGGCTCTCCTCTTCCACTGGCCCTGGAAATGTTGGTCTTATTCAGGGATTAATCCCAGGCCTCTTTTTTCTGTCTATACAATGCTTCTTTAGGTAGTGTGGAAGCTGAGAAAAAAAAAACTTTTCCTCCCACCTTGTAAATTCTTCTGGCTGGGCTAATAATTCAAACAACAGATAGCAGATTAACAAGAGAAAAACCCAATTTTAATACGCATGCATGGAGAATTCATGTAAGCACAAAAATTCCAAAGACAGTAAGGTAAAATTGGGTATAAACAACATTTTGGATTTTGGACAAAGGAAAAAAGGGGGGAACTGGGACTCGACTTAAAATGGGCACATTACAGTAGTTCAGAGAGTGGCAAAAAAAAATTCCCACTAGGTAACTCAGAAACAATGGGACAGAAGAGCAATCCAGCCATCAGGCCCCTCCCTGCTTGGAGCACCCTCATCCACAGTACTCAATTCAAATCAGGCTAAGGTGAATATGCTAACATTTCCTTCCTGGTGTAGGTAGGCCTTTCCATCTGAATCTCTTATGCAGGAAAGGGGGAGGGTCAAAGATTCTTTCTCAGTTGTTTGTTTTTTAAAATCATCTCAAAAAGCAGTTTTATGGTATCAAAACTTTGCTCCCCTTCAGTAATTTCATCCATTCTCATGGTATTAAATTCCATATACATGTAAATGAGTTTCTCTCTCAAACCCAGGTATTCTTCTGAGCCCCAATTATCCACATACAAGTACCTATAGGACAGAACCACTTAACTATTTTATACCTCAAACTTAGTAGGTCTGAAACCCGATCTTTGTTTTTCCTGTTCTTCCCTATCTCAGTGAATAGCACTATTATCAATCACCTCAATATTACACCTCCTTTTCCACCTTCTTCCCTGTCTCTCACCTCCCCAAGCTTAATGTCACTATAAGCGTTAATGTCACTTTCAAAATATTTAGTTCCCTCCTTTATATCCCCACTGCCATTGCTTTAGTTCCAGTCATTAGAATGCCTCAAATAGACTATTATTTAAAAACCTCCTTTGGAGAGGATATTGGGAAAAGAGAACCCTCGTGCACTTTTGGAGGGAATGCAGACTGGTGCAACCACTATGGAAAACATTGTGGAGTTTCCTCAAAAAAAATTAAAAATGGAACTGACATATGACCCAGCAATTCCACTTCTGGAAATATATTCAAAGAAGTCTGAAATATTAATTCTAAAGAGTATATGCACCCCTATGTTCATGGCAGAGTTATTTACAATAGTTAAGATATGGAAGCAGCTAAAGTGCCCATCATCAGTAGATAAAAAAGCATGGATAAAAAAGCTGTGGTGAACTGCAGCACCCACAGAACAGCTGCAAGCCCCAAAACAACGCTCCCCAATTGGCGCAAACACACGGGTTCAGAGGAGCTCTACACTCCACCACGGAAAGGTCAGATTTCGCCTGGGATAAGGTGAGGTCTCTGGTACCAGCAGGAGAGAGGAACGCGCGTTTTGTGGGAGCTGGAGGACCAGGGAAGTCTGTGTCTAGAAAAATCCGTGGCTGTTGGGTCTGGCGTGATCTGTGAATGTGGAAAGGGGTCCTCAGAGCTGCTAACAGAAGGGCTCTCTAAAAAGCAACCCATTTTGATCTGAAGTGCAGGGACACCCTAAGAATTCCAGGCTGCCCAGACTAACGCGCAGCCCTGGAGTTCCCCGGGCGCCTAGGCTTATGCGCAGCCCCCGAGTTCGCACACTTAGGCTTTCTCCTCTTGAAATTCTTGCTTCTGATTACTAAGCCCAATACATAGGATCACCCAGTTGGGGACACCCTGGGAAACTGCAGGGGAAAGTTGTTTTTCTGGAACCTAAGGATCAGAGCAGGGAGTGACCATCAGAGAGTCAGCTCTGAGGCAGCCCACTCCCACAAACCAGTAGTGAGTGCCACAGGGAAAGAAGGCTCTAACACTGCCTAGAGAGGCCATAGATAGACCCGGAAGTAAATCCAGAAACACTGACTCCTGTGTAATCAAAAATAAAGGAATATAAGAAATTAAGACACACCGCCTGCTTAAAATCAGGACTGGCTTACAACACTGAAGAGCAGTGGAACGCAGGGAACTGCAATACTGTCCAGACTGAGAAACAGGCGTGCCAAACAGAACAACAGAGCAAGTGAATGACCTTCACTACTCCACATTTTATTTTTATTTTTTTTTAATTTTTTTTATTTTCATTTTTTGCATCTTTTACTCAAGAAACTAACTTTTTTTTTTCTTTTTACATCACTTGATTTTACCTTTTTAATTATTACATTTTTATTTTCAATCCGTATTATTACTACTGCTATTTTATCTTTTTTTTTTTTAAAGTGTCATTTTATTTTCTCTTCATTATGTTTTGGGATTAATGTTCTATATTCTATTTTTATCTTTCCTTTAGCATCGTTTTACTCAATCTCAACTCTACCTTTATGCCATCACTCTCTTCCTAACCTCCCCCTTTTCGGTGTCCTGTTTATCTTACCCCTTTCCTGCTTTAGATTTTCCCTACTCTTTGTGTTTACCCCTTGTTAAAATTTCACCCTACTTACATATCTAATCTCCAATCCCCTGCTCCAAGTCCATACACACCTCTCTCTTCGCTGTGTTAACTATCCAAAAAATTGTTTTTCTCTCTGTCCTTTTGTTGTTGTTCGCTTGAATGTAGATTATATCGAATTTTTATGCTTTTTTGTAAGATTATTTTGCTTATTCTTCTTTTATTTTTTTGTTTGTTTTGTGCTTCAGCTTTCCCTTGCCTCACTCAATACTAGTTGGTGTTGTAGTTTGTATTAACCCCCAGGCACTTGTTGCTGGCATTTGCTGGGATTAGTGATTGTTCTATTGGAGTTTTATCCCCAATATATATAGTCTGTTCACCTTTCTCTCTTAGTCTCTTTCTTGTCTCTCTTACATTTTTTTTCTTTTTTTTTCTTTCCCTTTTCCCAATTTCATTTTGACACTCCTTTTTCTTTTCTTCTTTCTTTCTTTTTCCTCTTCTTCTTTCTCTCCTATCACCTAATTTGCCTTTCTCTGGTGGTCACCTTTATTGGAGGTTATTAATATCGTGAATACATTTCTGTTCAGTGCCTTGTGAGTTGTACCTGGTAGTGCTGTATTTTGTGCCTTTAAATCAACGCAGGAGAGAGAGAACTACATAACCAGACACCCAGAGAAGAGAGACCATGAGGAGACAAAGACACAGCCCGCATATGAAAGAAAAGCAGGCATCACCAGAAAAGGAAGTAAACGAAATGGAGGCAAGCAACCTTCCAGAAAAAGAATTCAGAGAAATGGTCATAAGGTGGCTGAAAAGAATGGAAGACAAATTAACAATATGAGCAAGAACCAAGAGGAAATGAAGAAGAACCAAGAAGAAATGAAAAATGACATCGCTGCAGTAAAGAACTCAATAGAAAGCATCAAAAGTAGACTAGAAGAAGCAGAGGACCGCATCAGTGAGCTAGAAGAGAAGATGGGAAAAAATACCCAAGTAGAGCAACTTCTAGAAAAAAAAAATTAAAAGGCAGGAGGAGAGCCTAAGGAAACTTTGGAACAACACGAAACAAAACAACATCCGCATAATAGGTGTTCCAGAAGGAAAGGAAGCTGAGCAAGGAATAGAAAACCTCTTTGAAGAAATAATGACAGAAAATTTCCCAGATATAGAGAAGAAAAAACACACACAAATCCAAGAAGCTCACAGAGTCCCAAGCAAATTGAATCCCAAAAGACCGACGCCAAGACACATTATAATTAAATTGGAAAACACCAACGACAAAGTAAGAATCTTAAAAGCAGCAAGAGAGAGACAGAAAGTTACATACAAAGGAACCCCATCAGACTAGCAACTGATTTCTCAACAGAAACTCATCAGGCCAGAAAGGAATGGAATGAAATATACAAAGTCATGCAAAGGAAGGGTCTGAATCCAAGAATACTGTACCCAGCAAGGCTATCAATCAAAATTGAAGGTGAAATCAGGAGCTTCACAGACAAAAAAGGACTAAGGGAATTTATTACCACCAAACCAGCAATGCAAGAAATGCTAAAGGGTCTGCTGTAAAAAAAAAAAAAGAAATAGGAAGTGAAGAAGGAACACAGGTGTAAAGAACAGGAATGGCGACAAATAAGTACCTATCAATAACAACTTTAAATGTAAATGGATTAAATGCCCCAATCAAAAGACATAGGGTAACGGATTGGATAAGAAAACACGACCCATATATCTGCTGTCTACAAGAAACCCACCTCAGAAAAAAAGACGCACACAGACTGAGGGTGAAGGGATGGAAAAAGGTTTTCCAGGCAAATGGATCTGAAAAAAAAGCTGGGGTAGCAATACTTATATCTGACAAATTAGATCTCAAAGTGAAGGACATCACAAGAGATAAGGAAGGCCACATCATAATACTAAAGAGAGCAATTCAACAAGAAGAAATAACTCTGGTAAACATATATGCACCCAATACAGGAGCACACAAATACATAAAAATACTCCTGGAGGATATCAAGGGAGACATTGACAGCAATACAATCATAGTAGGAGACTTTAATACCCCACTATCACCATTGGACAATTCCTCTAAACAAAAAATCAGCAAAGAAACATCAATCCTAAATGACTCACTAGACCAGATGGAATTAATTGACATCTTCAGAACATTTCACCCCAAAGCCACAGAATATACATTCTTCTCAAGTGCACATGGGTCATTTTCAAAGATAGACCATATGTTGGGTCATAGGCAAAGTCTCTTCAAATTCAAGAAGATAGAAATCATATCAAGCATCTTTTCAGACCACAGTGGCATAAAACTGGAAATCAACTACAATAAAAACAACCAAAAGAAATCAAACACATGGAGACTAAACAGCATGCTATTAAACCATGACTGGGTTACCAGAGAGATCAAAGAAGAAATAAAAAACATCATGGCAACAAATGACAATAAAAACACTACAATCCAAAATCTATGGGACACAGCAAAAGCAGTCTTGAGAGGGAAGTTCATAGCTCTACAAGCCTACTGCAAAAAACAAGAAACAATGGTAATAAATTACCTAACCCAACAACTCAAAGAGTTAGAAAAAGAGCAACAAGAAAAGCCCAGTGTAAGCAGAAGGAAGGAAATAATAAAGATCAGAGCGGAGATAAACGACATAGAGACCAAAGAAACAATACAAAAGATCAACAAAACCAAGAGCTGGTTCTTTGAAAGGATAAACAAGATTGATGAACCTCTAGCCAGGCTCACCAAGAAGCAAAGAGAGAGGACCCAAATAAACAAAATCAGAAATGAAAGAGGTGAAATAACAAGAGATCCCGCCGAAATACAAAGGATTGTTAAAAAATACTACGAACAACTCTATTCCAACAAACTGGACAACCTGGAGGAAATGGACATATTCCTAGAAAAATATAACCTTCCAAAACTCAATCAGGAAGAATCTAAACAGCTCAACATGCCAGTAACTATGGAAGAAATTGAAGCAGTCATCAAAGAGCTTCCGGCAAACAAAAGCCCGGGACCAGACGGCTTCATAGGAGAGTTTTACCAAACATTCAAAGAAGAACTAAAACCTATCCTCCTCAGACTATTACAAAAAATTCAAGAGGAAGGAACACTTGCAAGCTCCTTCCATGAAGCCAGCATCACCCTAATACCAAAACCAGATAAAGACAACACAATGAAGGAGAATTACAGGCCAGTATCCCTCATGAATGTAGATGCCAAAATCCTCAACAAAATTCTAGCAAATCGGATCCAGCAGTACATCAGAAAGATCATACACCATGACAAAGTAGGGTTTATCCCAGGAATGCAAGGATGGTACAATATCCGCAAATCAATAAATGTGATACATCATATAAACAAATTGAGAGATAAAAATCACATAGTCATATCAATTGATGCAGAAAAAGCATTTGACAAAATCCAACACCCTTTCTTCATAAAAACTCTCAACAAGGTGGGAATAGAAGGATCATACATCAACATAATAAAAGCTATATATGATAAACCCACAGCTAACATCATACTCAATGGGCAAAAACTAAAACCATTTCCCCTAAGAACAGGAACAAGACAGGGATGCCCACTCTCACCACTCCTGTTTGACATAATACTGGAAGTATTAGCCACTGCAATTAGACAAGAAGAAGAAATAAAAGCATCCAAATTGGAAAAGAAGAAGTAAAGCTGTCCTTATTTGCAGATGACATGATATTGTACATAAAAAACCCGAAAGACTCCATCAAAAAACTAACAGACTTAATAAATGAATTCGGCAATGTAGCAGGATACAAAATTAACGCCAAGAAATCTATGGCATTTCTATACACCAACAGTGAACTTACAGAAAGAGAGACTAAAAAAGCAATCCCATTTTCCATCACACCAAAAAAATTAAGATACTTAGGAATAAACCTAACCAAGGAGGTAAAAGACCTATACGCGGAAAACTACAGGACACTGAAAAAAGAGATAGAGGAAAATGTAACAGATGGAAGAAAATACCATGTTCATGGATTGGTAGAATCAACATCATTAAAATGTCCATACTACCCAAAGCAATCTATAGATTCAATGCACTCCCCATTAAAATACCAACGGCATATTTCACAGACCTAGAAAGAACTCTCCAAAAATTTATCTGGAATAAAAAAAACCCCGAATAGCCACAGCAATCCTGAGAAAGAAGAATAAAGTAGGAGGGATCTCAATACCAGATTTCAAGCTGTATTACAAAGCCACTGTCCTCAAAACAGCCTGGTACTGGCACAAGAACAGACATATAGATCAATGGAACAGAATAGAGAATCCAGATATCGACCCAAACCAATATGCGCAATTAATATTTGACAAAGGAGACATGAGCGTACAATGGAGTCAAGACAGTCTCTTCAATAAATGGTCTTGGGAAAATTGGACAGATACATGCAAAAAAATGAAACTAGATCACCAACTTACACCATACACAAAAATAAACTCAAAATGGTTACAGGACTTAAATATAAGACGGGAAACCATAAAAATACTAGAGGAATCCACAGGCAACAAAATCTCAGACATATGCTGAAAGAACTTTTTCACTGATACTGCCCCTAGGGCAATGGAAGCCAAAGAGAAAATAAACAAATGGGACTACATCAAAATAAAAAGCTTTTGCACAGCAAAAGAAACCATCAACAAAACAACAAGAAACCCCACTGTATGGGAGAACATATTTGCAAATGTTATCACTGATAAAGGTTTAATTTCCAACATCTACAGGCAGCTTATACAACTTAATCAAAGGAAGATAAATGATCCAATAAAAAAATGGGCAACGGATCTAAATAGAATCTTTTTGAAAGAAGACAGAAGGAAGGCCAAGAGACACATGAAAACATGCTCAAAGTCACTAATTATTCGAGAGATGCAAATCAAAACGACAATTCGATACCATCTCACACCTGTCAGAATGGCTATCATCAACAAATCAACAAACGACAAGTGTTGGCGAGGATGCGGAGAAAAAGGAACCCTCGTGCACTGCTGGTGGGAATGCAGACTGGTGCAGCCACTGTGGAGAACAGTATGGAGTTTCCTCAAAAAACTGAAAATGGAACTCCCATTTGACCCAGTAATCCCACTCCTTGGAATATATCCTAAGAAACTAGAAACACCAATCAGAAAGAATATATGCACCCCTATGTTCATAGCAGCACTATTTACAATAGCTAAGATTTGGAAACAGCCTAGGTGCCCGTCAGTAGATGACTGGATCATAAAACTATGGTACATCTACACAATGGAATACTATGCTGCCATAAAAAAGAAGGAATTACTACCATTTGTAGGCACCTGGATGGAATTAGAGAACATTATGCTAAGTGAAATAAGCCAGTCAATGAAAGAAAAATACCACATGATCTCACTCATTTGGGGATAATGAAAAACATTATAAACTGATGAACAAAAAGATAGATACAGAGGCAGTAAAGCATCAAACAGACTGTCAAATTACAGCGGTAAGGTTAGGGAGAGGTGGGGGAAATAAGAGATCAACTGAAGGACTTATATGCATGTATATAAGAGTAACCAACGGATGCAAAACATTGGGGGGTGAGGGCATGTATGGGAGTGGGGTGGGGGGGCAATGGTAAGATATGTACACATATAATACCTTAATAAAAAAAATAATAAAAAATAAAAAATAAAAAAAGCTGTGGTACATTTACACAAAGGATTACTATGCAGCTGCAAAAAAAAGAAGGAAATCTTACCTTATGAGATGGCATGGATGGACCTGGAGACTATTATGCTAAGTGGAATAAGCCAGTCAGAGAAAGACAATTACCACATCATTTCACTAATATGTGGAATCTAATGAACAAAATAAACTAACAAACAAGATAGAAACAAACTCAGATACTGAGAACAGATTAACAGCTGTCAGAGGGGAGGAGGTTTGGGGAGGCTGAGTTAAAAAGGTGAAAGTATTAAGCAGAAAAAAACATCTCACAGACAACAGTTTTATGATTGCAAGAGGGACAGGGGGTGGGGGAGGTAGCAAAGGTAAAAAGGGGATAAATGGTGATGGAAGGAGACTTGACTTGGGGAGGTGAACACACAATACAATATACAGATGCTATATTATGGAATTGTACACCTGAAATCTATATAATTTTATTAACCAATGTCACCCCAATGAAAAAACAGAAAAACAGAACAAAACAAAAAACCTGCTAAATGCTCTCTCATCAATCTTATACTTTCTATTCTAAAATATAATTTGATCATACCATCGCAAAAAAACTAATTAAAAGTCCATTAAAGGTTAACCATAGGTCATAGTAAAAATGTCCTTTACCAACTAATTTCAACCTGGCATCTCCCTCCTGTCCCTCATACCACATTCTCCAGTGTAACATTTTACACCTCACTCCCCAACATGTGATGCTTTATCTTACCTACAATTGTTTGTATAGTTCCATCTGCCCTGAATGCCCTACTCTTTTTGGGAAAAAATTTACATATACCTCAGGTCCTTATCCAAAGGTTTTTGTGATACAGCTTTCATTATTCTTCAGTAATAAGAATATTATTTTTTCATGGCCATGTACAGCAGTTATCACATTGTATTATAGCAATTGCTTTATGTATAGCAGACACTTTATGTATCTGACTTTTTTTAAAAAGTAAGTTCTTGAAGAGGAAAGCTATAACTTGCCGTATACCTAAGTGCAAATAACCAGGGTGCCTGAGAAATAAGTCTCTCTCCCAGAGAGCCAAGGTATTGGCCTACTTCACCAATAGACCTGTAATAGGAGGTGTTTCTCCCACTGGATTAGCATGTGGCTAATGCCCTCTAGTTGACCATAACCACAGTGTCTTGTCACAATAGTGTGATGTCATCAATTCCAAGGTAAAAGGCAGAGTTTTTATTTTTATACTAGTTTCCCAGTGCATGAAATTCGTCACATTAAAAGGGGATTAGAGGAAATAATTTAATATTGCTATTTGCCCTTTCTCTATAATAGAAGTGTCAGAGATGAAAGAAAATTAGTAAAATGTATATGAAAACCTTCCTCCTGTCAGAGTCTGGGGCGCACCACGGGACCCAGAGTCAAGTCCCTGCCCACCCACATGCACCTCAAAATCATGTGAGACCCAGACCCGGCCGGCCCCCGCCCCCATTGGGCTAGATCCAGACCTGGCCAGTCCCACCCTTGTCAAGCCCCGCTGGGGAGGGGGCGTAGCCTCAGGTCCCCGGGCGGGGGGGCGCAGCCTGAGTTACCCCAACCCAGCACTGGGGGTGCACGTTAAGGTCCTCTGTCAAGCCCCGCTGGTTGGGGGGCATGGCCTGAGGTCTCCTGTCAAGCCCAGCCAGGCAGGGGGGCGCAGCCTCACGTCCCCCGGCCCGATGCTGGGGCAGGGGGCACAGCCTGAGGTCCCCCATCAAGCCCCACTGGGCAGGGGGTGCAGTCTGAGGTCCTCCGGCCTGGCGCTGGGGCAGGGGGAGCAAGCTGAAGTCCCCTAGCCCAGCACCAGGACAGGAAGTGCACCTTGAAGTCCCCCATCAAGCCCCGCCAAGCGGGGGACATGGCCTCAAGTCCCCTGGCCTGGTGCTGGGGTGGGGGGCATGGCCTAAGGTCCCTCAACCTGACGCCAGGGCGGGAAGCGCAGCCTGAGGTCCCCTGTCAAACCCTGCTGGGTGGGGGACGCAGCCTGAGGTCCCCTGTCAATTCCTCTGGGAGCAGGGGAGGGCATAGCCTCAGGTCCCTGTTGATTGCCCGTTAAGGCTCCTTATGGGAACTTGGCTTCAGCTGTGGGTGCAGCCATCTTTGTGACAGAGTGATGGTCAATTAGTGATGGTCCTCTTTATTAGATAGGATTTTACTGATATTTGTAAATCACTCAGTAAAAAACAAACAAAACAAAATAGATTCCATGTTTTCTCTACAGTAAAGTCATTCTAGCTTTTCTCATTCCAACACGTCTTTTGAGAGAGGAAGAACATTGGAGAGTTGCTGCTAGCATAGGAATAACTGCATCACACTCTGTATACGACCATGGAAGTAGTCATATGAACATCGCTCAATGCAATTTTGTCAGGCCACGTTCTCCTCTAGCTCTTGTTCCCTACGTGTTTACTACTAGGAGTAAATTTCTAGACCTCTTTTCCCCACATAGAGACAGTCCCAGTGTTTTGCCCTTGTAAGACTTTACACATAAGTCTCCCTCATTAATTATGTTTGTATGCATTGGTCATATCACCACACCCTGAGCTATAACCAGTTGTGACCAGCACATGTGGATGACGATGGATGTAAAAACTGCGAAGCAAAATCAGACTGTCTGATAACACAAAAACACTAATAAAACCTTACATAAAAGGAATGAGAAAACTACTAACATTCGGTGGCATGGCAGGGAGAGGATGGGCAGGACATCCTCTACCATGCCCATGGCCTAACAGAGAAATAAATGCGGTTGTCTGAAAGATAAACATAATAGAAAATTCTACCCATTGTCTGAATTTTGTCAGAAAAGTTCTTCTCTAGATCTCCTACTAAAAATACGTTCAATTAGAAGCAAGTACCAATGCATCAAAAGGAATATGGCAGATAATATAAGAGAAAGTATAGCTCTCTGTCTCCACTATGCTTTCTTGATCTTGGTTACCACTGCTCTTTATCTAATCATATTTGACAGTTCTATCAAGGTTTAGTGCCAACTAACCAATCAAAATACCATCTATATATATAAAAGTCTAAGCAACCAAACAACCAGTCGACCAGTCCCTATGATGCACACTGACCACTAGGGACCAGACACTCAACGCACAGGATCAGGCTCCCTCCTGTCTGGATCAGGCCAGTGGGGATCACACTGAAACCAGCTATCCGATATCCCCCAAGGGGTCCCGGATTGAGAGAGGGCGCAGGCCAGGCCAAGGGACCCAATTGGTGCATGAATCTGTGCACCAGGCCTCTCATAATCAATAACTGGCCTTGTTTGATAAGTTCAAATGGATTCAACCTCCCTATACACATCATTTAAAATTTCAGGTTAAAGAGTGGTATAGCAGATGCACAGCAGGATATTCCCCTATACTTGTGAAACATATACCTATAAACTTTCAATTACCATTGCAAACCTCAGGAATTATGAAAATTTAGTTAGGAGAGAAACCAAGATGGCAGAATAGGCAAACAACTAAATTGCTGCCTCGCAAAACAATTTCAAAACTACAACTAACAGACAAAACGGACATCATCCAGAACCACAGGAAGGCTGGCTGAGTGGAAATTCTACAACTAGAAGGCAAGAGAAAAGCACACTGAGACTCAGAGGAGCTGCCGAAGGCAGAGGTACCGAGGCACGTGTGCGGAGAAGGCTGGCAACTGAGTACGCGGCTGGCTTTCTCAACCAGGAGGGAGACAAAAGCTCCCGATGGCTCTGAACTCCAGTTCCGGGCGAGACTCTGGGGACCCAGACTCATTTGGGGAGAAACTGGACTGTCTGGCAGCAGGCAAAACTCGAGGGCGGCTTTCTCTCAGAGGTGCTTGCAGCGATTACCGAGGGACACTGAGACCCAGGGGCCTCTTAGGGCAGGGCTGATGGGAAGCCATTGCTGTCTGCTCTGCCCTGAGACTCCACCCCGTCCAAGCTGAGCACAAAGGTTTTTGCAAGTCTTGTCTCATAAGGGTGTCTCCAGCACAGAAGTTCTCCCATAGTAGACACAGCTGATCCTCACAGCCAATTGGCCTGGAGGTCAATTCCTCCCAGTGATACCAAGTACAATCAAGACTAAACTACAACAAGACTGTGCACACAGCCCACAAAGGGGTGCACCAAGAGTTTCCACCTCAGGTAACTGGGGAGGCTGAGCCACTGGGCCATATAGAACACCTAGCACACAAAGCTACTCTATCAACTCAGGGAAGCAACCAAAATGTGGAGACAAAGAAACAGGTCACAAATGAAAGAAATGGAGGAAAGCAAATGACTGGACATAGAGTTCAAAACCACGGTTATAAGGTTTTTCAAGAATTTTCTAGAAAAGGCCAATAAATTTAGCGAGACCCTCGAGGATATGAAAAAGGACCAACTAGAAATTAAGCATACACTGAGTGAAATAAAAAATAATATGCAGAGATCCAACAGCAGACTAGAGGATCACAAGAATCAAGTCAAAGATTTGAAATACAAAGAAATAAAAAACACCCAACCGGAAAAGCAAAAAGAAAAAAGAATCCAAAATTATGAAGATAGTATAAGGAGCCTCTGGAACAACTTCAAGCACACCAACATCCGAATTATGGGGGTGCCAGAAAAAGAGAGAGAGCAAGATACTGAAAACCTATTTGAAGAGGTAATGACAGAAAACTTCCCCCACCTGGTGAAAGAAATAGACTTACAAGTCCAGGAAGGGCAGAGAACCCCAAACAAAAGGAATCCAAAGAGGACCACACCAAGACACATCATAATTAAAATGCCAAGAGCAAAAGACAAAGAGAGAATATTAAAAGCAGCAAGAGAAAAACAGTTAGTTACCTACAAGGGAGCACCCATACGACTGTCAGCTGATTTCTCAACAGAAACTATGCAGGCCAGAAGGGAGTGGCAAGAAATATTCAAAGTGATGAATAGCAAGAACCTACAACCAAGATTACTCTACCCAGCAAAGCTATCATTCAGAATTGAAGGTCAGATAAAGAGTTTCACAGATAAGAAAAAGCTAAAGGAGTTCATCACTGCCAAACCAGTATTATATGAAATGCTGAAAGTATTCTTTAAGAAGAGGAAGAAGAAGAAAAAGGTAAAGATAAAAATTATGAATAACAAATACATGTCTATCAACAAGTGAATCTAAAAATCAAGTGAATAAAAAATCTGATGAACAGAATAAACTGGTGAATATAATAGAATCAGGGGCATAGAAAGGGAGTGGACTGACAATTCTCTGGGGGAAAGAGGTGTGGGGGGTGCAGGAAGAGACTGGACAAAAATTGTACACCTATGGATGAGGACAGTGCGGGGGGGGGGGTGGTAAGGGCAGAGAGTGGGGTGGGAACCAGGTGGAGGGGAGCTATGGTGGAAAAAAGAGGAACAATTGTAATAATCTGAACAATAAAGATTTATTTTTTAAAAAAGTAGAAAAAAAAGAAAATTTAGTTAGGATGTAGGTCTTAATGTGCTGGACCATCTGAGATGCAAATATATATTCCAGGGGGAAAAGACAGTGAGGGCAACTCTTTGAAAAGACATCACAGACCAGGATTTTCCTTACTCCCTTGCTGCACTCTAAGTAATTTGGAGTATTTCTTCTTTCTAAATAAACGCTTATAAAGTGAAGCACAGTAAATGCACTTAAGGTACACTGAGTTTTATACGACCCCACTACTTTAGAAACAGAAAACAAACTTGGTTATGTATGTGTTCACATATATACAATAAGTTGTTTCTTCCAGTCATCCATTATGGAAATGGAGTTTTTATAATGTACTAACTTCTAAAAGCACTACATTGATTAAACAGAAAACCTGTTATAGCTACTGCTATGATGCTACTTTCTCCCCAGTGAATCGCAAGAAAAAAAAGTGACGATTTAATGCAGAGCTTGATGAAATGTTAAAGGGAAAATGATATCAAGGCAATTAGCAAGTGCATAAATTATAGTATAGTTAAAAAAAAAAAAAGGCCATGAAACAGAATGCCTTGGTTTGAATAATCATTCCTCCATTTATGATCTGTGTTATCTTGGGAAAGTTATGTAACCTTCCTGTTCCTTATTTTTTCTCATATACAAAATAGGACTAAGTAATAGCAACCCCGAAGAGTGACTGAGAAGATATAATTAGCTCATGCATGTAAGACAATTGTAACAATGCTCGGCAGAAAGTAAATGCTATGTAAGTGTGAGCCATTATTATCACTTCTTTCCCAACCTCCATTTGTAAGTTTATTTATTTAAATTGGATTTTCATTTTAATGTACAAGACTATGATCATTCCCTAGAGGTTAGGACAGGGGTGGGCAAACTTTTTGACTCGAGGGCCACAATGGGTTCTTAAACTGGACCAGAGGGCTGGAACAAAAGCATGGATGGAGTGTTTGTGTGAACTAATATAAATTCAAAGTAAAGGAGCGGAGGGGAGAGCAAGAGAACCGGATAGAACAGCCGGATCTGGCCCGCGGGCCGTAGTTTGCCAAAGGCTGGGTTAGGAGGTATGCAAATTGCTACTAAAGATGCTGCATTTTGACGTAAGGGGGTACTGAGAAAAGAAACAAAATGCTGAGATATATTCCAGATCCCAATGATATTGACATAGTCATTATAACAAATGCTAGTGGCCCGGTGCACGAAATTCGTGCACATTAAAAAGGGATTAGAGGAAATAATTTAATATTGCTATTTGCCCTTTCTCTATAATAGAAGTGTCAGAGATGAAAGAAAATTAGTAAAATGCATATTAAAACCTTCTTCCTGTCAAGAGTCTGGGGCGTACCACGGGACCCAGAGTCAAGTTCCCACCCACCCACATGTGCCTCAAAATCAGGTAAGACCCAGACCCGGCTGCCCCCCCCCCCCCCCCCCCGCCCACTGGGCTAGATCCAGACCCGGGCCAGTCCCACCCTTGTCAAGCCCCGCTGGGCAGGGGGCGTAGCCTCAGGTCCCCTGGCCCAGCACCAGGACAGGGGGCATGGCCTGAGGTCCTCCAGCCCAGACCGGGGCAGGGGGCATGCCTTGAGGACCCCCATCAAGCCCCTCCAGGTGGGGGACACGGACTGAGATCCCCTGTCAAGCACCACTGAGTGGGGGGCATGGCCTGATCTCCCCCGTCAAGCCCTGCCAGGCGGGGGGGCGCAGCCTCAGGTCTCCCGTCAAGCCCCACCAGGCAGGGGGCACAGCCTCGGGCCCAGTGCTAGGGTGGGCGCTGGGGTGGGGGGAGCAGCCTGAGGTCCCCTATCCCAGCATCAGGATGGGAAGCGCACCTTGAGGTCCCCTGTCAAGCCCTGCCTGGCGGGGGACATGGCCTCAGGTCCCCTGGCCTGGCGCCGGGGCGGGGGGTGCAGCCTGATGCCCGGGGGGGGGGGGGGGTGCGGCCTGAGATACCCTGTCAAGCCCCATGGGGGGGGGAGAGGAAAGGCATAGCCTCAGGTCCCTGCTGATTGCTCGTTAAGGCTCCTTATGGGAACTTGGCTTCAGCTGTGGGTGCAGCCATCTTTGTGATGGTCAATTTGCATATTCCCTCTTTATTAGATAGGATAACTCCCCAGGGTAACATTTGCCTTATTCCCAACAAAGAGAAATAATTATGCAACCTTAGTGGAATTAGCTTCCTGCTAGCAAAGGACAGGTAGAGAAGAGGAAAGAATGCAGCAGCACAGAGTAGAAAGCACTACAGAAAACAGTAGTATGAGGAGTGATGGCCAGTAGAGTTGTGTGCTGTGGCTGCCTATTGTATAGCCTGCCTGGGCTGTCTCTGGAGCTATGACACTATTGTGCAAACTGGAGAAGAGCAATCTCTGGTAGGATGCAGACCTGTGGGTACACAGTTTGTCAAATAGAGTCTGTGCCAAATTGTAGGCCCTAGTTGGATGCTCAGCAGGGCACCCTCATGCAGTGAACAACCATAAGAGAAGCCCTGGACCTTCAGTACCATACTCCTAGAAGGAGCTTGTTTGGAATATAGAAATGGAAAGACTGGGGTCTTCCAAGACTGCTATGAATCACTTTTTCTACTGCTTAGCTTCTACTTTCCCTAGGTTGAGCATGGCCTTTTCCCATTGTTAAAGTCCCAGCATGAGGGAAGAGTTGCTGAGCAGATCGGGATCCACTTTAAGGTATTCATGAACAACTGAGATTTTATGTAGACATGTAGATAAGCAATATAAATTTAAGGATGTGTTTGTGTGCGCAACCTACATAACACAATAAAGCATGTCAACTGTGTTGCAGGCTGTTCCCTGGCCCCTGTCAGGGTGTATGTAGGAGGCAACCAATTGAGATAGCTCTCCCACATTGATGTTTCTCTCTCCCCCACCTCCCTCCTTTCCTCTCTCACTCTAAAAAAAAAAAAAAAAAATCAATGGGAAAAAAAATACTCTCAGGTAAGGATTAAAAAACACAAATACAAACAAATAAAAATGTCAATTACTCTTCCTAAAACATACACACATGCATGATTATATGTTTTAAAATCTCCATTATGACACCATTTCTAAGAGACCCAAAAAAACCCACAATTCCTTGTGTGATTTTTTAATACATTAGTAATTAAAAATGGCAAGTGATAAATAAACATTGGAAATAGAAAGAGAACAGTTACCTAAAAGAGCTGACAGAACACTTTCTTAATGTACTTACCAGAGGCCTTCCAAAATAAATGCTATGGAGTTAACTCATGAAATAACCTAAGCTATCTTAGATGCAAGTTAGCATATCTGAAGTACAATATACTTTCCACATGTTCTAGAATGCTGTTAGAAAAAAATTATCATACAGAGAAGTTACATTGTCTTCTTTTAAAAAATATTTTTATTGATTTCAGAGAGGAAGGGAGAGGAAGAGAGAGATAGAAACATCAATGATGAGATAGAATCAATTGATTGGCTGCATCCTGCACACCCCGCACTGGGGATCGAGACTGCAACCTGGACATGTGTCTAATGGAGAATGGAACTGTGACCTCCTGGTTCATAGGTCAAAGCTCAACCACTGAGCCATGCCGGCTGGGCTACACTGTCTTCTTGAATGCAAATCTCCAATGCTTTTCACCAATGAAGTTGTTATACTGGTGCTAAAATACCTCTCTGCTAAACTGTAATGAAATAAAATATTACAACTGAAGCTACATCAGTGGTCAGTAATAACTTTAGAAATCTCAACCAACTCACAGAGGATTCAGATTTGGTGCTCAGTTTTCTAGGCTATAAAGGATAAGGAAATAATCAACAATCACAGTTGCTTTACTAATTCCACTCATTTCTTAGGACTACATTATCAGAGAAATGGTTATACATGGAACACCAAGAAATGAGAGGGCCCTTTGATATCTATCACAAATAATAATGCAGCCACAATAATAATATACTTCAAAATTTACATGAACATCTGTCACATATGTATAATACATTTTGGCTATTTCCTAATAATTAATAAATGCTGAATTTATTCTTGACTCCTAGAACAAGATAATAAATAACCTTTAAAAATTTCCTGGAGAGAGTTTATTATTTCTATCTGGAAAGAGAACTTTGGAATATGGTGCTTCAAGCCACTTAGTGGACAGTCCAAAAGAAATGACCTACACTTCTTTCTGAACTTCACAGGGTTCTTATCAGTCCACTTTCAGTGCCTCTCAGGCACACAAAGAATGGAAAGATCTTTCTTAGATCACAGAGTTAGGTGGAATGAGAATAAAATTCTCTCTTCCCCAGAACAAAATTGGTCACTTCATAATTAATTCAAACCTAGTACACCAAAGCTTAGTGTGACCTCAGCTTAGTGTAAATCAAAAGAAAAACTGGTCAAATGAGGTGCAAATAGTTAAACAGAAAAAAACGTAAGGCACAAACCTCTAGAATTAAAGCAAAGGTTAATGCTAAAGCAATACATCCTATTTCCATGCATCAACACTGAACTACTTTTTAAAATTTATCTTATTGTTTAAAGTATTACAGACGTCCCCTTGTTTTCCTCAATGATCCCCTCCACCCTGCAGCCCCCAGGCCTTCACTGCACTATTGTCTGTGTCCATGAGTTAAGCATATATGCATATAGGGTTTTGGCAGAGCCCACCCCTTCACCCCCCTTCCCTCTGAGATTTGTCAGCATGCTCCATGCTTCTATGTCTCTGGATCTATTTTGTTCAGCAGTTTATAATGAACACTGAACTAATTCAAGCTGCACTGTACTTCCTACCTTTGGGAATACTAGCATAGTGCAGCCAAAGATGGTTTTATCTTGATTATCACATTGTTTTAAGTCTCTGACCATTTTTCCCATCAACACTATTGCTCTCTGCCTTTTCTGATTCAGTGGTTAAAAGAGGATATTTACTGGACAGTACTTTATTTGCTCAAGACTCAAATCTACAAGTGATCCCTGATTTCCTTCTGTTTCTCTTATCCCTGCACTCAACCTATTAAGTCCTGTTGGCCTCTGCTTCTAAAGATATGTTTTAAATCCCTCCAGATCATATGCTTTTAAAATTACTTTCAATAACCATCACACTTAATCCTCCACCTAAATAATTCTCTATCATATTACTGTATTTTATCTTCTTTAGAATACTTAATGCTATCTGAAATTCATATTAATTTGTTATTACTACATCTTTTCTGTTAGACTATAAGTTCTAAGAGAATCAAGATCACATCTGCCTTAATTACAACTATATCCTACCCCACTCAAGGCCTAGACTAGCATCTAGCACAGAACATATGCTTAATATCCTATATAATAAAGAGCTAATATGCTAATTAGACCAAACAACAGAACGACTGTCCAGACAACCTTCTGGATGAAGCTGGGGCTGCGAGGGTCGAGACACTTGCACGAATTTCGTGCACTGGGCCTCTAGTACATATAATTAAGCTTAATATATGTTTATATTTACATATGTAAATATAAGAACTCATAGAAAATAAATTTACTGATTACTATTAAGTGACTCGAGAGTTTCCATATTATTTATTACATACATTTCTGAGCAAATATAAGCAGTTCCCTAAAAAAAAAAAATCCACTACTAATTCTGTAAACCAAATACCTAGTGAAGTGGCAAGCATATTCTTCACCCCTAACAGTCTTTATCACAATCCTACTTCTCCTTTTATTGGATACTGTAATGCCTTCTCTACTCCCATTTCCAAACTTCAAAATGAAGGTCAGCCCCAAAGTCCACTGGAACATTTTTGATCATACTGAGTTACAGGTAGCAACAGGAGCACTCCAATAAAAATGGGGCAGAAATAAGAGAATAGCTAAGCAGAAGGTTTCTGGAAATATTCTCCATTCTGTATATAGTGGCTCAGTTAACACACAAGCAGGTCTAACTAACAACAAAATAATTGGGATCCTAGGATATTCTTGAAGGTAGTAGAAGATATAATAATCTTGAGTCTAAGGAAGGGCCTAAAGTAAAATACAGGGATGCTGTCAGGGTAAAACAAGATAAACAAATCCCTTTCCACAACATAGAATTCACACTTACTCATTCCGTGGGTCACAGGCCTAATGAGGCAATAAGCAATCTGTGAAAACGAGTAGTGTGTAGCATCTGATAGAAATTCAATACATATTTGTTGAATGAGCAAATGAGACAAGGAGGACAGCCTGAATGGCAGTTTGGAAGAATTGCTAGAAAAATGCTGCCACCTCAGTTCTACAGTAAATTAGTCTCCATGTAGTCCACCATTACTTATTAATACGTATACATGGAAATGTAGCTCCCAAGACCAGAGCATCAGTTGATCCAAGATCTGTGAAATGTGAATGTGTCACTACGCTGATAAAGCAGTTACTGGGTCCACTGAAGGAAGGGAGATGTCTGAAGGAAACAGGAGGAAGGAGGACTATTTTACAAAGTTCACATATATGGAATTTAGACTTATGACAGTGCGTGCAAGGTTTATAAAAAAGTTATATCCTCTTTCATTAAAATTTAGTCCCAAAAAAAATTTTCAATCACTAGTTAGTAATGGAGATTAGAATTGAACATCTCTTTAGAAATGTATTGTCCAAAACAGCAAATTCTGTATAGCCATTATCATATTAATATCTTACCTAATAATAGACAAACATGTAAATTGACCATACCTCTGCTACGCCACCGGCCAATCAGGAGTGATATGCAAATTAACCCAACAAAGATGGTGGTTAATTTGCATACACAGGCGCCCGAGCGACGAGGGCGGGACGCTTGCATCGTCGCTATGGCGACGACGTAGGCATTGTGCCCCACCCCTGGTCTCTCGGGGCCTCTGGGCAGCATGGGAAGGCGTGGCCAGAGCGGAAAGAGGCAGCTCCCGGGCCTGAGCAGAAAGGGGCTGGGCGGGAGTGGAAAGGCGGTGCTAGCAGCCAGGGAAAGGAAAGCCAATTCTAGCACGAATCTTCGTACATCGGGCTTCTAGTATTAATATATTAAGCCTATTAGGTGGTTTATTTAACTTATAGGTGGTGGCTTCACTAAAAGTTATTAGTGCATCAAAATATTTTCTATTTTGACTGGCAAAGAAATGTCTAATATTACACATGCCCCAGTGGCCTACTTCTACATGGTAAGGGAAATAGGTTGCTTTAGTTCTATAAAATTTCAGGGTATGCATCTTTAAGAGCTAAGGCATTACTAGTAGATCCATGTATATTTCTATGATGCAGATATACATAATATAAATAATAAAATGGGGCATCTTTTCGTTTCCTCCCCAAATATCACAATGATGAATTTTAAAATGGAAAGTAAAATACTGATGTTCCATAAGCAGCCATTCCACAAATGCTGTTGCTTTCTACATGGAAAGTTGCTTGATTCCAAAGTAAATTTCCTTAATAGATGTGTTCAAGCTAAAATTTTGTTCAGAAATACTTAAGGCAACCTCATTCTGGGGAATTATGAATGATTTAATTATTTATAATGTGTAACCATTAATATATTTCAAATGCACATATTATTAATATCAACAATAATAAAAGCTCATTTATATAACCTCTTTTGATGACTCAAATTTAAAATATTTATGTAAACCCTCTAATCTGACCTCAATTCAAAATTGGAAAGTGCAGGAAATGTAAAGGGAATGCCTATGGACACCAAACATTTCAGTGAGCTAGTACTGATGGGCATTAAATACAATGATTCTTATAAATGAACAGGTGCTTCTCGTAAAAAATAAAAATGACATAACATGATTTCTATTTAATAACTAATTTGACAATAATTGTTAGAAAATTAAGCTTTCCTTAACATTTTAAGTGATTAATATAGTTTAATAACTTTTTAAAGCAATCTACACTGAGTGGCCAGATTATTATGATCTCTGAATGCATAATAATCTGGCCACTCAGCGTATATCCTATATAATAAAAGGCTAATATGCAAATTGTCCCCTCGACCAGGAGTTTTGTTGTGGAGCGAACGCGAGTGAACAACCACTGGAGTCCAGACCAAATTAAAATTTAGGGAGCCTTTATTAGCCGGCCGGCGACTGCTCTGCCTTTCTCCACACAGGGAGTCCAGAGAGCAGCCCCGACCCTTTGTGCAGGACCACTTTTAAGCACATTTACCACATCTTGTTTTTGCAGAGCAAGCAATTTAAGACAAAACAGTTTTTAATGTCAGGGTCATATTATTGATGACCATGTCATTTACAGTGTCATCCTGTTCTTCAGAAAGCTGACAGTGTTCTTTCTTGCAAGGCTATTTTGTGAGGTGCAGCTGGGATTCAAGGCTAAGTCGACTAGGAGGAAGCATGCTCAAAAATTTCTACTCTCTAACAGTTCACCAGCAGGCAGGCCAGCCAACCGCCCATGTCCCCTCCCCCTGGCCATACACACACACACACACACACACACACACACACACACTGAGTGGCCAGATTATTATGCGTTCAGAGATCATAATAATCTGGCCACTCAGTGTACATAGATTAGAGGCCCGGTGCATGATGCACAGCTGGGGTCCCTCAGCCTGGCCAGCAATTGGGGCCAGCTGGCCAGGGGGAGGAACCACAGGAGGTTGGCCAGCCAGGGGGAAGGACTGTGGGAGGTTGGCCGGCCGGGGGGAGGGGCCACGGGAAGTTGGCTGGCTGTGGGAGGCTGGCTGGGGGAGGGACTGCAGGAGGTTGGCCAGCTGTGGGAGGTTGGCTGTGGGAGTGTACTGACCACCAGAGGGGAGCTCCTGTGTTGAGTGTCTGCCCCCTAGTGGTCAGTGTGCATCATAGCGACCGGTCAGTCGGTTGTAACTGTCACTTAGGCTTTTATATACACTGAGTGGCCAGATTATTATGATCTCTGAACACATAATAATCTGGCCACTCAGTGTATATCCTATATAATAAAAGACTAATATGCAAATTGTCCCCTAAACCAGGAGTTCGACCAGCAGGCAGGTTGGCCGACTGCTCATGTCCCCTCCCTCTGGCCAGGCTGGCCGGACTCCACACATACACGAATTCATGCACCAGGCCTCTAAAGTATATATATTGAGTGGCCAGATTATTATGCGTTCAGAGACCATAATAATATGGCCACTCAGTGTATATCCTATATAATAAAACCCTAATATGCAAATCAACCGAGCAGCAGAATGACCAGTCGTTCAGCCAGAAGCCGGGCTCACAGCTGGCGAATGCAGCAGCCGTAACCTTTCCCACCTCCGCTGCAGGCAGACGGTAAGGAGTGAGGGGTCCTGGATTGTGAGAGCCCCACCTACAAGAGGGATGTTTGACATCCCCTGAGTGGTCCTGAACTGCAAGAGGGCGCAGGCTGGGCTGAGGGACACCCCCCACTCCAGTGCACAATTGTTGTGCACCAGGCCTCTGGTAGATATAAATATATGTATGCTACATATGTTGTATATATAGTAAGACATTGTGATATCAGCTTAGAATCCTTTGCTTTAATATAATAGGGAAATAAACTTGCAAAATATCCTGCAGCATTTCCTTATAAAAGAATTCTGAAACACTTCTGAAAGCAGTTTCTAGGAAAGACTTTTTGGTAAAAATTAATACACAATTGGAGGGTTTAAAACAAGGGCAACATCTGTTAGAGTTTTTCATGTCCTTCCCAAATTGCAAGTGTCACCTTCAAGATTTGATTCTAAAATAAGTACACTTAGGTGCCAAGAATGAGTAATACTGTTCAGACCAGAGGCAACTCAGAAAGAAATGTGGATAGTCTGGAAATTCTCGTTCAGCCAGCGTATTTCACTGAACCAGACTAATTCTCTTCCTGGCTGTCACACCCATTCTGGCTTCCAGGTAAACCCCAGACCTGCCTGCCTGGGCATGTATCAGGCCTCTGGAATAGGACTGCGGTTTCCATGACATATACTTCATAAATATGTAAAAGGAACCTAGATTACCAACTATATAACTGACACCATGTATCAAGTGGGGAATGCCTGATACATAAGGCCCACGGAATCATTTGGTCAGGCCCTGCCACAGCATTAGGGGTGAGTTAATTAAATGTTTGGCCAAATATAGCAGGGTAATTCTTAAGTTGATAATTTTATATGGCCCATGAATATTATAAATATCCAAATGGTCCTTGGCAGTAAAAAGGTTCCCCACCCCTGACAAATGAATTGAAAACTAGCTGTTTATATAGCAACTAGGGGCCCGGTGCACAAAATTTGTGCACTGATGGGGGGTCCCTCAGCCCAGCCTGCCCCCTCTCACATACTGGGAGCCCTCAGGGGAAGTCCTACTGAGGCGACCAGGCTGATCAGGGGAAGGCACCAGTCCCATCACCCCGCTACTGTAGTCACTGCCAGTCACCGCAGCCACCAAGGTGTTTTCATCAACACGGACTCCAGTCCCTTCACCATGAAAAAATGACAACTTTCTTTAGGCATTTTCAAGATGTGTCTTTCATAGGATATGACATTTCTTTCTTTCGTTTTTTTTTATCCTCACCTGAGGATATGTTTCCATTGATTTTTAGAGAATGTGGAAGAGAAAGGGAAAGACAGAGAGAAACATCAAAGTGAGAGGAACACTTTGATTGGTTGCCTCCTACATGAGCACTGACCTGGGCACCAGCCAGGGAGGAGCCTGCCCTTGATCAGAATCGAACTGGACCCTGCGGTTGGCAAGCCTAGGCATTATCCACTGAGCCAAACTGGCCAGGGCAGGATATGACATTTCTTAGCCCTCCAGCAGCAGACTTGCCTTTTATTCTCCAGGAGTGTGGTGGAAATACCCTAGATCACCTTTTTGGATTCTTATACCCAAGTTACTAAGAATATTACCAGTGGCAAACAGGGAGGTTAGCCAATGAGCTGTCAGAAAAGTTATTTCCTCTGTAGTTCACACCAACTGCCTCCGATCTCTGGCTCCACCCCGGCCAAGGCCTAAAGCTGGGGTGGGCAAACTTTTTGACTCGAGGGCCACAATGGGTTCTTAAACTGGACCGGAGGGCCGGAACAAAAGCATGGATGGAGTGTTTGTGTGAACTAATATAAATTCAAAGTAATCATCATTACATAAAAGGGTACGGTCTTTTTTTTTTATTTCAATAGTTTTATTCATTTCAAACATTTTAACAAGAAGAATGTAAACACTAATTATTATAATTTGAAACTTCAAAAAATGGAGGAATCATAGCACAATAACATACCTTATATTGAAGATGGCAAAGGCAAAATAAAATTGCCTAACAAAGGAAAGGTACAAAAGCCTTTCAAATTAAACTTAAATATAATAAAATAATTTAAAACTAAAACAAATAGAAAAGAACAAAATGTGTAAACAGTAAATTAAACATTTTCTTTAGTGCAACTTCCAAATTATGCCCGGGATGTAGATGTAGATGGCAATGTAGACTGGGTTGAAAGGTTTTTGGTCTTTAAAACATCAACTTCAGTGGGAACAGTGTTGTTGGTCTCCTTTTTAGCTAATGCTCTGATACTGTGCTCTCCAGGGGCGTGTCTCCCTACATCACCACGATGAAGTGTCTACGAATTCCCAGGGTGATGTCGGGCGACGCGTCCGCGGGCATTACAAGGAGCCTCTGGAAGATTGAGAGGTTGTTCCTTCTACTGAATGGGCAGATATAAATCCGCCCACTCAGAAGAAGGAGCTGCGGCCGTGTTTCCCGACGTTACCATGTTAACACTGCTGCTGGTGAAGGAGCGGAGGGGAGAGCAAGAGAACCCTCCGCTCTTTCGGCTCCGTGGGCCAGCCGGATAGAACAGCCAAATGGGCCGGATCCGGCCCTTGGGCCGTAGTTTGCCCACGGCTGGCCTAAAGCCTCCCGGCCTGGGCAGGGGCCTCCCAGCTCCCTCCCATCACCCGCCTCTGCCCCTGCCCAGGCCCCAAGCCTCTGGTCCAGGCTTGGGGCCTGGGCAAGGGACCCCCAGCTCCCTCCGATCATCCAGCTCCGCCCCTGCCCAGGTCCCAAGCCTCTGGGCGAGGCTTGGGGCCTAGGCAGGGGACCCCCAGCTCCCTCCAATCGCCCGGCTCCACCCCTGCCCCAGGAGCCCCCTGGCTCAGGCCCTTCCCAGGTTGCTCAGGACCCACGGGGGCCTACCTCAGAGTGACCTGGGTGCTGAGCAAGTTCCCAGGACCCAGGCTGCTGGGTGCCTACGTATGCAAATTAACCTCCATCTTTGTTGGGTTAATTTGCATACTCACTCTGATTGGCTGTGGGCTTAGCGGAGGTATGGTTGATTTACATGTTTGTCTATTATTAGGTATGATTAAAAGTACTAGGTCAAACTCAGCTTTGCTGTCTTACTACCCTTTTGACTTTTGGACAAATCACTTATCTCCATGTGACCCAGTTATCTAATGTTTCAAAATGTTTAAATGATTTAATATATGTAAAAAGTTCAGAAAATGTGTGATATATAACAAATGCTTTATGATTCAACTCTTTTCTGTCTCTGTGTTCATTATCTTAGTACATAAATGCTGAATTTCCAGTTCATATATACATTCCAGGTAAACAACTGCCTAGTGCAGTGATTTTCAACCTGTGTGTCACAAGAAATTGTAAAACATGCAATTACCTGCCTATTTATTCAGGGGCACTGACCTCTTTTCCCTTAGATTGTCAAATAAATGATGACAACAGCCAACACAAAAATATTCCTCTAGTGTGAATGAATCAAAAAGGGCAAGGGTGGGGAAGTGGGGAGAGATTAACCAGAGAGCTTATATGCATATATGCATAACCCATGGACACAGACAATAGTGTGGTGAAGGACTGGGGGGTGGGGATGGGGTTTAGGGGGTCAATGGGGGACATCTGTAATACTTTCAACAATAAATATACATTTTTAAAAAATTATACCTATTTTTACTCAGATCAGTAACATCTTACCTAATAAAAGAGAAACATGCAAATTAACCATCACTCCACTATGCCCACAGCCAATCAGAGTGAGCATGCAAATTAACCCAACAAAGATGGAGATTAATTTGCATATGCAGGCGCGGAGTGGAGTGAAGCCTGCTATGAGGGGAAGGGGGGCAGCGGACGGAGCTACTGTAGTGGTGCTTCAAACAGAAGCGAGGACTTGCCGGCTTCGGGCGGCCACGGAGCGGGGACTTGCCGGCTCCCAGGCGGCTGGGAGTGAAGCCAGGGGAAGGAAGGCCTATTCTTGCACGAATATTGTGCAACGGGCCTCTAGTGTGTGTGTGTGTGTGTGTGTGTGTGTGTGTGTGTGTGTGTACATATATATATATATATATTTTTTGGGGGGGGGTACCACAGAATCTTAGTAATCAGTTTATGTGTGGCATGAAATGAAAAAGGTTGCAAATCGCTGGCTTAGTGGCTAAGGAATGTAGAGTACATTCAGCAACCAGCCAACAGAATTGCTGGGAGCCAATTCCAGCATGTCTAATTACAAGAGTTTTATCAAAAGGTTGATGAAACATGGGGGCTCAACAAGGGCTGAGTCACATATGTAATTACCTGTTAGAATGGCTAATAGGCACTTCCCCAAAACCTGAATAGGATGATTGTTTACTGCCAGACAGATCAGGGCATCTTAATCTACATGTTCTTGCCTCCTGTTGGCCAAACACCTGAACAGCTGTAGGCTATTCCCCAATCTGACAATGCTTCTGTACCCTACCCTTTGAAGTGTATTATCTCCACCTTGCCTTAGGACAAATTGTGTTAATAAAAAGCAAGGGGTCCTGAGACAAGGAGAGTCTTTAGCTCCTTTAGCTGAAGCTCCTCTGACCCCCAATTCCATTCAAAATTTTCTTTCATCTTTAGACTCTTTCTTAATCTATGCACAGCCTTTCTCCAGATTGCTGAACCCTTCTTAATGCTGGGACAAGAACCCTGGCACAGAATGCTCACAGACCAAACTTAATCTAGCACAGTTCATGAAGGACTTCATGTTTATTGAAACTTTAACTACATCAATCCTGAGGTGTTTATTGGACTTTTACCAATAAGATCACTGTTGCTGCAAGAGATAAAATATGGAGATGGAAAAATTAAGACAATCTACAAAAAGAGAGTCTTACAACTTAAAGTAATACTCCAAACAGCATAAGCCGATTGTAATTCTTATGATCACGAAGGAATTGAATGGTTAGTACAGGATTTTCTATAATTTATGGCCCAGGAGAATCTGGAAGCATGAGAGTGACCTATATAGCACATTTCCTAAAGGCCGAGAGCCAACAAATGTTTAAGATCATCTTTGAAAAAAATAATTAAGCCCTACTAGAACTGGCTATACAAAAGTTCTTCTCATCACTTCTTTGCTTCTTATTCCTGGTCCAAGAGAAAACAAATATACCAGAGGTAAAGAAAGTGAAATATAAGAAAAAGACTACTATGAAAACATTTGGAATAGTCCCTCCACATTCATTTCGGATACATTCCAAGAGCCCCAGTGAATGCCTGAAACCGAGATAGTACTAAACCCTACACAGACTATGTTTTTTACTAGGCACACATACCTATGATAACATTTAATTTATTAATTAGGCAGAATAAAAGATTAACAACAATCTATATATATAAAAGCCTAAATGACCGACTGACCGTTTGACCAGTAGCTATGATGCGCAATGACCACCAGGGAGCAGACATTCAACGCAGGAGCTGCCAAGCTGTGGTAACTTGGCAGCTGCAGTTCTCGGGTGACGCACCCAGAACCAGAGAGGAGAGAGCCCAATTCCAGGGTGCGTCACCCAAGAACTGCCCCCTTGCAATCCAGAAAACCTCAGGGGATGTCAGAGAGCCAGTTTTGGCCCGATCCCCACAAGCCAGGCCGAGGGATCCCACCGCTGCATGAATCTGTGCACCGAGCCTCTAGTAACTAATAAGGAAGTAGAGCAATTTTTTAAAAAATATGTTTTTATTGATTTCAGAGAGGAAGGGAGAGGGAGAGAGAGAGAGAGAGAGAAACATCAATGATGAGAGAGAATCATAGATTGACTGCCTCCAGCACATGGCACACTGGGGGGTGGAGCCCACAGGCAGGGCACATACTCTGACCTGGAATTGAACCATGACCTCCTGATTCATATGTCAATGCTCCTCAACCTCTGAGCAACATTGGTAGGATTATTATTTTTTAAAACAGAACAGTTTTAATAATATACTGTAATAAAAGTTATGGGAATGTGATATTATTAAGTAAAATAAGGGTCACTTTTATATAAGTACTCTGATGCCATTAACAGCCAATCAGGTAACTGAGACGACTACTGAGGGTTAAGTTGTTCAAAGGGTTGATTTATGTCCAGGATGGGACAGAGCTGGACAAAGCAGGACATATCACAAAGCATGAGATTTCATCATGCTACTCAGAATGGCACACATTTTAAAACATCTAAAGCGTTTAGTTCTGGAATTTTCCACTTAATATTTTCAGAACATGTTTGACCAAGGGTAACTACGAAACGATAGATAAAGTGGGACTACTGTAATTGTCTTTGCCTTCCACATATATCCCCAAATGTTCCATACATTCATTCTACTCTACTAAAGCAAATAACTGAGAGCTGCTATATACATCACATAAATACTAAATTATAAAAAAATATTACCCATAATGTTCATAAAAATCAGCAAGCTCTTAAGACTACTACTCTATTAAGTCCTAACTAGTGTCCAGTCTAATTAATTAAACTTATTTATTGTTAATAACTCTCAAGCAAATGTGATACAATATATAAATGTTGAAGCACAAATGTAGCCTGCCCACCAAGAAAACTGACAATGGTGTTTTGAAAAGCATTACATCTGAGAGAGCTGATAATAATAATGAAATGCTTCAATGTCTCTGAAGTTATGTATAAAGAAATGTAGACTATCATTGAAACAAAGAGAAAATAATCTATATAATAAAGAAGTAATATGCTAATTGGTCCTAACGGTGTCACAGTCACAACCTGGTGGGAGGGGATGGGGGCATGGACTTGCGACACTGGGACATGAAGCTGACGCAGGGGGCAGCCCCCCTGGCAAAGGCGTGCACAGGCCTGCAGCGCAGCCCAGCCTGGAGGAGGGGGGGGGGGCGTCAGGATGGGGGCGGGGCCTCGGCCAAGAGCTCTCAGCACTCCTGCGCCAGGGTCTGAAGGCACGAAGGGAGAGCACATAGGCAGTTAGGGGGTTTAGGCCAGGAGGGGAGAGCAGATAGGCAGTTAGGGGGATCAGGCCAGGAGGGGAGAGCAGATAGGCAGTTAGGGGGATCAGACAAGGAGGGGAGAGCAGTTAGGGGGACCAGGCTGGCAGGGGAGAGCAATTAGGCAGTTAAGGGGATCAGGCAGGCAGGTGAGCACTTAGGAGCCAGTGGTTTTGGATTGTGAGAGGGATCCCAGATTGGAGAGGGTGCAGGCCAGGCTGAGGGACCCCCTTACCCCGTGCACAAATTTTGTGACCAGGCCACTAGTACCATTATATTAGGATAATGATGAAGAGGTTTTATACACGTGACTATGTCCCTGAAAACAGCAAATTTAAGAATTTGTTGACTTGCCATTTTGTTCTATAAAATTAATAATATACTGTTATATCCTGATCTGGTAAGATATTAAATTTAAAAAGCTCTTTAAAAAGTCTCAAATATTAAACAATTTGGAACCCTATAGTGCAGTGGTCGGCAAACTCATTAGTCAAAAGAGCGGCAAACCAAAAAAAAAAAAAAAAAGAGCGGCAAACCGCGGCTCGCGAGCCACAGTTTGCCGACCATTGCTATAGTATAAAGCTGTTCTTAGGCACTACTATTACAGAAAGCAAATATTATGAAGTTTATATCTAGTACAGCAAAGGCTACTGTAAATAGCTGGCAGTTATCTTTGTCATTATATATATCTACCTGTGGCCAATTGTTTACATTAGTTAAAACACCATGCCAAGGTCATGAGTTCAATTCTTACTATGTCAGATAACTTTGTTCTGTACCAAGGACACAGACTCTACACCTAACCCACTGTCATCATAAATGTGTATAATTTGTCACAAAAAGCATTACACAAAAAAAGATGAAATGATCAGTTTAAAAAAATTACTACCACTGGAAATCAAAACAGTATCATACCCTATTAATTATGGTAGGTAGTATCATCTTTATATAAGGATGACAGACATCATTAGTAGACCAAATAAATTTAAAAAAGAAAATATGAAAAAAAATCTCACTGCTTTCATAGGTTATATATAAGTGAACATGAAAAAGAATATGGCTGATCAGAAGCCATCTCAGAAAAGAGTAAAGAATTCTAAAATTTTAAGAAATTATAAATTCTAAAGGAATCCCTTAGCTAAATTATGCCTTAATCTGAAATATTCAAAAAGGGCTAGACTTGTGTCCCCAAATCCTGTTTCAAATGCAATAAATTAACTTTCTAAGATTTTACCTTTATATATGGTCAGTATATGCCCTGAAATAGATTAAGAAACTGTGCAATGCCAAGTGATATTTTTAATAAAATGAAGATCTATAAATTATGATACAAGGATTTTTGAACCACATTCTGATCTATCACATAGATATATGTATTAACATTTGATAATACACTAAACTGTTAAAAGACTTAAATTCTCAGCATTAAGAAAACAAAGACATGTGATATAGAATAAAAAATGCCAATAATTAACAAGAGTATGATCTGATTGGTACTGTAAAAACAAATAGTAAATTAAAAGCTAGGAGAGCAGTGATAGCATCTTTATCATTGCTATTAATGGAACAAAAGGTACCTAATCACACCAGCTTCTCTTTTCAAAGACAATTACAAATATCCTAGTAGCATCACATGTGACAGAGTAGTCACTTTTGTTGCCTTCTATTAAAAACAATTACATGCTAGGAAAAGCACATTGCTCTCTCATTGCCAGGAGCATGTTATCAGTCTGTTCTTATCACATGAAGCCAGACACAATCAACTCTCAGTAAACCATTCAAATGCAGGGAATATTGATATTTCACAATAGTTATATTTGCCATTTGAAAGCAACACATAGTCTGTTTAGGTTCCTATAAAATTAATTCAAATTAAAAGTATAATCCTTGTTCTAGCCAGTTTGGCTCAGTGGATAGAGCACTGGCCCACAGACTGAAGGGTCCCAGGTTCCACTCCAGTCAAGGGCATGTACCTGGGTTGCAGGCTCAATCCCCAGCCCTGGTAGGGGCACATGCGGGAGGCAACCAATCAACGTGTCTCTCTCACATCAATGTTTTTCTCCCCCTCCCTTCCACTCTCTAAAAATCAATGGAAAAATCTCCTCCAGTGAGGAGTAAAAAAACAAAAAAAAAGTATAATCTTTAAGTCATTATCAACAGATGACAAAGAACAGGAAAAAATGATGCTGGAGAGGCAGGGAGAAATCAGACTAGTCTTAATATTTGGCCATGGATGAACCAAAGGCAAAACACACAAATGTAGAGCACTTAGCCAAGGGTTGCTAACAACTTCAATATATCTCACTCTTTCTAGATGGGTTTTATATGGGGAGTTACGTTTTTCAGCACACTGTAAACAATTACTTAGTGAGCAAACTGATTCATTCAGTTCTGTCAAAAGGACAGGCTGCAGATTCAGGCTTGTTCTAATGCACCCTATTTCCCAGCTTTGTTCACATAGTAATCATAGCAAAGTGGTAAAGCTCCCAGGCTGTGCAATCATCCTGCTTGAGCTTGATTTCCAGTTCCACTTTGCCCATTTGCAAAATGGCTATAAAAACAGTACCTACAGCATAGATTAAAAAATTAACCCATGTAAAATACTTAAAAAAGTAGCTGGCATATAGTAAGTGCATAACAAATATTAATACTTTTAATTCTTTAAATGGAACTAATATTTTTAGATATATTTTATTGATTTCAGAGAGGAAGGGAGAGAGACACAGAGATAAAAACATCAATGATAAGAGAGAATCACTGATAGACTGCCTCCTACACGCCCCACACTGGGGATCAAGCCCACAACCAGGGCATGTGCCCTGACCAGGAACTGAACCTTGACCTCCTGGTACATAGGTTGATGTTCAACCACTGAGCTATGATGGCCAGGCTGGAACTGATATTTTTAAGTTATAATTTTGAATTTCTTGGGTCATTTCCCATACAGGATCTGGAGGGCACCTAATAAAATTGACCTCACTCAATTGGCATACCTACCTTACAAGATGTTAATCGCTGTTTTAAAATAATGATATGCTCATAGAAACAGAGCTAAGATTTGTGGTTGCCAGAGGCTGGAGGTTATGGGGTAGGAGAATTGGGTGAAGGTGGTCAAATGGTATAAATTTCTAATTATAAGATAAACTAGAGGCCCAGTGCATGAAAATTCATGCACTGGAGGAGGGGTCTCTCAGCCCGGACTGCCCCCTCTCACAGTCCGGGAGCCCTGAGGGGCGGGAGGCAACCTGGCAATCAAGGGAAGGTGATGCCCCCATCACACCTCTGCTGCTGCCACTGCCGGCAGTGCAAGCCTCAGCTGGCCCTGGTTATCTGAGCCTCGGGCCAGCCCTGGGCGGCTTGCCTGCACCTAGGGCCAGCCCTGGGTGGCTGGGCAGCTGCCATCCAAGGCTTGCCTGTGCCTCAGGCCGGCCCTGGGCAGCTGGGGGGCTGAGGGAACTGGGCGCCGCCATATTGTGGCAGTAGGCGCCACCATCTTTTGAGGGCGTGACAGTCAATTAGCATATTCCTTCCTTATTGGCTGTGGGTGCCGCCATCTTGAGGGTGTGGCAGTCAGTTACCATATTCCCTCCTTATTGGCTGTGGGTGCTTCCATCTTTGTGAGGGTGTGATGGTCAATTAGCATACTCCCTCTTTATTAGATTATGTATTGGAAAGTTGTTGTAAATATTAAAAGTTCCCATCACAAGAAAAAGAAATCTGTAATTATGTGAGGTAAGGGATAGTCACTAAACTTATTGTGGTAATCAATATGTAAAATCATTATGTTATACAGCCTAAATTTACGTGACTTTATATGTCAATTATATAATGATAAAACTTGAAGAAATGATAAAAAGCAAACAAAAAATAATGGCACAAATAAAAATTATAATAATGAAAATAATAGCAAAAAGCAACGTTTAAAATTAGGGAAAACTAAGTAAAATTCAGATATTACTGAATGATTCATTAAAAAGAAACAAATTTATTCTCACCAACAAGGACTAACTGATTAAAGGAATTACTTATATACAATGCCTCAGAAAAACCTACCAGATTTAGACTTCTCTAAATTGAATTTATTTTTTAAACAAATCAGAGAAACCTTTTGTTTTTCCTTCTTTTATCATGCGAGATACAGTCTGGACCTGGTTTAAGTGCCATCAGTCTTCAGTTGGAACAAAGCACACTGCTTTGTGCTTCTACATAGCTGTGTTAGAAATGTCCATTGCATTTCAATGTCAATAGTTTCTATTTGCCAAAATAAAACTAATCTAGGAGAATAATAATTCTAAATGTAAATGAGTATCTGTGTGAATTGTAAATGCTACCGACTGAGTACCTGTGCTTGTGCCTAATCGATACAATGCTTATCAGCAAAAATTACTGAAACAGGAGAGACAGTCTCACTAAATCACAGCTAAAAATTGTCATACTAAAATAACACAAGGTGCCTATAGTGTTAGAAAGCTAATCCCATGAAAAATTGATTTCATTACTTTATGTACCCCATATATATTAATATATCCTTACCAAATACCTAATGGCATGAAGACCACATTTCTTCATTCATTATTAAAAGAGACAGACCCCAAGTCATAGCCATGCTCTACAGTTAATAGATTCTATGAAGAAAATGCCTTAAAAAAAATCTTAAATCATAGCAAAAAATAGGCATATCCCCTTCCATGAACATACAACTTCCTAGCTGTGGTTTAAGCTCTGAAGAACTATCTTCAGTTCCAGGATATCAGAATTACACATTTCATAAGATAATATATGTGAAACAATAGCATTAAAAAGGAATCAGTTAAACTGTGCAACAAAATGCCCAAATTACTAAGGGCATAAAAGCCATACAACGCCAATGTTACAACATAGGGAAGTGATTAAAAACAAAACTGGGTTCAAATCTCAGCTTTACCAATTATCAGCTATTGTAAATAAGATACACTGCTTAATCTTCCATAGCCTCAGTTTCTTCACCTATAAAATATTATTAATAGCATCTAGGGTTGGTGTGAGGACTAAATGAGATATGGATTTAAAATGTTTACACTGGCACTTGGGACAGAGTAAGTGCTTAATAAATGTGTTATTATTGCTATTACTATTATGATGATGATGACTGTTATAATTGTTTTCAATAGTGATGGTGTTAGTAGAAGCAGCACAATCACCACACCATCACCACTATGTAAAGATAGAGCCAGTTTGCAGCCTACTCATTTAAAAGGCTGAAGATACACTGTTTCAACTTTTCTCTACAATTAGTGACTCTTAGAATTAAACAATGGCATGTATCTCTGGCTCACAAATTCCTTGCTCCCTCTTGTATAGGAAGAAAGTGGTTGATCAATGCTAGAACAAGACAATTAGAAAGAAATGTATGTGTCAGCATAATTTAAAACACTTAAAATGTTCCTAATTTTAACAATTTTAGTAAGGTGATGGACAAAGCTAATCAGTTAGTTTATATATAGAAATCCAAAAAATTTGGACATAATAAAATAATTCAATTATATATAGGTATGTATGCTTTTTAGTTGGCTGCCTAAAAGAATTAGGTCTTCTTGGTTTGTTCTCTCTGTATTAAAACTTACATTATAGAGCATATGTTATGTATCATTAAGATGACAAGTTATTTATTAGGACACCAGGTCTCTTAGGACATTTTAGCGCCATCTTATAGGGGGTGTGAACTCTGAGACTGACATCTCATTATTTTCAAGTCAATTCCAAGAATTCCTATATTATGAAGACAGAGATGAATTAGATTTCACTACTCTTTTGGTTTTTTATAGCTTTACTAAATATAGAAGACTTTATTAAAGCAAACAAAAAAGCAGGTATCTTCAAAAGCAGCCAGCTGATTCCAAGACTAAGAAACACAATTTAGAATATGATCCTAGAGGAAAAGTGCTTTTATATAAATAGCTCAATTTTCTGTTATTATTACAGCTAAACTGTACTACAGAAATATATTATTGAAGAAGCTAAACTTTATTAACCTCTTGTGTTTATTTCTTATATTTCCTCCAAGCAACATTAAAACCAAGAAACTGCTTACAACTTCCACACAATCTTTGTTCTTCCTGAGGCCTCTAAAGAACCCTAGAAATTCTAATTAGAATTAGCAGTTATAACATACATATTTTATTATTATTTCAAGTTTAGTTAATATTAGCCATCATTACGTTAATTCTTATACAATATCACTATTATCCATAATTACTATAAATTTTAAGGAAAATGACACTATTATTAGCCCCTTGATGTTTCTATGCCGCCAAATATCATCAAATCAATAATAAAACTAGAACACAAATACAAATTCCAACAGTTGCATATATGATATATATATTCACAAGTACTAACAGGGCCTTTTCAAGTTGTCTCTAATACACAGAGATATATAATTTTTTCACTAATTCAGACATCATTTTGAGATATACTTTTTAATACAGCATCATTATGGCTTGTAAGAAGAACCTAAATATTATAAGTGTGGGGGCAAAGGCCTTAGGAACTAGAATACACAACAGATATTAAGAATTCCTACTAGTCAGGATATCACCATATCTTGCCTAGCCAAAGGGTATTTATTCACAATGTTCCATCATCTATCTGTGAATTCCCATCACCTATGTGTATGCCAAACACCTGCTCAATGATGAGTTATTGGGCCCCTCATGCTTAAAAAACAAAACCCCATTTCCTCAATGTGAAGTTCACTTTACTACCTTCACCCCCAAGTCTCAACCCAACAGGATGTGCTTTCAACACAGTATGGGCTTCACCTTCCCCCACCCCATTATTTTGCTAATGGTGTTCTTGGCCTAGAATGCCTTCTCTTCTTCTTCCCCTACTGAAATTCTACAAAACACAAGGCCCAGTTCAAATGATACCACCTCTGGGATCCCCATTTGAGCTAGGCAAAATTAACTATTTCCATTTTGGCATTTTAAGAATATCTATGTTGATATTTAATACAACTTGAATAAATGTAGTGCTCCTCTTCCTCTCCCCTTCCCTACATGATTAGTTCCCTAGTACAGGAATAAGCCTGTTCTCTCTCCTTCCCATGTACCTTGCACATGGTGGGGATTCTAAGAATAGAAACTGACCAAAATGAGAGATCCATTCTCTCCTAAAATAAAAATAATTTGGTTTATAATAGAAAGTTAAAATAAATTTATCTACAACTCTAAGATAAATACTTCAAATAGAAAGTATAATTTAATGGTACTTTCCTATATTAAATATTTACACATTTAAATACTATAGTTACCAGAACTAGTGTATTTTAGGACTTCTTTCTATTTAGCAATCCAAAGCAACTTTAAATACCTAGATTAAACCTTTTCTTAAAACAGCCCGGTAAAGCTTTCCAATTAATTTAGGAAACAGATCCTTGAGCTCTCCAAAACCCTTGCAATAGGAGGAAATTCTCAGAGGTTTTAGAACAGTGGGCCTAAGAGCTTTGGAAATAGTTCTTAGAAACAATGAGTGTGTGGCTGCTTCCTGATTGCATTTGAGTGACAGGCAAACTGCAGCTGAATGGGGAAGAAAGTGATGCCCTGGAGCTAGGAACTCCAGGAACTTCAAGGCTGCTTGGGTCACTGGAGCCAGAGCTCCCTATTAATTTCTTACAGATCCTGCCACCTACTGACCAAATTATAAATCAAGACCCTGTGAAAGACAAAGAACTTCAGCTATTACAGTAAGATCAATCGATAGTTATTAAGTGGTATTAAAATAAATGGCAGTTGTTTGATGAAAATGCGTTTTGGCTATACCGTACTTGTCTGGAATATGCTATAATGCTTAATTGTTCTGTTAAATGTCCCTTCAGAAATAAATCTTAGTAAAAGTCATGGTACTTACTACAGGTGTGCCAGACCTGATTTGTACTCAAATACTCAAAATTAGGAAAGAAATAGTAGCAGCACTGCTTAGAAAATTCCAAGACTCAGAGTTAAGAGGAATGGAAATGCAATGTTCTCAGCAATGAGTACATGAGAGCCTTTAAAAAAAAAAAAAAATCCTTACCCAAGGATATTTTCCAATTGATTTTTAGAGAGAATAGAAGGGAGAAGGAAAGACAGAGAAAGAGAAATAACAAAGGTGAGAGAGACACATCAATTGGTTGCCTCCGCATGCACCCTGACCAGAGCCGGTTGATCCAACCTGCAACCAAGGTACATGCCCCTGACTGGCATCGAGTCCAGGACCCTTCAGTCCGCGGGCCGATGCTCTATCCACTGAGGCAAACTGGCTAGGCCACATGAGAGCCTTTATGTGAATTTTGTTTAGTTTTACTTTGGTTTGATTAGATTTTAGCAGTCACAATAAGAATTGCTTCTATTGTAACTGATTGGCTCCTCCAAGTGCTGCTCTGAAGAGCAGGAAATTCTCTTGCTGAATTAACAGTTATATTAAATGTCAATAACTAAAATAAAACACACACACCATGTTAAATGAAAGGTAAGGGGAAATTAATATGTATTGAGTGCCTGCTATGCTAAGCACTGTGCTGGGTGCTTTAAATATATAACCTTATTTAATTCTCACAACACTACTAGGTAAACATTAGTCTATTCATTTTATGGATGAGAAAATTCAGTCTCAGAGGTTACAGGCAGCACAGCTGGAATGCAAATATGTGTAACTCCATATCCTCTGGCTTTCCCCACTATGCCACACTACTTGTAGAAACTCTCCAATGGGTTTTCTAGTTACCTCTATGTTTCAAACTTCATTTTCTTCATTGGTAAAATAAAGAATCACTTCTAAGGTTCAGACTAACGCTAAAATTTTATGAAACCTATGATTCTTGTGGGACTCAATCCAAATACATCAGTAAGTAAAAGAGCAAGTGCTCAATACGGAGTGTGCAAAGAACTATTAAGAAAAGTTCACGGAAATAAGAAATTAAAATTGCCTATGAATAGAAGAAAAGCTGCTCAACCTCACTCATAATTTAAGAAGTAAAAATTATAACATGGATGATTTACCATTTTCACCTCTGCGATGGGAACAGATTCTCATATGTTTTACGTGGCACTACAAATGGACACAAACTCTTTGAAAGACCATTTGGTAATATCCATCAAAATTATATATGTACACAGCATTTTAGACAGGAATTTCAATTCTAGAATTTACCCTACAGATAGATCCCATGTGCACAAAGATATATGTAGGTACATGTTCACTGAAGCATTGCTTGAAATAGCAAAGGACTGGAACTAACCTACATATCCATTACTAGGGAACTGGTAACATAAATTCAAATGGGCCCAGACTGCAAAATTCTATGCAGTATAGAAAAAGAACACAGGAAATAAACATAATCTATTATGGAATAATATCCAAGGACAAAAGTGAAAACAGCAGGAAGTAAAGTAACAAAAAACAAAAAAGATAAATATTCATATGCTTCTAGAGGCATAGACTATTTCTCATAGGCAATATGAGAAATTAGTAAGAGCGGTTTTCTCTGGAGAAGAAGCTGTAAGTCTGGGATTGAAGGACATGTTTACCATGTGTCTTTTCTTTCTTTCTTTTTTTAAGTATATACACACCTTAATATAAGCATATTTTACTTTTTCAATTTAGAAAAAGTGTTTATAATAAATAGTAGTCTATGGAGTTATTGAAGAACCATTCAAATGTAAGGTCTACTACAGCAAAGAAGGGAAAAAAGACCTAATGAGAGGAATTTTGTAAAATGTCAGAATTCTTCAAAATACTGTAATCCCCCAGATTTCTGTGTGTGCAAACTTCAATTTACAAGGAACAACAAATATAGCACAAGCACCTCCAGTGTGCAAGATTTAATAGAATGGCTGAAAAGGAATATATCTCTGTCTCTCTCTCTTTGTATCTTCCAAAAGTCATATTTTCACATGTTGGGGCATGTTGTGACAAATGAATGGTAAAGGTGCTAATTCTATGGGCAAAAGACTATGAAATACATCAATTTCTTAGTTTTAAAGATTCAGACTGAAAAAATCCTCTGTTTAAACTATCAGTTCTACAATGATTAGTAAAATAGTAAATGTTAATATAAACTATCAAAAATTCACAAACTACAACATTTACTTATAAGATTGAGAAGTTACCTCTATAGCACCAAAATAATGTGGGACATTCACAAGAGCCTAAGGGACTAATCATAAACAAGGCACTCTGTTAGCAAATCAGTAAAAAATACTTACTAGGTACCAGATTTTGATATTATTCCACAAAATTTGCTTATAGAAAGAAACTATAAAATTTCCTAGGAAACCAAATTGATAAGTAGTACAAATGTAAGAGGAAAGACTACTTGAGCACTAGGGTATCAATCTTATTCCAATATCATGAAAACTTAAAACCATCAGTATTATTGCATTATTTTATCTTACATGGTAAATCAACAAACTCATCTCCTCTGCTTCTCAGTAAAAATGACAACTTTATAATAGAGAGGGAATAACACATTAAACAATAAAAATAAAACTTAGATTTTCAGATGAATAACATTTATGCAAAATAAAATTAAAAGGCAAAAGAGCTACCTTCTTTAGTTGTTGGGTACATGCAGTTAATGTATTAATCTACTCATGTTTGACTCTGTCCAGTATGGAAAGATGACGCATGTATTAGTAGAAACTTTAGCAAAGCAACCAATTCAATATATCAGAATAAAGAATTTATATAAAAAACAATGTACCTTTCATCTGGGTAGCAAAATTCAGTGCCAATTTTGCAAAGAGATCTGGATTTTCAAACTTGTCCTCCTTAACCTTTAACCAGAAACAGTTCTCAGATAACTCTTTGGGTTCAATCTGAAACAAAAATAACAAACATATGTTTCTAAAAAATTATATTTAATTTTTCAAGAATTCACTTTCACCACAGTTGAATGACAGTTCCTTTACTCATTTACCTACTAAATCAACTTTAGGACCCATCAAAATAATACTATTGAAGTAAATATTTATTGGGAAAGGCACAGAATTCGATTAGTAAATAGAAAAGGCACATGATAGCAATAGGCCTTATAGCAAATTACATTTAAAAAAATCTTCTACTGACATAAAAATCTTCTACTGGAAGAAATCTTAAAAATAATTTAGCAAATCCTTCCCCAACTCACATACATTCTTCTTGCTCCTGGATTTTTTAAAATGGGGAAACTAAGATTCAGAAATGTGAATTCCCTATGTTCACTGATTAAGTTGAAGTCATTAACCATAATAATAGTTGATACATGCCTCCAACTATGTGTCCAGTACTGTTTTAAGTGATTTGCTACATCAACTCATCTAATTCTTTGAGGCGGGACCTATTATTATTTCCATGTTAAAGATGAGGAAATTGAGCCTCAGAGAGCTTAAGTAGCTGCCCAAGGCAGTAAATAGCAAAGACTGGATTTAAAACTAGGCAGTATAGCTCCAGGAATTGTGCTCTTAGTCACTACACTGAAACCCAAGTTTAGAATTGTGCATTTTCCAGGGCATCATGATGCTTAGTGATCCCTAGTACCATTATACTGCATGCTAAATTAACATACCATTACATTTGCACACAAAAACAACTGAACCAACAGCTTAGGGATCCTATAGTTTGGTAGATTGTACCTAATTTTTAAAAAATCTACTTTCTAAAACCATTTACTTTCTGAGCAAAGCATAAGTATATACATAACTTTAAAACTGATTTACCGTTATTCTGGAAAACCAATTTTCTATGTAGATACTGTCAAATATCACTGTATGTTTTTAGATGAGCCATTGCCCCAACTGGTAGTCTGGGTAACTGTATTTTCATTAAAAGATTAGTTGCTACTGAATGGGGACTGTGCCAATCTCAATAATAAGCTTTTTACAAGACATATTATGTGATAATAATACAGCAAAATATTATGGAAAAGAAAAAACATTCATACATCATATCAGAAAACAACTGGGTTATTCACTACTGACTACTGTCACCTATCTCAAACTATATAAAAACTAAAAAATAATAATAATCATTCCCTACAAACAAAAATAACTAAGATATAGAGGATCAATGAAAAAAAAGTGTATTTACTGTTACAGTACTGAAAGTTAATAATGATATAAGAATCAAAATTATTTTTCATTTAGTGATATATTTCATATATTAGTCTAATTATCACTTTCACTTTGATTTTTCTTTTGCCTTCTATTTTAATTTCAAATTATCTGTGCAGTTAAACAGCAAAATTTGTACTAGGAAAGATGAACATAAGATGGTCCTCAAATATGATATAATACTCATACATAGCAATACAGTCACTCACACATTAATGATGAACTATGGCTAGACAAAGCCAAAAAACTCTAGTTGTAGTATTACCTTTGACCAATTAATTCTCTTCATGGACACCTCTGGTTTATATATTTTTTTCTGCTTCATTCCATAAGGCAGATCAATTGGTGCTCCTGGAGAAGGAATTCCTCCAAGGGGAGGTGGTGGAGGAGGTCCCCCAAACAAAGGTGGTGGTGGTGGTATACCTCCTGGTAAAGGAGGAGGAGGAGGGGGGACTCCAAGGGGTGGAGGTGGAGGGGGAGGGGGGGGAGGCCCACCACCTGGCAATGGAGGTGGTGGAGGAGGGCCTGGAATTCCTGATGCACCTGAGACTCCATGTCCCTGAAACATAAATAACCCAATGTTTAAATACTTACAGTAAAATATAGCAACAAAGAAAACTTATCAGGAGACACTTGTGCTTGGTTTAAGATTACATGCACTTTATTTAACTGAGCAACAACTTAAGGGCTTAACAGTATATGGAAAAGACTTGCATAGATTTTTGATAAGCATTATAAACTCTGGACATTGACTACTTTTGCTAACACATTAATGCTAGAAAAGTTGGCATCCTCAAAGATTTTGTGAAACCCTCTCCCAAAATAATGAAAAAATTTACCTTTCATTATAACTATATGCAAAGAGGAAGTACATTATATGGCTTGGGCCTGTTAGACTAGTTGGTTTGCAGGTGAGATAGTTAATACTTAAAAGCTCATTGATTTGATTTCCTTGGGGCCAACTAGCTTTACAGAGGGTGTATCTCAGAGCACCAGTAACTCAGCTGTCTTCTAATACCAATAATTAATACTAAGTAGCATCCATTTGCATATTAATATTTAGTTATCAATGCTTTTAAACCTATTATTTCTTTTCATTCTTATTATAACCCTGGAATGTAGGTAGGGCATTTTTATTTCACCATTATCTCACTGCTTACAGATGAGCAAACAGTAACTGCAAAAATGTTAAATGACTAATCAAAGTCACACAGTCTGAAATGTGATTAAGATTGGAATGTGGCCCTAACCGGTTTGGCTCAGTGGATAGAGCTTCCGCCTTTGGACTGAAGGGTCCCAGGTTCGATTCCGGTCAAGGGCATGTACCTTGGTTGCAGGCACATCCCCAGTAGGAGCTGTGCAAGAGGCAGCTGATCGATATTTCTCTCTCATTTGATGTTTCTAACTCTCTATCCCGCTCCCTTCCTCTCTGTAAAAAAATCAATAAAATATATGTAAAAAAAAAAAAAAAGATTGGAATGTGGTTCTTCTCATACCTAATGCAGTCCTCATTCCACAATAGCAGACTACCTCCTCATGAATGGGTGTCATTGCCATGAGGGAAATTAATTCACTCAGATTACATTATAAGGAGAGTATAGTTTCTTTCTATTACCAGAAAGTAACTTCAAACTCATTAGCTAACATGAAGGATGACAGATGAAAGAGAACGTAGCATTCCATATTGTCTGCTTTTTTGATGATTAATTTGTATCTGATTCTTTAAACAATTACTGATCACAATGGTTCACTTTCCAAAGTAAATGGATATAGAAGGGAAGTTGTTCATTATAAACATTCCTAAGAAACTCCTATCAATGAACAGACATCTTTTGTAATAAAGATATGACATTAGATTAACTGAATAAAAGGTTTAAAATCAATGAAATTTCTTGGTATAGTGATAATTTTACTTGGAGAGCAAGATTTCTTATCTTCATTAATAATATGAATTTCCTACTTGGACTACTTAATTGTGCTAATTAAACTTAGAAATAGCTTTACAAAATAAATATGTTGATGCATATTTTTTGGAATAATCAACTTAAAGGACTGATCTATTTATAAGATCGTAAATTAACAATCATGGGTAGATAGGATCAGAAAATGTTTCTCATATTCGATGTGCATTGTCCACGTTTTATTCACATATATGAATCTTTATGTATCTACATATATACAATCAAGGTGTTCTTAAACCTAACAAATGGCAATCCTGTAGTGAAATGCAATCTTCTCCAGAGATTAGGAAGAATTAAAGCTAGAATTACATATGAAACATTCTTTTAATTTTATTTTTAATACGGCAAAATTATAGAAAACCGCCTGATGTTTACAATCTTAATGAAGATCAAAGAAATACTGGAGAAAATTAAAATAATTTTTCTGAAAAATTTGGGGAATTAGTAAATTACCCTACAAATTGTGCATAAAATGATTTGTTAAATAATTTGAAAGGTAAAACATGTATCCCATTTTTACATTGAAACAGAAAAGTAAAGTAATACATATTTATAAATATAAAATTTTGGTCATATTTATGATATAAAATGTGAGCAACCACTACAATTCTAAAATAGGATTTTACTCAGGTTAAATACATATTTTTCAAATTTAATAAAGAATCTCAAGTGTTTATATTAAATGCCACCAGCCTTTAAACATAAAATCATATCAGCCCTTTTATTCCCTCCAATGAACAATTAGGAATGGAACAACTAAATTAGGCTACAATAGAGAATTGAAAATTAAATATTGCAAATGAATCATATTTGACACAATTTTGGGTGCACTAGAAAGCATTCTGTGCCTCTGCACTTTTACAGATTAGTTCATTTAATAAATCAGCTCACTACTCACTAAATGGTAAGGCCTTGTGCCAGGTGCAGTAGGGCCTTGAATAAGAATAATAAGTAAAGACACTGTTCTCAAGGTATTTATGCTCCAGGGGAAGAAACAGGTATGCAAACAAATACGACATGAGTGGTCTACAAAAGTGATACAGAAGTCCACAGAAATGCCTTAATGGAGCCGAAACCGGTTTGGCTCAGTGGATAGAGCGTCGGCCTGCGGACTCAAGGGTCCCGGGTTCGATTCCGGTCAAGGGCATGTACCTTGGTTGCGGGCACATCCCCAGTGGGGGGTGTGCAGGAGGCAGCTGATCGATGTATTTCTCTCTCATCGATGTTTCTGACTTTCTATCCCTCTCCCTTCCTCTCTGTAAAATATCAATAAAATATATTTAAAAAAAAAAAAAAAAAAGAAATGCCTTAATGGAGTTTTTGGTGAAGCTTTCCAAAGGATATTTTACTGAGCTTATCCTTAAAGAATATGTTTTGCAGGCACGGATGAACAAGGGAGAGCATTTCTGGCAGAGAATCATTAAAATCGGGATTTCTCGACTAAGTTTCATAAAAGCACTATTTTCCAGGAGATGTTAATAGGTGGTCTGAGATAAAGGATTCTATGCTTGAATGAGTTTGGGAAAGCTCTATGAAAAAGAAGTGGACAGGTTTCTTCAATGTAGGACATCTCAGACCCTTTAATATGCTAATGAGTATTCCAACTCTCCAAGAAGAGAATTTCAAGTGTACCAAATTTATTGGACTATGGCATGCTTTCCTCATGAAAAACCTATTAGCAACTCTGTAACTAATGTCTGGGAAATGCTGGCAGAAGGAAATGTGGAGACAGTAAATTCTAAATGTGAAGGGTGGGAAGGTGACTTAGCTGCAACAGAGGCTGAAGTTAGGGAGCAGTCAGACTTGGCTGCAAAGGGGAGATAAGGAAGCCCATGATAGAAGGCCTTCACATTCCTGGTAAGAATATTTTTATTTAATCCTGAATGCAACAGGCAGCCATTGGAAATATTAAAGCCAGAGTGACAATAATCAGGGCAGTGTTTTAGGAAGATTAATTTGCCACTGACAAAAAGGATGAATCTGAGGAGGAAGAGACTATAGGCAGGGAGGAAAGTTAAGAAACAATGGTAGTTAGTATTCCAGGCAGGAAGTAATGGGAATAACCCTGAGTAGTTCTGGGTTTTGATGCAAGTGAAAAGGGTTGGAGAAAGAACTGACATAAAACAGTGGCCAGCTTAATTTGTCCAATGGCGGGGCAGGGAAAAGGCACTCCCCTCCCCCAGCTTCATAATCAAAACAACTTGTGGTAAAATTTAAACAAGTGAGAAAGGAGATCAAGCTGGTTTTAGAAAATAGAGGTGACCACAGATAATGGGTTTGATTTCAATATCCATGTGGAAAGGTAATCAAGAGCTGGAAATACAAGACAAACTCAGGAGACCTGACACCTACCAAAAGGTGATATATGAATTATAATATTGAATGGATATTACTTTAAGGACATACAGAGGAAAAAAGAGCAGGGGAAAGAACATTGGTGAATGTCACCATTTGGTAGTAAAAAGCAGAAATAAAAACTGAGTTCTCAGAGATGTAAAAAGAGAAGTTGGATGATAGCAAAAAAGAGAAAAAAATATTTAGTAAAAAGAAATAAAATGAATGAAACAGGCTAAGGGAAGGAAAAGGCTACCGCAATGGGTAACTGGGAGTTCTTGGGTGACTATGAAGTCATTCTTCAGCAGACTAATGGCAACAGAACTAATCCATCAACCAATACCTCAGCATCCGCAATGTTAAGAAGTTATCTTACGGTTCTTATATTCACTGAAAACATAAAATGTGTTGAGAGTACTTAATTAGTTCTTAAGTTTAGACAGTAAAATTAAGATTTTAAGTGTATATGGAGTCTTTTCATCAGAGGGAATGTAAGTGCAAATGCAAAGTTTATAAGTTTTCAAATGATGGTATTCAAGATTTAAAGAGATCACAAAAAGTTTTGGGGATAATTAAAATTAAGAAGCACTTTCATGTTACTTTTAAAAGAAAAGAGTATGCACCTAATTTTTCAAATCATGATGAAAATTTCATCTCAGAGACAGTTTTGCTTGTATAATATATTCCATTAAGGATATTCAGCGCAGTTCAAGTGACTAATGCCTTATTGTTATCCAAACATTAAAATGATTTATTGTCCTAGAAAATCAAATCTGTAGTTATTTCAACGAAAATGTGAAACTGTCAAAAGTCTGCTTCTGGTCGTATTCTTCATTCATCTAACAAGATAATTTCTACCATCAACCTCACTATGGCATGACACAAAGTCTATATCTTATTTCATTACCTGGGTTCGAAGTTGCTGGATTTCTGTTTCAAGCTCCTTGATTTTTTCTTCTCTTTTCTGAAGCTCAGCTTGAGCTTCCTGACGAGCTGTGAATTCTTCATCAAACTGCAATGACCACCACCATAAATGTACACTTCATAATACAGTTACGAGAAAGTTTTAAACAACATTAGGTATTAAGTAAGTGGAATGTCTTTTGCTTCGCTGAATTCCTAGGTCACTAAAAAAATCAGAGCTTCATTATTTGCATGACAATTAAATGGGGGTCGAGTATTGCTGTGGTAGTAGTAAAGAAGAAATATGCCCCCAACCCAAGAAAAACAAACCCCATTTTCACTTCTGAAAATAAAATAAAATAAAATAAAATAAAATAAAATAAAATAAAATAAAATAAAATAAAACAGCCCTGCTGGTGTGGCTCAATGGTTGACCTAGGAACCAAGAGGTCACTGGTTCAATTTCTGGTCAGGCCATATGTCTGGGTTGTGGGCTCAATCCCCAGTAGGGGTGTGTGTAAGAGGCAGCCAATCGATGATGTTCCTTTATCATTGATATTTCTCTCTCTCCCCCTCTCCCTTCCTCTCTCTCTAAAAATCAATTAAAAAATACAAAACACAGTTTAAAAGGGTGAACTGAGAAGTCTCTCTTCATATGTAATGGATCTTTCTTTTCTGTTATTGAAAGTTAGGTTTTAGAATTATTCTTGTTATTTAATGTTTCATCCCATACTTTCAAATTTATTCAATTAGAAAAATGAAACCTAAAAATTAACCATCAAGCAGTTCAACTCCTTAATTATATTTAACCTTGAAAACAGATTGCACCTTTTAGAACACTCAAATGGATGTGCATTAATACAAATGAGAATATTTCTATTATAATCTTAATTGTCTAACACCCAAAACGTAGTGCTCCTTGAAATCTGACAGTAGAGTGATATATGCCATAATGGCATTCTCCTCTACTTGGTTAACCAAAACACTTGTCTAAATGTTACAAGAGGGAAAATAAGAGGTTAAAGGGTGCTAAGCCAAAGAGACCATCTGAATGGTGAGTTCCCATTTACTGTATCCTGCCCAGCTCACACTCCAGTCAGGGCTGTAAGCAGGCCCAAACAAGCCTGCATACTTAGAGTGAATACTGTTTATACCCAGCTATAGAACATTTGCCCTTTATTGTCAGTATCACTTCGAGTCACTTCTAGAAGTCTACACATTATTCCAATGATCTTATTTCTGTTTTATCTTTTACTGTACAAAACTGTCTTTAGAGATTGTAAAACATAAAAAGTATGTTCACTACACTAATACATATTCATCCTCACAGTAGATTTGACCTTTGGAAGTTATAAAATGCCACTCAGATCCTAGTCTGAAGAAAGAGTGGGTGAGCAAATTGGATAATCACAGTGTTTTGGTCGAACTTGAAATACTAGTTAATTCATTTATTCATGTCTACTTGAGTCCTAGGAAAATGTCCCACAGAGGCTGGTCCTAACTTCAAATTCCAAACCCACCCCAGATCCTTCAGTCAGCAAATGACCTTGTTTCCTAGTTCATGGAGAAGATACTTCACTACTATCCCTATTGAAGAGGGTTAAGGGGGGATAAATGGTGATGGAAGGAGACTTGACTTGGGGTGGTAAACATACAATACAATACACAAATGGTGTATTATGGAACTGCACACTTGAAACCTGTATAATTTTATTAACCAATGTTGCCTCAATTAAAAAAAAAGATTTATCTGATTCTATACTCTTATCCTCCTCCCAAAGTTAGCTTCTCCTGTGTGCTTGTCAAACATGGTGTCTACACAAGCACACTGTATAGTTTTCCTCTACAAAAGGTTTGTCTGCTAGTACTTTTGAAGAGAGGCACACAGTGTTTTTGCTGGAAATGATCTTTATCTGTAAACCCACAGAAGGAATCAGAGAAGTCTGAGATGTGTGAGCTGGGAGACTTCTTATAAATCCACTAAATTTATCCACTCCTTTTAATGACAAAGAAACTATGATCCAAAGAGAGTAAGTGGCTTACCTAAAGTCACAGCTAATTAGTGGCAAAGCTGAGATCAGATCTTACAACTACTGCTTCTCATTCTAGCGCCCCTCATTCTCCCTCTTTTTTTAACTGCTTTATACTGCCTCTTAAAATCACCTAGAATAAGAGAAAACATGCAGACAACCCCTGGAAAATCATTCATGTTTCTTCTAAATGTTGGTGATGGGAATAAAGCACCAAACACTGAAATTTCTTTTTTTATTATTTCAGGACTCCTTTTCCCATAACATATGCTTACAGAAAATTTTACCAGATAGATTGTCACAGTTTGCTCCAGTCTTGTGGTCTCTAGTCACAGTGCCAGGGAAAAATTAAGGAGATTCTAAGATTTTCACAGGGAATTTAAAATGTGCTACTTAAAACAAGAACATTAGGAATATAAATGTCTATTAATCAAAAGCATACATTTTCTTTCACCAATAAAAATGACATATTCACACAAACATTTTATGCTCAAGCTCTTAAAAATCTATTCTAGTAACTGAAAGAGCAAAGACATTTCTTCAGATGCCCTGAAGTAACTTCAGTAACACTCTATAATTTCTAGAGTGATAGCAAAAGTGATTATCTAATCTCCAAGGTAAGACATAACTTTGAAGAGACAGCAATATGTAAGCACTTTATCTTGCTGTCAGAGGCTGAAAACTGGAAAGCCTTTAGACTTGTGCTTCAGTCCCTCTCCCTGCCACCAGCAGCAGAGAAATACCATACTAACACTTCATAGTGTCTAGAACAACAACAAAAAAATACAACCTTTGGTACAGGCTAATAAAATTGTAACTATGCTTTCAGAAAACAAGGAAAAGACAATCTAAGATCTAAATAAAATTAAAATATTTAAAAAGCTGACATTTACATAAGGAGAAACTCAGATTGCACCAAGACTACATGAAGCAGCAACATCATTTAAAAATTATTATTATAAAATTCAAAGAAAGTAAGTCTAAGTAGCGAGAAACCCATACACAGAAAACACTGCATCGTTCTGTTGCTATTAATAGCAATGACTTTAGAGTATAACAGATAAGACTAGCTAAACATCTCACAGTTCTCCAAGGAGATACCTATTGTAAGTGAGAGCTACAGGAAAGCAATGGAGAAATATATTTTGGTTGATTGCTTTTAACTGTAACCTTCATTTATCACTTTAATAGACTAGGGCTAGTGTTTTCCTTCCATAATGGATTAAAGGTGATGAGGAGGAAACAGTAGCAACCTTATCTTATCATGAAAGAAATCAATATCCTCTAGTTATGTTTGAATCCAGAAACATAAAGTACTACGTAACTGAAACAACATTTATAAGGCCTTACATAAAGGAGCAAGGTGGAATATATACTGTGATTAAATTATTAATTTAATAATTATGGCTAATATTTTATAAGCCTCACCTTCTTTGAAAATTCCACAGCTTTTTGTTCACTTTCTTCAACTTTTGCCTTGTTCACACAAGAATCTATTAAAATTAACCAAAAAAAAACTATTAGAAATTATTGCATCAGATCTCTAGGCAAAATATGGCTGCCAGCCTGTAACTCTACTGTGTAGACAATCATTCATATGCCAGTCGCTATTAAAGGGAAATTGACCTAGACCACAGAAAACATAAACCACCATAAATTGTCTTTCCTTTGCATACTAACTGAATTTAATGATAGTATTGTTGAAGCACGAAACCAAGCATCCAAATATACGTATATTTGACTAAATTATCATTGTTTTAAGGTATTTAATTATTTTGCAACTTTCACAATTATAGAATTCTTTAAAAATTGTTTTGTAGTTTATTATGGGTAGATAGGTCCCACAGAATCTTTGCTTAAGATCATTAAAACTCAAAATGGCCTTTAAAATAAGGCTAGAGGTAGAGATACAATAACATTCATTAATTCAGGTTTCCCAAAGAAAGACTTCACTTAAATAAATTATAATGGGGGCAGAATATATTATGTAAATAAGGAAATAAACATTAAACTTCTCACATCTAATCAAACACTTTAGAATATAAATAAGTGAAGAACTTCTTTTGGGCAATATTTTTCTTATCATACATACAGTCTCTTCTGTACTTAGCCATGCCACACCTATTTATCCCCAAAAAATAAAAATGTATATCTATATCCAGACTTGCATATGACTGTCATAACAGTTTTAACTTTCTGGGGTGATAGATTTGTTTATTATCTTGACTTTGATAGTGGTGTTAAATATAACTAAATATCAAAATTTTATCAAATCGTGTACTTTAAAGATGGGTAGTTTTTCTCATGTCCAGAATACCTCAATATAGCTTTTCTTTTTCCTTTTTCTTTTTCTTTTTCTTTTTCTTTTTATTAAAGAACTGTGTGGCTGGAGCAAGGCAACTAAGGAGAAAATTGGTAAATGAAGAGATCAAAGAGGGGCCAGACCTGTGTTGTGCTGGCAATGATTGGTAATAATCTTGATTTAAATCTCAATCAGAAGGTATCAGAAATTAGGCAGGAATAGGGTATGATTTATAAAAAAAATACAAGACTTACAAAATTGTGAAATCAGAAGAGACTCTATTCTCCTTAAGTCCAGGTGATCTTAAAACAGAGATTCATAAATTTCCTAGAAGTTCTTCAAGCACCTGAAACTTTTTGTGAATGCACATGTGCATGTGTGTTTGCGGACGCACATGTCTGTGTGTGTACACGTTCTAATGAAAGTTCCACAGCATTCATCAGCTACTGCAATAGGCCTCTGACCATAAAATATTAAGAACCACACATATATTTGACTTATATGAATTTGGCGGTTGAGGAAACTGAAGCCTAAAAAGTTCGGTAAATTGTTCCAGTTATAACGAGTCTATGATGCTGACTATCCTCTCTCACTTGGTCCCTTCATCTCTCCCCACCCCAGTACTTTGGATTAACAGTACACAATTATAAATACCTGGCATACAGTACACAAAACAAATGTCTGTGAACAATGAATGAGCTAGCCCAACTCAACAGCAGAGTATGTGTGCCAATTATAGTCTATAAGAGATTATAAGCCAATACAAATATTTAGAAATGGTCCTTTATAATTTTCTCAACAAAATATGAAATAAATTACTGAGTTTATCAAGCTCAATGAAAAATATGTAATGACACCAGCATTCACATTAATTGCTGGGCAAGGTAAAAAGCATTTTGCCTTCAAAATTCATACCCTAGCTTACAGAAATCAATTCTAAGAAAAAAATGAGAAAAATCCAAACATTTATACAAAGAACGTTCACATGAGATTCATTTTTAATTGTGAAAACCTGTAAATCATCTACATGTACAATAAGAAGGAACTAATTAATATGATATGGCATTCCATAAAATGGGATGTTATAGAGACACTCAAAGTCCCATTTTAAAGGTTAGCATGGAAAAATTATTGTAATACAAATGCTCCATGAAAATTCCACGTATTGAGCTGAGAATTGAGGTTGGTGCTTTATTCCATTACATAAGTCTCTAGATTGCCTAGAATAAGGAAGCAGGAGTTTTAAAACCAGAAAAGAATAGCCGTGTCTGGGTAGAGCATCTTCCCAATAATCCAAGGTTTTGGGTTCAATCCCCAGTCACTGCACATACCAGAAACAACTGCATAAATAAGTGGAACAACGAAGTTGATGTTTCTCTCTCTCCATCCCCCCCCCCTTTCTCTCCCTCTCTCTGTCTCACTCCCTCCCTTCCTCTCTCTCCAATAATTAAAAAAAAAAAAATACATCCTATATAATAAAAGCCTAATATGCTAAGTTTCCAACCGTTCAACCATTCAACCAGTCCCTATGACACACACTGACCACCAGGGGGCAGACGCTCCGACCGGTAGGTTAGCTTGCTGCTGGGGACAGGCAGATCGGGACTGGGCGAGACAGGCTAGACAAGCCCTGGAGCCCTCCCAAGGTCCCTCCCCGGCCCCAATTGTGCACCGGCGGGGTCCCTCAGCTTGGACTGTGCCCCCTCACAATCAGGGACCCCTCAGGGAATGTTGGAGAGCCAATTTCGGCCCAATCCCCGCAGGCCAAGCTGAGGGACCCCTCTGGTGCACAAACCCATGCACTAGGCCTCTAGTGATAAATAATAATAAGGAATTCATCTCTGAATATTACTGTGAGGCTTCTCTGTGCTATGGCACGAAGAATATACGTATAATTGGCATTCAACAGCTGTTGTTTTCTTCTTTTATAGACAAGACAAATGAATTCATGCTTGAATCTTAGCAATAGTGATTTTGACTAGGTATAAATAAACCTGTTTAACTGTAAGGTCAGATAGCACAGCATATTTCACAAGAGAGGTTTCACATCATCCAGAGATTGTTCCAGAAAGTATAGCTAATTACGAGTATAGGATGATATAAGGGCATTTCCTCAGCAATCCAAGTAGATGAACATGAACTTCTGAAATTCTTTTCTAGCTCAAAGTCTGTGAAATATAATTGTTCTACTTTGATAGAATTAAAAGGTCTTAAGCTATTAAATAACCCTGTGTTTCTTTCCTCAAACTTGAACATGAATAGCATAGCTATATTATTAAGTAGACCCTATTGTATATGTAATTTCTATAAAGCCATTAAGGTACCAGTATAAACTGAATCAAATGATTTCAGGGCCATGTTTCTAAACAGCAAGGCATTCATGTATAATAATACAATGTATTTTTGTGGGGTATTAATTTTAACCTGAATTCAAGAGAGTTGAAACCTGTGACATAGGTTCATATTTTCAGTCACACAGGCAGAACTCGCATGATCATAATAATTAACAATTATAGTGATTGAGTACCCATAAAAACAATGATTTATCAGATATTAATAGAGGAAGTTCAGTAAGAGATATACTTTTAAAAAGTGCCTATTATACAGAAGATAGTATAATACAATCAAAGGACACTGAGGATTATATTACATACCTATCAGATGAGTTAAATCAATGTCTAATCTTTGTCTATACTTGAAATCGGGGTCCATACCACTGCAGTGCAGCACTATCTGTGAAACACACTCCTCAATTATTTTGTAATACTGTGGCCTGAAAAAAAGGGAAAGTATTCTTAAATACCGTTTCTACCTACACAAATCAATTTTCTTAAGAGTTGATTCACTGTGGTAAAATAACCATGTCTTTCTCTAGCACTGTTTTTAAAAAAATCTTTCCAGTCATTAGACTACCTTAGAAGAAACATGCCTACATTTAAAGATGGTCTGGACATTATAGTGCAAAACCCATTGTGAAATAATCAACTGTGAACACTTAGTGACTTAATACTCTAGTTTGCAGGGATTCAGGCCTGCATACAAAGATACTTATCAACCTTATCTACTTAAACTTAAGCTGTTGTTCCTAAAGTTAATGAAAACAAATGACCTGTTAGTCCCACATCCATGGAAACAGTCCTATGCCTCTACATGCTCTCAATATCAATGAGGGATGGGTATCTTGGCATTCGGTGGCAAGCAATGTCTTGAATTTACTCCAACACTTTTACTCAAGATTAGCTGTAACAGCTTACAAAACTGTACTGAGCCACTTATGCTACAGACTATTTCAAAGATCTACTTATGCACATATTTTAAAAGATCCATTTTATAGTCGCACACACACTTAATATGCATGGCTAAAGCCTCAATTTGTTCAAAGTGTCTAAGGTTTTAAAACATATCCTAATTCTGTAATCTACCACGGTAATTCTGGCCTTAAAAATGACCACTTGCATACTTCAATTTTTAAAGACACTTTTTGCATTAATATTTGGGGAAAATTGAGTATTGATCAGTGGTGAATAAATTCAACAGAGAAAAATCAAAAAGAGATACTACTATACACAAATTATTAAATAAACATCCCTAAAATTGTGTGCTAATAACTATCCAACCTACTAAAAGTTTGCCAATGAAGCCAAACAGATTCAAATTGTTCTTACATGTCCTTTGTCATAGGGCTAGTATTAAGAATAAAAATAAATAGTAATATACAGGGGCAGGCAAAAGTAGGCTTACAGTTGTAATACAAATAAATAATAATACAAGAAAGAATAAACTGTTTTGTGTACTCACAACTGTAAACCAACTTTTGCCCACCCTGTATATTACAGATCTGAGGTTCTTTCAAGTCATCATAAGGCCTAGGTTAATTGATACCAGATTATAATCAGTCTAGTCAATGACTCTTTGGGTAAATAAGGAAAACACAATTGTTCTCTTTGAGAACAGGCAATTCCACCTCACATGGATGTTCTCAGGATGAAAAGGATGACATATTAGAGCAAGTTCTCATTTCATCACTTACTGAGAAATGGGTGGCATCGCACAATTTCCCCAGGTAACTGCGTACACACTGCCACAGTACCCCTTTAATCACCAGAACTTATTTTATAAAACAACTATCATTTCAAGTGTATTACCATCATTCCTACTTAAAAAAAACAAAACATTAACATTTAATATTTTAAACATTTTTCTATGTCTCTGTAATATCATGATGTTCATCAGTTATTGTACTAGTCTGAACTATAAGAGTTTTCTATGTGGCTTTAGAACTTTCATTTTTGTTGCAACTGTACCTGGCCCCAGGGTAGCCTTCCTTTCCGCATTAATCAAGCAAGTTTTGAGAAATCAGAAAGCCTAGGTTGCCAGAATGTCATGCATATTGACTATGAAGAACAACTAAGAGTCTCTGAAACAGTTAAATATAAGAGCATGGTCATCACCTAACAGATAAGTTTCAGTCACTCAGAAACCTTTCTCTAACTTTCTGGCTTTCAAATATATTCCTAGTTATTAGACTCTAAATGTCTAACCTTATGGATTATTCTCATAATCATTTATTTTGAAGAATTATATTAGTGAATATAAAGCTGAAATTTAGCATTATTTTCTTAGATAATAACACATCTATTACTAGAAAAATACCATAAACTAGAAATAATAGTAAAACCTTACTTATTAAAGATAAGAACTTAAAAGTTCTACCATAGATTCTATAGTGCTGACCCTGTGTTACAATTATCTAGAAAAGAAAGTTCATCATAGGCTCAATAAAATCTTTGGATTCATTGCTATTAAAAGTCCTGTCACTTGGGTACCCCATTTTTATAAATAAATTCTTCTTCCCCCCCAAAAAAAATAAAAATAAATTAATACCATTTACAAAATCTTAAGTCATCGAGCTCTTACACTTTCTGAATGCACATATGCATAGACTGCCTAGGCCCCAATACATTGTTAATTTTCCTTTATATCTAATTCAACTTATACAAGTAGTACTTTGAGAACTACTTCTTACCTGATATAATAATCATTTCTGATAAGCAAAAAATGTTGTAGAATGGATAATAAGTAATTTTCAGCAGCTGTGTCCTTCAACAAATTATACAGAAGATGGTATACTTCATTCATATCAGTGAAAAGTAAGTCAAGGAAAAAAATAAAAGATTTTTCATGAAACTTAAATTCACTGATGTATCATTTTGTTTTTATTACTATTTCTAAACCTTCAATTCTATGCTCCTGTATTGCAATTTTTATATAAAGAAATATAATCTATGGAATCACATTAATATTTTGACAAGAGAGATAGATTTAAAGAGTATTTCTAAGACCATTCAACCATCAAAACCTTAAGTGATCAGTTACCCATTATATTTTAAAGTCCAGATTATAGCTGGTATCATTAGAATAGCAATGCCATTGATGGAAATGGTTTTCTCTTGAGCTTTCTGTAGTTGTGATAGAGGGAGGGCCTATATTGTTCACGAAAGCCACTACTCCTCTATTTTTACTGTGACATAAGATAGAAAGATAAATGAGCATTCTGTGGATTGATAAAAGATCACAAACCAGTTTTATTTTATACAGATGAAATACTTAATGAAATCTGAAATTATTATTATTTGCATTCCTTTGTATTTCATTATTCAATAAAACATGGATAATAAAGAATGAAACTTGGAACATTTTTCTTAGGATATAAAAAGAATGGTTGAAGTTCAAATGCTTTTAATAAACTAGAAAACATATTTCAAAAATGGATCAGGAAAATCAATACAAAAGAAAGGTAGGAGAGGAGATGTAATCCAACATCCTAAAAATAACCTGAAATGTCAACATTTTTAGTGAAGTAGAATTAAGTGTATGCTAGATCACTCCTTAGACTGCATGTAAGAGTACTGTGTTAAAGTCTCATAAGGTCCTTTAAGTGGTTACAAAATGGGTCAAAAAAGAGCTTTCTGATGAAGTTTGATTGTAAGAAAAATCTATATAAAGCAAGAAAGCAATATATTTACTAAATGACATAAAAACATTTAATATTATGGACACCCTATAGACTAGAGTCACTAATGATAGATTAAAAATTATGAGAAATTATCTCCTATAATAATGAAATTGTTATTTGCTGCATACCTGTTTATCCAGTACTTATGGATAAGACACTTCAATAGGAGCATTGGAGGAAAAAGATGAAATACAACATTTCTGACCTCAATCTCAAGGGGCACAGAAGTGTACATAAATAAGACAGATACAAACAAAGTATTCTGGGAGTTTCAAAAAGAGGAATACTACTTCCAGTTATTTTTGAGAGGGGAGGAGGAAGAGGAAAGAAGACATCACAGAGAAAAAGCCCAGCTCAAGGTCATTTTGGTTCTGAAGTATGTCCCAATTTCCCCAGAATCCATAAGGAAGAACATGAATGGGTGTGAAACAAATGGCAACCAATGCTGTGACAACCATCTTTAAAATATAAAATCATTTCATATTAAATCACTGCCATAGCAAAATTTTACACCAGTTGTATTTGTCTCGAATGCTTCTATCACACAGCCTTATCATAGTCAGATACTATTACATCTAAACATTTCTTTGTTTTGCTAAGGAACCAAAATATTTGGAGAATAGGACATTGATTTGAATTGAATTACATCTCTAAACCACCGAGGACCATTTAATAAACTGAAAAGGTTTATTATCTATAGCCACATATAAACTCAGTGAACTGCCCCACCCCCCAGATAAATTTTTATGCATGAGGTATATTTCCTTAGGCTCTTCCTTTTCAAGACCATGGAGCAGAATATAACACCACTGTGCAGATTTCAATATAACCTGTGTAAATCATCCGGACAGTCAGGCAGTTCCTCAACATGAGTCTCCAGGACAGCATCACAGTGAGGTTCTAATATAAATAAATGGATGTAAATTGGGCTTACAGATAAGAATTCTAATAATGATTCACAATATCACGCACAAATCCTTTTTTCACAATGCATGCAAAGTGATTTTTCTGGCTTGTCAAAAGGATATTCCATTTCTGCTCGAATGTCGTTGAGACGATGTGATAACTCAGTTAGGTCGTCCTCTTTGTTTTCATCGAATACTCTCAACTGAATATCAAGCTCATCATTCTCTTTTTCTTTCAGATCCTAACATTTAAACATAAAACTTAACAGATGAATAACAGTTTGACAACAGCATATTTTGGTAATAAAGGCCAGACACTATTATTCATTTATATACACAGAAGCAATTCAAATATTGACCCCACACACTTGGTTTCCTGAAAGAAAGTAAAATGTGCTACGTTTTTCTATTTTAAAATAAAAGAACCTCATTGCATTCATTGCATTTTCTTTTCATGCCCTGGATTTTGATTATTTACATTAGAAAATTAACAATCACTTTGACAAAGGAAAAGAAAAAACTAATTGCTAACAACCCAAATTAAATGCTGTCATTTTGACTAAACACACTAATCAAAGATGGCAAAAGAACTCATGCAGTTAGAACATTCGCATATGCCTCTGGCAAAAATGCAAATATAGATCAACTGTATTAATAAAGAACAAATACAAGGATATACTCAAGCACAACAGTCCCAAGTATGGCGTGAAAAGTGAAATAAACAGGTTTATTTGAAATGATATTTTGTGATTTGAAGCAAAAAAGCCTTTTTATCAGGACTTTTTATCAGGCTGCTTATCTAGCCTCCTCCCCCACCTTTCATGTTTGCTTAGCCTAATCACAAAATACCAACTTGGGTATCAAAGATTTGTTTTTGTAATACATTATAAGCACATGCATTACATACCTCTGATAATTTTCAAAATAATAATATAAATGAAATCTTTGGAAGCATGCCACACTAGAGATTGTTGGGCTTAATATATATCACCTGGGATAGCTTTTAATATGTGTCCATTAAGTTGCAGCTTTCAAAACCCAAATGGATAATCACAACTGTGGATGCTCAAGAGTGATACCAAAAGTGGGACTAGGATTTTCAGAGCTGAGCTTGAACTCTGAAAGGAAATGTAAGCATGATGTACTTCAAATTAGGTAACTAAAACAAAATAGGATTCATTTCTTGTTTCTATTTTTATTCAATAGAACAATTATAAATGGAGATGTAATGGCAAGTACTGAAGCCAAACACAAATTTATGCAATTTCTAGATGTATTTTTCTAACATTCTTAGACATAATAATCAACTGAAAATTTACCTAAATAGCATATGAAAATACTTATTAATATATATCTATATAATTTCATATAAGTATACTAGATGCCCGATGCATGAAGATTCGTGCAAGTATTGGCCTTCCTTCCCCTGGCTGCTGGCACTGCCTTTGCTTCAGCCAGAGCCGCCTTTCTGCCTTCCCACGCTGCCCAGAGGCCTGGAGCAGCTGGGGCAGTGTGGAACACCTGCGTCATCGCCATGGCGATGATGCAAGCATCCTGCCCCCACCACTCGGTGCCTGCATATGCAAATTAGCCCACCATCTTTGTTGGGTTAATTTGCATACTCACTCCTGATTGGCTGGTGGGCGTCGCAAAGGTACAGTCAATTTGTATCTTTCTCTTTTATTAGTGTAGATAACAAATAAATGTATTTATACTAGTTTGCTCTTTAGTAATAACTTGCTTTAGGTCTTGTTTTCCACTTTGAAGGGGAATGAAGTCATTTACTGGAATGCAAAATTATAAAATTGGTGGGTCATATTATCAGCTGATTTCTGAACTCTGTTCAGAAAACAGCAGAAGCCAGACACACCTAATATGCTGGTTACTGCAGAAACAACTTTTAACACATTTAGAATATAAACCTTTCATTATTCTTATGTCACATTCCATTTTTTCTTAGATGTTCACTATGAAACTTGAACATATTCAAATATGTTTGAAAATTTCAGGGTAAATACTGTCATTTAATTAGCATCAGAACTTTAAAAAACATGGAATCAATATGCATGATTACATATTTTCAATAAATAACCAATGTCACTCCAATAAATTTAATTAAAAATAAATAAGATAAAAATATTTTCAGTAAAAATAACTAGTGAAATAATTTAATTTAGTTTTAAATTAGAACACATTATTTATATAATATATATAGTACGTGAACATATACAGCACAATATACAAATATGAACATGTACAAATGTAATATCTTATATATTGTTTATTAATAATGTCCCATTAAAATAAATATTCATACACACACACACACACACACACACACACACAGTGTCTCCAAAAAATATATGCATATTTTAATAGCTGATAACTCACTTAATTTTTACTCCTTTTAGGTTTAACTGATTTAATATAATGGGTGAAGCCAGTCTAAGCTTTGAACAAAGAAAATTTATCAAAAAGTGACATTAGACTTTTTTTATAGGGATACATAAAAGACAAAGTTTACGGAACAAAACCAGCAATAATCAACAAATACAGAATGAAATGATTCTTGATGTTTGCGATTCCATTGCTTCCTGTTATTTATCAGCAGTGCCTGGACCAGAATGGTCATTAGTTTGAAAACATGCATTGACAAAATACTATTCATTTCTGTAGATTCTTTTAAATTTTGAAAATGAACTATATGTTAATAAACACTGACTTTATAATCATTCAAAGTGTGCATACATATTTTTGGGATACCCTGTATATAACTTTCTTTCAGTCAAATATCCAACCTTATGAAAGATACCAGTATATCCATAAATACTTGATAAAAATAATCACTTAATAAATTAATAATATTTTTACATATCACAATTGTGACAAATATCCTATAAAAGTCAATGAAAATGCATAACTAAAGTTTTGTGTTTAAAAATGTAGAATGTCAGATGATGTGTTGTAGAATTATACACATGAAACCTGTATAATTTTGTTAACCAGTGTCCCTCAATAAATTAAATTTTAAAAAAAATTTTAAATGTAGAATATTATAAAATTACTGAATTACACTATTACTAATTGTGTGAAATATTGTAAACATGTTTCAGTTATTTTTTAAACAGACTGGTGTATAGATATGGACCATTTTAGGCAGATTATTTGAAACATATAATTCTCTATAATATAGTATACTTCTGCCCAGTCGGTATGGCTCAGTGGTTGAGTGTCAACCTATGAACCAGGAGGTATCAGTTCATTCCTGGTCAGGGCACAAGCCTGGGTTGTGCGCTCCGTCCCCAGTGTGGGGCACACAGGAGGCAGCCAATCAATGATTCTCTCTAACCATTGCTGTTTCTCTCTCTCTCTCTCTCACTCTCCCTTCCTTTCTGAAATCAATAAAAATATATTTAAATACTGGAATGCAAAAGAATAAGGATTCTTCAGAAGAATAAGGAAGGGATTGTCAGTCTTTTAAAAGAGATTAAGAATGCCTGCTATCTACAGACACAACTTATTTTCATGTTCCTTCTCATATCTGATTTACCTAATATTTTCCTACGTTAAAATAAAAGGTCAATGGGGACTTCACAAGAAATCAATGTAAGTTAACTATAGAGCAAATACCATTTTAAAAATCACTTTATAGTGATTCATTTATCCCAAATTACTATAGCAAATTTATGAAAAGTGAATTTCCATATAAATGAAATATAAACCCCCTTTAAACACTGTAATTTATCCATAGAGATGGGTGAATTTTGAAATTAAGTTTTTACAGATTATATTAAAATAATTGTCCTTGAGGAGTCTGATAATTATATGAAAAAACGTTTTACTCTATTATAACATTATGGTGGTCTCAGGTGCTAATGAAGTACTAAGAACTATTCTTCACCATCACTTAATGATTCCAGATAGTAATAATTTTTTATCCATATACCAACTACTAATGTTAGCCATGGCCATGTCTAATTGGCTGCTATATTCTAGAATCTCTAATCTCAGGGGGTCTGCCTGAATTCAGGTTCTTATCTCCTACGTCAGAAATACCTGGGAATAATTTTTCTTTAAACCAAACATCTCTTCCCCACCCTCAATAAGATCTTGATAGTCTCTTCTTAGGGGAACATGACCAAGGTTGTGGCTGAGAACCAGAGCCATATTTGGCCATATTTCACTCCATTGTTTTAGGGATGAAAAGAAAATTGAGAATCCTTGTAGGTTCTATTCCAAAACTTTAGGAAACAGAAACATGACACTCTCCACATTTCTCCTGCTTTAGAATCACCGAGACCTGAGAAGCAGGACATATTAAAGAGGTGTGATACTTAAAGAAAAATGTAACTGGAGGAATATTTTAAGAATACATATATTAAGAAGCACATGGTGCCACAAGAGGCTTTTTATATGGCTATAGGGCCAATGGGAAAGTGTAGCTTAGAAACACTGATGCAAAATCTTAGTTGTCAGTGTAATAAAAAAAAGAACCTACCACGAGACCACCGAACCCAGCAGAAATTAAGACACCCAGACAAAAGTGCAAAAGGTAAGTGCAAGAGCTACGGTACATACTCTTTCTGAAAAAAATGAGGATTTAAATAAATTGAGAGCCACAGTTTTCTTAACCAGCCATTCAATAATATAAGGCAAAAATGGTTGTTCAATTATAAATAGACACAGGGGAATAAAAGATGGAAGGGTAATAACAACTAAGGCAGAAAACACAGCATATTAGTAAATGAGCAGAGGATGTTAAGGAGCCCCAAGCTAATAAGTGCCCACAAGCATTATTCCTCTCCCAGAACCAGAGGACTAACTCAGAGAGGACAAGCATGAAAACCAGTGAGTAGGCAACTCAAAAGCAAACTAAAATCAAGACTATAACATTATCTCTAGCTACTGAAGGCCAAAGACTTTTCATGAAGACAGATTGGTGACAAAACAAGAATAAATGTGTTGTACACACTAGAATTAGTTATATAATGTGCCTATCTATGTTAACTGTGTGTTGAAACCTCTCTACGGGTCACTTAAAATGTTGCTTTAATTAACTACAACCAATTCCTTGGTCTTTAAATTCAGGGGTTAAAGAACCATTCAATGTGAAAGTGACATAGAAATTTCTAAAATAGAGCCAATCATACGCCTGATGAAAACTGGTTTCAATAGACCCAATCGTCCATTTTATGATGATGTGTTTCAACTACTTTCAGTTAAGACTGTCACAACACAAGCGGTTAATGCATACTCCATTCTTGTTCCTCACCAGGAAACGCCCCTTATTTTGGTATTTCTAGTGTACCCTAAGTCTTATATACATGCTCATTGACATTTGTTTTTTTCTTTCCTCCGTTCTTTTTTTTTTTTTTTTACTTCTTGCTTCTCAGGTGTGACCTGAGTAGCTTAAATGAAGAGACTAGTGAGATTTTATTTGTCTCCTTTAAAAATACTATGGTCTGGAAAAAAATCGTGCTTCAATTAACATATTAAATAAAATATAAAGTCATAATTGTTGCATTTGTATTCAAAGAATAGGCCTGCTTATTAATCTGAGATCAAGCCTATAAAGTTATTTCAAAAATGTTTTGAACAGTATTATAATTAGAGCAAATGTTCACATAAAATTGTTTTTTCTTTAAAAATTCATATGGCCCTGTAATAAGAATACCACACTTAGGTAATGTGTCCAGAATATACTAATCAAAATTCTATGCATACTTATGTTGAATAGAAATGAAATCAATGTAAGTTATCAAAGAAAAAAAGCAAAAATGTTTAAATGAAAATGGAAACTGCAAAAAAAATTTTTAAAAAAGTAGTCTTTTATGTTCTCAGTATTTACATCCAAAGACAAGAAGTTCCCTTTCGACTTCAGAAAGGAAAAAAACAGTACTTCTGGACACAGCACCAGGTACATTCTGAATTGTCAGCTGCATATAAAGACTGATATTACTGCAATTAAAAAAGCTTGCAAAAGGTTTAAGGCTTTACAAGAAAAAAATAGCAAGGCACAATTACTTACCCTGTTGCAAGTCTAAAAATGAAAAATGTTAAAGTTCATCAGCATAATAAATGTGTACACTCAACTTACTGGTAATATTGTCTTTAGTCCAGAACGGAGGAATTCATTCCTTAAATGTATTCGAAAATCAAGCTCATAAGGAAAAGTGACAAGGGCATTTATAAACTGCATGCAAGCCACCTGCAATTAGAAAGCAAACCTTATTTTAATGTTTTTAATTAAAGAAATAATTAATGCATTCAGACCATTATTTTTCCATTTACTAAAGGCATACATACATATAAAAATAAGAAAATGCAAATATTTATAAAAATTTAAGAATGATTATGATTTTAAAGTATAAGCAACAAAATGAATAAAATTTCTCATGTGCAGAATAATTCTAATGAAGATATGGATGGTCAAGTACTTCTAAGCTTTGCTGAACAATATGAATAAATATTAAACTCTCGCTTGAGAAACTCAAAGTTCCAAAAGTATGCATAGAAAGCACTTTAAAAAGCTCGTGAAATGTATCTTGCATATCCAGGTATCCTCAGGTGAACTAGCCTCAATCCTATATGGTTATAAACACTTTTCCAAAATAAATCAAAAAAGTTATAAAAGTGCCATAATATTAAACAGGCAACAGTGATAACTTAGAGAAATAATTATACTGATTTATACTCTCTCTATTCTATTATTGGAATGGATTTGCACAAAATTTGGAGTATTAAAATATATGATTAATATGAATTAATTTGTTATGTATAAAAATGAATTAAGATCAACTAGAAGGTACTGTGATACCAATACTAATGTGCATGCATGATAAAGTAAATATAAGGGCTTCTTTTCCAGTGAAGGTGATTCATTAATTATACTGACACTGGAAAATGGGTTTTGCTTTTCTTACCTTCTGATATTGAGGCTCTCTACTATAAAAGGGGAATTATTTTCTGGTAATTGCAAGCTAAAAGGGAATCAACAAAATGCTAATTGCCGGTATTCCATACATTATTCCTGAATAGCATTTTTAAAAAATGCTGCTCGAGTCTAAGGCAACTGGCTAATACTTTAAGTGAAGACCACACATTTAAATCAATTATTTTTTAAAGTATTCAGTGGGTGGTGGAGTGAGTGCTCTAAGAGCTGACTGCAAGGGGACTCCGGGAAAATACCAGATTTAGTAAAGATGCCAAGTATATATAGAAGGGAACACCTATCTACACTAATAAAAGAGAAATATGCAAACTGACCATACCTCCATGACACCCACCAGCCAATCAGGAGTATGCAAATTAACCCAACAAAGATGGTGGGTTAATTTGCATATGCAGGTGCAGAGCAGCAGGGAGGGAGGGCGGGATGCCTGATATGAGGGGGAGGGTGGGGGGCGGAAGGGGCTACAGGAGCAGCGCTCTGGCCGGAGCAGAGAAGACTCCAGCCAGAGCGAAGATGGAAGGTGGCGGCCAGAGCGAAGGCCTGGGTCCTAGGTGCCAGAGGAAAACCGGTGCCGGCAGCCAGGGGAAGGTCCAACAGGCCTCTAGTAAATCAGCAGTTAGTATGGGCTCTCCTCTATCTGCATAGTATACCCAAGACCCTGGGGACTCTTCTGAGTGGCAGACTGACGTCTGTCTTCTCCCCTCTTTGATTCCCCACGTATAAATCTAGCTGTCCCTGAATATATCAGCTTCTGGATGTCCCACAGGGACGACAAACTGACCAGGTAACTCCTCTAATTCTCAAGCCATCTTTCCTTCTCAGAGGGAGAACCAATCTCCTGAGGCTGCCAAGATGAAATAAGCATAGAAACTAGGGGTTGGCAAAATACAGACTATAGGCCAGCCGCAGCCCACAGTTCTAATGTGGCGAGCTGCCTGCTTGTAGCAATGAAGTTTTATTGTATCACAAAAATCATATAAAAATAGCAAAAATACATATTTCAAATGTATTTTGATTTCACTTGTCCAGACTTATTATTATGATAATTATTTTTTCAAGTAGAAAGAAAAGATTAAAAGGTATATTGTGCCCTGGCCGGTGTGGCTCAGTTGGTTGGTGTGTTGTCTGGTACACCAAAAGGTGGTGGGCTAGATTCCCGGTCAGGGCACGTACTCAGGTTGTGGGTGCAATCCCTACTCCGGGAGCACTCGGCAGGTTTCTCTCTCTCTCTCTCTCTCTCTCTCTCTCTCTCTCTCTCTCTCTCTATATATATATATATATATATATATATATATATATATATCTCCCTCCCTCCCTCTAAGATCAATTTTTTTAAAAAGGTATACTGTTTTTATTTGTATATTTATATATCATGCATTTAAGATGTTTCTTTGGGAGATTAGCCCATTTACCACATATCCAGGTTCAAAAATCAAAAGTTGCATGCTTTAAAGGTGATGACTGGGGTTGTTTCTAACATTGTTAGATATCTAAATAAAAATTGAACAATATAGTCTAATTCCTACAAGTGCTTAAATGTCAAATGAAAACACTTATACAATTGACTAAATAGCTGCAATATAAGTAGCATTACTTTTTAAAAGACCTATCAGATAAATTAAGCTTATGCCTTAACAGATTATATAACCCTCCTATTTACAATAAGAAAATGTTGACATCTTCATAGTTATGAGACTGCATGTTCTACATGACCATGGCTACATTGTTTATTTGTGTGATATAAGTCTACATATTCTACATGACCATCACTACATTATTGTATTTGCTTGAATGATCCTTGTTATGTTACAAATATGACATTACTGAACAAGCCAAAGTATATGTCCAATCCAAAATTAATAGAGAGAAAAGTTGCCATCTGCTAGGATTGTTTTTGCCAGAAGAAATTCGAGCTTAATGGCTTGTATTACTACCCTACAAGTAAAGAGAGCATTTCCATAAGAAACAACTTAATGATTCTTGGAATTGTAACTTTATACAAAAAAAGTATTTAGATCAGGAGATGATAAATATAGTAAAAGTTAATGAAATTAATGAATGTATCAATTACAAAATAACTTCAAATTTAATAAGATAAATGTTGCAATGCTATTAAATACTTTAATAGCATTAAGAGTATATTTTATTACAAATATATAACTAAATAAAAAAGAAGTTGCATTTATTGACTATAGTATAAATAAGTAAAAGATAATGAATTCAGTAATTAAACAGGTTAACAGCAATGGCTTACAAAATGTACTGTTTACTGTTTATCAAATTCTAATAGATAATCTAAATAGTTACAAATAACATATGATAAATAGTCATACTACCGTGTCACTTTACAATACAATCCGCTAGAGCAATGCTCTTTTAGAGAAATATTTATATTGTAAAAATGTGGAGAATAAAAGCCATCTTAATATTCTCTATTCCTTTAATTTCTTACCTAAGCCATAGAGAGGGGAAATATTTAAACATGAAGAATCTTCACAAAATTACTGGGAAAATGCTAGAACTTATTATTTATTTTAACTTTTCAGCTCTGAAAACTATACAAACATCTAGCAGCTTGACCACAATTCATAGAGCTATGGAGTACAATAATTGCCAACTCCAGGGCATTCTCAGACAGAGTATCCATATTGCCATTAGCTGTGACAAATTATGCTTTTAAAATTTTATTGACACTGTCACACATTTGACCTTATTAAGTACTCTGTAGACATTAACAAGGTCTTTCTTTATCCTAGCCCAGCAGGAGTTAGGAAAAAAAGATGGTTTAAATCGAAATAAGTACCAACCAAGAAAGATACAAATGTACAGAGCAAGTTAATTAAGTCAAGAAATGGAGAAGGATTACAGGCAGGACAAAACCATGTAGAAAGGTATGGAGGTAAAGGTACAAAACAGCAAGAAATATTCAGGAAATTGAGCACAGTATGATTAGACCAAGGGTGGGGAACCTTTTTTCTTTTTTCTGCCAAGGGCCATTTGGATATTTACAACATCATTCACCAGCCATATAAAATTATCAACTTAAAAGTGAACCTGCTATATTTGGTCAAACATTTAATTAACTCACCCCTAATGCCTTGGCAGGGCCAGACCAAATGATTTCATGGGCCTTATACAGCCTGTGGGCCAGATGTTCCCCACACCTGGACTAAACCAAAAATGAGTAGTGGAATATGAGGCTAGAGAGAAAGCAACAGTCAGACAATGAAATAGTTTGTTTGGTCAAGGACTAGACTTTAATCCTAGTCTTAAGGAGTGATATCATGAGAACTGCACTTCAGAAGTATAACCTTGTGGAAGATGATTGAAAAGGGGCAAGAATGAGGGCTAAATGATATTTAAGAGTCTGGGCAAATGATAAAATAGTGCATAAAATATTGCCCTGAAGAAAAGAAATGGCAGCAGGGGTAGAGGAAGAGGTCAACAATACCAAGGAAGGGAAGTACAACACCAAGGAAGTAGGACTAGTAGGATTTGGTGATTGAGGAAATGGTGGACAAAATAGGAGTAGATTTGAAGATGATTATTACATTTCTGGTTTATGCTACTTGGTGGATTATGCTAAGGTTAACCAGGGTTGGAAACACAAGAGAAATGCATGTTAAGGTTAGAGAGGAGATTTGAGGAGGAAGGATGAAGAAAAGGAAGGTATGTACAGTTAAGGACAATATTGAATTTGAAATGCAGTCAACAGGCAGCTGCACATAAGGTTCTGTGACAGGAGGAATTTGGAATAAAGAGATCCATCACATAGAAGTGTCAGTTAAAGTCATAAGAATGAGCAAAGCAAAGGAACCAAGGACTTAGGACCAAGCTCTAGGAATCAGTACGTTTAAAAACCAAGCATAGAGAGCGAAGATTTTAAATGCAACATACGGTAAAAGAAAACCTAGGAGAGCTTAGTTATCATAGAAGTCGAGGGAGAAGAGAGCTATGAAAAAGGAGTGATGAAATACAGGTAGTGTCAAATGGTACTGGAGAAGCCAATAGCGTAACTTGAAAAGTGACTGCATTGTACAAACATCTGACACAATCCCCCCATTGTACTAATTCTACTCTTACATAATATACAACTGTCAATAAGTAGAACAAGTTTCTTAAGTAATATCAGGCATTCATTCAACACAATATTTAATATATGTATTATTTTTCCCAAATGTTCTCCTTATTCATATGCTGCTGTGTCATGTTTTATTATAAATGTACCTCCACTGACACATGATAAATGATTTATGCAAAGCTACTTCCTCTTATGTGATGGTATGAGTACACTAATAGCTAATTTACAAGTATGCTGAGAGTGAAATCTCAACACATGAGAACTACTGTGGAAAGAATCAAGCTACAGAGGACCAATACATGTATTGGATGGTTTGTCCATTTAAGCATCATGTGTTTTTTGCATAAAACTCTTTTAAAAACAAATTATATAACTGCCACATTTTTAATCCTCACCTGAGGATATGTTTATTGATTTTGGAGGGAGAGGGAGAGGGAGGGGGAGGGGGGCGGGGGAGAGGGAGGGGGAGGGGGCGGGGGTGAGGGAGAGGGAGAGGGAGGAGGCAGGGGAGAGGGAGAGGGAGAGGAAGAGGGAGAGGGAGAGGGAGAGGGAGAGAGAGAGGGAGAGGGAGAAGGAGAGGGAGAGGGAGACATTGATATGAGAGAGCAACATTGTTCTGTTGCCTCCAATACATGCCCTTACCAGGAATCAAACCTGTAGCCTGGGTATATGCCTTGACTTGGAATTGAACCCACACCTTTTTTGTTGTATAGGACGATGCTCCAACCAACTAAGCCACCTAGTCAGGGCTGGTACATTCTTAAACAAAATATCCTAAATATAACTTATTATTTCCTTGCTAACTCAGGGGCATGATTGAATATGTGAGTTAGTGAGCTATGCTATAACACAGAAATACCCTCAGGAGTTATTGAGGTGTTTAGAGTCATTTGCTCTGACACTAAATAAAGCCAAATGTTATAATATTTGCACTCTAGTTCCAATCTTTAAGTTTCTATCTCCTCCTCCCTTGCTTTTAGTCTGTCAGTTGTTACATCTTGATCATTTTAGTTCACCTGTCTGAAATAAACCCTCTTCCAACTTCCCAAGCTGTGCTAGTCTGCTGTGGATATAAAGCAGAGCATTAGGCTCACTGAGGCACCATAGAAAGAGTTAACAGGCACTGATTAAAGGCCAAAAGGTCTTTGTCATCACAAGGCTTGATGGATTTGATGAAATTTTGTAGGCTGCTCAGATTATTTGGTTTAACTTCTTTTTTGGCTCTCAAAAATTGATCAATCTCTCCAACAGGTAAAGTCAGGATAAGTGAACCTATTACACATCAGTGAAGTGTATATTTACTGCTGTGTGTTTGTGTAAATATCTAATGACCACATGTACAAATATTTTATTACTAGAGGCCTGGTGCATGAAAATTCATGCACTGGAGTGGGGGTCCCTCAGCCCGGCCTGCCCCCTCTCACAGTCCGGGAGCCCTCAGGGGCAGGAGGTGACCTGGCAATCAGGGGAAAGCGACGCCCCATCACACCTCTGCTGCTGCAACTGTCGGCAGCGCAAGCCTCGGGCAGCCCTGGGTGGCTGGGCAGCCGCCATCCAAGGCTTGCCTGGGCCTCGGGCCGGCCCTGGGCGGCTGGGGGGCTGAGGGAACTGGGGGACTCCGACTCTGGAGGCAGGCACGCAGGGCTGGCCCAGCCTTGTCACACGCCTGCTGCCCCGGCGGGACTGAGGGGACTGGGTGCTGCCATATTTGAGGGTGGGACAGTCAATTAGCATATTCCCTTCTTATTGGCTGTGGGTGCCAGCATCTTTGCCACAGCATGGGGGTCAATTAGCATATTCCCACTTTATTAGAAAGGATTATTTTTGGCATGTTAGAAAACATTTTTAAAATGTATTAAATCATGCTAAACGCATTTCTGCTCACAGCTCCTGAGTAACGTTAAGACATGGCACCTTTCAGAGTAATAGCAGTCTTTAAAGACTGCCTTTTTTATAATACGTCATTGGAGGCTAGCTATACTGCTTTCTCTTTCCACAAATAACTATTATGTTTAGTGTACCCTAGCTCTTTCTACTGGGCTGTGCAGAAATCAGTTTCAACTGTATGTTGATAGTACTTCACTCTGTCTTCTTTTGTGAAGTGACTGGCAGACTATTCTGGCCTCAATTTTGCCTACTGGAATTCCTTCTCCTGTCTCCCATCCTACCATAATACTGGTCCCTATTTATCCTTCAAGACCTAATTAAAGCATCACCTCCTCACTGAAGCCTTCCTAGATTTATGCAGGATATACCTAAATGTGCCTTTGTGCTCTCATTAAATCTTTGCAGGAGGAAAGGGATATGGGTATGGAAGGGTTGGTATTTCAAGTAAGTGTTCTGCATTATAAAATATTTGAGGGCATTTAAAAGACTACAGCATAGTTGGGAAATACCAGATTTAGTATGACTAAAACTATGGTACATTGGGGATAGTAACAGGCTCAAAGCTGGGGCCACATGATAGATGTCATACATCATGAGTAGGCTCTTCACGTTTATCAAGGTAGCAAATGGTCATTAGCATAGCTTTCTAGGAATGCTGCTATGTTAGAACTGGATTTATATTTTTAAGGATAACTGACAATAGTACAGAACATTTGTATGGTGAGAAGAATGTATCAGTATAGGGTACTAATTTAAAAAATTGTTGAAATAATATTGGTGGGAAAAGAAAACATCAATGGGGGTAGAGAGACAGGGATGGATTCATAGTCTGTTATCTAAGACTTGATAATGGATTAGATGCAAGGACAAAGAATAATGAAGTCTGGAGGAAAGTTGGAGATTAGATAGATAATGATAACTCTATAATCTAAAATGAGAAAGACAGGAAAAAGAGTAGACTTGGGGGCAGTCAGGTTAAGGGGAAGAGAAAGTGAGCTCAGGAGATACTGTGTTATGTAAGAGCATGTGCTCTAATCCAATAAAAAATGGGTATAGGACCTAAATAGACACTTTTAGAAAGAAGACATACAGATGGCTGAGAGACATATGAAAACATGCTCCAAGTCACTAATCATCCGAGAGATGCAAATCAAAACAACAATAAAGTACCATCTCACATCTGTCAGAATGGCTATCATCAACAAATCAACAAATGACAAGTGCTGGTGAGGATGCGGAGAAAACTAAGATTTGGAAACAGCCTAAGCGCCCATCAGCAGATGAGTGGATTAGAAAACTGTGGTACATCTACACAAAGGAATACTACGCTGCTGTAAAAAGAAGGAATTCTACCATTTGCAACAGCATGGATGGAACTGGAGAGCATTATGCTAAGCGAAATAGCCAGTCAGAGAAAGATAAATATCACGTGATCTCACCCATTTGTGGAATATAATGAACAACAAAAACTGAGGAACCAAAATAGAACTAGAGTCATAGAAGCATCAAGGAGGGGTGAGGGGGCAAGAAATCAACCAAATGACTTGTATGCATGTATATGAGCAAAACCAATGGACACAGACAGGGGAGGGGGGGGAGGGCATGTGCGGGGGGGTGAGGGCGGCTGGGGAGAGGTCACTGGGGGAAAAAGGAAACTTATGTAATACTTTAAACCAGGGGTCCTCAAACTTTTTAAACAGGGGGCCAGTTCACTGTCCCTCAGACCGTTGGAGGGCCGGACTATACTTTAAAAAAAAAACTATGAACAAATTCCTATGCGCACTGTGGGCCCGGGATGAGTCGGCTGCTAAGCAGGACAGGCAGCGGCACCTGGCGGGCTGGATAAATGTCCTCGGCGGGCTGCATGTGGCCCGCGGGCCGTAGTTTGAGGGCCCCTGCAGTTTAAACAATAAAGAATTTAAATTTAAAAAAATAAAAGCATGTGCTCTGGAGCAAGACACCCTAGTGTCTAATCTGGGATTTGCTACCTATTCACTTTGTGACCTTGAGCAAGTTATGTAACCTCTGTGAGCCTCAGTTTACTCATCTATAAAATAGGAATACTACTACTACCTCTTATAGAATTTCTGTGAGGTTTAAACATGAGGTGACATATGTAAAATATTTAGAACACTAGGGGCTCGGTGCACAAAATTCGTGCATGGAGGGGTGTCCCTCAGCCCAGCCTGCACCCTCTCCAATCCGGGATCCCTTGGGATTGGGCCTAAACTGGCAGTCAGACACCCCTCTCACAATCCGGGATAGCTGGCTCCTAACCACTTGCCTACCTGCCTGCCTGATCACCCCTAATCACCTCTGCCTGCCAGCCTGATGCCCCTAACAGCTCCCCTGCTGGCCTGATTGCTCCCTAACTGCTCCCCTGCCAGCCAGATGGGCCCCTAACTGAGCCTCAGGCCGCTGGGCAGCCGCCATTGGCAGCTTGCCTGAGTGACTGGGCAGCTGCCATCCCAGGCTTGCCTGAGCTTGCAGCCACCATCCCTGGCTTGCCTGAGCCTTGGGCCGGCCCTAGGCGACTGGGCAGCCACCACCCCTGGCTTTTCTGAGCTCCCAGCCGCCATCCCCGGCTTCCCTGAGCCTCAGGCTGGCCCTGGGCATCAGGGCAGCCACCATCGGCGGCTTGCCTGAGCTCACATCCACCATCCCCGGCTTCCCTGAGCCTCGGGGCAACCCTGGGTAGCAATAGCCGCCATCTGCGGCTTGCCTGAACCTCAGGCAGCCACTGCAGCTTTGTCTGGAAGGACGTCTGGAAGGTCGTCTGGAAGGTCTCCCAATCTAATTAGCATATTATCCTTTTATTAGTATAGATTGGCACATGGCTTAGAAATGCTATTTTTTGTATCTGATTTTTATGATGTCTACAAGACATCTAGTTAGGCCATTAGACATGTAGGTTTGAATAGAGAGAGATGTGAGCTGGACTTATAAATCTGGGGAATCGCTAGAATATAGTGGATGTTAAAGCTACAAAATCAAGAACATTCATGAGGAAAATAAAATATATATGTATATGAATATACTGTATATGTCTGTATATAATACATATGTATGTATATACAAAAATGATAATAAAAAAAGACCAAGGATAGAACTTAGAGAACAAAATACCGAAGAAGAGAAGCAACATGAAGAAGATAAAGAGCAATTAAAGGTAGTTAAAGAACAAGGAGAGAATGGTGCCTGAAAAGCCAAAGGCAGAAAAATTTTTAAGGAGGGAGGGGATCAATAGTGCCAAGTAATCAGGATTGGAAATAGGCCATTGGATTTTGAAATTAGAGGATCATTGTTGACCTTTTTGTGAACTGTGAAAAAGCTGAGCTGTGAAAGGTAATTTAGGAAACAGAGAAAACAAGTATCGATGATTCTTTTAGAGATTTAAACTATAAAATGTAAAAGGAAGATGAGAGGCTAATTCAAGAATAAGTAGGATCAAAAGAAGGTGTAGTATGAGGGAAACTTGAGAATGCTACTAAGCTGAAGGGAAGTCAATGAAGAGAGAGTATATGAAGATATGTGATTTACTGTCTTATCTATTTTTTGAAGTACTGAAGATAATGAAAATGCTATCACAGGTATAAAATTTCACTTTAAAGATGATCTAGAAAACTTCTGTGAGAAGTTAATAATCTGTTTTAAAACACAAAAAAAAGAAAAAAAAGGGTATATAGTTGTCATTTAAAAATGTAATTAGCCCTGTATTTTAACAGAATTACTTCCTGAGACTATAATAACATTTTGAGAATTCTCAGGATACTATCGAAATAGAAAAGTCATTGTTAAAATACAGCACTAACTATATTTTTAAACAACAGATTTAAACTTGTTTTTCATTCTGCATTCTGAATGTATTTTTGAACTTTTAGATAATATTTTTTCATTCACATGCAATAGTCCAAATAAACAAACCCACTTCACAATTCTGTGATAGTAATAGACTCTGTATATAACAAATTACTAATTTTTGTAGCTCATTAGGATAGGAAATTTCAATTTGTGATTTGCATATGTTTGCATCTATAGCAAGTATTCAAAAATTTCTTGAATACCTAACAAGATGTCTATGATTCTTCAATATGTTTACTTGTTAACAACTTGCCATTTTATCAGTCCATTCAGCCCAGCTTCCTGAAGACTGGAAAATCTCATTCCCTTCTCATCATTTTGGGTGAACTACTCTATGGCAGAGGTGTCATTTTAAAGGTCAGACAATTTAATATATCAATGCTGATATCACAAAGACCTGGCTTCAAATCAAAGCTCTACCCCCTCAACAGCTATGCGATTTTGAGTGAGCTGTGTAATGAAAACATTCACTATATCTAAAACACCTAATTACTTCTAAACAAGCATTGCAAGACAAGTACAAACTCCTACATATGACTGACAGTCAAAGAAATTTAGCTAGGTAAGCCAAAGGAACATGGACAAAAATTTCAAGAAATCATCTAAAAAGATAGTTTTCAAGCCTTTCAATAGAGATATTAGATTTTATTTAGACACATCCTATATAATAAAAGGCTAATATGCAAATCTGCAGAATGGCTGAATGACTGGTCGCTTTGCTGTGCACTGACCACCATGGGGCAGATGCTCAGTGCAGGAGCTGCGCCCTGGTGGTCAGTGTGCTCAGCCAGAAGCCCTGAGCCAGGCTCACTGCTGGTGAGTGCAGCAGCAATGGTGGGAGCCTCTCCTGCCTCTGTGGCAGTGCTAAGGATGTCCGACTGCCGGCTTAGGCCTGCTCAGACATTCCCTGAGGGCTCCCAGACTGTGAGAGGGTGCATGCCAGGGTGATCCCCCCAAGCCTCTAGTTTTATAATAAGAAGTGTATTGTAAAAAAAAAAAAACACTGAGCCTGGCTGGTGTGGCTCAATGGTTGAGCGTGGACCTAAGAACCAGGAGGTCATGGTATGATTCCCAGTTAGGGCACATGCCAGGGCTGCGGGCTCAATCCCCAGTAAGGGTGTGCAGGAGGCAGCTAATCAATGATTGTCACTCGGCTGTTTCTATCACTCCCTCCCTCTCTGAAATAAATAAAAATATAATTTAAAAAGAAGAAGAAAAATCACTAGAAGTAAATATCCCAATTATTTAAAAAATGTAATATCCTGGACATAAATGGCACACCATAAAAGATTATCCAAACTGCTTATTATAGTTGGAGCAGAACTAACAATGAACAAATTTCCTTAAATATCTGAAGACTGATTATAGCTTTGTAACACTACAGTATTCTCATTGGACAAACCAATTTATCTATCTGTTGTAGCCTCAAATGCTGGTGAAAAAAAAAAGAACCAATAATTGATAATAAAATAAAAAAGAGAAAAAGAAAATGCTTACTTTATATCAGTTAAGAAATTTTAATATTTAAACACTCACTGCTAAATAACAGCACCTACATAGCTGGGTTGTTGTGAGAATTAAATCAGATAATACAAGTAAATTGTTTAGTCCAGGATCTCACACTATAAGTATGGTCAATAAATATGCATTCTCACCAGTCAAGAACAAAGTCATCATTCATAAAATAGGTCATTTCCTGAAATTACCTAAGAAAAGATACTGAGTTTTGTCATTTTCAAAGAAAACATTTAGGCTGGGTCTACACAGGCTGTCAGGTAAACACTGTCCTAGAGTTGCAATTCAATCACTACGATTCTGGTGAGTCAGACTTCTGAATGCTGTTTATGGCACAAAGAGAGATGCACTTGGTTTTTTTCAATTTCTAGAAGCCCACAGACATCGTTAACACTTGTTAGGATAATGACATTGGCTGAATTGTTTGTGCTGTTGCCCTGATTATTGCTAAGGCTTTAATTTCTGCAGTTTATTACATTAATTACTAATTTTCTACCCAAATATTAATGATAATCCTAATCATCACATTTGTAATAATCGAAAGTACTTCTTCTAATTTTAAACAATTTGTTATTCTCACAGACAAAACTTCTAGTTTTTATGAACAACCAAGCAACAGGAAGAATTTCATTTTTATGCTCCATTCAATTTAAGTGTTAGCGCAAATGGTATCACACAAAATGAGTCCTCTGAATATAATTCTAGAAGCAATTTAAGACAAAACTAGACTCACCTGTAATTGTAAAGCTTCATGATTTTCTAACCCTTCCACAATTGGTGAAAATCGTTCTCTGTTATATCTTTCTGCTGCTGTAGTTATAGCCCCTAAAAGTTTCTCTAGACTAGAGAGAAAAAAATAGAAAAGGAATGAAACATATCTCACACACACATTGTGAATATGGGGTTTTCTCTATCAGATTTCCCTGCTTTCTTTCTGGTGTTTGATCAGGAGATAGGTCATCACAACTAAAGAATTGTGTTTCTATCTGCATATTTCAACACATCAAATATTGATAGCATTAAATAATTTTAGGGCATCAACATGAAAATTCAATTTAAAAATCTTGAGGACTTTTTTTTTCTGGGTGACATTTTTCAAAAGATACTTAACTGATAAACACTGAAATTTAAAATTTCAGGTTTTGCTATTTTGTGTAATAGTTATTAATTAATATCTCTGCAACCCAAAATGGTACCTACAAATATTAAGTTTATTCAAGTGTAACCTGACTGTAATTGTATTTATTTATTTATTTTGAATTTTTATAAGATCTCAAATGCTCTCCCGACTGAAATTTTATCATAAAGTGCTAGACAGAGTAAAAAATTTTAAAAAGAACTTAAAAACATTAACATTCTTTGAAAATGGAACAAGAAAACAATACCTGAAAGAGAATGCCTAGGTAATTACAGAAGCATCTATAATCACCTAGCACAAGCAACTTAGTTACCTGAACAAAATAATAAAGACTATCTCTTGTACAGTGTCTGAATCAAATTAAATTCCATGTAGTGTACTACCCTCATAAAATTATATCTGAAATTATATTTAGAGCATATCAAATATAGCAGGGTAGGATGTAGTATATGAATTAAATATTGAAAAAAATCCATTTGACTAGAAAAATATTTCTTATGCATGTATAAACTAATTTTTCTATAAAACCTAAGGAAACCTCAGTATTGCATATGTTACCTCATTTATAGTTTGTTCTCACTGAGATAAGATTTAATGCCATATGATAATATTTTTGTTTGTTTGTCTTTTGGTTTCTAAGGACACACTAGCCAGCACTAACCAACATCTCATTTTATTCTAGCAGATATGAAAAAGTCAACACATTAGAATATTCCTAACTCTTTGTATAGCCCTGTTCAGATTCAAATGGAAATTACTGCTGGCACACAAAGTGTTTAGAAGAAATATTTTAGTTCATGTCCTTAGCAGGTATTTCGTTATTTATCACAATTGTTTCTTATTAACTAGACATATTAATGACATTAAATTTGAAATTTTGCTTCTGATTCAATATTATTTCCATAAGAAGAAATTATCTAATGTATGGTCAGCAATGACTTGCTGAAACTGGCACTTTTACTACAGACTTTCTAAAAAATTACCCAGACTTTCTGTTCTTTCTTTTTAACAGGTTAGTTTATTTCATGCTATGAATGATTGCTTCATCTTTTCACTTACCATAGGCAGATAAAATACTTCTATAAAATAATAGTACAAAATAAAAGCATCTAGTTAATTTAATTAGTTCAAGTAGCCAAATTTTGTGATGTGCATGTGTGTGTGGGGGGGTGTAGGGGTAGGGGTGTAGGGGCGTGTGTGTGTGTGTATGTGCGTGTGTGTATGTGAGTGTGAGTGTGAGTGTGTAGCCAAAATTACTCTCTGATTATTTTCCTATATTTCTAGGAATTGCTTTACCTTCAGCAAGACAAAATTCTATTCATTCACTTGGAATCCAACTTTGAAGAATTTCCCATTAGGATTCTATCTGTTTAAACCTATTTTTCAAAGAATCAAACAAAGCTAAAATGTAAATAGATAAGATAAAAATGCTACTAATTTTTTCCTAAAATTTCATATTATTTTCATGCAAGTTATCAAAGAAACAGCATACAAGTAGGACTTGTTAATTTCTCAAGTGTCACTTTCCATAAAATTAATATAACATAGCAATACTTACATGTTATCTTCTCCAACTATGCAAATAGCAGAAAGTATTTTTACTATTTCAGTCATCATGTTGGGTTGTTTGGGGTCAATTGCTCTTGCCAATAGTAAAAGACTTCTTTCATCTCCTAGAATCCTTTGCAATCCAAACTTAAAAAAAAAAAAAAAGAACTTTCATTCAAAATGTCTTTGGAACATATCTTTAAGAAATACAACTTACAATGATTTTCTAAAACCCATACCTCCACAATAAGGTTCTACCTAATTATATGAATGTTCTTCAAATAAGCAGTTATTTGTCTTAGATCTGGGAGAAATATGGGAACAATCAGTATTTCTTCAACAAAGAAGAACATGTAAAGCACATACTGATATGATTTTCTAAAGTAATTCCACTTATGTCACTGGGTCTCCCTGGAGATATCTGCAATTCATGGTTAAATTCTCCAATATGTTTGTATAAAAAATTAAGTTGAACAAAAAGGGTGAAATGTTGAAAAGCTCTTTGTATACTATATTCCAGGTAAAGCAATAAGCCTCTATACAGATTCTTCTGTACCTTCTCTGTTATCCTCCCCTTTCAGGCAGCTGTGCTGCATTCTGAAAGCTATGAACCCAAAGAAATGGCACCTGGATTTCAATAAGTGTCACATTCAACTGTGCAGAGAAGACATCCCTATCATTTATTTTCCAGTCCTGAATATGTGTGCACAAGTGCGTATTATAAAAATGAATAGGTATAGACATTTTAAAGAAAGTCCAAAACATGGGTTTTCACTACATTAAGGTAATATATTCTTTGATCTTTGTCCCACAGAGTGTTTCTCAGATTTCTTATGAAACAGGTTTGCTTTTTACAGTGAAATCTGACAACATTTCATCAGAGTAAAATGGCCATTTCAAGCTAACCTTTAGTTAAGTACCAAGCATATGAAGATTTTCATGGTTACTAATTTAACTTCTAAAAAAATTCATGGGGAAATAGCTAAAGCTCTTAAATGTAACTTTACCAGAGGTCAAAATAAGTAAGGAAATAAGAGAAAAAACATAAAAGGAAATGGAAGAGACAAAATATAAAAGCAGCAAAGAAAACAGAAGGAATATGTATGCATAAAGGTGGCCAGTGGATAATAAATAGTAAAAAAAAATAAGTGAAAAACACAGTTGTAAAACTGACAGATGATTACCACATAATTACCAAATTTAAAATAAAAACCTTAAAAATCACACTGAGAGTGAAATCATTTAATTTTCAAATTTCCACTTAATGTTTAAAAGTATTTTATAATATGTAGGGATATATTGATAATAAAAATGAAGATATGAGTAATAATGAAAAACCATAAATCTAAACCTCAGAGCATTATTACAGCAAAGGAAGTTAAGAAGCAATTGGTAGCTTTTTTTGATCCTCTTCTGACATGCACTGTATAAGGAAAAATAATTTTTGAAGTAGGTAATATAAACTCCTTGGGGCCAACAAATTTGATGTTTAAGTCATTTCAGATGAAACTTTGATTCTTTGATTATGACAGTTTATTCCAACATGAAGTGGACTTATCACTGTGTATTTTTATTTTGAATACATACTTTCGCCTATTATTTCATATGCCTATAATTTAAAAGATCCACTGTGTGTTCATGTTCTGAGCCTCTATGTACAAGATATTAACATGCCCTAACTAAACCTTAGCCTTAGTTTAGAACAACCTAATTCAAACCAACATGTTTGTATGGAAAATACAATAATTAATTAATAATATTATAAGAATAAACACTGTTTCGCATATTCACAACTGTAAACCTACTTTTGCCCCGCCCTGAATATACACATTTACATGTAATCCCATATAATTAAGAAAGCCTTTGCAGATTACTTAGACTATCTCATTGCACTGGTTATTAATAGCTATATTTCACATTTGGCTAGTTTTTGTTTACTGTTATAATTATTTATCTATATTAATATTTGAGATTCCTAAAACACCATCTAAAGGGAATTATGTAATTATTAAATTTGGCAGTGGTATTTTACTTATGGAAATATAAAGCAAATCATTTCAAAGACAGTAACAAAATAGTTTATAGAAAAACATAACTTTAAGAAACTCTTAACATTTGCAATGGCATGGATGGACCTGGAGAGCATTATGCTAAGTGAAATAAGCCAGTCACAGAAAGACAAGTATCACATGATCTCACTCATATGTGGAATCTAAGAACAAAATAAACTGCTGAACAAAATAGATCCAGAGACATGGAACCATGGAACAGACTGACAAGTCTCAGAGGGAAGGTGTGGATGAGAGTGAGTTGGGGGGAGAGATTAAACCGAGAATATATATGCATATCCCATGGATACAGGCAATAGTGTGGTGAAGGCTTGGAAAGGGCAGGTGCAGGGTAGAGGGGGTCAATGGGAAAAAAAAACACAGACATCTGTGATACTTTCAGCAATAAAGATAAATTAAAAAAAACAACTTTAACTTCATAACCTAAGCACAGACTACTTTTAGAAGAAAAACCCTTGTATGGATTATTTCATTGAGTCCCTCATAATGCAAAAAAAAAAAAAAAAACCCACACTAATTTCCAGAAATGTCTTTTACGTATGTTAACTGACATTAATTGAACATAAAAGAAAGAGAAATCGTAACCTTATAATGTTCTTAGCGAACAAGTCAAACCATGGCTTTGAATTTTCCTTTTCAAAGGAATAAAAAACACTAAGAAAATGCTATTCAACATATGACATCTAAATTTTTCTTTACTACAAAAGAAAAAAAAAAGCATTATCTAATTTGGGAATAAGACTAATGTGTTTGCATTATTGTAAAAACTTACCGATAAATATTTTGTGAAGGAAAATATATTTTAAATACTATTTAAATGAACCATGATGATTTGCATCATAAAGACCTTTCTGTAAACTGAATAAGCACACACTATTTTGTATGTTTCATATTTTCATACTGTTGGGTAAGTTCTCACCTTTTGTGACAGAGGCAGAAACAAACACTACTTACCTTATTATTCATAAATGCTTTGAGGCACTGAATAAGTTTATGCTGATTCTTCTTGTCAATATTTTCTTGCCTGAATAAAAGAAAAAAAACTATTATACTGTGCTTAAACATTTCCCCTGTGGTGATTTTTTTCATGTTTGTTCTTACTGTTTCTTGTCCAGAAGCTTTTCCAGCACATCCAGTAAGAGTCCAAGACCTTCATGGCCAAAGTTGTTAACCCAGCTAGGAAATAAACAAAAAATGCATAAATAAGTTTGTATATTGAAAACATGAAGTATCTAATGAAATTTTGATTTTCAAATATGATAATCCTATCTTTATATTGCTCATCACTCTTTTTTCTACTCCAATTGCTTCAAGCATCCTCTGTGAGGATGACTCAAGATCTTTACCTCAATGTCACAATTTTCTTCACATTTTAGATTGCCCACTCCACAGCCCTGCCTTGGTTGTTTCCCCAGCAACATATACTTAAACCTGAACTTATAAGCCAAATTTATCTTCCTCTGTGCCCCTGCTTCCCAAAATCAACTCCTCTTCCATTCTTCCATGTTGTTAATTACACCACTATACTTTTTTAATAATTCAGACTTGAAATACTTGCATAATCTGTGATCCCCCATCAATATTTTTTAAAATATATTTTTATTGATTTCAGAGAGGATGGGAGAGGGAGAGACAGAAACATCAATAATGAGAGAGTATCATTGATTGGCTGCCTCCTGCACGCCCTCTTCTGGGGATCGAGCCCGCAACCCGAGCACGTGCCCCCCAATGGAATCGAACCTGGAACCTTCCAGTCTGCAGTCCAATGCTCTATCCACTGAGCCAAACCAGCTAGGACCCCTCATCTATATTTATTGAGTGCATATATGTAGTACCAGCATGTTCTATCTAGGTGATAGATATATAACAGGCAACAAAACTAAGCCCTTACCCTCGTATAGCTTACCGTCTCAAAGAGGGAGACAGATGATAAGCAGATAAACATATAACAAAATGTCACTGCTTTGGTGCAATGAACAAAAATAAACATTGCTAAATGGAATAGGAGTGGCAGGGGACAAATTCTCGATAAGGTGGCATTTGAGTAGAGCCTTGAAGGAAATGAGGACTTTCCCAGAAGGGGGAATAAGTGCAACTGGGTACTGAGGTGGTAGCTATTGTGCTTGGAAATTCCAGGAGCTGTGAGGAAACCTGAGTGGCTAGAGCTGAATAAGGGGGCCTGGATGAGTAGCAGGAGATGAAGTCCCATGTGTGCTAGAAGGCTGGAGACTGATCAGGTAGAGCTTCCTTTGACTTTTTATTATCCAGTTCTGAATATTCTACTTCTAGAATGCCTCCCACACATGGGCTGGCCCTCCTTTCCATTGTCTCTGCAAACATTCTAGTGTAGCCCTAGTCACCTTAACAAGCCAGGAACCTCCCAACCAGGTTCTCTACAGCTTCATTTGTTCTTTTATTCATTTTACAAAATACCAAACTTGACTGAACTTAACTAGTCTTTTGTCCAAAGTTGTCCTCTGGACTACCTAACACATTTCAAATCCTGACTCTGATCTAGTGTCAACCTACCTTTACAGCCTCAGGCCTTATACCACGTTCTAGTGAAAATCAGACACTGTCTTTCCTGGAGTCCTCCCTGCACTTCCCTGCATTTCTTAATTTATGTTTCTTTCCATAAGGCAACCCCAACTCCATCTCTCCAAACCCTTCAAGGCTCAAATTGAGTGTCAATTCCTCCATTAGTGTTTTTCCCCATAAGTCTTCCATCCAAATAGGAGTTATTGTTCCTTTGAACACTCACGTATCTTTATTTCTTATTGTTTGATAATGTTGTTCTTGTCACACATGTCTTACACGCCTTTCTGTATTAAAAATTCTGTGAAGACAGTTATATTATCTCATTTATCTTTCTGTCTTCAATAATACTTAGCAGGCTAGCTTATATATAGTCAACACTAAGTAAATATTTGCTAATTCAAATTTAAATAAACTTACTGACTTGTGTGATTAAGAGAATCAGTAGTCTCATATTGCCCAAGAACTTCACAAATGTAAATTAATATATAGCAGACTCCGATAAAACAAAAATGAAAATCTATACATATTTAAACAATGACTATATTTCTATTTCACAGTCTTTAAACTACATTTCATGTCTTCATAAAGTAAAGCTTATCAACAAAGTAGCTAAATTTATAAGAAAATATCAGTAAGAATCGTCAGATCACGAAAAAGATATTTTAAAAAATAGCTGAAATATTCAAAACCAATCACATCCACAATATATGTGGAAGCTCATTTTAAATAAATTCTGCTTGAATTTTCACAGTGGAAATGAAAAAATCAATATGGCATTGTAATAATAATTGGCAGTAAGCTACTATTCAATTGAGGCATGTAACCAACCAGTACAATGAGCAATTTTCTCTAAAGATTCTTGTTTATCAGCTGGACAGTGGTGGAAGGATAAAAGGACACCAGCTCTAAGCATAATAAATTGTATTTAACCATCACAGAGAGAAATCAGCAGATATCATTACAGCACAACATGCCCTACAGCAACCTTACAATAATAGGAGTTCTGACCAAATTTCAGATCTCCTTTGGCATTTGGGAAGGATAAAATGATCTCTTTATTCCTCACATTTAACGCTTACAATTTGTTTTTAAGATTCCAAATTTTACTCGTACTCTTTTTACACCTAGTGCTATTAATATTATTAGGGTGATTTCTTCCTGGGTCTAGGAAATTGTTTGATACAAGAGCATGATTTATATCTGTTCACTTGAAATCAGTCACCTACCTACACATCCCAGACTGCTTCAAATTGAGCAGTTTATGGTACTTTGATTTAATTTAGTGCAAATTATTATTGGTCTGGAAAAATTGGGACACAATCACTAAACTTAAGTATGAGGAGGAGGGCCTATTTGTAACAAACTAGGCCGTGAAAAGTCTTAACCAAGAACATCTTAGGCCAATGGGCAAAGGAGGCCTAGTAAGAATCCTCAGAACTTTGACAGAGAATAAGAGTCCAAAGGGAGCCTGTTGCTAGGGGGATAAAATGATAATGATGCAGCATGAGGAGGATTAAAGAAAGGGGACAACTAGACATCCCTTTTTTACCTTTTTCTCTTGCCAGCATCATTTCTCTGTTTTTAGGCATTGGACCTTTTTGTGGCCTCCAGCCAAACACTATTTTCTCCCACTCTCTCCCTCTCCCCAAACCTCATAAGCAGTTTAAAAACAAAACGTTGGCTACGATAGTTAGGCAGGAATTTTGACACTGTAACAGAAGATGTAAGCATAAATCAGTGGTTCTCAACGTGTGTGTCCCACACCAGTAGCATCAACATCATCTAGGAACTCATTAGAAATGCAAATTCTTGGACCCCAACCTAAACCTATGGAATGAGTAACTCTGGGGGTGGGGCCAAGCAATGTGGGTTTTAACTACTCCAGGTGATTCTGATGCTTGCTCAGGTTTGGGAACCAGTGATAGAGAAACATGGTTTGCTAACAAGTGGAAGAGCCTTTCTCAGGAAGCACTGAGGCTCAAAACTCAAGAATGCTTTATATGGCACACCCTGCCAACCATACTGAACACTCCCACTGCCACAGGACGGATACAGAATCCAGTCAAAGCAAGTATATTTGGTATATTTTACAGAGCATGCAAGTTCCAGCTCTGAGTTATTCAGTACTAATTGGAATATATAAAAATATAAAAATAGGTCTCTAGCTGGTTTGGCCTACAGAATGAAGGGTCCCACATTCAATTCCAGTCAAGGGCACATGCCTGGGTTGCGGTCTCGATCCCCAATAGGAGGCGTGCAAGAGGTAGCCAATCAATGATTTTCTCTCATCATTGATGTTTCTCTCTCTCCCTCTCCCTTCTTCTCTGAAATCAATAATAAAATAAAGATATAAAAATACAGTTGATGACTTGATTTAAAATCTGATTCCAAGACTGCAGGTAAGGACAGATAAACACAAATTTTCTATAGTATCTCAACTCTGAAACAAGAAATTGCAATTTATCATGGTCCATAAATTTATGAGAGGCATAGAAGCAGCCAGGAATAATGAACAATCTAACAGAAGAAAAAATGGGGGAGGAGATTGATCTCTCATAATTTCCATAACCACTCTGAAACACAAGTTGTTTTTTTCTGTTATATGATTTACATACAGAAAAAATTCATCATTTTGACAAAGGTATACTCATGCAATCTCCAATACAAACAAGATATGCAACATTTCCATCACTCCAAAATATTTAGTCTTTTTCCTTCGCAGTCAATCACTTTTCCCTAATCCCATGTCCCTGGCAACCACCTATCCAATTTGTGTCCCTATAGTTTTGCTGTTTCAAGAATATCTTTAGAAATGGAATCACACAATGTGCAGGATTCTGTGTCTGGCTTCTTTAACTTAGCATAAATACTATGATATTCAACAATTTGTTGCATGGATCAGTAGTCTACTCCTTTTTATTGTATGGTTATGCCACAATTTATTTTATACATTCATCAGTGGAAGAGCATCTAGATCAGGGGTGGGCAAACTTTTTGACTCGAGGGCCACAATGGGTTCTTAAACTGGACCGGAGGGCCGGAACAAAAGCATGGATGGAGTGTTTGTGTGAACTAATATAAATTCAAAGTAATCATCAATACATAAAAGGGTATGGTCTTTTTTTTTATTTCAATAGTTTTATTCATTTCAAACATTTTAACAAGAAGAATGTAAACACTAATTATTATAATTTGAAACTTCAAAAAATGGAGGAATCATAGCACAATAACATACCTTATATTGAAGATGGCAAAGGCAAAATAAAATTGCCTAACAAAGGAAAGGTACAAAAGCCTTTCAAATTAAACTTAAATATAATAAAATAATTTAAAACTAAAACATATAGAAAAGAACAAAATGTGTAAACAGTAAATTAAACATTTTCTTTAGTGCAACTTCCAAATTATGCCCAGGACGTAGATGTAGATGGCAATGTAGACTGGGTTGAAAGGTTTTTGGTCTTTAAAACATCAACTTCAGTGGGAACAGTGTTGTTGGTCTCTTTTTTTAGCTAATGCATCGAAGTCTGGAGTTAGTTTTGTTGTGGCTATTCTCAGGATAGATCTGAGGTGTTCGTCAGTTAAGCTGGATCTGTGAGGGGCTTTGTTGATGTTGACCCAAACAGCACCAGTATCTTCTGTGCCATCCTCCGGATGTTTGGAAAAGTGGCTTCATTAAGTGAAGCATAAAAGTTTCTTAGTTCAAGAGAGCTGAATTTCTCCTTTAGGACAAAGTCAGACTGAAGATCGATGAGTTCCAGTTGCACCTCTTCTGGTGCTGTTTCAGGGTTTTGTGACAAAGGACAGGCCACCAGTTGAAGTGACTGGTCAATTTTTTCAACATCAGAAAACCGACGACAGAATTCTGCATGCAGGTCATCCATTGATGTGCTGTATTTCTTCACGTTTTGGATGGTCTCCTTCTGTGTGGCTAGTGTGGCAAAATGAGTGAAGACTTTGTCTGAAATTTGTCTGGAAAAGAAAATCAGCTTCGATTTAAAGGTTTTCACATTAGTGTACATGTCATGTACATACTGATCTTTTCCCTGTAGCGTCACATTTAGCTCATTCAAATGTGAAAATATATCTACAGCAAATGCAAAGTCACACAGCCAATTCTTGTCACTCAGCTCAGTAAATTCGTCAGACTTCCCCTTTCATTTCAAAAATGCACCAATCTCTTCTTTGAGCTCCCACACTAGTTGGAAAACTTTGCCCAAACTCAACCAGCGGACACGAGAGTGGTAAAGTAAGTCGTGGTGATCCACATCAGTTTCCTCCAGAAACTTAATAAACTGATGGTGCTGAAGTCCCTTTGCTGGAATGAAATTAACAAGCTTTACGAATGGATTAACAACATGATTAAGTTGTAATATAGACTTGCACAATGATTCCTGGTGAATAATACAGTGAAGAAAAATAACATCTTGGTTAAGGTTCTCCTCTTTCACTTTATCCTGAATTCTTTTTAGCAGTCCAACATTTTTTCCAGTTAAATTTGGAGATCCATCTATCGTGACATTAGCAAGTTTACTCCATGGTAGCTTCATTTTCTCGATGACAGTAGACACCCGGTCATACAAGTCCTCTCCCCGTGTTTTTCCTTTCAGTGGCTCCATGGCTAAAAACTCGTCCGTAATTTCAAAATTGTCACTAATCCCTCGGATAAAAATTAAGAGCTGAGCAGTGTCCTTTACGTCATTACTTTCATTCAATGCTAGTGAATAAAACTTAAAGAACTCTGCCTTACTATTTAACTTGCTGGCCAAGTCTTCATCAATCAGTTCCACTCGACGAGTCACTGTCCTGCGCGATAAGCTGAGTTTTTCAAACTTGCCTTTGCTCTCTGGACACAAGAGACCTGCTGTCTCTATCATACATTCTTTCAAAAACTTGCCTTCAGAGAGAGGTTTGCTAGCTTTTGCTAATTTGAATGATAGCATAAAACTTGCTTTGGTAGTTGTCTCTTGAATTGCAGTTTGTCTGTGAAAGACATTTTGCTGAGCCTGTAATTTAGCCATCAACCTCTGTGCAGTAGCCTCCCATTCTTGAGGTGACTGCTTGCTAGCATAGTTGCCATGCTTTGTGGCAAAGTGACGGCTGAGATTGTACTCTTTGAAGACTGCAAGTGTTTCCTGGCATATCAGACATACCGGCATTGATCGGACTTCGGTGAAAAAATATTTTGTTGTCCACTCCCTCTTAAACACTCAGCATTCACTGTCCACTTTCCTTTTCTTTGGTCCACTCATGTTTAATATTGGGCTAAAACCAACAGTACCGTTCTCTTATTAAATTCTTTACTAAAATAAGACAGTAAAGTATAAAAAAAGTGATTAAATTTGCTCTACTATAACATTTTTGGTCTTCTAAAAAATATATATATAACAAAATCATCTGAAAAAGTTCAGACATGGGACAGAGGCACACCCTGACCATAGAGAACAACCCCTTTCCTCCATAGGAAACCTGTGTATCTTTCACACAGGCCCTTTGTTTATGGTAACACACATAGCTGCACATTGCTGTGTCTTCCAGACACACTTGTATGGGAGGTGCTAGGGCAGTGCAAAACATGGGTAACCAGTAGTTACCACTAGCACTTCCGTTACTGGCAAAAAACAGCCGCAGTGCACATAGTGTGAAAGAGCCCATTATCAATGTCAGATTGCATCCACTGGACCCTATAAAAACAACCAAGTGCCACTTTTAAATGTCCATTGCAACAGTTTTTCTTATTAAAAGCTGGAAATGGCAGGATATTTATATATATACCCCTACTGTGACAGCCTGGCAGAGCATTACAAAGGAAAAAACCCAGCATCTGGTGATGTCCATAAGTACAAGACTTCAGGCTGTCATTACCAGGAAAGGGTTTCATCCAAGTATTAGATATGAACATTTGATTTTCAGTTTTTCATTTGTCCAATTACTTCTGAAACCCTGAACTTAAGCAATTTTGTAATAAAATCTTTAGTTCATCACATTTCTATACAATCTTTTTGTTCAACCCACTGAATTAGGGTTCATTCACACTAGCTGTGCTGCCATTGCAGTGTGGTGCAGTACTGCAATGTAGCGCAGCTAGGGTTAATGCAGGGTACACAGGTTTCCATCATGTCTGCGTTGATGCTAATGTGCAGTGGTGCATGTTAACACAAATGCCCTGCAGCACACATTTTTACATGTGCAAGGGGGAGAAGCAAACACAGCGCAAAATGCATTTGTTTTGCCGCTAACACATGCGTTTAGTGGCCACGGTAGCGTTACTGATACCGCATCCGTATCAGCAAAAAAATGCAGCCGCAGCATGGCTAGTGTGACATGTCCTGTGTGTGTCTTTTTCCCTGCTGCACGCGTCCGCAGTGGGAAAAAAAACTGCAATGGATACAAGCCCTAAAAGCTGAAAGTCTTCGTTGTTTTATTAACAAGTCATTGTGATGTACAGAATGTGGGAACAGGAAAAAATTGTGTTTGAGTAGAGCTCTTAATCTTACCTCAGAAAGGCTCTGATACTGTGCTCTCCAGGGGCGAGTCTCCCTACATCACCACGATAACGTGTCTACACATTCCCAGGGTGATGTCGGGAGACGCGTCCGTGGGCATTACAAGGAGCCTCTGGAAGATAGAGAGGTTGTTCCTTCTACTGAATGGGCAGATATAAATATGCCCACTCAGAAGAAGGAGCTGCGGCCATGTTTCCCAACGTTGCCATGTTAACACTGCTGCTGGTGAAGGAGCAGAGGGGAGAGCAAGAGAACCCTCTGCTCTTTCGGCTCCGCGGGCCGGATAGAACAGCCGAACAGGCCGGATCCGGCCCGCGGGCCGTAGTTTGCCCACGGCTGCTCTATACTCTGTTGTTTCCTTAAGAGGGTTTTATCTGGCTACATTTATTCTCCCCATCATGTCTTGCTGGAAATATCTGCTCTGTTTTATACTATTCACACATTTTTTAAGACTTTCTCACAAAAGAGGAAATGTGTGTTTTTTCTAGTTGCTCATATAATATGAAAATAAATTCCTCTTATATAGTCACAACAAACTATAAATGCCTGAGTTACATATAAAAATCTCCTGAGGGAAATAGTTTAAGTAAAAATGCTCTCTCAAAGGATACAGCTCTTTATTTATTAAAATCAATTTCTTAAACTCTCAAAACTACTTGGGAGACGGTCGAAATGGCTCAAGTCGAAATATTTTAAAATACCCCATAGGCTACAGAAAAAATACCTTCCTCTCCTGCGCGCCTTTAAATATTGTTAGAAAAGTTTCAAGAGACAGTCCTAGTCTTATTTAAAATTTTCTCCATAGGTTTGAAATTATGAATATACTTACATAGGACACTAACTAAAGTCGCCTCCTTAGTAATATAACTAGTCAAACTTATAATAAAATGTTAACTTCCACAAGAAAAATGTGCTGGCTCCTTTTCCTAAGCTACCACACACTCCGCTGGACATTCAATTTCTTTTCATTTAGTGGAATTTTGTTAAAATGAACCTAACTCCAAGAAATCAAATTCCTAATCTGTAAACCCTAAAAATGAAACGGAGCTGATGTCAAGTTTATCTGTTGTGCATAAGATAAGAAGTTATTTAAATGCAAGGAGGAAAACAGAGAGGCATTAGAGAATACCACCCACACCATTTCCCTTTTTCCAACACTACTTTGCATGTTATACTGTCTGATTCTGGTGGGCATCAGAGAAGTTAAATGAATTTTCTTTCATGATAACAGGGGTAAGGAGAGTTGAAGGGTAATTACTATTTGATGACTAAACAACAGAAATGTAACAGTTATTCTCACCTACCGGGTGCAATTCCAAAAACATATAATGAAAGACTCATTCTAGAATATGAAAGTTACATAGACAAAGATCAAAGCAATGTATTGTTCACAAATATTTTTAGCATAGGATACCTGCAACCAAACCAAAAAGAACCATTTGGGGCCCTAACTGGTTTGGCTCAGTGGATAGAGCGTCGGCCTGTGGACTCAAGGGTCCCAGGTTTGATTCCGGTCAAGGGCATGTACCTCGGTTGCGGGCACATCCCCAGTGCGGGTTATGCAGGAGGCAGCTGATTGATGTTTCTCTCTCATCGATGTTTCTATCTCTCTCTCCCTCTCCCTTTCTCTCTGTAAAAAATCAATAAAATATATTTTAAAAACAAAAACAAAAACAAAAAGAACCATTTGGGTCCTCGTGATGGATGTCAAAAAAATCTCAACAAGTCCAAATGTTTTACTGTCTCAGAATGTGATCTGTAATGGTAATTGTTCTGTGTGTTTGTTTGTTTGTTTTTCTGGTTTATTTTCATATAAAATTTTAAAGCCCCTTTAACCTAAAACTGAGAAAGATACTACGGAAATTATGTATGTGTCTGTGTGCACATATGTGCACTCTTAACCATAGTTAAATATCTTAATACATTCACCTTTAATAATTTTTTTCAAAACATAATCATTAAATAATAAACACAAAATCTTTAATCCCACATTAAACAACGTGGGAAATGTTAAGGCTTACCTAAGAACAATTAAGCCAAACATTCATTATTTTTCTCTTGCACAGTAATATAAAACCATCTAAAGCAAAATAACAATCAAACAATAATAAACATGTACAGAACTTATAGAAAAAAACCTTTACAGGACAACAATGCAGTAAAAAGTTCCTAAGAAAGGGGTATTAGCACTCAACTATATTCAACTGTCTTGTACTCATGTCTTGAAAAATCTAGAAACATAGCTAGTCCAAAAAAGATACATATTTATACATGGTAAGTCTTTCAAAATATATAAATGCTTTTTAAAGAAAGCATAATGTTTTAATTACTGAAGTATCTTTGGCCTTCTTCAAAATTACAAGCCCTTTTCAATTAGAATAGTTAAAACCCAAAACAAACACTAACATTTAAATTGACACATGGTTTTGTCTTCATTTACAAACTGCATTGAAAGAACATGCCTTGAACTCTGTAGCTTTATTGGTTGTGAAATCAAAGTAAGTGAGTCCATATTGGCTCTTTCATTTTACAAATCAAGAAACTAAAAATATTTAGTGACTTGTCTTAGATTATACAGTTTGTTAATGACAAAACTATGACTGAAATCCACCACTCCTCAATCCTTACACACCTCCCATTCAAGTATATTATCAACAACTAACAAAGAAATCATCAATTAGTGGCTACAAGTGTTTTGGTTATTTTTTGTTCATAAAGAAATATTGGATGACACATACAATTTATAAAAATATCACCAATTTGTATAATTCAGAAGTGAAGGAAAGCCAGGGAGATATTTTTTAAATTATTTATTATGGATTCCATCATCAAGGCAAGGGAAAATTTAGATAATAAAAACTCTGGAGATGTCCAAAAATATACTTTCTTTCTGCTCCCCATATACTAATAAATAGAATAGTTACTTGTTCAGCATAGATACAGAGACCTATCATACTGGAATCCATTACTATGTATTAAAGACATACCAAAGAAGTATCTATAAAAAGCCAGCAACCATAACGATCAGTTGCTATGACCCCCACTGTGGCCAGCAAACCGGCCCAATGGGGGTGGGGGTGGGGCCAGCCGCCCAATCTCCCGCAGCCCCTCCCCCCAGCCGGCCCCATTCCCAATAGGCCTCTCCCATCCAGATTGAGGGTGGGGCGGCTGGCCAACCCACCCCACGGCCCCACCCCCATTGGGCCCCCACCAGCCTGATCAGCCCACAGCCCCTCCCTCTGGTCAGCCTTGCCCCTGATTGCCTCCCCCTGTACCTCAATAGGGGGCGGGGCTGGCCAGCCAACTTCCTGCAGCCTCTTCCCCTGTGGGGTGCAGCTATAGAGTTTGGACAGGTTCAAGCCTTGGACTGAGAGAGGGCACAGTCCTCTCATGGCCACGTGCAAGTCACAGCCTGGAGGGCAGAGCCCTCCCAGCACAATTATAGCCAACAGCTGTAGTTTTAAGCATGAACCTATGGTCCGTACACGTGGCCCCACGTGCCTAAGTGATATAGGCTGCAAGTAAACAAAGCTTGATCAGGTGCATGTAGTTGACTAGGATTGAAACCCATGAGAATGTTGTAAACATCTTGACCACGCCCTTACTTTGCCTCCTGGCATCTGGCTATAAAATAAAGACATGGCTTGTAGTCCCTGGTGCTGCTGGGTCCCCATCAGGGAAGCAGCGTCCCACCAAGTCCCAGCTTTCCTTCTCTTGTCTGTCTTTTCTCAATCCTTCATCGCCCCCACTCGGGTTCACTGAACCTGGCTGAGCTGGCGAGGCATAAGTGGTGCCCTGGGGCTGAGTATGCCATGGCCGTACTGGCTCCCCACATCCCCCTGCTCGGTACCACCCCAGATTGGCCCCCCAACCCCGATCAGGGGCAGGGCCGGCTGGCCAACTGCCTGCAGCCCCTCCCACCCACCAGCGAGCCCCGCCCCTGATAGGTCCCCACCACCCTGATCAGCCTGTGGCCCCTCCCCCCAGCCAGCTCTGCCCCCGATCTGCCCCCCACACACCAATAGGGGGTGGGGCTGGCAGGCCAACCTCCCACAGCCCATCCTCCAGCCACTAACCCCTGACCAGCCCCCCCGCCCCATTTAGGGGAGGGGCCCCCTAGCCAATCACCCACAGTCCCTCCTCCCAGCCGGCCTGGCCCTGATCGGGTCCTGAAAGGGGCGGGCCTGCCAGCCAACCTCCCGCTGTCTCCTCCTCCTGACAGGCCCAGCCCCAATCCACGGATTGGGGCCGGGCCAGCTGGACCCCACCTGTGCACAAATTCATGCACTGGGCTTCTAGTAGATCTATAAGCATCCACTACAAAAAAAATTAGCAACTATTAGTTGATATATGGCCTGGCACAAAATACAAGTATATTAGGAAGCACCTGGACAAAAATAGAGCCATTCAACTTTAATTTGGAAATAATAGTCCAAGGTTTACAATTATGTAAAGATTAAACAGCATGCTTAATGGGTCAAGGAAGAAATCAAGAGAGAACTAAAAAATATCTTGAGAAAAATACAAATAGAAATATAACATACCAAAATTTATGGGATAATGCAAAAGGAGCTCTAAGAGGGAAATTCATACCAATAAATGCCTAGCACAAAAAATAAGAAAGGTCTCAAATAAACATCCTAACTTTATACTTCACAAAACTAGAGAAAGAAGAACAAAGCCCAAGTAAAAGAAAAATTAGAGCAAAAATAAGTAAAACAGAGACTTAACAGACCATAGAAAAGATCATTGAAGCTAAGAGATGGTTATTTCAAAAGACAGAACTAACAAACCTATAGCTAGTTTCACCAAAAACAAGAGGCCACAAATAAATAAAATCAGAAATAAAAGAGAATATGTTACAACTGGTAACACAGAAATACAAAGAATCATTAGAGACTACTATGATCAATTTTACACTAACAAACTGGACAAACTAGAATGGATAAATTTCTAGAAACATACAACTTACCAAAACTGAATCATGATGAAATAGAAAATCTGAACAGACCTATTACTAGTAAGGAGATTGAATCAATAATCAAAAATCTCCCAACAAAAGTTCAGGACTGACATCTTTACCAGTGAATTATATCTAACATTAAAAGAGAAATTAATACCAAAATTTCTTAAACACTTCCAAAATATGCAAAAATATTTTGCATTTCTATACATTAATAATGAACTATCACAGAGAAAGTTTAGGAAAACAATCCCACTATAATCTCATCAAAAATAGTAAAATAGCTAGTAATAAATTTCACCAAGTAGATAAAAAACCTGCATATGGAAAACTAGTCATTAATGAAAAAAACTGAAGACTCAAATAAATGGAAAGATATTCCGTGCTCATGTGTGGGATAAATTAATGTTGTTAAAATGTCCTTACTACCCAAAGCAATCTATACAATGCAATTCCTATCAAATTTCCAATGGCATTTTTCACATAAATGGGATAGTCCTAAAATTTGTATAGAACCATAGAAGACCCCATGTAGCCAAAGCAATCTTAAAAAGAGAGAAAAAAGCTGGAGGCATCATGCTCCCTTATTTCAAACTATTTTACAAATCTATAGTAATCAAAACAGTATGGTATTGGCATTAAAAAAAAAAACAGACACACAGATCAATGAAACAGAAGAGAGAGCCCAGAAATAAATCCATGCTTATGTGGTCTATTAATCCTACATAATAATAGGCTAATATGTAAATTGTCCCCACAGGTGGGAGTTCGACTGACGGGGAGTTAGACGTACGCTGACCACCAGGGGGCGGCGCGGAACATGGCAGGTGTTGGCAACACAGTGATGGCAGCGAGCAGCAGTGGAGGTGCTGCCGGCCCTGGCCCTGATGGGCCCTGACAAGAGCGGGACTGTGGTGGGACGGTGGACCAGGTGAACCAGCAGTGCCAGGCCAAGGTGGATGCGAGCAGGGGCCCCGATCACCCCACCAGTTGCCCCACAGATCAGCCCTGATCGCTGGCCAGGCCTAGGGACCCTACCCATGCATGAATTTCGTGCACCAGGCCTCTAGTTTACAATAAAGGAATAAAGAATATACTGTGGGGAAAGGACAGTCTCTTCCATAAATGGTTTTTCCAACATAAATGGAAAAACTGGACAGCTACATGCAAAATAATAAAACTAGACCATTAACTTATATCATAGAAAAAAGTTAACTGAAAATGGATTAAAAACATGAACTTAAGACTTGAAACTATAAATTCCCAGAAAAAAACAAAGGCAATAAAATTCCTACACACAGATCTTAGCAAGGATTTGTTTTAATCTGACACATCAAAGGTAAAAGTAATAAAGGTAAATATAAACAGGGGGACTACATCAAACTAAAAAGTTTCTGTACAGCCAAGGAAACCCTCAACAAAATGAAAAAGTAACTTGAATGGAAGAAGGTATTTACAAAGCATACATTAATAATAGGCTAATATCCAAAATATATAAAGAACTCATTCAACTGAATACACACACACACACACACACACACACACAAAACCAATACAATTTAAAAATGGGAGAAGATCTAAATAGACATTTTTCCAAAGATGACATACAGAGGACCAACAGGTACATGAAAAGGTGCTCAACATCATTGATCATGAGGGAAATTCAAATCAAAATCACAATGAGATATCAACTCACAGGTGCTTGGATAGGACTTTACATCCTATTAGATTGGATATTAAGAATAAAACTGGAACTAACAAGTGGTGGCAAGGACATGGAAAAAAGGGAACCCTTGTGCACTATTAGTGGAAATATAACTTGTGCAGCCACTTTGAAAAACAGTATGGGGGTTCCTCAAAAAATAAAAAAAAATACGATCCAGCAATTCTACTTCTGGATGTTCATCTGAAGAAAATCACACTAATTCAGAAAGATAAATGCTCCCCCATATTAACTGCAACATTATTTATAATAACTGAGACATGGAAACAACCTAAATATCCATTGACAGATGAATGGATGAAGAAATTGTGATACACACACACAAAATCACACTAAAACAAGCATGTCAAACTCACAGGCCGCATGCGGCACACAACGAAAATTTTTGCGGCCCAGCCAATATAATGGTATGTAAGAAACTTTTTAATAAAAATTTCCTAACTTAATTTTTACAATATCCTATTATATATTCTGCCTTCATGGATTCCATCTCAACAGAAGACTTTCAGGTTTAAACTGCCTAATGTGAGAGGCTGTACACCTATAGCTTTGCTGCCCAGGTGGGGAATATCCCCAAATTAGCTGCCCATTATCTAACACCAGTTGAACAGCTGGGGTCAAAGAGCAAACACTGTTATCTTAGTGCACACGGATCTTAAAATCGACCATACAGCCACACCATGTACCTACACTCCAGGTGCTAGCTGGCATCTTAATTGTGAATTGTCAGCTATCCAGCTCCTATAAAAAGTCCACCTAAGGATGATAGATATTCCAGGGGGAGAGCCTCAGGGACATTCCTCAAGCACATCCTGGTAGCAGATGGAATACTGAAAGCTGCATACCAGTACTATTACTCAGGGTCTTTACAGAAACATCACAACCTTGATTTTTCTTTTTAACTCAAGGCCCTATGTATGAAATTGACATGCATAGAAATCCTCTGTACTGTACAGAAAACTATCAAAGACCCACTCTACTGTATTCTGCGATATGCCTCATTTACAGAATCACAAAATAAAATTATCTGAGCTCAGAATTAGAATGTCCTTCCTGAAAAACAAACGCACTGCCATTCATCAGATAACAGCTGTGTTTCCAATACTCTGCCTTTTATCTCCCCTTGGTTACAAGGAAAATTGTAACTATTTTATACTCAAATCATTACCTGGCATTGTCCTAAACTTTTTAAAAAGTACTACCTTCCCTCCTTGTTGACTTGGAGTTGTATTTTGACCCTCATCTTCACGGTAGTGGGAGGCCTGCATCTCTTATTGCAAGCTGAAAGTGTGTTTAGTTTTTTTTTAGTAACTGTCCCATAATAATAAGAGAAGTATGTAAAACTCTACTATGTGTCCAAGACTTTTAGTTAAATAAATCAAAAATAATAATATTTCAGCCAGGCCAGTGTTGCACAGTGGTTGAGCATTGACTCATAAACCAAAAGGTTACAGTTTAATTTCCAATCAGGGCACATGCCCAGGTTGTGGGCTCGATCCCTGGTGGGGGGCTTGCAGGAGGCAGCCAATCAATGACTCTCTCTCATCATTGATGTTTCTCTCTCTCCCTATCTCTTCCTCTCTGAAACAAATTAAAATCCTATATAATAAAAGCTTAATATGCAAATTGTCCCCTCAGGCGGTCGTTTGACCTTGAGACCAGGAGTTCAAGCGCTCACTATGACGTGCGCTGACCACCAGGGGGCGGTGCAGAACATGGCAGACGTCGGTGATGCGGCGCTGGCAGCAGGTGTCAGTGGAGGCGCTGCCGGCCCCAATGGGCCCCGAGGAGAGCGGGACCACGGGCATGATGGTGGAGCAGGTGAGCAGGCGAGTGCAAGTGGGGGCCAAGGTGGGTGCAAGTGGGGGCCTGACTGCCTCGCCAATCGCCCCGCAGACAGCAACCAGCGATGGTGGCAGCAGTGGAGGGGGGGCCACCACCCGGCTTCCAGGCTCTGAGGTAGCCAGGCAGGGGGGCCCAGCCCCAACCAATCATCCCGCAGGCGGGATGGTGGAGCTGATGAGGGAGCAACACCAGGCCAAGGCGGGGTGCCAGGCGGGACTGCAGGGCTGCGGGGCTGCGAGGCTGCAAGTCTGGGGGTGGAGCTGGGGCTGCAAGGCTGGGGGTACAAGCTGGGGCCCAATCTCCACAGGCCACCCTGAGGGACCCCACCCGTGCATGAATTCTTGTACCTGGCCTCTAGTATATTACCCTATATAATAAAACCCTAATATGCAAATCGACCAAATGGTGGAACGACCTGTCGCTATGACATGCACTGACCACCAGGGGGCAGAAGCTCAATGCAGGAGCTGCCCCCTCGTGTTCAGTGTGCTACCACAGGGGGAGTACTGCTCAGCCATAAGCCAGGCTCATGGCTGGCTAGTGCAGCGCCGGTGGTGGGAGCCTCTCCCGCCTCTGCAGCCGCACTAGGAACCCCTGGAGGATGTCGCAGGAAGCGGGCCTAAGCCAGCAGGTGGACATCCCGCAAGGGGTCCCGGCCTGCGAGAGGGTGTAGGCTGGGCTGAGGTACCCCCCGCCTTCCAGTGCATGAATGTCGTGTACCAGGCCTCTAGTAAAAATAATATTTCAAATGCCACATATTGATAAGCATTTTCTTCCCAAGACAAATTAGGACTATATGGAAAATGTAATAAAATGTATATTAAATGTTTCCTAATGAAAGGAACTTAGCATTCTATTAAGAAATCCATTTAATTAGTAATTTGCTTCTACTATGAGAAATATTGGATCTGCCTTAACTTAAAGTTGTGTTCTGAAGCTAAAATTATATAATTAAAAATTCAATGTCAATATATATGGTATCTTAGCTAAATGAACATGGATATGGTTGCTGTTAATTCAAATTATTGACCAAGATTTTGAAAGAAACCATAAAATCCTATCTAATAAAAGAGTAATATGCAAATTAACCATCACTCTGCTACACCCACAAGTCACGCCCACCAGCCAATTAGGAGTGAGTATGCAAATTAACCCCAACCAAGATGGCTGCGGCCACGGAGCGAGAAGGATGCTTGCGTTTCCCTGGCAATGGAAGAAGCCAAGCTTTCCACACACCCTGGCAGGCCCAGGCCTCCACTCAAGGCTACAAAGTTTCAATTATAGAAGATAAAAAAATCCCAACAAAAATGGCGGCAGCCACGGAGCTAGAGAGAGCAGAAGGCTTGAGTTGCCCCCAGCGATGGAGGAAGCCAAGCTTTCCACACACAATGGCGGGCCCAGGCCTCCGCTCAAGGCTACAAAGTTTCAATTATAGAAGATAAATAAATCCCAACAAAAATGGCTGTGGCCATGGAGCAAGCAGGAGGCTTGGCTCCGCTCAAGGCTACAAAGTTTCAATTATAGAAGATAAGTAAAACCCAGATCCCAGGGCCTCCGCTTGGGTCGCCAGGGTGCATGGCCGGCCTGCAAACCACCACAGGCTTCTCTCCCAGGCTACCCCATGCCCCAAGGGAACCCCCACCCTGATCCGGGACACCCTTCAGGGCAAACCAGCTGGCCCCCACCCGTGCACCAGGCCTCTATCCTATCTAATAAAAGAGTAATATGCAGATTGACCATCACTCCAACACATAAGATGGCTGCCCCATGTGGTCAAAGATGCCTGCCCCCATGTGGACACAAGATGGCCACCACAAGATGGCCAGCAGGGGAGGGCAGTTGGGAGGGACCAGGCCTGCAAGGGAGGGAAGTTGAGGGTGATCAAGCCTGCAGGGGAGGGCAGTTAGGGGTGACCAGGCCGGCAGAGGAGGGAAGTTGGGGGCGATTGGGCCTGCAGGGAAGGCCAGTTGGGGGGGACCCAAGCCTGCAGGGGAGAGCAGTTGGGGGGGACCAGGCCTGCAGGGGAGGGAAGTTAGGAGCAAACAGGCTGGCAGGGGAGCAGTTAGCATGAATCAGGCTGGCAGGGGAGAGGTTAGGGGGTGATCAGGCTGGCAGGCCAAAGCGGTTAGGGGCAATCAGGAAGGCAGACAGGCGAGCAATTGGGAGCCAGCAGTCCTGGATTGTGAGAGGGATGTCCGACTGCCCATTTAGGCCCGATCCTGGTAGAATCACTGGGATCGGGCCTAAACGGGCAGTCGGACATCCCTCGAGGGGTCCCAGATTGGAGAGGGTACAGGCTGGGCTGAGGGACCCCCCCCACCCGCTCCCGTGCACGAATTTCGTGCACCGGGCCTCTAGTTTAATATAAGTGCACTGAATTTACTATTTTCTATTCTATGTAAAAATGTACCAGGATCTTCTATAATGATTTATGCATTTAAAAGTTAAAGCAAACAAATTTAAAACACCAATATTAAACATCCCTGCTTTAGTAATACTGCTTTATGAGATGTGTTCACAATTTTAAGTCTTTCTCACATTTCTGCATCATAAAAAAATTGTCCTCATTATTCCGTTTTTCATAGACCAATGCAAAATGTTCTAAGAGTATCGATCTGCACCTACCTTTATATTAACTTATTAAGTATGTTGGCTCCTTTGCCAAGCTTTTAATAAGTTTAATACAGGCTGTTTAAATAGTTATTAACAACCATAATTCAGAAAGTGCTTTCTATTCCTAAATTGTATCACTGTCAAGAGTCAGCTATTTTCATTATGATGATTATGTTAAAATGCACATTTATTAATACACACACAAAATCTAAAGGGAAGTCAGAAAATATCAATGAAAACAAATGTTCTAGAGGTAACGCAAATAATTACACACATATAAACTCTAAAAGATATTTTATCTGTTTTCACCGGCTTAAAATCATTGGCTGAGGAAACTCTCAGCACAGTAAGTGAATATACACCCTATGCCATGAGTCTGGCAGATCAATCACTAAGATTCCAGGCAAAAAAGAAAAAAATTCCTAGTGGAGTAAAATACCCCTCAAGCTGTAAAGCAATTTCAGCAACAACTCTACAAAGAATTCTACACAATCACAACTCTCTGATACTATTCTTCAAACCAGTATTTGTTGTTTTTGTCATGTGTTGAGAAACTTTAGTCACAATGATTTATTACTACACATTTCTTTGGATCTTCATAAAATGTACTGCCAAATACTTTACATCCTGTAATGGGTTGGCTGGGAATAAAATTGTCCAAACTCATTGGTCATTTCTCAATAGGCACTGCTCCCCTTCATAAACTTTAGTAAAGGAATATGAACAAAAAACTGTAAATAACACAATTCTCATTCTAAAACACATGGACCATGGTGCAGAGTCTAACACATTTTGTGATGGCAGATTGAGATTTATTTTACAGTCAAAATTCATAGATTTTTAGGGTGTTAAATAGAGTTGTAAGCATTCAATTTCATTAATTCATCATGCAACAGTTAAAAAGACCACTGTGTAAAGCATGCTGTGTTGTCTGTAGCTTATGACAATGGTCCAGATCAAACCAACAGATTACATTCCTATGTGGAAGAAGTTAGCTTCATGTTTTCTCTGATTACATCTAAAAATGCAGGGCTAAAAAATAGTGCCTGATTAATGCAAATTCATTCTCACTGCTGGAGTAGAAGAGGTTGTTATTGATGGTGGGTCAATATCCACATCAAATCACAAATTATTGTATACAAATTGCACCATACCTCCCATCATGAAACAATACGAGTGCAAGAATACCCCTTCCCCAGAGGAGTGTAAAATCTAAATGAGAGAAACAAACCTACATGCATGAAACTATTATAGAGCATAAGGAGTTACAGGTGAATATATAGAATACAACATAAATGTTGAAGGAATCTATAGTAAGGGAGTGATTTGAGATATAGCCAGTTAATGGTTTATAAAAGCAATTTTAAAATATTTTCGTTTAGCAGAAAATAATATAATGAAATGACTTTCTTAGAGCCTTTCTCATCTGAATGATTAAATACCATATGAATTTAAAATTCACGACTCCATTGAATATTCTCAAATGACTGCACTTTGAGAATCTTTAGTAAAGCTATTAATGTGTGTTTGTGTATTTACATTTATTTATTATTTTACTAGGGGCTGAACAAAAAGAAACCAGTAAAAACCATAGTAGGAAAGGAAACCAGTCATGGGAGGGCAACTGTCCAGATTCTAACAAGCAGCAGGTTTGAAAAATAGCTATGTAACACATTTGGAAGATGATTTCTTTGATATTTTAAAGAAAATTATAAATACCTGTCTGTCATTGGTTAAATAGAATATTTATAAAGGCAAGAAAATAATGGAATGCTAAGAAATCTTTCAGTCTTACGGAGGAAAGTTTTTTCTCATTCTTCAACATCATTTCTAAACACTAATGTAGTTCCAATAGCAAACGTAATAAACTGGACCTAAGCAAACAACACAAAACATAGAAGTTTAGAGCGAGAAGGCTCCAATCTCATTTACATGTGGTGAAACTGCAGCCAAAAGAGAACACTGGCTGATTGCACTACTAAGGTCACAGAGATTGAGGAGTTCTAGGACTAGAAATCAGATCTCACAACTGGCATTCTAATATGATTATGTGTTAACATGCTGTCTCTCAGAATTTAGTACTACAGAAAATTTTTCTTTATAAAGGGTATGAGGCCAACAAAATTTAATTTCATTAAGAATAGTTATACATAAAAAGAGATCTAGAAATTGTACCTAGTTCTACTTTTTCGGATATCCTGAACTAGCTAATGTTTTTACCTAGACAGAATTTAGCTTAATTCTGTTATTTCAAGGGTTTTAAGGATATTGTCCTTTGCATGATTATAATGTTGTTGTTATTGAATACCATCTATCTAGAACTCACAGTAACACCTTATTTGGAAATAGAGTATTTGCCGATGTAATTAAGGCTGAGAAAACATCATATGCCATTACATGTGGGTCCTAAATCCAGTTATAGTATTCTTATGCTACACACAGGAAAGACACACACACATAGAACAAGAGATATGAAAATGGAGCAGGTTTAGAGTTATACTGCCATGACCAAGGAATGCCAAAAGCTGGAAGAAGCAAGGAAAGATCTTCCCCTGGAGCCTTAGAAGGGAAAAACCTTCATATAAGACTTCTAGCCACTAAAAGAACTGTGAGAAAATAAATTTCTTGTTTTTAAGTTACCCAGTTTTTGATAACTGTATGGAAGTATTAGGAAACTAAAACAATAATATTAAATGAATTCTGTTGAATTTCAAGGATTATTTACTGTTATACTAGTATAAGACACTATGCATTCAAGGTGATTTAAGCTTTTATAGACTATTTTTCTTTGTTTTCTGTATAATCTCCTTCTTGTTATACAAACCATTCTCATTCTCACATGTATTCTTACACTTGGTTCCCTCCTTTTCTGATTTTTTGTTGTTGTTTCATTTTGTTGCTGTTGTTTCATTACTCTTATTTGCTTATTTGTTTCTGTCCAAGAGGAAGAATATTTGTTTGCTGTGTTGATTTGATTACTTATATTTTGGTTTCTGTGAAGGAGATTTTAAAGTAGGAGATGGTTAGATAATGAAATCTTAGAGCTGTTGGTGGGTTTAAATCTGATGGAAATAGAAGGTGTGGTTTATAGACTACGAAATGTTTAAAACCATTTCTAAGGAATAAAATGTTTTTTTTAACCTGGAAACTGGGTTGATAAAGTTAAACATGTTTCTTTCCTGCAGGACTTTTAAAAGCTTCAAAACAATAACAACAATGATATTAATGTTCACTGTGAGTCCCCAAGAAGGGAAAATGCACTTCCAGAACTAATTAACCACGTGATGTAGAAACAAATCCTACCACCATTATTTTTTTAAATTTTTTTGAGGGGTAGGTTGAGGAGAATATCCCCTTATCAGGAAGAAATATTTTAGACCAGAGTCTAATGATAGATAAAAATCCAAGGAGACACAACTGTGTGGAGGTGGTTACTAGACTTTAGAAAGAATTCTCGTGACACGGAAAGGAAAAATAGGAACACTGGTGCTCCTTGTTTTGTTTTTTTCCTCTTTCCAAAACTGACACATGCACACACAGGAACACTAGAGGCACTTCATAGTAGCAGTGTGTTACTTTTTCTCATTCACTCAACTTGTAATGCCACAAGGAATTATTAACGTGTATATTCAGCTAAATGCTGAATAAAATTACCCATGACCTTCAGGATGAATAAAATATCCCATGACCTTCAGAAGATCTCCATACAATAACTTTCCTTCTCATCTTATTAAAGTTCCTGTGCTGGCCAGTGACTGACAAGCTTATATCCCTTTCTTACAGGAACACTCCCCAAAGTCACTTTCTTTGGAAACAGTCCAAGGTGAACAAATTCTGAACCACATCACCCTGCCACCCTCTCCTTTACCAAAGACAAATCTGACTCGATCAGAGACGGGCACCTTAACTGGGGTATGGAGACTGAGGTGGCCTGGCCTGAAAAACTTTGCCCAAACAGAACCAAATGGAGACTAGAGTCACCCCATTAAGAATCTCACCTAGAAATAGATCTAGAGACATAAAAGCATGCAACAGACTATGGAACCTCAGAGGGAAGGAAGGGGGATGGGTGGGTGGGTGGGAAGAGATCAAAGAATTTGGATGCATATATGCATAACCCATGGACACAGATAATAGGGTGCTGAATGCCTGTGGTGGGAGGTGGGGGGGTGGGCTAGAGGAGGTCAATGAGGGGACATATGTAATACTTTCAACAAAATGTTTTAAAAAAAGAATCTCACCTGGGCAATACAGAGAAGGCCAGGCAGTTAATATCAGGAAAGGAAGCTGACAATGGGACTAATCAGAGTGATGCTCAATGAATTTCTGCTGCTGAGATGAGGGAGGTTCATGACAAAAATAATCAGGTTCTAGGACTACCAGGGGATGTCAAATGACTTTCTTCTATATCAGCTTCCATGAGGCTAGCAGCTATACAAATGTCCCTGGAATTTCAGTGAAATTTCTAGCTCCCTGATTCCACTCAGAGTTATCCTTTAAAAAGCTAAGTCAGTCAGGTCATGCCACTACTCTCCTTAAAACTCTCTAACAGCTTCCCAGCTCTCTCAGAGTAAAAGCCCAAGTCCTTCCAATGGCTCCCAAGACACCACATTCTATGCCTCCAGCCACACTGGCCTCTGACATTTGTGGAACAGGGCAAGCATTTGCTTTTGCTGTTTTTTGTTTCTCATAATGTTCCTCCTCCAGTGGATAACATGGCTCATTCCCACACTTCATCTAGACCTTTGCTAAAATACCACTCAAGTCTGGGAGGCCTTCACTGACCATCTGATACAAAATAGCAACATCCCCTCCCCAGCAGAGATCACAACCTGACATTTTATGTATATATTTTTTAAATTTATCTGACTTCTCTTACTAGAATGTAAGCTGTGGAAAAGAATAATTTATTTTGTTACTCCTATAAGGGATATCACTCTTCTATGTAAAAACAAAACACATAATATTAGGTGCTATTCACTGAACTCTTCCAACTCTACATATTACTAAAGAAAATTAACTCTTAATAGAATAATAGCAAATAAAAGAAGAAATGTTTTCTTAATTTATCATACAGTAATAACTTGAAATAAATATAATATGGATGGCATTTGAATTACTACAGGTATTGTCCCTAATGGGCAGGGCAAATAAGTCCCAAATCTCACTATACAGAACTATGAGGTCATCAGGAAAAGAGACTTTTCACTTTTCAATGCAATAATATGTTACTACACTTCGCAAAATAAATGCACTGGTTTATAGAACATATACTCTTTCAGATGATTTTTTAATCAGTGAAAATTCAAGCTCAAGAGGTATTCTAGTATCATTAAAATGAATCTGAGTTATATGGCTAAGTTTTCTACAACAACAATGAAATAGTTTTGTTTTATTAAACTGGTAGATGAGTTCACAGCTGTCTTAACATTCTTCATACCTTTTTGCTAAAAGATTTCATCGTGGTGGTTTTTTAACTGAAGTTAGGTAAATTGTAATGAAAGAAATAATGTTAAAATATTTAGTACGTGACAACAAAAGGAGGGTGTTTTTAAAGATTTTCCTTATTGTGAGGCAATATAAAAAAGTGGTTAAGGGTCCAGGCTCTGGAGACACACTGAGCTGCAATCTTAGCTCTGATGCTTACCAGCTAAGCAACATTGCAATGGAGAAAATTACCTAACCTTTCCGAACCTCAATTTTCTCATCTATAAAATGAGAACAATACTAATACTAACAATAAAGATAACCTGGTTGGATGTGTATATTTCAAGCTCTTAGAACACTTCCTGGGGGACAGTAAATGCTACATAGTGTTCATTGTTATTATTTTTTAAATGTTTTTAAAGATGTCTATAGAATATCCAGGAAGGCATTTGAAGACAGAGTTTGAATTTTAAGAGAGGTTTGAGCTGGAAATATAAATCTAGGCATTAGAGGGAGGAATGAATGGACAAATGGACACATACACACACACACACACACACACACACTCATACTCTTAAAACAGTGCCTATAAGTATTACATAAATGTTAAAATGCTAATTGTTTTGATATTATCCAATTAATTTTATTTTAATAATGACTTTATGTCACTTGAATTTAAGATTAAAATAAAAGCATATAGTAGGTGCTCACTAAAGGTTTAATGAATGTAAATAATTTTTGGTGGTTACCGTTTTTGATTCATTATAATAAAATCTAGACTGAAATTTTAAAAAAATACAAAATTTATATTTCTTAGATTATACTCAAAACCTAAATTTAACAGGTAATAAACAATCACTAAACACTTATGACAACACTAATATCAGCTTTGACTTGAAAACATCTTCAAATTTTATTCAGTTAATTTAGAATAAAAAATAAATGCATATATTTCATATGCCTATGAACCATAGAAAAACAATCCCAAGTAGACTATAATCACCAATTAAGTTCTTCAGATTCCTTAGACTTAAATGTTCCTGCCCCAAAATAGTTGGTAGTATTTCCCCAACATTTGTATCTCATCCTCAACAGTTTGGCTCACATACAGAACAGGACTGGAGAGGAAGGGGAGCACAGACCAAGGCATTCACCACCTAAACAAAACTGGGGGGGGGGGGGCATGGGGGTGTACATGCCAGGAGGATGGTTTACACGGAATTTTTTTAAAATCTTGTATCCCTAATATGCACCAAATATGCCTATATAAGATAATCTAGCAATTACATTCTGCCTAAAAATGTTTCTTGATTTCAACTCATATTATAGTTAGCTCTACTTATTATTTCTCCACTGCAGTCCCTTACCTACAGCAGAATCTTACTAAGGTACATGATTCCATTCAGAAGAATAAGGGGGGGGTGGCTATTGGGATAATTAACAAACCTAATTAGGAACACAGATGGACAGTTCCCCTCAGAGGATGGGGAGGCAGAGGGGGTGATCCTGGGCCTTAAATTCAGGTGTACATATCACAACGTAAGTTCCCAGGACAAAGGCTAGCCCCAAAAAGCCTTTGTCTGCCGTTTTCCTAGTTCCAGAGAAATATTTCTAAAGTAAGGGAAAAAGTGGCTACCTATCCAGTGGCCAGTTGAATAAACTTGGACCCTTTTGAGAGTGACTATACAGTCATAAAAACACCAGATTGTAATCTCCGGGTTCCAGCATTTTTATAAGCAATATCACAAAAGAACATTATGTCTCCTAGAATATTTCCTTCTGCACTCAGATTCTGAGGAAGAAATATGCCCCTCATTGCTTCTCTCCCAGTATGATTTTCCCCAACACAGGCAACCTTTGTCAACAGAGTATAAAAGCAGGTTTATAGTATGTTAACCATTGGTGGTTTTTTCAAAAGAGTACCATTTCTGATTTCTCTGCTTCTGAGGGAAAAAAAAGATGAAGTGTCTGCCTCAAAATGCTTAAATAAGAATTGGTGATGCTTTTGTAAAGGCCGACAATGAGAGACCATATTCAAATAGTTTTCCTGATAGTATGGATTACTGGCAATGGTGCATTTAAGAGATTTTCTCTTTTTTTGCACCTTTTTGTAAACCAATTAAGGCAAATGATGCTTTATTCTTCTACCTGTCAAAATAACTATATATACTTTTAAATTTTTTTCTAACGTAATAAAATTAGTGACTTGGAAGATACCATCTTTAGTGTGTAATTGAAGATTTACTTCATTCTGTTTTTTAAAGTCCCACAGCTAATATAATATATACTAAAATGTACTACTAAAACAAGGATATAACATATATTATTGGTATTATACAGAAAAAAGAAAAATTATGCTGGATAAGTAAAATTATTATTCCTCAAAGACAAAAGCAAAAGGTTTCTTAAAGTGTATTTAGAAAAAGAAAATCACACAATAAAGATTTTACAAAAGTATTTTAATAAAACATTCAAATAAACTTTGGTTAAACTTACTAAGCTTAATATACCTAGAATTACATATTCTTTGCCTAACCTATAAGAATAAAACCTTATTATATATAAAACAGCGTTTAAGTCTAAAACTACTTTAGAACATCAAACACAAGAAAATCAGGCATCCATGTACCATAAAACAACAACATATTGTAAATTAATCCAAATATCACTACATCCTATTTGAAATATCCATTAAACAATCACTTTTTTTAAAAAAAGCATTCAAAGATGAGCCATAGAAAAACACAGCAATTTAAACACAGTATAACCTTATTTAAGAAAATAAATCTATGGTTATAAAAGTAAACCATTCAATAAACACTTGAATTGAGCATTTGAATTCACTAATTGCTATCTTTAGCACATTTGAATTAATCCAGTACTACATTTAGTAAGAGATAACAATGTCTATAATAAGCTAAATCCAAACAAAAAATAATTGTAAAAACAACTTTTTTTTTTTTGTCTCTTAGCTGGCTCCATGACTACATCTATTTTTTCCAAATACCTAGTCTGTGGTCGGTAAACTGCGGCTTGAGAGCCACATGTGGCTCTTTGGTCCCTTGAGTGTGGCTCTTCCACAAAATACCACAGCCTGGGCGAGTCTATTTTGAAGAAGTGGCATTAGAAGTTTAAGTTTAAAAAATTTGGCTCTCAAAACAAATTTCAATCGTTGTACTGTTGATATTTGGCTCTGTTGACTAATAAGTCTGCCAACCACCGACCTAGATATTTCAAAAAGAAGCTCCCACACAACAAAATCAAAATTTTCAAATTTTTCTGTACCTCTTCACCCCCAAATTTACCCGATTGAGTTTTCACTTGCTTGCTGGTAAATTCTACAAAGGCCCAATCAATTTATCCATCTCGATCTCTCTCTGAGCTTCAAATATAGTTAGAAAAACAGAAAAGTTTAAAGCTGTTGTAAAAGCAGTGAGGTTCCAAAGGGATGCCAGTTAAGATTTTTGTTGAAAAATAAACCTACTTTCTAAAAGTCAGCAGGTCAAACTCAGTCACAGCCAGAGGCAGTGGTCTTCAGAAACGGAAAATTCTTCTCACCGCCTCAGTCAGCAGACTTAAAATGTTCTCCATCCACAGTGGGGTAGATGTGGCCCTCCACCATCAAATACTCCAGGGCTTCCTTGATGGCCGTGATGCTCAGGCTGCCAAGCTCGGTCTGGAGCTCTCGGATGCTCTTGCCTTCCTGGCGAGGACACTCGTGAATCAAATGCAGCACCTCCGCCTGAATAAACTCGGGGCGGACCTCGCCATACTCTGGAGCCAAACCCATCTCAGATGGAGCAGAGGGCGCACTTTGCCCATAGGCCGCTTCCTGGGCTTTAGCCAGCATCATGTGCGCATTGACCGTTTCCAGGATGTGTGAGGTGAACTCATTCATGTCTTCCAGGACACGGATCTGCAATACCTCAAGGATCTTCACCTCCGCAGAACCTCTGAGGATACCGAACACTTTAGCATATACTCCCACAGGACAGGGAGCCAGCGCCTGCTTTGCTTTACCTCTGCCCAGCCAGTGGCGGGCGTCGATAGGCTTGGTGGTCATATCATCAATCTTGTAAAGAATGTAGCTTGGCGCTCTCTCCGCCTTCCTGATGATCCCCACGACAGAGACCTGGGAAACCACTATTCCCCTGACCTTGAAAACATCTTCGACCAGAGAGGCTGTGAGCAGCTGGTTCACACAACAAGGTATAATGGTCTCGATTCGAGCCCTGGACCTTGGTGCCCTCAGAAAAGGAGCTGTGCCACCCTGAGAGGGTCCATCATTGCTGCCACTGGCTCCACTTGTGGCAGAAAAGCCACCCTGGCTCCCAAACTCACTCTTACTCATCTTAACCACAGCACAGGCAGATGAGTCAGCTCAGCGGCACTTGCCTGGAGTCAGCGAGGTCTGCGGGACTAGGCTCCAGTCAGCGAGTTCCTCAAGCGAGCTCCGGCCGCCACGGAGGGCTGCCACCGAATGCGTGGCTCACGAAAAGGTACGCAAGTATGTAGCCTCACGTCACCCATGGAGCCAATCAGCTAGTAGCACACAGCTGCCTCCAGCCAGTCAGAACCTGCCAGCTGTGTGCGTAATCCCATAATTCTTTAGAGTCGCCTGGTGCTTGCTGGGCTATATTTTTAAAAGGCCCGCATATAATTTTAGGCCTTCCCTGCCATCGAATAAAAAGGCATTTTTGCTACCTTCCCCTGACGTCTTCATACCTAAATTTCACAACTTCTTCCACAGTCACTTCTTAAAGATTCATTTATTCACTCAATCAGTTAGCCATTCAAAGGAAATTTCAAAACGCTCATGTGTACTGTGGCGGAGTGCTGTACATTATGTGAGGAGACGAGGACTTGGGGAGGGGGCACTGAGGGAGGGGGAAGCAGGGGGGGACAGGCGGGTGGGACGGGGGTGTCGAGGGGGTAAACCACCACCATAATTACTTCACCTCCGCAGAACCTCTGAAAGAACTCAATCCTTTGTTCAAATAATTAAAACGAAGCATACTTCTATAGTCACTTCTTAAAGAATCATTTATTCAGTCATTCAATCAGTTAACCATTCAAAGGAAATTTCGGAACACACAAGTGCACTATGGCAGAGTGCTGTAGGTCACCTGAGGAAGGAGGCAGGGACATGGATGTGAGCGGAGAGAGGGGCAGAGGGGCGGCTAGGGGTACGTGGAGGGCGGTGGCAAGGTTGACGTGGGTTGTGGGGGATCACCACCATGGTTAGTTACTGTTCTCAAAGAACTCACATCCTGTTCAAATCATTAAAACCAGAAGCATTCTGGAAGAAATAGCAAGATAGCCACCTTTGAATGATTATATTGAAATGTAAGTTACATTGTACCGTTTTTCTTTTTAAATTTTTATTGTAGAATCATAATTTTCTAATTTTTCTGCCAAATGTATTATAGATTAAAATAAATATATATTGCAACACAGGTTCACGTATACCCACACAGTTCAAAGCTGCACTGTATAAGGGTCAACTGGCTCTGGGAATCCAGTTATGCAGAAGGCTAACTTAGGTTATAAGCCTATTTTCGATTGGCGGTGGGCACTCCTACCCCCCCATGTTGTCGAAGGGTCAAATGTACTATGATATACTTTAATTTATACATAAATCCAAACAGAATGACTAAGCTCTAAATTATTTTTCAAAGCTCTGTGGCTAGGTCAGAGAAGTAAGAAGATCTTAACCCATTATATATTAAGAAAAATATCTATACTAATAAAAGGTTAATATGCTAATTAGGGTGCATCTGGAAAAAAACACAGCGGCTGCAAGGCCCAGGGCTCAGGCAGCCGTGAGCCCCGGCAGCTGCGAGGACCGGGGCTCAGGCAGCCGTGAGCCCTGGCAGTTGTGTTGGCAGTGGCAGCAGCAGTGGGGTGATAGGGGCATTGCCTTCCTCTGATCAGCTCAGTCGCCTCCCACAGAAGGAGGCCAGACTGCGGCTTAGGCCCGCTCCTTAAGCCGTCAGTAGGACATCTCCTGAGGACTCCCAGACTGTTAAAGGGGGCAGGCCGGGCTGAGGCACGCCCCCCGACCACCACCACTGCACAAATTTTCATGCACCGGGCCTCTAGTGAATAAAATAGAAATACAATTTCTATAAAGTCTTGTACATTAATTTCTGAACTTGAGTCTAGCAATTGTGTAAGTAGATCCCAAAATATTTTCATATTACACTGAAAATCTATTTTCCTTATAAAAACATTTTAATTTTGGTATAATTAAATCAAAGGCTTTTTATGGTTAATATAGGAACATCAGTTACTGGAATATACCATTAGCAAGGAACTTATTTAAAAATCCTCTTTAATAATTTTGAAGAGTTTATTAATACTTTCTCACTTATTTCTTTTATTGGTTAAAATAATTGTATTTTTCCTACCCCAAATTACAGAAATGTGTAAGTAGTATATTTAAAACTTGTAGAATGTAAAATTATATTTACTTTTCAAGTTAAAAAAGGAATAATATCATAAAACCAATATACTGAATTTGGTTTACAAATAAATATATAGTAATCATTATCTAAGTACACAGTTAATTTCTGGATCCATGTTTGTATAATCAAAGAGGAATCAAACACCTAAGTATATTTTTATTCTTAAAACTGCAAATTATTAAAAATCATGTTAATAACATTATTTAAATGCTTACAATCTCATAATCAGATACTGCAGTTTTATTAACTAACATTAGATTTCTAGTCAGAAATCTATCTTGAGGTTCAAATGAGTGACATATTATATTCCCAACAATTATATACAGTACAACTTGCATGAATCATACCAAAACAAATAAGAACCACCTACCTGACAGGATTGCTGGTTAAAGAAACCCTCAGAGATTCTAGGCAGTTAAGAAGTTTCTCATCTGAAATACCAGATCGTAATTCATGAACATATTCTTGTGAAGACAGAGTGCATTCATGTTTGCTGTTTTTCAGCCCTCCCTATGGGGGAAAAAAGATACCATTTCAGAAAAACAACAGGGTTTTTTGTAAAACTTTCAAATAAAATAATGCGTAGAATATGTTTAAATTTTTCTGTATGCAAATGTATGCAGAGTGCTAGGCACTTAAAAATTCAGGGTCATAGAATTGATGTGGTAAAATCATGTTGTGTATATCTCAACACTCTCCTCGGCCTCATTTAAAAGAAAATGACACTGCTGGTGATCATGACCTTGAATAGAATATGGACTTGAGTTGCATAAAGCATCACCGGCAGGAATGCTTACATTTACAATCCAGGCATTAGGATTAATATTACAGTAGTTGATCCTTAACCCACAGGATGAACATTTAGCAATCATCTTAATTTTCCTTACTAAGATATTTATATTATACTAGAGGCCCAGTGTATGTATTCGTGCACGGGTGGGGTCTCTCAGCTTGGCCAGTGATCAGGGCTGATCAGGGCCACAGGAGGTTGGATGGGGGGTGGGGTCGCAGAAGGTTTGCTGTGGGAGCGCAATGACCACCAGGGGGCAGCTCCTGTGTTGAGCATCTGCCCCCTGGTGGTCAATGCGCATCATGGTAACCAGTTAACCAGTCATTCAGTCATTTGGTCGCTTAGGCTTTTATATTGATTCCACAAAATACAGTGCATGAAATTTAATATAAGAAATTATACATTACCCACATTTATTGAAATACCAGTATCAGCTTATCTCAACAAACAAGTGAAAATGATTAAAATGTAAAACAATAGTTTCCAATGAGCACATTTGTTAATCAAATTAATCGAAAACATTCAGTTCCCAAGTATTTCTTTCTAACTTTGTTACTCTGTTATAGATGAATCTTAAAAAGTCATTAAATGCATTTATCTGATTGTGACTAATTTTTAGCTTAATCTCCAGTATACATGGTGTTATTTTATTTCTTGAACTCATTATCATATCATTGCTCTTTAGCTTCACCACCTTGCCATCTATACTAATAAAAGGGTAATATGCTATTTAGACCAGGTTGACTAGACATCTTCCAGTTGTCTGGTCCTCCTTCCAGACGAAGCCATGGTGGCGGGGGCCGAGGCAGAGGTAGTTAGGGGCAATCAGGCCAGCAGGGGAGCAGTTAGGAGCAATCAGGATGGCAGGGGAGAGTGGTTAGGGGTGATCAGGCAGGCAAGGGAGGGTGGTTAAGGGCGATCAGACCGGTAGGCAGAGGTGGTTAGGGGCTTTCAGGCCGGCAGCAGAGGCAGTTAGGGGCGATCAGGCAGGAAGGCAGAGTGGTTAGGGGCAGGCAGGCAGGCAGGTGAGCGGTTAGGAGCCAGTGGTCCCAGATTGCAAGAGGGTGCAGGCCAGGCTTAGGGACACACACACCCATGCACGAATTTCGTGCACCGGGCCTCTAGTAACTATATAAGTAGTTTGGGGGAAAGGCTGGGAGGAAAACATCATCAACACACTCACTGTAACAATAAATAATAGTTTTACTGTCTAGACAAACATGGCCATAACTGCCCTTTTCCTATATTACAAGCATATCCCTCTGAATAAAAACTCTAGCTTAATTCCTATTTTCTAAGTTCATACAAATTACACTCAGTTTCTGCTAAGTACGTTACATTCAGTTTCTGCTAAGTATCTAAGCTACAATAAGGAAAGAAAAAATTTTCCCACTTGGTAGAAGTCATATTATTAGAGAATTTTAAAAAATTAATAATGAGAAATAGATTCCCTAGGGTTTCATACTATTGGTTTTTTATTGAGAATACCTTCTCAATATAGAAATTGTCAATCATGCCTAAAGTCTTAATGTTTTAAAATTCCAGTAAACATTTAAAGTCTGACAAAGTTTTATATATGGAAACTCCATTTTCTTATAGCACTGTGCTGCCATCACTCCTACAGCACTTTACACATTGGGGCAGAGGTCATTATTTGTGTCTGTCTCTCTAGACTGGGAAGTCCATGTACTCCAAGTACCTAACAGTGACTGAATTTGGTGAGCCGCAACAAAAGTATGCTGTTATTGAGTCTGTCCATAACAATTACAAAACAAGGAATACAATTTCCTACTTTAGCGCCCATATTTTGTGTGTTGGCCACTGATTTTTCTTGCTTTGTTAGGATATACAGATGTTCAAGAAGTCTATTAGATAAATCACCACATATATAGCACAGTAAGTAAAACCATCATCGTGAAATCATTTCCACATTTCTATAACTTATTTATCCAGCTCTTAAGGCTACAAATCCATAAGGGATTCCACAACTAAACATTTATAGCATAAAACTGTGCAAGTTTACTACCACACACCACTTTCATATGATCCTCACACTTTTTTTCTTAATTAATGGATAACAAGGCTCTACTGATCCCCTGGAGACTTTTATATAAAGCTATGCCTGCAGAATGACCTTAGAATTTGCTGTTTTCTCGGCCTGGTAGACTCTGACCCCTGACGTCTCCATTGCTGGCTCTCATCATTCAAGTTTCAGCCCAACAGTCTTCTCCCCTCCACACACCAATTATCATCGCAACACCATTGCAAACCTCATTTATAGTATTAACTTTATATAAGTCAATCTTGTTTAGCACTTTCTTTGTTTACTGTGTCTTCCTCATTAAAACATAAGCTCTATGAGGCAGGAATCTTGCCAACCTTTTTCACTACCTTATCTCCAGACCATAACACTGCTTGGCATATAGTAATTACTCAATACATAGTTCTGGAATGATGATGGATGGATGGATGGATGGAGAATAAACAAATAGGTGAATGACTGATGAGTTTCAACATGCAGAAGCTCCCAAATTTCACTTCAGAATATTACATGAGACATCCCAGTACAGTATATTCAGAGATGCTAGTATAGAATAGGTAAATTGAGACATCATATGATGGCATGCTGGGGACCACTCAAACTGCCTCTGGGTTTGAATCATCACCCCCTCACTTACCTTCCAGCTAATCTTTGAGCAGGCTATTGAACTAATCTCTAGAAACCTGTATGTTCATCTATGGTATAAGGGGTAATAAACACCTAGCCCCCTCACATTTGTTATGATGATTAAGTAAGACAATGAATATGAAGTGCCTAAAACAGGCGTTTCATATGTGTTGTGTTACAGAGTAAGCTGCTCAGAAAATGATAGTTCCCTGCTTCCATATGGTCCTAGTCTGAGATACTATTTATGGAGCAATTGGGCCAGCCCATTAGATTGGGACCCACCCTTCCCCCAAGTCTTAGAAACAAGTTTAAATTATGTAATTTATGATAATCTATGGTTATAAGGAGTGGAAGCAATCGATCTAATGGAGCAAGGAAAAAATTATATAGCCTTATAGAACAAATATCATTTTAAAAAATATTTTTATTGAATTTCAGAGAGGAAGGGAGAGAGAGAGAAACATCAACGATGAGAGAGAATCATTGATTGGCTGCCTCCTGCACACCCCCTACTGGGGATGGAGCCCACAACCAGGGAATGTGCCCTTGACTGGAATCAAACCTGGGACCATTCAGTCCGCAGACTGACACTCTATCCACTGAGCCAAACGGGCTAGGGCAGAACAAATGCCTTTTATCGAGTTTAGGACGACTTAGGGGTTTTAACATAAAATCATACTTGATAATTATGAAAACATATGAAGGCGCCGAAACCGGTTTGGCTCAGTGGATAGAGCGTCGGCCTGCGGACTGAAGGGTCCCAGGTTCGATTCCGGTCAAGGGCATGTACCTTGGTTGTGGGCACGTCCCCAGTGGGGGGCGTGCAGGAGGCAGCTGATCGGTGTTTCTCTCTCATCGATGTTTCTAACTGTCTATCCGTCTCCCTTCCCTTCCTCTCTGTAAAAAAATATCAATAAAATATATTAAAAAAAAAAAAAAGAAAACATATGAAGGCTGGACTGGCCCTTAAACATCAGCCATTTTAATACCCTCATTACAGAAATAGAGAATCAGGGTGATTGCCCAAGGTCACATAATTAGTAAGATTACAAGAATGAAACACTAATATTCTGGTCCTCGGGTTACTTCTTTTTCTACTGTATGTCACTTTTTCCCACAATTGAAAAAAATTTAAAGCAACAAGTATTTAATTCTGAAATATCTATTACAAAATGTCAAAGAATCTTCAGCATATCAATATGGTGTAATGTAATATTAAAGAAATCATCTAAAAACAGTTCAATAGATTAAACTAATTCTCACTATATTAAATAGTGCTGTAAAACAAGAATGGCTTATTAGTAACACCCTGATCTGATACTGAACAAAGGAAACAACTAGATAATGGATGGATAATAATGGAAATTTTAATTAGCTGCTCTGTATGAGATTAATGAAAAATACCACTGTGCCCATTTGATCTTTAAAAAATAATGCAGACAAAGTTAGCAATTATCATATATCATGCTATTCCAAAGCTAGATGAACAAAAAGCTTTCCTAATTTGAAGCCATTCCTTAATTTGAAAATCATTAGAATGGAGACACACTTGTCAGTGTCACTGTGCTTATATTATTCTAAGACACTACATAGAGAACCAAAAAGTAGTTTGGGGCAGTACAATAATCACATCCTCCTCCCCTGATATGAAATGTTAGTGTCAACACCAGACAACCAATATTTTAAAAGGAACACTTGAAGTTTGTAGTGGAGATACTACTTGTGATTTTTAAGTGGCTTACTTTGAGCAAGATCTGTCACTCTTTAATGTAAATATATATTTACTTATAATTTGAGAACAAACTTCATACATAGTTCTAAGCTGTAAAGGTATCTTGCTGTAGACACTAGGAAGAACTATTGATTGTACACAAATCTTTTCAACTGTAACATGTACATATATAAATTACTATCAGTAGTGTCATCTTCAAAGAGTAAAGACAATATTGTCATGAAAACAGTAATATTGTTGCTCTTACTGACCATGATTTATAAACCCTATGGAAGTCAGGTTAATTTAGCTACTTTAATCAAGTTTCATATCTGTTATTGCGGTTCTCTGAAAAAGCAATGTCTGAGATTAACAAATTTGGAATGATATCTACAAAGTTCACAGTGTTCTTTGAGAGGCTCCTAAAACTTTAAAAGCATAAGTAGGCAACCAAAATGCCATTTTCCTCATCATCAGTTCCTTGAGTTCTAGTAGTAAAAGGAAACACAAAACAAGTACCTGATCAAGTCTACCTACCTATTTAGTCTATTAGGGATGCATTTGGTGGGCTATCCAACTCTGAATGCTAAACGTTAAATGGCTTATTTCCAATTATATAAGAAAAACATCTTATAAATGGAGGTTATTAGAGTTACATAATTCATTTATCCAGAAAATACAAATTATATTTTAAAATAAATATATTTCAACATTTCAAATTATTGTATTTGCCATTTGCAGTGAAAATTCTTTAAATTGCATTAAATATAGCACACAAACACCACACATTATCAATTCAGGGTCTCTAAGAAAGAAACCTACACAGAAAATTACTATCATGAGATAACTTCAGGCAGTGTCATTTCTCACTGCAGAATACAATGTTTTTAATTAAGAACTTTCCAGAAGTTGAAAGTAATATGCGAAACCAGAGAACATATCCTAAGTTCTAGGACAGAAAAAATTTTACAGCAATGTAGATGTATCATAATTCTTCAGATTATACAGATCATTTGTCCCAAAAGGATTTGACTAAGTTTATTTAAATATGATTAGCTAAAGTGGTTTTTTTTTAAAGTATAAGATTTTTCTACAAAAAAATCATTTATTGCCCTGCCCAGTTTGACTCAGTAGATAGAGAGTCGGCCTGCGGACTGAAGGGTCCTGGGTTTGATTCCAGTCAAGGGCACATGCCTGTGTTGCAGGCTTAATCCCCAGTGTGGAGCACGCAGGAGGCAGCCAATCAATGATTCTCTCTCATCACTGATGTTTCTAGCTCTCTCTCCCTCTCCCTTCCTCTCTGAAATCAATAAAAATATATATATATTTTTTTTTAAATATATTTTATTGATTTTTTACAGAGAGGAAGGGAGAGGGATAGAGAGTTAGAAACATCGATGAGAGAGAAATATCAATCAGCTGCCTCCTGCACACGCCCTACTGGGGATGTGCCCGCAACCAAGGCACATGCCCTTGACCGGAATCGAACCTGGGACCCTTCAGTCTGCAGGCTGACGCTCTATCCACTGAGCCAAACCGGTTAGGGCTAAAAATATATTTTTTAAAATCATTTATTGTTTAAGCATTTCATCCCCAAATTACAGACTCTAAAACCATCACAGAAAGAATATTTAAATATTCTTTTAGCACATGTACTTTTAGAAATATCAAGTATACAAAGAAACTCTAGATATATATTTAAGTTCTGTCACCCTGTTGGTATTTCTCTTATTATGAAACACATTAATTTATAAAGTGAAAAAATAATTTATAAAATATGGGAGGAAAATAATAATAACATCAAATAATTAATTAAATACCCAATAAATTTTAATTTTTAACATTAATAAAAGGATGATGATATATTAATAAATAGGTTGATCCCAAAACACTTCACTTCACTTCTTGTAAAACAATCGCATTTGATCTACATACTCCAGACATGTCAACAATGAAAAGCTAAATCACTGTTAAGTGATTTGCTAGTGAAAGCTAATTAAAATACTTAATGATATTCAAAATTAATAAATCTGTATAATAAGCAATCAATCTGATATGTTTCTCTTTCATATCAAACACAATAAATGTGTGGTCTACTCCATACTTAAAATCTACCCATACCTGCCTTTTAAAACTAGTAGTAAGCAATAATGGTAAATAATGTAAGGATAGGTGAATGACACCAAGTTAAGTCTTTAAAACTTAAAGTGTTATTACTAGCATTTTTTTTTTGCCCTTAGCACTACCCACAGTACTTGATAAAAGAACGTTTATACATTATGTTTATCTTTTATTTGATAGAGGCCCTTGAGACATATCAGATAATGAAATGCAAACATAAAGTAACATAGGGGTTCTTAATCCTGGGCCCCAATTTAGGAAGTATGTAAACCTGAAAGGGGAAAAATAACATCTTTATTTTCAGTAACTACTGATTTAAATTCAGCATCTTCCCATTATGAATATAGACAACAGACCACAGTAGTATAAACAGTACCTACAACCTAGTCACTGTGACTCATAAGAGTCACAGATATTTCCTTTCACACCACAAACACCACATTTGTGGCAGTTTTTCAAAATATCATGTAGGTTCACCATTTCTTCAAACTTACTCTAGAGCTGCCACTTTGTCTTGTTATTTAACAAATATTGTAAAGAACCATATCACTGCCTCAATATTTTAATTAAACTTCCTATTTTGAGATTATTATAAATACACATGCAGTTGTAAGAAAAATGCAGAGAAATCCTTTGTTTCCCACAATGGCACCATTTTGCTTAAAACTATATCACAATATCACCACTAAAATACTGACATTGAGAAATCCCACCTGTTTTAGTCAAAGTTCCCTGGTTTTACTTGCACTTGTGTGTGTGTGTGTATTTAGTTCTATGCAATTTGATCACATGTAGATTCATGTATCGAATCACCAAAATCAAAATACCAAACAGCTCCATGGACACAAGGATCCCTCATGTTGCCCTTTTGTAACCATACTCATCCCTCCCACAACCTTCCACCCCTGGCAACCACTAATCTATTCTGCACTTCTATATATTTTGTCTTCTCAAAAATGTTATATGTAGGAAATCATGCAGTAATAATCCTTCGGCATGGGCTGTTTTCACTCAGCATGATGCCCTGGAGAATCGTACAGGTTATTGCAAATATCACTAGTTTGTTTCTGCTTATTGCTGAGTCACATGCCGTGGTATGGCTACACTACAGTTATTGAACCATTCATCTGTTGAGCACATTATTGCTTCCAGTTTTTATCTATCATGAATAAAACTGCTAAGAACATATGTGTACAGGTCTTTGTGTAAATATAAGTATCTCTCAAAACCCGGGACTGCCTGGAGTGGGCTAGTGCGTGTCACCCAGGACCAGGAATTACTTTCTGGCCAATCTGGTGACGCTTTGGCAGAAATTAAGAAGGAAAATATCCCCCTTAAAAGTAATTTAACCCTGTTTCTCTGTTTCATACATTGAGTGCAATAGTACAATGTTGTTCTGTGTGATTTATCTTTCTGTTACCTTGAAGGCAAAAAGCTAATTGCTTGGATGGACCCTGTCACCAGAGCCCTGCCAAGCAAACACCTGGGAAAGTGCTGGGAATGGGTGCTATTGATACCTAATACCACTGATATTCTCTAAAGTTCCAAAATAGGACTTAAAGGTAGTTCTATTTTACGGGCTTTGCATCATTTAATATTTTTTCTTTCCAATGAATAATGTTTTTATTTACTGTTGGATTAACAAAAATATGACTCTCCTGTTTTGTTTTGTTTTAAAGTTCATATAAAGAGTACTTTTTTGGAAAAAAAAGTATCTCTTTCTCTGGAAGGAATCATAATTTTTAAAAATAATTTAATAAATATATTTCAATATAATTGGTTTCCTTTTTGATCCTATATATTTTGTTTTATTTACACTAGAGGCCTGGTGCACAAATTTGTGCATGGTTGGGGTCCCTCTGGGTGGCCTGCAGAGATCGGGCCAAAACCTGCAGTCCAACGCCTGCCAGCCACTCCCGCTCATCCCGGCCCCACTGTGCCTGCTGCGGGCTCGTGCCTAGTCAATCCCAATCTGGAGAGGCTCGTGCTGCCACAGCGGCACGCAGCAGCCTTGAACCCTGTGTCTGGCACCCACCCAAGGCGAGTGGGGAGGGCCGAGACACAATTGGCCCTCCGGGTTGACAGTGGGACACCCTTGGCGGCCCGGGAACTGGATCTGTCCTGCTGACGAGAGGAAGCAGCTGCGGTGCCCAAAGCCAACTTCCAGGAGACTGGCAGCATTGTTGGGATCGTGCCAGCAGTGCCAGTCCATCAGTGCCTATCCCAGCCTTGGGCAAACTATGGCCCGCGGGCCGGATCCGGCTGTTCTATCCAGTTCTCTTGCTCTCCCCTCCGCTCCTTTACTTTGAATTTATATTAGTTCACACAAACACTCCATCCATGCTTTTGTTCCGGCCCTCTGGTCCAGTTTAAGAACCCATTGTGGCCCTCGAGTCAAAAAGTTTGCCCACCCCTGGCCTAGCCCGTTCTCCAGAGATTGGACTTGCAGGACTACTGAGGGAGTGAGTGGCTGCTGCCCGGCTGGTGGGCCACCAGGATGGGTCGGGCAGCTAAGTGGCGCTCCCACTGTGGGAGCACACTAACCACCAGGGGGCAGCTCCTGCATTGAGCATCTGGCCCCTGGTGGTCAGTGTGCGTCATAGGCTTTTATATATATATACTAGAGGCCCAGTGCACAAAATTCATGCACGGGGGCGGGGGGGGGGGCCCTCAGCCCAGCCTGCACCCTCTCGCAATCCTGGACCCATTGGGGGATGTCCAACTGTTGGTTTAGGCCGGGATCAGGCCTAAACCTGCAGTCAGACATCCCTCTCGCAATCCAGGATCACTGGCTCCTAACCACTCACCTGCCTGCCTGCCTCATTGCCCCTAACTACTCGCCTGCCTGCCTGATCACCCCTAACCACTCTGCCTGCCTGCCTAATCCCCCCTAACCCCTCTGCCTGCCTGCCTGATCGCCCCTAACCACTTGCCTGCCTGCCTGATCACCCCTAACCACTTGCTTGCCTGCCTGATGCCCCAAACTGCTCGCCTGCCTGCCTGATTGCCCCTAACCCCTCTGCCTGCCTGCCTGATGCCCCTAACTGCTCGGCTGCCTGCCTGATCGCCCCTAACCACTCTGCCTGCCTGCCTGATTGGCCCTAATTGCTCACCTGCCTGCCTGATCACCCCTAACCATCTCTGCCTTGACCCCCACCACGGTGGCGTCGTCCGGAAGGATGTCTGGAATGACATCCGGAAGGTCGTTCAGCTGTCCTGTCTAATTAGCATATTACACTTCTATTATTATAGATAGATCTTAAAACATGATTCTGACAAGGTGCCCATAGGTTCAACAGACTGACAGAGTGGCCCATGGAACAATACAAGTTAAGGACCTGTTTTCTTTATTTTGTGATCTCACAACATTTACTCTTTCTACTACCCTATGAGGGAGAAAGCCCATGCCACCATTTTAGATAGAGAAAGGTCATCTATGCAAATAATGACTTAAAAAGGGTAGAATTTGATCAATGATAATGTCTAATATTTTACATAGCCAATTTCTTCACTGGACCACTTAAAGATAAAAACAATAGTGAAAACTTTATCAGGACTTGTTATTTTGGGCAAAGACAATGAAGATAAATACAATGTTTTCCCTCCCTGCTTTACCATTTTTGAGATCCAATTATGAGAATAAGTTTAGACACTGTAACAAATCCAGTTTAATAATACTTTTGCAGATTATAAATGTTTCCTATGGCTTAGATAGAAACTGTATTTTAAGCAGGTAATGAAGCTATAAATTGTAAATGAAATAAGAAAAAATATCTTCGACCAAACAAAAAATTACCCATTATTTTCAAACCCCTAGCCTTCCAAATACTTTAATAAGTGCTATCAGCCAAAATGCAAACACTGAATTCTATTCAATTCCTTGCTCACCTGATTCAATAGTACATCAATAGTAAAATATGCAAATGATAAGAAAACAAGGAAAAAAGATCTGTGATTAGCTGACATATAAATAGATGTGTGTCTTTAGCACTGAATGAGATTCATATTTAGATATCAAAAAATGTCTTACATTCCTATAGCACAAACAACTTTCACAACTTTTCCTATATATGTTTTCATCTGAATCTAACCTGCAGAGGAAGATATTACTAAAACCAGTTTTCTTTTCTGCAGTGTGAAAACTGAGTCATGGAGGAGTCATGACTTGTCTGAGATGAGATAACTAGCAAATGTCAGAAATAGGCTAGAACAGGGGTGGGCAAACTTTTTGACTCGAGGGCCACAATGGGTTCTTAAACTGGACCCGAGGGCCGGAACAAAAGCATGGATGGAGTGTTTGTGTGAACTAATATAAATTCAAAGTAAATGAGCGGAGGGGAGAGCAAGAGAACCGGATAGAACAGCCAGATCCGGCCCGCGGGCCGTAGTTTGCCCACGGCTGGGCTAGAACCTAAATAGAGAGTTCTTTTCTGAAGACAGTGCAAAATTATCTTCAAATGGGCATAATTTGCTCCCAATGTAGAACTATAACAAAAAGAGGAAAAATGGGCAAAGGTTTCAGAAATATTCTTTCTATACCTTCAACAGCTGTGGGAATTTAATCAAATTTTTACTTGACCTCCTATGCCTCAGGTTACCTATGTGCAAAATGGGAATAATAAAGTAGCTACCCTCAGGGTTGTTGTAAGGATGAAATAAGAGTCCAGGTAAAGTCAATACCTGATAAATAATAAGCACTCAGTTAATGTTTGCTTCCATCATATGTTATTTTATCATTAATTGAGTACTTTCTTTCGAAATGGCCTAATGAAAGAAATGCCAGTGTTATGAATTGATTAGTTTCTGGTCACCTGAATCAGGTGATACTGAGATAGGCTGCTTATCTTTCTGAGATTCTCAGAAAAGGATTTCTACCTTAGGTAGATTAGGTTATTTTTAAATGGCATTCTGAGGGTCCAGAAAGTTCCTTAAGGTGTTTTCGGGGCTGTGTGGGAGCTGAAGGGATGTGCAAAAAGGAGTCTCCAGATCCTCTCCTCCCCCAATAATGAAGATATCTGCATGTTCATCTGCTTTCTACATTCCTATTCCACATATGATTCCTTGGGGATAAGCTGCTTTGATTTTAAATAAAGTGTTAAATCCACTGAGCTAGATGATCTCAAAGGTACTGCCCTTTTGAACCTATGATTTAGAATACACCACCATTCACATACTAAAGCAGAAGCTTCCCTTTTTTAAAGTATTAAATTCCCATTGCCATAATCTCTGCACATACATGGATTAGTCAGACTTCACTTTCTTCACAAAATAGTAGTGCAGAGACAAGGCATCTATCTCTTACTGTGCATATGGTGTCCTTTTCTTATTAGAAATACTAGAGGCCCGGCGCACAAAATTCAGCATGGGGTTTCGTGCACGGAGTGTGTGTGTGTGTGTGTGTGTGTGTGTGTGTGTGTGTCCCTCTGCCCAACCTGCACCCTCTCCAATCTGAGACCCCTCCAGGGATGTCCAACTGCCCATTTAGGCCCGATCCCACCAGACATCCCTCTCACAATTCATGACTGCTGGCTCCGAACCACTCGCCTGCCTGCCTGCCTGATTGCCCCTAACTGCTTCTGCCTGCCAGCCTGATCACCCCCTAGCCATTCCCCTGTCAGCCTGATTGACCCCTAACTGCTCCCTTGCTGACCCAATTTCCCCTAACTGCCCTCCCCTGCCGACCTGGTCACCCCTAACTGCCACCCCTTGCCAGCCTGGTCGCCCCTAACTGCCCTCCTCTGCCAGCCTGATTGCCCCTAACTGCCCTCCCCTGCCAGCCTGGTCATCCCTAGCTGCCCTTACCTGCAGGCCTGATTCCCCCCAACTGCCCTCTCCTGCAGGCCTGGTTCCCCCCAGCTGCCCTCCCCTGTAGGCCTGGGTCGCCCCCAACTGTCCTCCCCTGAAGGCCTGATCCCCCCCTACTGCCCTCCCCTGCTGGCTTGATCACTCCCAACTGCCTTCCCTTGCAGGCCTGGTCCCTCCCAACTGCCCTCCCCTGCTGGCCATCTTGTGGTGGCCATCTTGTGTCCACATGGGGGCGGCCATCTTTGACCACATGGGGGCAGCCATCTTGTGTGTTGGAGTGATGGTCAATTTGCATATTACTCTTTTATTAGATAGGATAGAGGTTTATTCCCTTAATGCAAAAGGAGGAAAGTGATTTCGGTGTCATGGAGATTTTATTTTGAATCCAGTCTCTGCTACTTAGGACTATTTTCACTGTAAAAGTAACAAGTTTTGTGAGTTTCACTGTCTTATAGAATTGTTTTGAGGATTTAAATATAAATAAGTGCAAAATTTCCAGCACAATGCTTAACACATAGTTAATATACAATAGATATTTATTTCCTTTCTTATCAATTATCAACATCATTGACATCCAATTTCTTGAGTGTGACCTGCCCATCACTAAAAATTAACTTTACATTTACTATCCTAATCCTTATAAACAACTCTGCAAAGTAATAATTATTCCCAATTTACAAATGATAAAACCTGAAGCTCACAAAAGTTAAGAAACTTATGTGAGGTCACACAGTAATAAGTAAGAGAGATAAAAACTCTGGTTTGTTTGACCTCCGTGCTGGGGGGCTACAAAGCCCTGTGTAATTTTGCCCTTACCTACCTCTGCAACTTCATCTGACTCCATTCCCCATCCCTATGCACTACTCGCTGGCCTACTATAACCACACTGGTCAATTTTCTGGCACTTGAACACCCCAAGCCCATTTCCACCACATTAGGACCTTTGCATGTGTTCTCCCCTCTGCTTTGAAGGCTCTTTTCCTGAATTTGTGCGTAGTTTTTTCCTTCCCATTATTCAAATAACCACCTCCTCACAGAGGCCTTCTCTGAACCTTATATGATGTAGCTCACCATTAAAACAGCACCCTAAAAATCCCACATTACGCAGTTTTAGTCTTTTGGGGGCTCATGACTATTCAGTATTTTCTTTGTTTACTCATCTGTTGATTACCTGCCCCCCTTCACTGATATAGAAGCCCCACGGCAGCAGAGGCTTTGTCTCTCTTCTTACAAGCTGCATCCCCAGTCCAGAGCATAGTGCCTAGCACAGGAGATAACTCTTAATATTTGTTGGGTAAATGAATGGATGGATATACAACCTGAGATTTTAACTCAGTTGTTTAAATACACATACGCATAAACACAGATGCACAGCATATTTGGAAAGTAGATGAGTTACAAGTGAGTTTTCATGATACACAAATATAGTAGGAAGAATCTGTGGCACGTTTCCCTGAAATACCACATAGTCTATCAGATGCACTCACTAACCTGCAATGAGAACAAACTTCTCGCCTTTAGTCAAACTTAGTTTTAGAAAGCTATACCCTATACCCTCTATGAGTCCTGAAAAGAAAACTAGGTTCCTGGTCTTAAACAAACCTATAGATAAAGCCTCCTCCTTCATCACACTGGGATCCAAAAATCAATTTGTTTGATCTGTCTGGTCTCCTGACCAGTCAACATCCTACATATGTCATTTCAGATGAGCAGAACGTGGTGTGAGGGATTTTGCTAGACAAGATTGATGATTAAAACACAACAGTAGTAATACTAAGGAGGCAGTGTGCTCAAGAGAGAAACTTACTGGAGTAGAATTTATGGCACTTTTATTTCAAACCTGGCTCAGTGACAATTTGCTTTTTGTCACGAGATACACAGGTTCTCGGGTGATTCTGTTTCCTTCTCTTATGAAAATGAGGTGTTAGACTAGAAGACTATCTCTAAGGTCACTTGCAGATTGAAGATTCCACAGTTCTGTGACAAATTAAGGAATAAAGATACTTCCTGAGGCCTCTAAGAAAGAGTAACCACTATCACAACTAAAAATGGGGCAAAGCACACACATCCCTGAGAACATAAGTCTCTCCCCAAAAACAATATTCCGTGGATCCTGAGTCCCATACGACTTACCAAAATTTCAATTGATTCTCTGTCCCTGCATAGATACCAGAGTAAACATATTGCTCGCTCCTGAGATTACTCACTGCTCCATCATTATTCTCGATAACTTTTTACTTCACCCACCAGCCACCATAACGTTTACTCTTTCAGCAGACTTCCTGAAGGGCAGTAACTATTTTGTAATGTTTCACATAATTCTTTAGGAATATACCTATTGTTCAGTGAGTGACACACTTTATATTACTAGAACTTTACAAAATCCTAGGGTTGGAAGAGGGAACTCCTTTCCTCTAATATATTTTTCATTTACTGAAGCAGAAAAATATGCATGAGGGGAAGCATTTTTATGAGAAATATAATATACAATACTAAATGTTTTGACATAGATCTCACAACTTATTTTCAGCAATTAAAAAAAAAATGGTACATCCCATTACCACTACATGTCCCCCCCCAAAAAAAAAAAATTAAAACTATTTTGAAACATTAAGGATATTCCAAAGCATTCAAAACAGGGAGTTTCTCTTAGAATACTAAAAATCACTACAGACCGACTATCAATCTAGCTAAGTCCCTGAAAGCAAAAATAAAACAAAAATTAAAGGGCAAAACTTATACTCTTGTCCAAGAAAATAATTACTTGCATGGCTTTATGCAAAGCACAAGCTCTTATTGGTCAAAATACAACCAATCTGAAATATCTGCACCCAGTATAATCTCTGAAAATGTTCACTTTAAAGTGTGGTAAATTCCTTGAACTCTTAGAAAATTGTGGTGTATGTGTGAAATATTCTTTTTAACTAAGATATTATTTCAAAGACCCTTGCAGCTTCTACAGTATACTAGTTTTCTTGGAAACAGATGAGCTTTATGTATTGCTTTTATTTCTTATCTCAACCAGCAGGTTAATTTCTTCAGTAAACATTTACTAAGCACCTACTCTGTGCTAAACACTGGGTTTACAAAGATGTCTAAAGACATAGCCCCTGTCTTCAAAGAGCTCAAAGTCAGATTGAATAGCATTTCCTTTATCAGAAGAATTTTAATGAAAGTGTCTGAATGAGGCTTAGAGATTATTTAACATTGTCACCTCTTTTACGCATCCCCAGATTTCTGCTATTTTTAGAAAATACTCATTCTAGGTAAGAATAAGTGAGATCAATTTATAGACAGAACATTACCACATTCAGAAAAAAAGCATGGATTCAAGCAATGAGGCTAAAGAAATTATTTTTCATGCCCCTGCTTCACAGCCTATTTCTTAAATGAAAATATCATAAATTCATAAAGAAAAATACTTTCATACTGTTTTTAGACTCAGACTGACCATGTTAACTCATGGTGGGATTTTTAAAGAATTGATTCTCCTTACATTTTAATGTCATATATCATAAATATAAAGGAATATATGTAAAGTAACTTTGTCCTACATCTGGAGAAATCCTGTAGTCAATCTATACTTCATATAAGTAACCAATAAAGGATTTTAAGTTAATAAACTGGGAATATAGAAGGTTGAACATATAAAAGTTAATTTCTACTTTCAAATTTTAGACTGACTTTAGTTTTTGGTCTCAAAGTTAGAATTCTTTTGGAAGAAGACAAAATGTATTTTTTTAAAAATATCACATTAATCCCTCCAGCATTCCTGTAAGGTGAGACATATTACCCCCGTTTTACAGATTGGGCAAGTCCTTTAATCAAATTTGGCCATGATATACAATGACAAATGGAGCTGGGAATAGAACCTAGAGCATCTGATTTCCCGTCCAGTGTCCTATCCATTAGTCTTTCTCTCATGCCTTTGGCACTTCTCATTGTCCTAAAATGCAGTCCTGGATCACTTACTCTCCAAAGTACTGGCTCACTTGTCAAGGCCACAAAGATATAGAACCTTCAAAAAAAATTATTGCTTTAGTTTGAGATTTCACAGAGTAGTGCAATATCACAGAGTAATAACCAGCACAAAAAGATTCCCAGTGTAGAAAAATGCAGCATGTACCCACTGCCTTCAAAATAAGCTGTGTAAGATTCAAATATGTACATAAAATAACATACTTTATTTCCTGGATTAATTTGATAATGCAGTATACACAGCTATACAGAAAGTATTCACTTACTGACTTAGAATACAGGTAAGGAAAGGAAAAGCCCTGCTCTTGTGGTGAGAGAGAAATTCTTTTAGAATGCTGATAACACTCAGGCTTCGCATAATCTGTCTGTAAAGCCATCTGAGAAGAAAAACCAAGGGCCTCAAAAAGTATGAATTCTCTTTGATCTAGAAATGCTACTTTTGGGAACCATCGCAGGAAATATTTGAATTATAGACCGAGATTTATGTACTAAGATGTTTATGAAATCATTTTTTTAGTAAGGAAACTTGTAAACACTGACAGAGACCAAATGTAGGGAAACGGAGAGGTAAACTACGGCATCTACTGAAATGGAATATTATGCAGCCATTGAAATGTTCTCATGATATGGAAAGATATCTTTGAGTCAATGTTATGTGAAATGAGATACAAAACTATATGTTTTAGATGTTTCTATCATCTAAATGGTAATCCATGGCAATGTTAATGGTAATGATCCCTGAGTAATGGAATTTTACATATATGTGTGTTTTTTTCCTCTTGAAAACCTGTTTCCAGATTTTCTAAATTGAAGATTACTTTTGTAATTAAACTACACTATTATTTTAAAAAGAAAGCTCTAGAGAGTGATGGCTGTGCCACGCAAGGACTCTCGGCCACCCAGGGGGACAGGTCAGCGCCTCGGGCCCCAGGGCCCCAGGACTCTCCGGGGACACCACCTTGTGCTGAGTCCCACCACACTGCTCGCCACCTTCCTCTCCCCTCTCGCTCCACTCGCGCCTTCCTCCAGCCCAGCAGTGGCCCCACCACAACCGGCCACCAGTCGCTGGCAGACAGAAAGACTAGAACTGCAGCTGACCTTAGCCTTTGTCCCTCAGCCTGGTTCCGCCGCTGCCATCAGGCCGCCAGCCACACCACGCCGCACCGCCACCCCTCCCCCAGCACGGCCACTGGCGAGCAAGGGCAAAGCCCCCTCCTTTCCGCCTGTGCTGCGGAAAGGTTCCTGGGGAAAGGTTCCAGGGCACCAGAAGGAATGAATGAACTGGAGTTGATCTTCATGACAACTGGAAGAAAGAGCTCCTATAGGAAGATACCCGGATGGACCCTTCAAGAACCAAGAAAAGCTATACCTACTCTTCCAAATCTCAGGCCAGCATTACCTACCTTTCTGCATCCTTCTTCCAGCCCCCCAACCCCCACCCCACCACCACTACCCAAAAAATAAAAAAATAAAAAAATTATATATATATATATATATATATATATATATATATATATATTCCTCCTTGACCTGAGGAAGCTTCTACCCATCTGTGAGCTCCCATAGATTATCCTGAGGAATCAAAGAATCATCACCTGAGACTGCCAAGATGACCCTCAACATCACACACCTGAAATGTGTGTAGCATTTTTTTTTTTTTTTTACAGTTTACAGAGTGCCTTTGCATCTCACTTAATCCCCCCAGCAACATTTGGGTGATGAGGCAATTTACCCAGAGGCACACATTTAAAAACGGCAGAACCTGGAAGAATTGAGCTACTCTGCCTTATGATAACCAAAATAAGGCATGGATTCAGTGAAATTCCACTACATTACTAGAAGGCTTTTTCTTCTCTTAAAGACATATGTGTGTCTTCACTCTCTCTAGTGTATTTGTGAACTTGCTGACAATCTGTGGCTATTGATAAAGTTCATCCAAAATAACAAGTGAAGCATATACTACTTGCAATTAGATAAGATGTATATAACCCTAAATCAAAAATGCAAGGACACTGAGCAAAAGAAACCACACACACACACACACACACACAGCACGCAAGTTCTCTCTACCTTGTTTTGGTCCAGTTTACTCATATGTGTAAATATAAGCCTTGAAAAAAGAAAATGTAAGAATAAAATATACAAGGGATAAAAGGATAAAATAAATAGTTAACAATAAAGGAGAGACACAAAACAATTCAGGAAAAAATGTAGAAAGGAATAAACAATAATGAGGATACAAAAGAGCACCCTTCCTTTATAACAAAGCAGGTACAAGCTCTCCTGCTTTGACCAAAAAGGATTTGTACCCTTTCAACTTCAAACACAAAGAGGATGCTAATTCAAATATGTATCACCTTGTATTTCTTAAAACAGGCTTCAAGACACATCCTTACAGACAAATATTTATAAGTAAAACATGCTGATGAGGGCAGGGATGGTAAAGGAATGCGGATTACATATCACCTGAAGTTCTACACTCAGAAAAGAAAGAAAAGGGAAAAAGACCTTTCCCATAAAGGGTTTCCCACATACTAGTATATTCCCTTCAGTTAAAAATTCTTTCCCAAGTCCTAATACCCTCTCATTGATTACACACTGAATTGATTAGGACAAGCTCTAGAGTTTGCATTAAATGATGCAAAGCAACCCAGAAATCTTTGTACAATCAACACAGAAACAGCCACAGTAAAACATATCAACAACCTAAATATGAAAATTTTGACTATTTGTAAGGTGACAGCTTCGTTTTAATGGTCACTAATTAGTATAAATGAATATAAAACCAGTCTTCTACCTTTAAATAATAGATGTTGACATGAACATGCATGTATGCACACATTCATAAATATACAGAGAAATCTAGCTATAGCCCAAACTCCAGACATGGTCAAGATCACCTCATTAACACTAGCATTAGTCAGAACTCTCTAGCTAATATTCAGTCTTGGGAACACCAGGTAATTATTCACTGAGTGTCTACTATATATAAGTCACTATGTTAGGTACCGCAGGTAAAACAGAGACAAATGAGACAGTCTTTGCCTTCAAGGAACTTAAAGAGAGGAGGAATATTTATTAACCTCCGTGAGGTGTCACCATTACAATGATTCATTCATTCAAATACAGAGTTATTCATTCATTTCAAACCATTACTGAAGATGTACTATGTGTGGCATTTGTGCTTGGTGTTAATGAATTGATGATTAAGAGGACAGTGCTCAAATTGGAAATTGAAAATATAAATCTTAAGGGGTTCACAATACTCACAGTAGACCAAAACTATAGAGATTCATTCAGCGAATACATGAACATCTCCTACATGCCAGACATCTGATTCTGAGGGGGTGAGAGCAAACCAAGACAATGGCCTCTACTCATGTGGTTCTTCTTTTCTAATAATAGAAGTAGAAAGGGAATGGCATAGGGGTATATGAGAATACACAGGAGGACCCAAACCAGATGTCCAGAAAGGCTTACCGGAAGAAAGAATGTCTACGATGAAAACTAAAGGATAAGCCAGAATTAGAGAATAGGAAACATGAGGTTTGACAGGTGAGAGAAAATATGAGGAGGATAGCGGCCTAAACTGGGCAAGAACAGTGGGAATAAGGAGGAAAGGACTGAGTTTCAATAATGAAGGCCAAGTTTCTGGCTCAGACATCTGGCTGTATGGTGATGTCCATTTCCCCAGGTGGAGAATACAGAAAAAGGAACATGTATGCTGTGGCTGTTTTGTTAGCATTAAGTAAAAATCTGATGTATTGTACTTTTTTGATATAATTTTTGACACCGTGGATAACAGCTGTTCCTGTTTGTTTTATTATCCCAATGGAACAAAAGAGAACTATTCTGGTTGTGCTTTTTCCTATCACAGCCCTTCAATGATTGGAGACAAGTATATTCTGCCTAAACCTTCTCTCTTTTCAGCTTTGAAACATTTCAAGAATGAGAGAACACATGCAAAACAATTAAGGTTGTTCCTAGTCCATAGAACATGATCAATAGAAGTTGTTACTATTATTAATTAGCAGCATACTTTAGCATTCCTAACATTGTTCTTAGAAGTCTTTGCCATTCTCATTTTCTCGTAAGTCTGGGCAGAATGTTTAAAAAAATCATTAAAAAAGCCACCACACCAGAAACTAGTTTTTACATTGTCATCTAATATTTGATTACATGCTCACATTTCACATAATTGAAAGCATTCATGGTACTACATGTAATTTCTTTTCACCATTGCATCAGATTACTATTTTCATTTTTCTATACAGCCTACATATCATTTTAGTGCCTACCTGGCCCATAATTTAGATATTCCCTTCTTCTCAGAATTAAGGTTCCCATCCACCCCAACTGTCCATTAGTATAACCAATCCTGCAAAGAATCACTGTTTGTTTCTTTTGGATCATTTCCTTAGGATAAAATCTACTAAGTACTATATAACAGAGGTCAAAGGGTATAACGTTTTGCATATTCTGTCAAATTGCTTTTCAAACAGATTTAACGCTTACCAGCACTATAATGAACAAATTTCATCGCATTAGGTAATGTCACTTTAATTATTTCCAATTCAATAGATGGAAAATTATATTTTTAAATTTGCATTTCTCAACTGGTATGTTAAATTGCCCCCCACTTTACTGATTTTATTTCCACTTATGTGTATTGTCTGGTGTTTTTTTTTTTGCACTTTTATCTGTCCAAACCTAAATGTTTCCAGCATGCTCTGTGCAGTGCTTAGATACTAACAAGAGTAATCCCTCATGTGACAAACTTGTAGATATTTTTGTCAGTGTCTTATTTTTTATATTTTCCATACAGTTTAGTTTTTATTTATTCAAAGGAGTAAATCCTTTCTTTTGTGACTTCAGTTACTTCCAAGCTTATAAAGTTTTCACTTTGAAATTTACTTTTAATCTCTCTATATGAATTTGGTATACAATGAGTTATGGACCTATTTTTCCCCCAGATTTATATGCAGATTAATAAATGGCATTAGGATACCTATCTCCACCCCTTACTTTATATTCTTACAAAATAATAATTCTTTTTACTTATCAATATATCAATCACATATTATTGGACTTTCTTTTTATTTTCACTTATCTACATTAATGTGTGTGCTGATAGAATATCTCCCCTACCACCAAAATATTGCATCTGGTTCTCCAAATGGTATTTTATATTCTTGTCAGTTTCCTTTTTCATCTACTTTATATAATAATCTGGTTAAATTCAATAAACTCCATTAAAATGCCTGTCTATATTTTATTATAATTATGTTAAGTAAGTTAAAAAAGAAAAATTTTATATCTTTATGGTCTTTATTCATCCCACTTAAAATCATATTCTCTTTACATTTATGATAGTCTTTTCCTATAGCTCTCAAAGTGATGCAGAATTATTATTTATATATTATATGTCTCCTATTAACTTTATTCAAATCATCTTATACTTTATTAATATCATGAATGTACTCTTTTTAATTGTGTTTTATTTATGGTAAAATACACATAAAAGCATACCCTCTTAACCATTTCACTGTATTCTTTACTAAATATAAAATATAAAATTTAAAAAATATTTAAAATTTGGGTACACAATCAGCAAATGACTTCCTTTATCCTGCTGACTCTCAAAATTCCAACCTTCACCTGGAAAATGAGACAAAACAACACATGTGACTCCAGTCTCTTTGATTTCTAGTCCAGGGTTTTATTGTCTTTAGAGGTATTTTTCAAGTTTTTCTTGGTTGTATCAATCAATGTCCATATTGATCGAGAGAAGTGGAGATATTGACACATTATAGAAGCATGTTTCATGTTGCTAGCATGTTTTATCAGATTTATAAATGGCTACTTCCAAGCAATGATACTTTCAATCAGGAGGTTCAGTTATGACCAGGGAATCTGAAATATTGGGGATTCTCATCACTGCCTGTAAGTGGACTCTAGATTTAGCTTTGCTGTCCTAAGTCTAGAGCCCAATATACTTAAGGCAAATGGCCCCTCCTGGGACGGGAACTTGCCCTGAAACCTCACTAACTTGGCATCATATTAACCTTTTTCCCTAGGAATTGAAAGTATCATCCTGTATTATGAATCCCGAAGTTTGGCAACAGTTTTTGCTCTAAACCAGACTGATCACCTGCAACTATAATGCTACCAAAAGTCAGTCTAAAAGATCAAGTACCTACATCCTAATGATCAGGTCAGAAGACTCCTTGAATAATGACAACGGGCCAGATAAAATGCCACTTCCCCACATCTCTGTGAACTTGATTTCATCTAGGGCCAAACCACTGGAAATTCAACCAAGTTCCAAAACTCTGAATCATGGCTGTTAATGTATTCCCTTTTCACCACTGGCTATTGATAGGTGGTCACGGTTGGCCTGAAAGCTGAAATAGCTCAATATCGTCTATATAATAATAAAAGCCTACTATGCTAAATGTCTGGTTGTCCAGTCATCCGTTCAACCAATCAAAGCATAATATGCTAATGATATGCTAAGGCCACTCAACCGCTCACTATGATGTGCACTGACCACTAGGGGGCAGACAGTCGACCAGTTAACCCAGTGGTCGGCAAACTGCGGCTCACGAGCCACATGCGGCTTGTGAGCCGCGGTTTGCCGCTCTGTTGATGAATGAGTTTGCTGACCACTGGACTAGACTAAATGTTACCGTGTAGTTGGAAGCTGTGAGGATTAGGCAATTGTGGCATATTGTGTGCAAAGAGGTAAAGGGTAGTATATGACAGTGGTCGGCAAACTCATTAGTCAACAGAGCGGCAAACCGTGGCTCACGAGCCGCGGTTTGCTGACCACTGAGTTAACCAGTCACTATGACGTGCACTAACCACCAGGGAGCAGACACTCTGACTGGTAGGTTAGCTTGCTGCTGGGGTCCAGCCGATCAGGACTAAGCAAAACAGTCCAGATATGTCCTGGAGCCCTCCTGCGGTCCCTCTCCAACAGGCCAACCTCCTGCATCCCTCCCAGGCCCTGATTGTGCACCAGTGGGGTCCCTCAGCCTGGCCTGCGCCCACTCACAATCCGGGACCCCTTGGGGGATGTCAGAGAGCTGGTTTCGGCCCAATCCCGCAGGCCAGGCCAAGGGAACCAACTGGTGCACAAATTCGTGCACCGGGCCTCTAGTAATGTGAATAACCAGTAGCCACTTTGAGTCACTTTCTCCAGGACTCTTAATACAAAACTGAAGCTATTAAGATATGTACTTCAAAGGAATCAAATAAGCACTGCCATTTTACTTAATATACTATTAAATACCTTTGTGTTCATCAAAGATTTTTATCATGGGTATATCAAAAATATAAAAGAATTCTTGTATACATATACCTTGATTCAAAAATTTACTTTGACATAAAATTGAACCATTTTAATAGAAGAAAAAATTTAGATCTGGTTTTTATAACATGCATGTGATTAACTCCCTATACTGGATAAAAATACTTATAGCTGAACTTCCATATGATAGGTGTACCTTACATTAAATAGAAAGTTATAACTCATAAACATTCTCACATGCATTATGTTATTTAATCCTTAAAACAATAGTGTGTGATATTCAGGGCTGATAAGAACAGAAAAAAGAAAACAAGGTCCAAGCAAGTTGAGTATGCTGCTGAAACGCATACAGACATATCATTTGGAGCAATGGTATCCAAGTGTTTTGGCTACTCTTGGCTCAGTGTTTCCTATATTATCTAATAGCCTTTGTAACCCTAAAGAAAAATCTACTTATTTGAATGGGAAAACTTCCATCTACATAATAAAATTAACATAATTTTCAATAAATGTCTGAAACACACTTAAGATTACTTGGTGTGATACCCGTGAAAGGTATATTTTTCTACAGATATTTAACATATGTTTAAGGAAAAACTTTAGAAATCTGCCTGGCTGGTGTGGTTCAGTGACTGAGCATCAACCCATGAATCAGGAGACCATGGTTCGATTCCAGATCAGGGCACATGCCCAGGTTGTGGGCTCGATCCCCAGTAGGATGTGTGCAGGAGGTATCCAATCCTTGATTTTCTCTCATCACAGGTGTTTCTCTCTCTCTCTCTCTCTCTCAACAAAATATATTAAAAAATTATGTCTGTTTATAGATTTAAAGTGTTTCTCTGAAATATAGACAGTATTTCTAGAAAAAGTATTGTGGAACTCTCATCACTATAATAAGCCTATGCTAACTCATTGGTCAAATCATAATTTCCTATTTCCGAACATTTTAAAAAAAAAAAAAACACAGGTAACCGCCCTAGCCTATTTGGCTCAGAGGATAGAGCATTGGCCTGCGGACTGAAGGGTTCTAGGTTCGATTCTGGCCAAGGGCACATGCCCAGGTTGCGGGCTCGATCCCCAGTAGGGCACGTGCAGGAGGCAGCCAATCAATGATTCTCTCTCATCATGGATTTTTCTATCTCTCTCTCCCTCTTCCTTACTCTCTGAAATCAATAAAGAAATATATTTAAAAAAAACAAATAAAGGAGATTTTCAAAATTGCGGCAGAATAGACAGACGTGTTCCGAGGCTTGTCCCGGAGCAGAAAGAAAGAACAGCTGAGGGTCGCACTAGGAGTGTTTGTTGGCAAGTTGGGGGACAGCTGAACTCCAGAAGAAGGTTGGAGACTGCTAGACAGGGTTCCCCTGACCTGGCAGCTCCCACTGCGGCTGAGTCCCCTCCCGGAGCTGCGGGCTTGGACTCGGAGTCTGCTCCATCTGGAACCGGAAAGTGGAGCTATTCGGAAGCCTGAGAATCCACAACTGTGGCACCCACGGAACAGCTGCGAGCCTCAGAACAACGCTCCCCAATTGGCGCAAACACACGGGTTCAGAGGAGCTCTACACTCCACCATGGAAAGGTCAGATTTCGCCTGGGATAAGGTGAGGTCTCCGGTCCCAGCGCCTGAGAGGAACGCGCGTTTTGCGGGAGCTGGAGGACCAGGGAAGTCTGTGCCTAGAAAAATCAGTGGCTGTTGGGGCTGGCGTGATCTGTGAATGTGGAAAGGGGTCCTCAGAGCTGCTAACAGAAGGGCTCTCTAAAAAGCAACCCATTTTGATCTGAAGTGCAGGGACACCCTAAGAATTTCAGGGGTGTGCTAGACTTACGCGCAGCCACGGAGTGCGCACACTTGGGCTTGTTCCTCTTGAAATTCTTGCTTCTGATTACTAAGCCCAATACATAGGATCACACAGTTGGGGACACCCTGGGAGACTGCAGGGGAAAGTTGTTTTTCTGGAACCTGGGGATTGGAGCGGGGTGTGACCATCCGAGAGCCAGCTCTGAGGCAGCCCACTCCCACAAACCAGTAGTGAGTGCCACAGGGAAAGAAGGCTCTAACACTCCCGAGAAAGGCCATAGATAAACCCGGAAGTCAATCCAGAAACACTGCCACCCAGGGGCTGAATTACAAATTGACTCTTATGTAATCAAAAATAAAGGAATACGAATTAAGACACACCGCCTGCTTAAAATCAGGACTGGCTTACATCACTGAAGAGCAGTGGAACGCAGGGAACTGCAATACTGTCCGGACTGAGAAACAGGCGTGCCAAACAGAACAACAGAGGAAGTGAATGACCTTCACTACTCCACATTTTATTTTTATTTTTTATTTTTTTATTTTCATTTTTTGCATCTTTTACTCAAGAAACTATTTTTCTTTTTTCCTCAATTGATTTTACCTTTTTAATTATTACATTTTTATTTTCAATCCGTATTATTACTACTGCTATTTTATCTTTTTTTTTTTAAGTGTCATTTTATTTTCTCTTCATTATGTTTTGGGATTAATGTTCTACATTCTATTTTTATCTTTCCTTTAGCATCATTTTACTCTATCTCAACTCTACCTTTATGCCATCACACTCTTCCTCACTTTTCCCTTTTTGGTGTCCTGTTTATCTTACCCCTTTCCTGCTTTAGATTTTCCCTATTCTTTCTGTTTACCCCCGTTAAAATTTCACCCTACTTTTATATCTAATCTCCAATCCCCTGCTCCAAGTCCATACACACCTCTCTCTTCACTGTCTTAACTATCCAAAAAATTGTTTTTCTCTCTGTCCTTTTGTTGTTGTTCGCTTGAATGTAGATTATGTCAAATTTTTATGCTTTTTTGTGAGATTGTTTGGCTTATTCTTCTTTTGTTTATTTTTTTGTTTGTTTAGTGCTTCTATTTTCCCTTGCCTCACTCAATATTAGTTGGTGTTGTAGTTTGTATTAATCCTCAGGTAGTTGTTGCTGGCATTTGCTGGGATAAGTGATTGTTCTATTGGAGTTTTATCCCCAATATATATAGTCTGTTTCCCCTTTCTCTCTTAGTCTCTTTCTTGTCTCTCTTACTTTTTTTTTCTTCTTTTTTTCCCTTTTCCCAATTTCATTTTGACACTCCTCTTTTTCTTTCTTCTTCTTTCTTTTTCCTCTTCTTCTTTCTCTCCTGTCCCCTAATTTGCCTTTCTCTGGTGGTCACCTTTATTGGAGGTTATTAATATCGTGAATACATTTCTGTTCAGTGCCTTGTGTATTGTACCTGGTAGTACTGTATTTTGTGCCTTTAAATCAACGCAGGAGAGAGAGAACTACATAACCAGACACCCAGAGAAGAGAGACCATGGGGAGACAAAGACACAGCCCGCATATGAAAGAAAAGCAGGCATCACCAGAAAAGGAAGTAAACGAAATGGAGGCAAGCAACCTTCCAGAAAAAGAATTCAGAGAAATGGTCATAAGGTGGCTGAAAAGAATGGAAGACAAATTCGACAATATGAGCAAGAACCAAGAGGAAATGAAGAAGAACCAAGAAGACATGAAAAATGACATCGCTGCTATAAAGAACTCAATAGAAAGCATCAAGAGTAGACTAGAAGAAGCAGAGGACCGCATCAATGAGCTAGAAGACAAGATGGGGAAAAATACCCAAGTAGAGCAACTTCTAGAAAAAAAAATTAAAAGGCAGGAGGAGAGCCTAAGGGAACTTTGGAACAACACGAAACAAAACAACATCCGCATAATAGGGGTTCCAGAAGGAAAGGAAGCTGAGCAAGGAATAGAAAACCTCTTTGAAGAAATAATGACAGAAAATTTACCTGATATAGAGAAGAAAAAACCCACACGAATCCAAGAAGCTCACGGAGTCCCAAGCAAATTGAATCCCAAAAGACCGACGCCAAGACACATTATAATTAAATTGGAAAACACCAACGACAAAGTAAGAATCTTAAAAGCAGCCAAAGAGAGACAGAAAGTTACATACAAAGGAACCCCCATCAGACTAGCAACTGATTTCTCAACAGAAACTCATCAGGCCAGAAAGGAATGGAATGAAATATACAAAGTCATGCAAAGGAAGGGTCTGAATCCAAGAATACTGTACCCATCAAGGCTATCAATAAAAATTGAAGGTGAAATCAGGAGCTTCACAGACAAAAAAGGACTAAGGGAATTTATTACCACCAAACCAGCAATGCAAGAAATGCTAAAGGGTAAATGGAGAGGGAGTAATGGCGGCGGAATAGACAGACGTGTTCCGAGCCTTGTCCCGGAGCAGAGAGAGGGAGCAGCAGAGGGTCGCACTAGGAGTGTTTGTTGGCTGGTTGGGAGACAACTGAATTCCAGAAGGAGGTGGGGGACTGCTAAACGGGGTTCCCCTGACCTGGCAGCACCAACTGCGGCTGGGTCCCCTCCCGGAGCTGCGGGCTTGGACGCGGAGTCTGCGCCATCTTGATCCGGAAAGTGGAGCTTATCGGAAGCCTGAGAATCCACAACTGCGGCACCCAAGGAACGACTGCGAGCCCCAGAACAACGCTCCCCAATTGGCGCAAACACACGGGTTCAGAGGAGCTCTACACTCCACCTCGGAAAGGTCAGATTTCGCCTGGGATAAGGTGAGGTCTCTGGTCCCGGCGGGAGAGAGGAACGCGCGTTTTGTGGGAGCTGGAGGACCAGGGAAGTCTGTGCCTAGAAAAATCCGTGGCTGTAGGGGCTGGCGTGATCTGTGATTATGGAAAGGGGTCCTCAGAGCTGCTAAGAGAAGGGCACTCTAAAAAGCAACCCATTTTGATCTGACGTGCAGGGACACCCTAAGAATTTCAGGCAGTCCAGACTTACGCGCAGCCCCTGCGTTCCCTGGGTGCCTGGGCTTGCGCGCAGTCCCGGAGTTCGCACAACTGGGCTTTTTCCCCTTGAAATTCTTGCTTCTGATTACTAAGCCCAATACATAGGATCACACAGTTGGGGACACCCTGGGAGACTGCAGGGGAGGGTTGTTTTTCTGGAACCTGGAGATCGGAGCAGGGAGTGACCATCAGAGAGTCAGCTCTGAGGCAGCCCACTCCCACAAACCGGTAGTGAGTGCCACAGGGAAAGAAGGCTCTAACACTGCCTAGAGAGGCCATAGATAGACCCAGAAGTCAATCCAGAAACACTGCCACCCAGGGGCTGAATCACAAATTGACTCTTGTGTAATCAAAAATAAAGGAATACGAGGAATTAAAACATACCGCCTGCTTAAAATCAGGACTGGCTTACAACACTGAAGAGCAGTGGATCGCAGGGAACTGCAATACTGTCTGGACTGAGAAACAGGCGTCCCAAACAGAAAAACAGAGGAAGTGAATGACCTTCACTACTTCACATCTTATTTTTACCTTTTATTTTTTTATTTATTTTATTTTTTTTTATTTTCATTTTTTGCATCTTTTAATCAAGAAACTCTTTTTTCTTTTTTCATCACTTGATTTTACCTTTTTAATTATTACATTTTTATTTTCAATCCGTATTATTACTACTGCTATTTTATCTTTTTTTTTTTAAAAGTGTCATTTTATTTTCTCTTCATTTTATTTTGGGATTAGGGTTCTACATTCTATTTTTATCTATCCTTTAGCATCGTTTTACTCTATCTCAACTCTACCTTTAGGCCATCACTCTCTTCCTAACCTCCCCCTTTTCAGTGTCCTGTTTATCTTACCCTTTTACTGCTTTAGATTTTCCCTATTCTTTCTGTTTACCCCTTGTTAAAATTTCACCCTACTTACATATCTAATCTCCAATTCCCTGCTCCAAGTCCACATACACCTCTCCCTTCGCTGTCTGAGCTATCCATAAACTTGTCCTTCTCTCTGTCCTTTTGTTGTTGTTTGCTTGAATATAGATTATATCGAATTTTTATGCTTTTTTGCGAGATTGTTCTGCTTATTCTTCTTTTGTTTATTTTTTTGTTTGTTTTGTGCTTCAGCTTTCCCGTGCCTCACTCCATATTAGTTGGTGTTGTAGTTTGTACTAATCCCCAGGCACTTGTTGCTGGCATTTGCTGGGATTAGTGATTGTTCTATTGGAGTTTTATCCCCAATATATATAGTCTGTTCCCCCTTTCTCTCTTAGTCACTTTCTTGTCTCTCTTACTTTTTTTTTTCTTTACTTTCCCTTTTCCCAATTTCATTTTCACACTCCTTTTTTCTTTTTTTCTTTCTTTCTTTCTTTTTTCCTCTTCTTCTTTCTCTCCTATCACCTAATTTGCCTTTCTCTGGTGGTCACCTATATTGGAGGTTCTTAGTATCGTGAATACATTCCTGTTCAGTGCCTTGTGAGTTGTACCTGGTAGTGCTGTAGTTTGTGCCTTTAAATCAACTCAGGAGAGAGAGAACTACATAACCAGACACCCAGAGAAGAGAGACCATGGGGAGACAAAGACACAGCCCGCATATGAAAGAAAAGCAGGCATCACCAGAAAAGGAAGTAAACGAAATGGAGGCAAGCAACCTTCCAGAAAAAGAATTCAGAGAAATGGTCATAAGGTGGCTGAAAAGAATGGAAGACAAATTCGACAATATGAGCAAGAACGAAGAGGAAATGAAGAAGAACCAAGAAGACATGAAAAATGACATCGCTGCTATAAAGAACTCAATAGAAAGCATCAAGAGTAGACTAGAAGAAGCAGAGGACCGCATCAATGAGCTAGAAGACAAGATGGGGAAAAATACCCAAGTAGAGCAACTTCTAGAAAAAAAAATGAAAAGGCAGGAGGAGAGCCTAAGGGAACTTTGGAACAACACAAAACAAAACAACATCCGCATAATAGGGGTTCCAGAAGGAAAGGAAGCTGAGCAAGGAATAGAAAACCTCTTTGAAGAAATAATGACAGAAAATTTCCCTGATATAGGGAAGAAAAAACCCACACAAATCCAAGAAGCTCACAGAGTCCCAAGCAAAATGAACCCCAAAAGACCGACGCCAAGGCACATTATAATTAAATTGGCAAACACCAACGACAAAGTAAGAATCTTAAAAGCAGCCAAAGAGAGACAGAAAGTTACATACAAAGGAACCCCCATCAGACTAGCAACTGATTTCTCAACAGAAACTCATCAGGCCAGAAAGGAATGGAATGAAATATACAAAGTCATGCAAAGGAAGGGTCTGAATCCAAGAATACTGTACCCAGCAAGGCTGTCAATCAAAATTGAAGGTGAAATCAGGAGCTTCACAGACAAAAAAGGACTAAGGGAATTTATTACCACAAAACCAGCAATGCAAGAAATGCTAAAGGGTCTGCTGTAAAAAAAAAAAAAAAGAAAAGAAAAGAAATAGGAAGTGAAGAAGGAACACAGGGGTAAAGAATAAAAATGGCGACAAATAAGTACCTATCAATAATAACTTTAAATGTAAATGGATTAAATGCCCCAATCAAAAGACATAGGGTAACGGATTGGATAAGAAAACACGACCCCTATATCGGCTATCTACAAGAAACCCACCTCAGAAAAAAAGACACACACAGACTGAGGGTGAAGGGATGGAAAAAGGTTTTCCAGGCAAATGGAACTGAAAAAAAAGCTGGGGTAGCAATACTTATTTCTGACAAATTAGATCTCAAACTGAAGGACATAACAAGAGATAGGAAGGCCATTTCATAATACTAAAGGGAGCAATCCAACAAGAAGAAATAACTCTGGTAAACATATATGCACCCAATACAGGAGCACCCAAATACATAAAAATACTCCTGGAGGATATCAAGGGAGATATTGACAGCAATACAATCATAGTAGGAGACTTTAATACCCCACTATCACCATTGGACAAATCCTCTAAACAAAACATCAGCAAAGAAACATCAATCCTAAATGACTCACTAGACCAGATGGAATTAATTGACATCTTCAGAACATTTCACCCCAAAGCCACAGAATATACATTCTTCTCAAGTGCACATGGGTCATTTTCAAAGATAGACCATATGTTGGGACATAGGCAAAGTCTCTTCAAATTCAAGAAGATACAAATCATATCAAGCATCTTCTCAGACCACAGTGGCATAAAACTGGAAATCAACTACAATAAAAACAACCCAAAGAAATCAAACACATGGAGACTAAACAGCATGCTATTAAACCATGACTGGGTTACCAGAGAGATGAAAGAAGATATAAAAAACATCATGACAACAAATGACAATGAAAACACTACAATCCAAAATCTATGGGACACAGCCAAAGCAGTCTTGAGAGGGAAGTTCATAGCTCTACAAGCCTACTGCAAAAAACAAGAAACAGGGGTAATAAATTACCTAACCCAACAACTCAAAGAGTTAGAAAAAGAGCAACAAGAAAAGCCCAGTGTAAGCAGAAGGAAGGAAATAATAAAGATCAGAGCACAGATAAACGACATAAAGACCAAAGAAACAATACAAAAGATCAACAAAACCAAGAGCTGGTTCTTTGAAAGGATAAACAAGAATGATGAACCCCTAGCCAGGCTCACCAAGAAGCAAAGAGAGAGGACCCAAATAAACAAGATCAGAAATGAAAGAGGTGAAATAACAACAGATCCCGCCGAAATACAAAGGATTGTTAAAAAATACTACGAACAACTCTATTCCAACAAACTGGACAACCTGGAGGAAATGGACATATTCCTAGAAAAATATAACCTTCCAAAACTCAATCAGGAAGAATCTAAACAGCTCAACATGCCAGTAACTATGGAAGAAATTGAAGCAGTCATCAAAGAGCTTCCGGTAAACAAAAGCCCGGGGCCAGACGGCTTCACAGGAGAGTTCTACCAAACATTCAAGGAAGAACTAAAACCTATCCTACTCAGACTATTCCAAAAAATTCAAGAGGAAGGAACACTTCCAAGCTCCTTCTATGAAGCCAGCATCACCCTAATACCAAAACCAGATAAAGACAACACAATGAAGGAGAATTACAGGCCAATATCCCTCATGAATGTAGATGCCAAAATCCTCAACAAAATTCTAGCAAATAGGATCCAGCAGTACATCAGAAAGATCATACACCATGACCAAGTAGGGTTTATCCCAGGAATGCAAGGATGGTTCAATATCCGCAAATCAATAAATGTGATACATCACATAAACAAATTGAGAGATAAAAATCACATAGTCATATCAATTGATGCAGAAAAAGCATTTGACAAAATCCAACACCCTTTCTTGATAAAAACTCTCAACAAGGTGGGAATAGAAGGATCATACCTCAACATAATAAAAGCTATATATGATAAACCCACAGCTAACATCATACTCAATGGGCAAAAACTAAAACCATTTCCCCTAAGAACAGGAACAAGACAGGGATGCCCACTCTCACCACTCCTGTTTGACATAGTACTGGAAGTATTAGCCACTGCAATTAGACAAGAAGAAGAAATAAAAGGCATCCAAATTGGAAAAGAAGAAGTAAAGCTGTCCTTATTTGCAGATGACATGATATTGTACATAAAAAACCCGAAAGACTCCATCAAAAAACTAACAGACTTAATAAATGAATTCGGCAATGTAGCAGGATACAAAATTAATGCCAAGAAATCTATGGCATTTCTATACACCAACATTGAACTTACAGACAGAGAGACTAAAAAAGCAATCCCATTTTCCATCGCACCAAAAAAATTAAGATACTTAGGAATAAACCTAACCAAGGAGGTAAAAGACCTATATGCGGAAAACTACAGGACACTGAAAAAAGAGATAGAGGAAGATGTAAACAGATGGAAGAACATACCATGTTCATGGATTGGCAGAATCAACATCATCAAAATGTCCATACTACCCAAAGCAATCTATAGATTCAATGCACTCCCCATTAAAATACCAACAGCATATTTCACAGACCTAGAAAGAACTCTCCAAAAATTCATCTGGAATAAAAAAAGACCCCGAATAGCCACAGCAATCCTGAGAAAGAAGAATAAAGTAGGAGGGATCTCAATACCAGATTTCAAGCTGTATTACAAAGCCACTGTCCTCAAAACAGCCTGGTACTGGCACAAGAACAGACATATAGATCAATGGAATAGAATAGAGAATCCAGATATCGACCCAAACCAATATGCGCAATTAATATTTGACAAAGGAGGCATGAGCATACAATGGAGTCAAGACAGTCTCTTCAATAAATGGTGTTGGGAAAACTGGACAGATACATGCAAAAAAATGAAACTAGATCACCAACTTACACCATACACAAAAATAAACTCAAAATGGATACAGGACTTAAATATAAGACGGGAAACCATAAAAATTCTAGAGGAATCCACAGGCAGCAAAATCTCAGAAATATGCCAAAAGAACTTTTTCAGTGATACTGCCCCTAGGGCAATGGAAGCCAAAGAGAAAATAAACAAATGGGACTACATCAAAATAAAAAGCTTTTGCACAGCAAAAGAAACCATCAACAAAACAACAAGAAACCCCACTGTATGGGAGAACATATTTGCAAATGGTATCACTGATAAAGGTTTAATTTCCAACATCTACAGGCATCTTATACAACTTAATAAAAGGAAGATAATTGATCCAATAAAAAAATGGGCAACGGACCTAAATAGAATATTTTTGAAAGAAGACAGAAGGAAGGCCAAGAGAGACATGAAAACATGCTCAGGGTCACTAATTATCCGAGAGATGCAAATCAAAACGACAATGCGATACCATCTCACACCTGTCAGAATGGCTATCATCAACAAATCAACAAATGACAAGTGTTGGCGAGGATGCGGAGAAAAAGGAACCCTCGTGCACTGCTGGTGGGAATGCAGATTGGTGCAGCCACTGTGGAGAACAGTATGGAGTTTCCTCAAAAAACTGAAAATGGAACTCCCATTTGACCCAGTAATCCCACTCCTAGGAATATATCCTAAGAAACCAGAAACACCAATCAGAAAGGATATATGCACCCCTATGTTCATAGCAGCACAATTTACAATAGCTAAGATTTGGAAACAGCCTAGGTGCCCGTCAGCAGATGACTGGATCAGAAAACTATGGTACATCTACACAATGGAATACTATGCTGCCATAAAAAAGCAGGAATTACTACCATTTGTAGGCACCTGGATGGAATTAGAGAACATTATGCTAAGTGAAATAAGCCAGTCAATGAAAGAAAAATACCACATGATCTCACTCATTTGGGGATAATGAAAAACATTATAAACTGATGAACCAAAAGATAGTTACAGAGGCAGTAAAGCATCAAACAGACTGTCTAATTACAGCGGTAAGGTTAGGGAGAGTTGGGGTAAATAAGAGATCAACTGAAGGACTTGTATGCATGCATATAAGAGTAACCAACAGATGCAAAACATTGGGGGGTGAGGGCATGTATGGGAGTGGGGTGTGGGGGGGCAATGGTAAGATATGTACACATATAATACCTTAATAAAAATTTGGAAAAAAAAAAAAAAAAAAACAAATAAACAGGTAACTATTTTTTTTAATATTTTTTATTGATTTCAGAGAGGAAGAGATAGAAACATCCATGATGAGAGAGAATCATTGACCGGCTGCCTCCTGCATGTCTCCTACTGGGGATAGAGCCCGCAACCCGGGCATGTGCCCTTGACCAGAATCGAACCCGGGACCAATCAGTCGCAGGCCAACGCTCTATCCACTGAGTCAAATCAGCTAGGGTAAAAACAGGTCACTATTAGTCTTCAGTGTATTGTTTTACTCTTCCAAATAAAAATGGAAATAATACATACCTATAGAGGATGTAAACAAACTTGCAGAAGTTTCAACAAGTGCTATGACATGTGTACTCAAGGAACATTCACATTATGTTCATGTATAATACATCAGGACTAAAACACAAAGGCAAGTATTTTCAATATCTCCCTAATTTAAAAACAAGGCTAAACAAAACCAACCCTGGACTCAGAAAGATACTTGCCGTTTCCATCTCATGGTCTGCTGAGAATGTGCGTATCTTTCATTTCACTGGTTATATTGAAAACTCCTCAAGTGAAGAGACCATGTGTTGTTGTTTTTCTGTTGTTTGTGGTTTTTTTTTTATTTTCTTAAAGCTATCCCTTCAACATCACACACCTGGTATATGCAATAAATACTTGCTAAAAAGGTGAATGAATAGGTAGATACAGGCAGCTTTGAATTATCAGAAAGGCACGATGGGTTTTCTCTATGCTTCTAAACAAGATTTTTATTTTTTTTTATTTTAATATTAGGACAAACAGTCAAGTCTTCCAAAGAATACAAATCTAACTAATTAGAACCTCTGCTACTGAAAAGCAACACAAACTTTAGAGACAGTGTCACCACAGAAAGAAAAGAAAAAAATCCTTCAATTCTATTTTTAAATCTTCTGTTAACTCATTTAGCAGTCACACAGCTAATCTAACTTTGTGAGAACTGGGGAGTCTGAAGACAGCTAATAAGACATTTTTATCACCAAGTGGGCCTAAGCATATAGTTACCTAAAATAAATATACACTGAAATTTGTTGTTGGATGAAAATTATCTAGTAAACACTACAATTATGATTACTGGGGTTAACAGGTCAGACACCCGATCATGGCTGGTCTGTTTATTAAATGACATGGAGAATCCGGTACCACAGTGGCTCCTTATAAACATCTTTCATATTTTGATTTATTCTTCCCCACCCCCACTCCACAAACACACATGTGAAATGGATTGCTTTTCTTAAGTATTTGTTTTCCAACATTCTGTTCTTAATCAAAGTAGCCCTTGACATTTAGCTGGTTGCCATATCTCCATCCCAATACTCCAGTTACAGGCCATTGAAATAAGGTATACTAGTATTTCAGAGCTTCATTCAGAATACATTCTAGATTCACTAAAATTAATCTTCAGCAAGGTTCTAAAACTGCTATATTTTGTTATTCCTATGATGTCCTAAAGCTTACTATGTTTAAACTACTTGACTTATTTTTATGTTTGTTTGTTTAAAGTATTACATATGTCTCCTTTTTCCCCAGATTGACCCCACCCCCGCCACTCCTACACCCCAGGACAAGCCCCAGTGTCCGTGTCCATTGGTTATGCTAATAGGCATCCATACAAGTCCTTAGGTTGATCTCTTACCCCCCTCTCCCCTGCCTTCTGAGGTTGGATGGTCTGTTCAGTGTTTCTTTGTCTCTGGATCTATTTTTGTTCATCAGTTTATGTTGTTCATTATATTCCACAAACCAGTGAGATCATGTGATATTTATCTTTCTCCCACTGACTTATTTAGCTCAGCATAATATTCTCAGGTCCATCCATGCTGTTGCAAATGGTAAAAGTTCCTTCTTTTTTATAGCAGCATAGCATTCCATTGTGTAGATGTACCACAGTTTTTTAATCCACTCACCTGCTGATGGGCACTTAGGCTGTTTCCAAATCTTAGCTATTGTAAATTGTGCTGCTATGAACATAGGGGTGCATATATCCTTTCCAATTGGTGAAACTCCTTGATTTCTTAACTTTCATTTTCTTCCATCTCTGAGTCTCTTCAAGTATTTTTTTTAATTAGACTCTAACTTGCCCACATTGAAAAATGTTCTTCCTACTTTCTTTGTTTATGTAATCCTTATTTATCATTAAAGATTGCACTTAAATACCAATTCTTCAAGGAAGCCTTCCCTGTCCTCCCAATGTTCCTCCAATATCCTGGATGTCTCCTTTAAGCACTTAGAAAAATTAAAATGAATGTTGGTTTTGTATCGGTCTCCCCTGTCTTCATGTGCATAGGTACCATTCTATATTTATTTACTGCTTCATATGGTTGTACAATATTCAACAGAAAAAATGTATTTAATAAGTGAGTACACAATAAAACATACTTTTTAATATGTAACATATTTAATTAGAAACCAAACAGCTACATAACCCTTGCTCTCATAAGCTACAAGATAAACCCAATCCTAATTAGAAGGGTATTACAATAAGGGTTAGGAACATTTGGGTTTTAATGCCAAAGCTAGACTCTCAGGGTTCAGTTCCTTTGTATAAAATATGTTCAATAATGAATTTAATACTATAGTTTCTCTAATTGATTAAATGAAGAAAAACCATAATACTGTAACAACATTTCAGAGAAAACCAAAGGAGAAGATATAAGGTTCTGATTACCTAAGAAAGATATGCTAAACCACAGAAAGATGAACTAATCATAACATATAAAATTTAAAAATTAAGAAACTTAAAGTGTAGAACATAGCACAAATTGGTTAATAATTTTAGAGTTAAGAAGGAAGCCTAAATTTAAAGACAGAGAGCTGGTATAAAATATTCACTCAGTAACTCAAATGTCAATTCAGATGCATGAGATGGTACCTAAGAACCAAAGATTATGCTTTAAGCCTGCTACTTGGTTGTTTAAGGCTTGATTTTTTGTTTTTCACTAATGTCATTTCATTTCTAAGCATGTTCATATAAAATCCATAATGGAACAGTAAGCTAGGCTAGGCAAAGAAAATAAGGTTTGGGTGTTTTTGGTTTTTTTATCCTGCATGTCACTACTTTTGCACAATTTCGTTCATTTCCTTTAACTGCTGAAAAGATAAATGAGGCTATATGCATTTTCCTTAGTTTCAATATAAATTTTATACAATTTTATTAGACTCTCCCATTGTGATGTAAAGGAAATATGTAGTACCAGTAGAAAGACTTAGCTTTGGATTAAAATGAATAAGAACACAGGGGGAAATAGAACTTTGCCAATATTGTAGTACCTAATATTTCTATACATCATATAAGGTGACACCAGCAATGTATTAGTCCTGGTATGCTATGATACAAACTGAAGCTACTCACAATAATTTTAAAAGCACAATTTTTCAATTTCAAAAATAAATCTAGTGCTAGTATATAGATCTTTACTCAGTTGTCAAAGCAAGCACTAAACATTTAAATCTAGCAGCATATGCACAATATCACATGTGACTGGTGACTTATCCTCCATTAAACTATGAAACATAAAGCAGCTTGCAAAAAAATAAAAGCAATGAATTGCTATAGTCTTGATGTACAATTAACTCATTTAGAAGCTAATAACTAATAACAGATATAGTAAATAGTAAATGTTTTCAGATAAATTCTGAAATATTATATTCATAATGCTTAAGAAAGTTTTACAGCCCAGCTGGTATGGCTCAGTGGTTGAGTATTGACCTATGAAGCAGGAAGTCATAGCTCGATTCCCAGTCAGGGCACATGCCAGGTCAGGGCACATGCCAGGATTGTAGGCTCGCTCATCATTGATGTTTCTATCTCTCTCTCCCTCTCCTTTCCTCTCTGAAATCAATAATTTTTACAGCTATTTCTGAAAAGTAGTCCTAAAATAGGAAACAATAAGACACAATAGTGAATCTATTTCACACTATCTGTAGCTTTGAAATGAATGTATCTAAATAAATTAATGGAAACCAGAACAAATATAGTCATTTAATAATTTCAAGAAGAGTGTTTCTTAAGACAACATTTTGGTAAATTTGATCAATTTGACTAACTACACACATGAAAAAGCCTGGAAGCACAGGAACCATTTCCTAGTGGTCTTTGAAACGTTCAGTGCCGGGCACATTATGAGAATGCATAAGACATTTGGCTGAACTGGAATGAAATAAAGGAGAAATCTGATGTCTATTTTACTTGGACTCGTTAAGGTTTAATTAAAATTTCACCTTTAAAATACAAAATGGACTAGATAGCTGACATTATAAAATAAGGAGGGTTTTATAGATATGTATAATATATTTTGAACTCATTTAGTACTAAATAAGAATCTGAATCAGACATCAACAATCTGCTCTGTGACTCATCTATGGTGGAATTCTTACAGCATATGTATAATTAGTTTGCTTTGAAAATCCAAATATCGATTAACCTTAATGACTGTTTGGCATGAATTGTGGTATGTTGTAGTAAATTTAACTCTCACTGTAAATTTTTCATGGCTGCACTAACACTACCTTTTTTGGTTATTGTAATTGTTGTTTAAGCTCATGTTAATAAAATACTTCTAAAAAAGAAGCCTCCACATTCCTGCTTCTGTAAGTATATTCTAGGGAACAAAGACCTTGGTGCCTTCTCAGAGTTATCATTATGAATAATAATTATCACTGCAGAGTGGGAAGAAAAATAAGATCTAGGCAAAATTTTTGTGCATTTCCTTACCTAATCTCAAAATCAAGACACCGTGCCAACCAAACATTATTTGCTATATTAAAGTTTCTATTTCATTTGCTATCTAAACTAGTATCTGTAAATGTAGAAAATCAATATGTTTTAAAACAACTTCAAATGTTGTGTGCCTCAGAGACTGAAGCAATTACTGTGATTAAAAACAAATGGTATAATACTGGTCCTTACTGACTTCAGACAGTTCATACAGAGGCAGCCACTATGGGATAAGAACCTGGAATAAACAGAAACTGAGAACCTTCTACGCTTTCCCTGTGAATGAAGGGCCATTGAACATGAAATAGGGAAAAAGCAGGAGACATGGAAGCAGCTTAAAGTATCTACCAGCTATATCAAATAATGGTTAAGAGAATAGATAGTTGAGTCAAATTACCTGCATTGGATCTGATACCACACTGTTATAATTAACCTAGTTATTAATAACAGGAAAGGAGCAAAGGGAAGGCCAAATTCTACAAACATGTCATTTGGGCAGCTTTTCAGGAAGTGGCAACTTTACACTCCCCAAGGAACCACCAGTCCATTCCATACAGATTCCTGGGGGAAGGGACTTGAGGGCTGGGGGAGAGAGAGACTCACACCCAGTAAACTTGGGGTGACCTGGGAAAGATACTTGCTTGTCAGTCACACCTAGAGACAGGTCATTGGGCAGAATGGCCGTGGCCAATGCAAGGGAGTAAAATTTCAGATATTCAATCCCCTAAACAAAGGAGTTCACTCTTTTGGTCTCTATTATGCTCTTGGCTGCCCTTGAGACTCTTGTTGTAGGGGCTGCACTCTCTTGGTTCCCCTGCATTCACCCACATAGTCCACGACCGTGTGGAGCCTACACAATGGACTAATGGACTGCAACCAGCCTGATGCTGAACTGGACCCAGCTGCAACATGGAAAGGAAACTGTGGACACTGGCTTTGCTTCCAGCCCTACTGAAGCCCCAGCTACACTTCTTCCAGGACTGCATTAAGGGAACTGGGACTTTAGAAACACAGAGATGTAATAAAAATAACTCATTTCCCCAAGCCAGTCTCAGAAAATTCTTTTTGTCAAAATATTATAAGGACTCCACGCCCAGCACTCAGTGGGGAAGGGAGCACCTCAACTTCCCGATAACAGATCCACTTAAGTAGCTATGTAATCTTGGGAAAGTTACTTAACCTCTCAGTACTATTTACTTCATTGGGATGTTGTGAAAAGTGAATTAAGACAGAACAATGTTTGGCACATCATTGTTCAGGAAAAATTATATATTGCTATTATTATATCTCACCAGGTAATCTACCTCTGGATTGCATCTGTGTGAAATATGAAGAGAAATGCTTTTTTAGATATGAGATCAATTTGATGTAAAAACACTGTGTAATATTACGACAGCTAATACTACAAGGATCTGGTCCACTGGGGTACACAATTTAATGTATCAGAAGGACCTTGTTGAAATAAGTACAGCACGAACCTTAAGTTCAGAAATATCACAGGATATCTGGTTTTTTGTTGTTGTTTTTTTGTTTGTTTTTGTGGTGGTTTTTTTTTTACTGGAACAACAGAAGTGGGGAGAAAAATGGGAAAATGTCACATATGAGTTCCTTCAGCGCTAAACTGAAAAAACAATAGCAGCTTTTCTGATTATTCTGCCATACTTTCTTAAGGAAGCGTTCTATATTTGTAGAAGCACAAAAGGTTGAGCTACTAAGCTATCTAAAGGTTATTGCATTCTTCTGGACAGCTGTATTAGGTATGTTCTAAATCAGGGGTGTGGAACCTTTTTTCTGCCAAGGGCCATTTAGATATTTATAACATAATTTATACAAAATTATCAACTTAAAATTAGCCTGCTATATTTAGTCAAACATTTAATTAACTCACCCCTAATGCTTTGGCAGGGCCAGACCAAATGAATTCTTGGGCCTTAAACAACCCACAGGCCGGATGTTCCCCACTCCTGTTCTAAATGAATAGAAATAGTATGGGTTCATTAGGCATTCAAAGGTACTTTTAAAAAATATATTATTATTGATTTCAGAGAGGAATGGAGAGGAATAGAGAAATAGAAACTTCAATGATGAGAGAGAAACATCATTGATTGGCTGCCTTCTGCACGCCCCCTACTGGGGATCGAGCTTGTAACTGGGTCATGTGCCCTGACCAGGAATCAAACCGTGACCTCCTAGTTCAGTGGTCAGCAAATTCATTAGTCAACAGAGCGGCAAACCGCGGGCCGCGAGCCGCATATGGCTCGTGAGCTGCAGTTTGCCAACCACTGTCCTAGTTCATAGGTTGACACTCAACCATTGAGCCACACTGGCTGGGCCAAAAGTCCTTTTTGCAATATTTTTCCACATAACTGTTATCATACCAAAAGTGTTATAAGTTTCTGGTGACCTCATCATTTATGAGGAAAGATTTTTATCAGGTATATTCCCCTAACAAATAACAGGACAGTAAAAGCAACCAATGTTTAAATTAGAGTGGTAACCAAAAAAAAAAAAAAAAAAAAAAAAGAATATCTTGAATATTAATCAGGAAAATAAATATCATTAAGTCTTAGCCATACCTAAACAATAAGCATCCCTGGAGAAAGAAGCACCTCAAAGTGATCAAACACTGAAAATAATGATGATGCTTTACATACCAGATTGAAAGAAACAAAACAACAACAAAACCCCAATGCCTGAAAAGTATCCTAAATAATCAAAAGCCTAATATGCAAATAGACCAAACAGCAGAACGATGGGTCAGCAGGGGAAGTGGGGGGGCAGGGAGCCAGCAAGCAGACAGCACCAAACCAGCCAAGGCAGATGCCAGTGGGCAGAGGGAGGGGATGGCGATAGGGGGGTGGGGGGGGGCAGTGGCAACCAGCAGCGGCAGAGGGGCAATCAGGGGGCAGGGCCGGCCACTCGCTGGCTGGTGCCATCCCCCGATCACCCTGCCGATCGCCTCCTGCAGAGGGAGACCACCAGCGGTGGAGGCAGGGTGATGGGGGATGGGGCTGGCCACTTGCCTGCTGGCATCGTCCCCTGATTGGCCCATCGGTCGCCTCCAGCAGAGGGAGGCCACTGGCGGCAGCTATGGGGTGGTGGGGCGGGGCCATAGCTGCCCCCTGGTGGTAAGTGCACTCCCACAGGCCCACGGGGTGCATGCCTAAGCCATCAGTTGGACATCTCCCGAGAGCTCCCGGACTGCGAGAGGGTGCAGGCTGGGCTGAGGGATCCTCCTGAGTGCACGAAATTTCATGCACCAGGCCTCTAGTATTACATAAAATCAAAATCCCTTATCCCAATGTTATAGTCATAAGTAGATAATGTTCTAGATCAGGCGTCCTCAAACTGCGGCCCGCAGGCCACATGCGGCTCGCCGAGGACATTTATCTGGCCCACCGGGTGCCGCTGCCTGTCCTGCTTAGCAGCTGACTCGTCCCGGGCCCACAGTACGCATAGGAATTTGTTCATAGTTTTTTTTTTAAACTATAGTCTGGCCCTCCAACGGTCTGAGGGACAGTGAACTGGCCCCCTGTTTAAAAAGTTTGAGGACCCCTGTTCTAGATAATACTTCTCATGGCCAAAGAACAGACAAATGACAGTTCTGTTGGCATTTAATGGAGCTCAGATTTAGGATATCATTCTCTCTGACATAACTTGATACCCAAAACTCTGATGGGAAAAAATCATCCCCACTCCTGTCACTATCATTTATCTCTTAAACATCTCTTAGCCAAAAAGAGGCTTGTGCCCTTTATGATTCTCTTCAAAAAAGTAAAATAAAAGTAAATGCATTTTACCATTTGCCATCCTCAATTTCCTACTTTTTCCAAAAAAAATTATCAACACTAGACATGAAAATTACTTTAATACCTTAATGTGAACTGGTTTTGAGCAAATGGTCAATTCTGTTACAACAGGCTGAAAATGCATCAGATTCTAAACAGCTCAACCTCTGTACCCATTTATTCAAGAAAAACATTTACTATTTTTTGCTGTGGAACATGCATGTTGCTAGTGAAGGGGATCACATGTTGCTTTTAAGCCAGTTATTAAGAAGAAGAAAAAAGACTCAAAGAACCTCTGACCCTCCCCTTTCCCTGCCTAAGTGATTCAGAAGGAAGAACCTGCTCCAGGAAGGGAACCTTTAGCACAGTCACCTTAGCATTAGATAGAGGACTCCAAGCAGGAACCTGTTGACTAATTGCGCCCCCCCTCCCCACTTCCATGTTCCATTTTTTTTCTGGGATACCTAGCAAAAATTTATCTGCCATGTGTTCTGCTCTTCAAATTTAAATTACCTTCAAATCGCCCATTCTCACTTTTGAAATCTAAGATCCCATTCCCTCCCTTTCTCCTTTTACATAAAGGAGATTACATAATTACATAATTTCCAAAGAGTGGCCTTTGATCACTCATAAAATGAATAAAACAATTGAGCATCTATTACAGTGTTAGGACATTTACACACATTTACACCAACCTACAAGGCAAGCATTGTCCCCCACATTAGAGATAAAGAAACTAAGCTTCCATTACTCAGTGACTTTTGCTTATGGCTACACAGTTATTAAGAGCTAGAGCTAAAACTGGAATACAGATCTGCCTGATCCCAAAGCTCACACACATTCCTTCCATTACACTTAACTGCCCTGTCAATATCCCATTCAGTATCTCTTAAGGCAGCCATGGCAAATCTGGGCATTTTGAGTTAACAGTTATTTTACTGTTGTAAAACATGCCTCAGAGTAACTTATTCCTGACTTCTACTTACTCTTTCTGGACCTACAGAAAACAATTCTTTTGCGCCATACTTCTTTAGACACTAGAAATAACTATAAGCCCCACCCCACCCCACACACGTTTTTGCTTACATTTTATCTTTCCACAGAGGCAGCAGCAAAGGAAAAGGGCCTTGGGGATATAAAAGGAGACAAAGGAGTGGTAGCAATTAGAATAACAATAAGGCCATCAGGGGCAATGCATATGTAAGGATGCATCTAAAGCCAGGAAATCCTCCCTCTCTCAAGAAATACTTATTAACATAGGTATTGATTCTACTAGACCTGAATATTCCAGCAGTCACAGTGACAGTAGCAATGCAGAACTCAAATTAGACATACAAGCACTGAAATTTCAGACAGAGTTCATACCGTACTTTGAAACATGGGACGAAAATCCCTGTCAGGTTGCCTTTCAAAATAAAGACTATATTTTACATAACACTTTAGACTTTACAAAATACTATAAAAGAACACTAAATATATAATTAGAAAACTATTTGCACTATTGATTCATTCGGCCAGAAAATTCTGCAATTTCAAATGCAAATTATAATATAAAATACAACCCTATTTTATCATTGTTTACTTTGTTAAATGTATCAAATGAGAAACTGGACCAAGTGACTAGGAAAATAATTGGATAAATTTATACATTTCCTTTAGTTCAAAGTTTAACTCGGCCTGATATTGCAGGTTTCATAATTGAAGGAACTCAAAAATATATAAAGCACAGTGCTATTGTGGAGCTCCAAAGAAAACCAACTGCTTGAAGTAAATCCTTTCTCTTTCAACCACTACTAAGACTTTTCATAGTCAACTGTAAATGGTCCTTTTGCTTTAATTTATACTTTATATTAAGTGAAATTAGAAAGTCTAAAGGTGAAACACAAAAATATTCTTACCACATTCAAATCAGTGTCAAGAACGTCATTGAATAAAATTCACTCAAAATAAAGCATAATTGGAAATGCAGTTTCCCTGCTTCCCTACATGCAATAATTATTCGTTAATCAGGCTTAACAGAGACAGAAACAGGGGAAAGTATTAATCATCTCATTAAAGGAAAGGGTAACACATCCTTATCTTTTGAACTTAGAAAGGGTGGCACATCAGTAAATCGACTTTCTGTATATTCAGAAAGAAAGCCCACCAAGACTGTAATGTTTTTAAATTTATTGATAGCCTATTCCTTTCACTAGCAGCTAGTCTTGGATTTGACTAGAAGGATTAATGTTATTTTAATCAGGTGGTCAACCTAGTGTCTATGTGAGAAGTAATCTGTGTGTATTTGCAAAGGGATGAGTATCTAAGTGTCTCTGAAGAGACAAGTCATCAAACAATAAACAATATGCCACTTATAACTGAGGACAAGCAATGCTAGATAGCTATCATTTTAATTTGGCGGAAAAACTGCAATGCTACCTTAAGATATTTACAGCAATTTCTAACTTACAAGTCTGGGAAGAAAAAATGAGAAATTTATGACAGGAAGACAAAAATCTTTTTATAAGGAGAGGTTTTTTGCCACTAAAAATGTTTAATGATTAACTGCCTGCAGGATAAGTGGGACCAGCCCATATGTAAAACCAGATTAATGATGGGCTGAGAAGAAATGTGTTTTCCTTACCGAAGTGTTTTTAAATAAATCTTAAAACATTATTTTTCATATTTCATAACCATGACTGAATTATAAGGAGAATGTTAAAGCTTGCTAGCTTTTAAGAGTTCTGAGTTGTGTAATAAATGGTGTGTTTAGTGTTTTCAATGAATGGGGGGGGTTTCAAAGAGGGTTAGTATATTGATTTAAAATAGCACTTCCTCTGCAATATGCTAAATATCACTGAAAAATCTGTGTCGACATAAATTTCCTAGACTCATTCGGGTTTACTGCTACTCACAAAACCATATGAAACTGAGCTATCACCATGTACGACAGTGGGTTAAGAAATTTGATTGCCAAAAACAATTTAATATTTAGATCTTCAGAGTTTATATATAAATCAATGACAATTTTACTATTTACACTAAAAAGATGGGATTTATTTTATCTTGTTTTGACTGAAGCTGAATCAAAAATTTTACTGTCCTGAAAGTAAAGGAAAATTAAAATAAATGACTTAGTGAAGAATATTAATATCATTTTAAAGGTGTGACAGAGTGACTATTACCTTTAAGTTGTGCATTTAAGCAAGTGGGTTTAATGAAAAATAAGCCATTTTACCTATGTAGAGCTTATGCATAACTGAAAAGAGGGAATTGATTGATGGCATTTTAAATGGTTACAATATGTTTTCATTTAGCATGTGTAGTCAAGAATTATATATGTGGATTTTGGGCGCCTCTTGATAGAGCAGTTTTGAAATTCATCTTTGTACTACTTATGAAATATGTTTGCTAATAAAATTAATGGCATAACAAAGAGTACAGAAAGAATATTGAAAGTGTGTGTGCTTTGGGGGAGTATGAGAAAGGTATATTTACATGTTAGTCCACCACTTATTTGCTTTGTCATTTAAGCAAGTGATTTAACCTCTTCAAGTCCCAATTCACAAATCTCTGGTTACCCACCTCATAGGGCAATGTGAGGAGTTCATAAATTATGCCACTCAGCTAATGCTTTTTACCCCTTTCCAAAATACTTCTGAAGCCTTTTCTTATTAACAACTAATTGACATGCTAATTACTAAGAGCTTTTACACATTCAGTAAAACATGTTTCCTAAGGCCCTTTACCAGGTAATGCTGTTAGCCTACTCACAGGCATTGCATTTCTTTCAAAGAAAAAATCTGGAATTCAGACTTTTCATTAATTTGGGAGAGCCTTTCCTCCTACAGTCATGTTTTACTAACTCACGTTTCATACAAGTACACAACATAATAACCTTCCCAAAGTTCAGTGTACACCAACGTTAGGAAATGGAACATAAGCAACATGATTAAACTAGTACCTTGAGGAAGTAAGAATTATCAGATCTAAACGCCAGCACCATAATGAAAGGAGTTAGAGATAGGAGAGGCTCATACATGACAGGTGGAGACAGCTCCAAGCCTCCAGATTGTTTATCCTACATTCACAGAGCACAAAAGAATGTTATAAGATAAGGGGATGAAGAAGGAGAGAAGCGCCAGGTGAGCTTTGAAACTGATACAGGGAAAAGGGGAAAATTGGCCAATTAGAAAAAACGGGAGGCATATGAAATGAGGAAGGGTCCAATTAGAAAGTGGCATGAACAAAGAAGCTGCCAGCATTTATAAACCCATAGACAAAGACACTCACAGAAAGAAGGGGTTCTTTTCCATTTTGGGGACCCCGCCCCAGAGGTTCCCCTTTTGGGACCTCCTCCCCAGAGGGAGTTTGTCGTCTATGGTTGCCATAAATTTTCACACTTTTGCCTAAAATCCTTTTGTCCTCAAATTTTTATTCTTCAAACTTCATAGGACAACAACCGGCAATTAAAGTTCCAGCTTGCCATTCAGGGTATCAATAATACTTACCATGTTTGATTCAGGGATCTAGTTAGTCAAGATTGGTACATTTTACCTCCACCAAAGTAGATCTCTTTACTTTGAGTCTGTACTTTCAAATCTAAGAAAGCATTCTTTGGCCATACTTGGATTCACATCCCAGCTCTGCATTTACTAGGTGAGTGATTTGGGTAACTAGTTGACTTTACCTAGCTTCAAGTTCCTCACCTTTAAAATGTGTGTGAGAATAAACAAATAATCTTTTCTGACAAAGGGAATTTAGGCAGCAGTCATTTTGGCCCGCATGACTTGGCAGCCGCCATTTTGGCTCAGTGACTTGCAGCTCCCCTGGGGGCCCCAATTTCAAAATGGCAAAGGTCACCCCCAACCCCACCAACTTTAAATTAGCCAATCACGCAAGAGTGTGAGCCTAAGCTCTTCCAATCAAGAGTAAGGGACAGGTAACCTGCGTCAGGAATAAAAGCCCCAGCAGATAACCACTCAGTGTGGGGTGCTTCCAGACCCTGTGCTGCGCACCCTCCTGCAGGAGTAAGATATGTGCCTTGCTGCCTGGCTCCCGAGTATGCTTTGTGTTCTGCCAGGACCCTTGGTTTTGGGGCTCGCCTTATTTCTAAAATGTGGAAACTCTACCAACAGCACACAGCATTACTAAGTGAAATTATGTACATAAAGCAACTAGTAGGCATTTAGTACATGTAAGTTTCTTCCCCATATGGTCCTAAGTTAGGATTCCCAAAGGTGTTCCAATGGATTTAAAGGCTGTAAACAACATTAACACCACAAATGTTTACCACATCATTACTATATTCTACTCTAGTGCTGAGGTGGCAGATATAAATTAAACATAGCTAGCATAAGGCCTAACACCTAGAAAGTCAATAAATGTCAGTTGTGTTTGTTTCCAGACCAACAAGTTTACTATCAAACAAGTAAGAAACATAAAACTCCCATACAATAAGGAAAGCAAGAAACCTGTGAGTGAAAAAGATTTAGTATTAGAACACAAAGAAAAGAGCAATTCCAATGGAGGGGAGAGACATTATGGAAAACACTGACAATATTGGACCTTTAGAGTGGCTTGCGGGAGAAGGGCATTCTATGAATGAGGAACCTCATGAGCAGAGGCAGGAGAGTGTGTAGTGCACTGGGAAATTATGAAAAAACAGGGTCAGGGTAGAGTCCTGGATGTTCCAGTCTGCAGGGGCAAGGGGAGCGGGCAGGATGGGGATGACAAGTACTGTAGGTAGAGCAACATGATTAGATTTCTTTTCAGATGGACAGCTCTGGAGGCACTTTCAAGGGGTCAGGGGTACTATCTCCTAAAAATCCTAGGCTAAAAATATGGAAATGGAAAGGGAATGGAAAGAAAAAGGCAATTATTTCAAGAGACATTTCATTGGGGAGAGTTTAAAATATGGATGAATGGAACACAATGAGCCAGCTTCATTCACCTCCTGAGATCTTTCTCTGTTTGCCCTCTGTTTCTCCATTCCAAATTTCTCAATTCCTACTCACATGATAGGCTTTACATTACCTCATTTAGTAAGAGGGCACTGCAAGCATGAAGGTAAAGGGAAGAGGACCGTACAAATGCTTAGAAGAGACCAAAGGACCATGCAGAGGCAACATACCTCATTCCCCTCTGAAAAAGAAGAAAGCATGAAAAGTATAATCCATCCACACATAGGTCCATCCCTACTATACAGCATGCCAAGCATGGGAAAGAATGAAGAACAAGGGGTTGTGCAAAGAATGAAGGTTAAGTATGGCTCTGGAGTCTGATTCCTGGATATGATGCCTGGCCTTACCAATAAGGGCCCATATGAATTTAAGCAAATCATTTAAAGTCTCTGAGCTTCAAGTTCTTCATTTTAAAAAGAGAGACAACACAAGCCATCTTTGGTTGTTATAAAGATTATATGAGATGATTCAGGCAAAGGGCTTAAAAGAACACTAGGCATATAATCAATAACTTATCTGGTGGTAATAGTGTAGTGGAAATATACTTTCAGAAGAAATAAAAAGGCATTACCAATTAATAAGGGGGAGGAGAGATGTTCTTCAATGCAGACAATAGATCAGCAATTTATTTTCAAAATGCAAAACAATCAGTTCTCATTTGTTGAGCCTACAATAGGGTTTGGCTTAAATGACAGGTAGAGAGTCAAAGAGAATAGAGGCAGTGGATACTTAAGAAGAAAAATAGCATCAACAGAACCATCATTAATGCTGTGATCTCTCCATTCCATTAGATACCCAGACTGGAACAGAAGGAAAATTGATTTACACCAAAAAAATGAACAAATAGACATAGGGAAAGGCAACTGCAGGTAGAAAGGAATCTGAGTCTGCCAACCTTATAGCAGAACAGAGGCCCTGGAATGAATCTGGGCCTTGTTTCCTCATGAGTAACATAGGAGATCAAATAAGATTTGTGGAAGGCAAGCTCCCTACCTCAGGTGGGGGCCACATCGGGACCATGTGGCATACAGAAAAACTGCAAAGAACAGCTCCTCTCACCTGGATGATCTGATGATGCCTTATCAGGGCGGAATGTCCTACTTGGTGAGCCACTGACTAGCACTATTCTCACGTACCATGTCATTAGGGACATTTAGATAAAAAAGAAATCAAGACTCTAGACCTGCACTGGTAGCCACTGGTCCTGTTTGGCAACCCATCATTTGAAACGTGGCTTGTTAGAATTGAGATGTACTGTTCATGTAAAATGCACACCTGATTTTGAAGAGTCAATACCCCCCCAAATGCAATATATCTAATTTTAATTGATTACATATTAAAATGATAATGTTCTGAATATATTAGATTAAAATAAATATATTATTAAAATAAATGTCACCTTTTTCTTTTTTACTTTTTAAATGTGCCTACTAGAATATTTAAATTACATGTGTCTCACATTCTATTTCTTCTGGACAGCTCCGCTCTAGATGATTTTTTTATATTTCTTCTGATGCAGTAATTCTATGCTTATGACGGCACACTAAAAGGGTAAAGTACTAGTTCTTGCATCTTTGTGGTGAATAATACAAAAAATTTTTTAAAGTTCCAAACACAAAAGACTGACATGAAATACCAAACCGACACTAAATACCACCAAATATAACACAACATGATGAGACCAACATTAATTTTAAGACTATGAAATGTAAATTTATTACTTAAAAGCATTAGCACACTGACAATGGGAAAGAAAAAAATTCATGCCCAAGGTAAAATATTCTTTTGCTTTAATTAAAGTCTTAAATTAATGTTTAACATAATTTGACAAAAATTAGGTATTTTAATTGTTTTAGGAATTACATTGTTTTAGAAGCTATTCATTGGCATAGGAAAAAAATTAAGTCGCTTTAAATTAAAAGTGACAATACACCATTTTTCTAAGAAATAATTAGAACATAGCTAGCAACTGAACATAGAGATATTTCCTTATATTTTTATTCCTGAATACAGGCAGGGCACTTGAGTTTTAAGAGGTTAAGATCATTAATGATGACTGAAGGATGAGCAAGATGGGAAAAAGGATATATGTAATGGGAGGAGGGTACTTTTAAATTTCTCTGTGAACAAAAGCTCCGGTTTGGGAGTCAAATGGGTTTGGTTTAAATCTATTCTGCCTGACTCCAAATTCCATGTTCTTAAGCATTTCATATATCTTCATATATGTATATGATCATGACTATGAATATGTATGTAAACGTACTCTTCATCTCTTGGCCAAACTTCTTGAAAGATTAATCTACAATTGCTTCCTGACAAAATACTCCTGAGCACATATTTGCCAAGATGTATTTATCTACATCATTTGGTCCTGCTAACATTTTTTCCTTATAGATCCCTTCCTTACAATTTCTCAAAAATACTTCTCCTCTATGAGTATATCTTGAAAAATCTAACACCATATGTGATGTACATATAGTATGGATTTAGGTTTCTTCCACCATAATTAACAAATGAGAACTATACGCAGCTATGAAGATTCAAATATATAGCTAAACATTTTGTTGATAAACATTAATCTCCAAATTTTCTGGCAGGAGAACTACCTTCTCCGATAGCACATTTAAATACTGACTTAGGGAAATTCATTACAATCCTGCATAGGCTTAGCTCCAATATTAGAAACATGCCTCTAGGCTCATTTGTACAAGAATTTCTTATTCAGCATCTCAGCTGCACAGGTTTCCACACAGAAATGAGCAGGTAAAAATGGTTGGAGCTTCATAATGACTCAACATTAACATAATTACTTTCCATTTCATCTATTATGGTACACTGTTTGATTCTCTCATTTCTTTTCATTTCAATCATTCCTTCAGAACACCCACAAGGCCCAGTTAAAGAAATGAGACTTTAGAGACTGCACTATAGAAACTGAGGTGAGCTAACAGTTTGAAATTTTCCCTTAGAAATTATCAAATGTTCCACATTGACATAAATGGTGTAATTTTGTACTCTAATATTTCTTTACATCTCTTAAAACAATGTATACAATTAACGGCATGGAAGTGATTTACTTTGCATCACAAACTGTGACTATAAAATAACTATCCTGTTTTGTTCTTTAACAAACACAACTTAATCTTCCAAATGTGTACTGTTTATCACAGTTATCTCAGGGGCTATGTAAGCACTATAATTATGTTGCCACTGCTGAAAACATCCGGAACATTCTTTTTGGAAGAAGGAATTACCTTCAAAGACTGTTTACCACCCAAACAATAAAACATGTCTCATTGCTTTATATTTTAAAGCTAAGATTTGATAAAATTAGTCAGCCATCTTATTCATCAAATTTAAGGCACAAAATTTGGGCTATTTCCAAAGATTATTTCTATTCTCAGAAGATTTACTACTAGCAAGGATATCCAGGAGAAGCAGGACTTGAATTCAAACAATAGCCCCAGTGCTCACCAACAAGCAACTTATTGGGAAGCTTACTTAAATACTGAGTCAGAATCCCCCAACTTGAAAAATGAAGATTGTAATATCTATTCTCACACATATAAGGAAGATATCTGATAAATAATATGACATCTGTAAAAAGCACCAACATGGTGCCTAATAGGAAGTAAGGGATCAATAGATGAAAACACTACATTTACACTATGGGAAATAAATTCTAGAAGCCACACATGAAAAAGCTTAGCAGAGATGTGTTGACAGTGGTACAAAAAGGACTGCTCCATTTTAATTACAGAATTCTATTTGATATAATATATACATGCCTGAAAGTAGCATAAACATTTTTATAACCAAACTCCAAATCTCCCTTTTACTTACAATAGTATAATCAAATTTCTTGAGAACCTAGTATTTCCAGGTACTATTCTATGCACTGAAGGAGAAAAGGGAAATATAGTTTCAGACTGAGGAATTTCAGAGGGAAGGAAGGGGTGCCATGGGTTGATTAACCAGGGAATTTACATGCATATATGCATAGCCCATGGACACAGACAATAGAATGTGAAGGCCAGGGAGGGGTGGGTGCTGAGGGAAGGGGAGCAATGGAGGGGGCAAAAACAAAGGGGACATCTGTAATACTTTCAACAATAAAGATAAATGTAAAAGGAGAGAAGAGGAGAGGAGGGGAGGGGAGAGGAGAGGAGGGAAGGTTCTAGCCTTAAGAAGTATAATTGACTAAATAGTTGCTTTACTTTGACTTAATCAAACAGGAGGCTTCACCTTGAAGTGCACTGGATGCTCCCTCAGATATAGACACATACACACACACACACACACACACACACACACATACACACACACACTTTTACACAGTAAGCTGCTAATAAGGTGTAAACATCTTCATCCATGAAACTATTTATAAGGTTCCTTTGGGAACCTGTCATTACCTAACATGTCTTATAGTTCAGATTTTTATATCCATCTTCACAAAATAAAACCACCCTTACCTAATAATTAAATGATAAAATAATATCTAAAATCCAGTGCCTGTCTTCTCAGTGACATCATTATAATTTTAAACACACAAGAAAAGGAGTATGTTACTTGTGACTTTTATTTTAATACTAGAGGCCCAGTACATGAAATTCGTGCACTCGAGGTGGGGGGCCTTCAGCCAGGCCTGCACGCAACTTCCCCTCTCTCAGTCTGGGAGCCCTCAGGGGATGTCCAACTGACAGCAGTCAGACATCCTTAGCACTACCACAGAGGCAAGAGAGGCTCCCGCCAATGCTGCTGCACTCGCCAGCCATTAGCCTGGCTTCTGGCTGAGCGGCGCTTCCCCTGTGGGAGCACACTGACCACCAGGGGGCAGCTCCTGCGTTGAGCGTCTGCCCCTTGCTGGTCAGTGCGCATCATAGTGACTAGTCATTCCACTGTTCGGTCAATTTGCATATTAGCTTTTTATTATATAGGACTACTAGAGGCCCGGTGCATGAAATTCATGCACCGGGGGAGGGGGGGTGGGGGCGTGTCCCTCAGGCCAGCCTGCACCTTCTCCAATCTGGGATCCCTACCGGGATCGGGCCTAAATGGGCAGTTGAACATCCCTCTCACAATCCATGACTGCTGGCTCCCAACTGCTTGCCTGCCTGCCTTCCTGATTGCCCCTAACCACTTCTGCCTGCAAAACTGATCACCCACTAACCACTCCCCTGACAGCCTGATTGATGCCTACTTGATCCCCTGCCAGCCTGGTCACCCCTAACTGCCCTCCCCTGCAGGACTGGTCCTCCCCAACTGCCCTCCCCTGCAGGCCTGGTCCCCCCCAACTGGCCTTCCCTGCAGGCCCGGTTGCCCCCAACTTCCCTCCTCTGCTGGCCTGGTCACCCCTAACTGCCCTCCCCTGAAGGCTTGATCACCCCCAACTGCCCTCCCTTGCAGGCCTGGTCCCTCCCAACTGCCCTCCCCTGCTGGCCTGATTGCCCACAACTGCCCTCCCTTGCAGGCCTGGTCCCTCCCAACTGCCCTCCCCTGCTGGCCATCCTGTGGCGGCCAACTTATGTTCACATGGGGGCAGGATCTTTGACAACATAGGGGCAGCCATCTTGTGTGTTGGAGTGATGGCCAATTTGCATATTACTCTTTTATTAGATAGGATAGAGTCCTGGTGCACGGGTGGGGGCTGGCTGGTTTGCCCTGAAGGGTGTCCCAGATCAGAGTGGGGGTTCCCTTGGGGCATGGGGCAGCCTGGGCGAGGGGCCTGTGGTGGTTTGCAGGCCGGCCATGCCCCCCTGCGACCCAAGGGGAGGCCCTGGGATCTGGGATTTATTTATCTTCTATAATTGAAACTTTGTAGCCTTGAGCGGAGGCCAAGGCAGGCCAGGGCTGCGGAAGCTTGGCTTCCTCCATCGCTGGAGAAACCCAAGCCTCCTGCTCACTCTGTGGCCGCAGCCATTTTTGTTGGGATTTATTTATCTTCTATAATTGAAACTTTGTAGCCTTGAGGGAAAGCCAGGGCCAGCCAGAGTGGGTGGAAAGCTTGGCTTCCTCCATTGCTGGGAAAACCCAAGCCTCCTGCTCGCTCCGTGGCTGGCTGCCATCTTGGTTGGGTTAATTTGCATACTCACTACTGATTGGCTGGTGGGCGTGGCTTGTGGTATAGTGGAGTGATGGTTAATTTGCATGTTTCTCTTTTATTAGTGTAGATTTTGGCTACAATGTCTCTATTCCTTATATTAAGTACACCTGTACTACTTAATTTTTTAAATTATATTTTATTGATTTTAGAGAGGAAGGAAGAGGGAGAGAGAGATAGAAACATCAGTGATGAGAGAGAATCATTAATCAGCTGCCTCCTGCATGCCCCCTACTGGGGATGGAGCTCACAAGCCGGGCCTGTGCCCTTGACCGGAATCGAACCTAGGACCCTTCAGTCTGTAAGCCGATGCTCTATCCACTGAGCAAAACCGCCTAGGGCACACCTGTACCACTTTAAATGAAATTAATCAAATGCCTAGGATTGAAGTTGAGAAAAATAGAGCCATCATGCAAAACATTTTGCAGCTATTTTTTTTTTCTATTCTGTAATGAGTATGAATAATTGGTCTAGGTCAGCCTGATTATTTAGCCTATCAGAGGAAAGAAGAATAGTTAGTCATTAATTATATTCATTAAATTATGCAAAATCCAAGACTGTTTTGCTAATAAACTGGAGTATAACTAGCTATATAATTATATGGAAATCAATATGTCTTTGAGAACAGTCATTTATCAAGAGAAAATTCATTCCATAACCAAACAGCATTTTATGAGTACCTTAAACTCTAAGTAACAAAATTTTTCTAAATCATTAGATTATATAATTCTATAAGGCAAGGACTCTGGACATAAATTCCTGCCTAGCTTGTGAGGCCCTTAATGCCACTGTAGTTAATATTCAATTCTTGACCACAGTGGTTGACCCCATAACCACACTACAATAGAAAGAACTTATTTTAGTGTAGTTAAGTAGATAACTGTATTTATAACTAAATAACATTCCTTTTAAATAAAAGCAAACATCTACTAAATTTTAAAAAATCTTTTATACATAAAATCTAAAACAAAACCGGATAATACAATATACTTTGAAGGCAATGAGTGTTTAAAATTTATAAAATATAAAAATATCTTCTTTGGCATTTGGCCTGATGGGGTAGGGGAGAGAATGAACAGTGATTAAAAAATGCCCCTGGCCTCTTCTCTTTTAGAAAGGTCTTTAAAATAATCAAACATTGATTTTTCCATTCAACCCAGAAATTTTTAGGTACTTTTAATGCCCTCCTGGGGTCAGCCAAGGTGGCCATGAGGGAAGGGAAGATCTCTTTCTTCTCTATTTGGAAGAGGGGCTAGTAGAGGATAGAAGGTCAGGCACATTTGTCTTTCTCAGGCTGACTTATTTCACTCAGCACGATACCCTCTAGGTCCATCCATGTTGTGGCAGATAGCAAGATTTCATTCTTTTTAATTGCTGAGTCATATTCCACTGTATAGATGCACTACTTCTTTATCCATCATCTACTGATGGACACATAGGTGGCTTCCATACCTTGGCTATCCTACATAATAAAAGCCTAATATGCTAAGTGTCCAGTCATCCGGTCATCTGTTCAACCAATCAAAGCGCAATATGCTAATGATATGCTAAGGCAGCTCAACCACTCACTATAATGTGTACTGACCACCAGGGGGCAGACAGTCGACCGGTTGACCAGTTGCTATGACATGCACTGATCGCCAGGGGCAGATGCTCTGATCAGTAAGTTAGCTTGCTGCTGGGGTCTGGCCGATTGGGACTGAGCGAGACAGGCCAGATATGCCCTGGAGCCCTCCTGCCATCCCTTCCCGGCTGGCCAACATCCCGCGTCCCTCCCTGGCCTTGATCATGCACTGGTGGGGTCCTTTGGCCTGGCCTGCGCCCTCTCACAATTCAGGACCCCTCAGGGGATGTCAGAGAACCGGTTTTGGCCCGATCCTGCAAGCCAGGGCAAGGGACCCCACTGGTGCATGAATTCATGCACCGGGCCTCTAGTTGTAAATAATGCTGGAATGAATATATGGATATATGTTTTTTCAATTTAGTGTTTTGGGTAATACTATACATCAACTACAATTGAAAAATTAAAAAAATATTTTTATGAAAAGAAGATAAAGCCCATGCCCTTGCTACATGTAACAGCAGAAACAGAGGGACCTTGCCATAGCCCTTGCTCTCAATTCTCATAAGCTCTTAACACCTAGTGGATTCACTGCACAGATCGGCTATATTGGCTTGGTTTCACCATTCCTGACTAAACTATTCAGTGGCAGCACAGCATAAAACTGAGAGTATGAGCTCCAAAGTCAGACTACCCTAGGCTTCACACACTGGCTCCACCACTTACTAGATGTGGAACTCTGAGCAAGGTACTGAACCTCTCTGGACTTCAATTTCCCCATTTGTAAAAGGGAAATAATAATTGTACCTCATGTTGCTGTGAGGTTGAAATTACTTCATGTATTAAAAGCACTTGGAACAGTGTTCGACACATAATAAGTGTCCAATTAATATTAGCTGCACTTACTATTTTTATATTATTATTAATATTTTCTTACTTCCTAACTCCTGCCTACTTTTGAAATTGGGCCAGTTTCCTCATTACCATTTTTAAAATTCCATTTTTGTCATTTATCCACAGTAACATACTTTAGAGTCCAACTCAACTGTCATCTACTACATGATGTTTTTCCTACTGTTGAAGAGGCAATTTAGCATAGTAATAAAAATGCCTCTGGAGTCAGAAGAATTTCTCTCAGCTCTGACACTGACCAGTTATAACCCTTTGGACAAATTATTTAAATTCTCTCAGCAGATCAAATGGGGAATTTTTAACTTCCTTGAAATTAAGATATTTTATCCTTTTTCTTATATTCTCCATACCTACGTATAGTGCTAAGTAAATAATAGGAGCTCAGTAAATAACTGTGGAGTGAATAGTAGGTCTGTCTTCTTTGTTTCTTGCTAGTATGCTTTATAATTGAATATGCAAGAAAAGTTGACCATTTATGACCAAACATTTTTTAGTTTCCATTAAGCATTATTTTTTTTTTTGTAAATATGACCCAAAGGTAAAAGTAATGTTTACCAAATATGTCCTTTTTTCCTAATGTAGCATACTAAAATTTAAGGGAAGCCCTAAAATTTAAATAAGGGCTTCCATTTGTATTAGCTATATAAAGAATCTAAAAGCTTGTATATTATATGGTCCTATTTTTTACCACATTGCTTTTTTTTTTTTTTTTTGCTTTTTTTTAAAAAAATATATTTTATTGATTTTTTTTTACAGAGAGGAAGAGAGAGGGATAGAGAGCTAGAAACATCGATGAGAGAGAAACACCGATCAGCTGCCTCCTGCACACCTCCTACTGGGGATGTGCCCGCAACCAAGGTACATGCCCTTGACCGGAATCGAACCTGGGACCTTTCAGTCCGTAGGCCGACGCTCTATCCACTGAGCCAAACCGGTTAGGGCACCACGTTGCTTTTGATATACATTTTGAATACCAAATCTGGTAATTTTCTTAAACTCGTTAATGATGCATGAGCAATTATGAAAAGGAAAAGCTTAGAATTACTATCAATTTAAGTAAAGGGAGAACATGACACCTATTTCAAAATACTTCAAGATGTAACTCAAATTGTTGAGCAGGAATACTCTCACTAGTTGGCACAGATCACCGGCCAAGAAGTATATGGTGAACAGCACACTCTAAATGCAGCTAGCCTTAAGAAGCAATACTTCAACTGTAACATTCCTTGACTTATAAGGTGCTCAGTAATCTGGAAAAAATCCAGTTGTCTTCAGTATGATCATACAGAAATAGAAAGTACACGAAGCAGTGCTCTCAGGTATATCTTTGCATGGTAATAAAACCCTTTGAAAAGTCACCCATATGAGTAAGTGAAAGACCCGTGGGCCTATCTCATTTTTCTGGACTCACTCATATAGTGAAATATTGATTTTTGTAATACCTGAACCTAATTCTTTAAAAAATTTGACCAGCCTTGAATATGACTGTATTTGCCTTCCTCTGTAAAATGTACCTACTATACTACTGATTTTAACAGAAGGTTATGGAAAGGGAACACAAATATGTACTTAAAATACACTAAATCATAATTTGCTACCTTAATTGTAGTTTTAAATATACCTAAAATATATAATACCAATTTTTAAAATATATTACAAAGAGCAATTAAGGATAATAGAAAAATTTCCTTCAAATTCAGTGTTTTCTATATACAAATCTCATACTACTTTGCAAATCACTTGGTAATTTTTTTATTTTCAAAATTCCTTCAATTTACAACTTCATATACTCTATAGCTAAATCTGTGACTCCTTACAGAACTTCCCATTTTTATGTCTCTTGCACAAAAAGTATGCATTTCTAAGAGAGATGACAAAGGAGGAGGAGGAGGAGGAGGAGGAGGAGGAGGAGGAGGAGAGGAAGAAGAAGGAGGAGGAGGAGGAGGAGACTAACAAGGGAAATTAGGCCTATGTATCTATCCAAATTGTTACAAGTAATAACAAAAATCTAAAATGTGATTTTTACCTAAAGTCCATGCTTCTCCCATTGTCTGCCAATAATACACAAGTGTATCCTCTCATGTCTTACTTTTTAAGAATAAGGATGAAAATTGGGAATTTCCAAGCTGTAAAAAGCTCTAGAATGATTGCCAGCAACTTTAAGAGATCAGAAATATCGTGTTTTCAATTCAAGTGCAAAGTGATATAAAAGTCTTTGTAATGTCTGCCCCTACTTGCTTGGCATTTACCCAGAAGATTTTTCTACTAGTAAGCTTGGAAATTTTACCATGCAACTCCCTCCACCAGATAGTTTACAGAACTTTAGTATTGCCACTGGTCCTTGAGGAACCCCATTTTATTCTTCTCTATCCAGAAGATAATCTATTTATCCCTACCCTTTTTTTTCTCACTGCTAAACCAATGTCCATCTCTGTATGTATACAATAAGTCATCCCATATTGCCTCAACTTTAATAGTATTTGCCATGGCACACTGTTAAAGTGTATGTGAAGGAAAGCTGACTTTTTTTAGTTATGAAAGTAATTCATATGCATGTTGAAAAATATATCAAGCAGTACATAAATATATACTGTGAAAAGTGAACATCCCACCTCCAGAGAAGACCACTGTTAAGAGTGTTTTGTGGATTGTTACACACATTTTTATAATATAAATCCAAGTACTTCATACACACACATATACACATTTTTGAAAAGATAGGTTTTTACCATACCTATTCTTTTATACCCTTTTTCTCAATTATTATATTCCCATTAATAATGTGGCAGCCGTCTGCATGGCTGCAGTCACAGTGCTCTGCACAGTTCAGCCCATACGTGCTGTCCTGCATGGGAGACAGCAATGAGGACAGGGAAAACAGACAATGGGAGACAAAGGGGCCACAGTCCCAACACCTCTCAGCTACATGCATTATAAACACCTCTTTCCATGCCTTCTTGGTCCCCAAAATAGAGGCTTCAGGAGGTCAGTGTTTTAAAATCCCTCACACCTTAGTTTGTCTGACATACGGTTGGGACATATGAATGGTGAAATCAATAATACTAAGATGCTGATATGCATATATGCAGATGTATATAAATATGCCAACTAATTAAAATAATAGTTTATCTTATAAAAATGATTATTCACTGATAATTTAGGTTCTCCTCCTTAGAGGAAAAAGATAGAACTGTACTTTCCTACCCTTTGAAATTATCTGTGGCTATGTGACTTATTTTGGCTGATGCAATTTGAATAGAATGAAGGATGGTACTTCTAGATGGAAGCATCTAAAGCCATTATGTAACTTCTACTTCCTTTTGTCATATGGTGGACCCAAGAACCTTGAGTAAGAATAACATGGGGCAGAGACCCCACTGACACATATGAACGTGAAGCATGAATAAGAAATAAGCCTTTGTTGTTTAAAGACAATGAGACTCAGTAACTGAGCATTGACCTATGAACTAGGAGGTCATGGTTCAATTCTCGGTGGGGGAACATGTTCGGATTGGGGGCTCAATCCCCAGTGGGGAACATGCAGGAGGCAGCCAAACAATGATTCTCTCTCATCATCAATGTTTCTCTCTCTCCCTCCTCTCCCTTCCTCTCTGAAATCAATAAAAATATACATTTTTAAAAAGACACTGAGATTTTGAGCTTAATTAAATTCTCAGTGTATATTAGCCTATCCTCACTAATATAATATCTTGAAATAGACTGATATCAGCACACACAGATCCACCTGATTCACTAAAATGATTGCATAACATTCTTCTGCATGGATGAATTACTTAATTCACTTGATCAACACATATTCTGTGATTGTCTACAATGCCTTAATTATTGCTTTAAGTGCTTTAGATGTTAAAGTTCATTTATTCCCACAGCAAGTCTGTGAGATAGGGTCTATTCTCACCCATGGTTTTACAAATGGGGGAAGTGAAAAACATACAGATTAATTAAAAATTGTCCTCAAGTGCCCATAGATAGTATATGACAGAGACAGAATTTGAACCCAGCTACAGCACTAGAGTCAATGCTTTTATTTTATTTATTTTATTTTTTTTTATTTTTTTTTTATTGTTTGAAGTATTACAAATAGTAGTACATATGTCTCCTTTTTTTTTTTTCCCCATTGACCTCCCCCCCGGCCTCCCCTACCCCCAGTACATGCCTTTACCTGCCCCCCCCCCCACGCCAGTGTCTTGTATCCATTGGTTATGCTTATATGCATGTGTACAAGTCCTTCGGTTGATCTCTTACAGCCCCACCCCCTCCCAACCTCCCCTGCCTTCCCGCTGTAGTTTGACAGTCTGTTCAATGCTTCTTTGCCTCTGTATAATCTCCTAGTCATACTACCTTTTCATTTATGGGGAATTAGATAATACATAAACATGCAAGAAAATATAAAATAGTTATAGCTACTGTAATGAAAATAAAACAGAGGAATACGATAGGGAGTGGAAGCAACTGTCTTGTAGGTATTAGGAAAGGCTTCTTTGAGGAGTAATACTTAAGCTGACACCTGAATGGCAAGATTAGGTTCTGTTTAAAAAATAAAAAATCTCTGCAAAAAGCTTTCCAAGCAAATAGCTAGTGAAGAGGCCTTAAAGTAGAAATGACTGGATATATTCAAGAAACAGAAGGCTGGAGTATTTGGGGTACACTGAGCCAGGGGAAGAATGGAAGCAGATTTATTGTACCACTCCTCCCCTGATAGACACAAGCATCCAATATTCTTGTACATGCATCTTTGCATGTTTGTATAGGATTAAGTGTAGGATAAATCCCAATACCTAGAAATGCTGGGCCAAATTTTAATAGATAATATGAAATTTGACCTCCAAAAAGATGACAGGAAAAATTGGTGCTTGTTTCCCATAACCTTTCTACATTATTATCATAATAGAGGCCTGATGTATGAAAATTCGTGCAAGAGTAGGCCTTCCTTCTCCTGGCAACGGCTTCCCTCTGGCACCAGGACCTAGGCTTTCCTCCTCCAGCCGCCCACAGGCACCCAGGAACGGGGCTGGCTTCCCTCCAGCCCGGCTTCGTCAGGAAGTCCGGAATGACATCTGGAAGATGCCCGGTCTAATTAGCATATTACCCTTTTTTATTATCATATTATAATGTGTTTTAACCTTTGCTAATTTGTTAGACTTAAAAATGTTATGTTACTGCTGGTTAATCCACATTTTAAAAATTCTGTATGAAGTATCTTTTATATATTTGTAATTTGTATTAACTGTGAACTGCCTGCTCAAGGGTGGTCCCATTTTTAGGCTGGAATTTTAATTTGCTTGTATTTATTTTGTAAAATGTCTTTGCATATTAAGAATATGAGCCCTGCCCTGACCAAGTGACTGAGTTGGTTGGAGTATCTTCCCTTACACTAGAAGGTTTGATCCCCATTTGAGGCATGTACAGGAGGCAATTGATCAATGCTTCTCTCCCACATCGATGTTTCTCTCACATATTGATGTTTCTCTCCTCCCCCCTTCCTCTCTCTCAAATCAATAAGCATATCCTCGGGTGAGGAATTTTTTTAAAAAGAGAGTATGAGCCCTTAGTCATATGTATTGCTAGTATATTTTTTCATTCTGTAATGTAGTATTTAATTTTGTTCATGATCTTTTTATCAAATAAAGGTTGGAAATTGAATAACAAATCTTTACTGAGTTCAAATGTCTCTTACATCATACATTAATTCCCATATAAATTAAGGTCTAATCCTGGACTCTCTCTTCCATTCCAGTAATCCATCTGGCTATTCCTAAAACAGAATTAAACTATTTTAATTACTGTAGCTTTAACATTTTTTCTTATTTTGTGGGATTAGTTCCCCTTCACCTGTATGACTACACCAGTGTTTTCTTAGCTATTCTCATCCTTTTTCTGCAAAATAAAATTTAACATTATATTGCCAATTTCTAAAAAACTGTTTTTGAAAACTTTATTGATATGTCATTGAATGTTTCTAATTGCTATAATAAATAGGACTTTTTCCCATTAATTACCATTTAACTCATTATTTGCACATAGAAATGCTATTAACTTAAATTATTTATTTTACCAGATATGCATATAATGTGCAAATAATTTTACATATTTCTTTCTAATCTTTATATTTCATTCTCTTGTGTCATTGCATTGCTTAATACACTGTGCGGTTTATGTTAATAAGGAAGAAACCACAGAAGTTTATATGGATGTGCATCACTGTCCTCCTCATCTGCAAAAATAAGAAAGAATAAAGAGCTAAAAATTACTAGTGATTATGAACATCCTTATCTTGTTCCTAACTTTAATGGGAATGCTTCAAATATTTTACCATTAAATCTAACAGTGAGATTTGATTTGAGATATATACTTTCATCATGTTAAGGAAATAAGTAACGTCTACTGTATTAAACATTTTAAAAATAAGAATGCATGCTGAATTTTATCAAAGACATTTTGATAATACATATTAAGATATTTTCTTCTTTCTGTGGTATTTTAAAAGTCTCAGTAGAACACATTCATCAGTTTTCATTCATCTCCCTATTTATACTCCCCCCTAAATCTAAACATATTATTTAAGCATAATTTTCCCTGGCAACAACGTACTAACTTTCCAAATAGTGATGCATCCTATCTAATAAAAGAGTAATATGCAAATTGACCATCATTCCAACACACAAGATGGCCGCCACAAGATGGTCGGCAGGGGAGGGCAGTTGTGGGTGATCAGGCCAGCAGGGCAGGGCTGTTGGGAGGGACCAGGCTTGCAAGGGAGGACAGTTGGGGGGGTCTGGGATGGCAGAGGAGGGCAGTTGGGGGCAACCAGGCCTGGCAAGGGAGGGCAGTTAGGGGAGACTAAGCTAGCAGGGGAGGGCAGTTAGGGGCAATTGGGCCGGGAGGGGAGCAGTTAGGCGTCGATCAGGCTGGCAGGGGAGTGGTTAGGGGGTGATCAGGCTGGCAGGCAGAAGTGATTAGGGGCAATCAGGCAGGCAGGTAGGCGAGCGGTTGGGAGCCAGCAGTCCTCGATTGTGAGAGGGATCCCAGATTGGAGAGGGTGCAGGGTGGACTGAGGGACACACCCCCCCCCCCGGGCCGCTAGTATCCATATAAACTTCTGTGGTTCCTTCCTTATTAACATAAACCACACAGACTTCCCTGTTATAAAAATGGAAATAATAAACTCTACAGTGTAAAAATGGAATCAAAATTTTATATCCCTACAAATCAAGATTTCCCAAAGCCTTTTGTGAGACACTAGTATCCAAGAGATGATGATACATGCCCTGGAATCATCTAAGATATAGAAACAATGAGTTACCAAGGTTAATTGTTTTTTCCACTCAAGGACATTTTGGATTATCTGCTATATTAATGTGCACTGTGATTCTTCCTAGTAAGGAGGTAGTATGCAAAATTTCCCAAGATTATTTGGCCAAGAGACCTCCTACATCCATGTAAACAAATAGCATCTCAGTAGTCACTGGCATTCAAACATGAACATTGGGATAGCTGTCCAGCTAATCTGACTGCTCTTATTGCTTCTGATAATCAAGACATCTGCCAAATCAAGGAGCCTGTCCCTAGCAGGTGAGAATTAGGCTGACTCACTGAGAGAAGAAAAGATGAAAAAAAAAAAAAAAGACAAAATTTTAGTACCATTCTCATCTCCAATTATCTCGAGCTTTACTCCAGTTCATACTAGTCCCATACACACAGACAACAGTTCTCAAAGGACTCCTGTGTGTCACAGAAACCTTCTTAGGGGGAATTCATGGTCAACGCCGCTCTCATAATAATAGTAAGACATTCCAGAGGCTACATGACTTGGGATAAATATTCACTTGGATAGCAAATGAAGTGTGTGCCTGTATGTTCTTCTATTTTAATGTTTTCCTCAGTTTTAAATCTAATCAGAAAATAGCAATATATATATATATATATATATATATATATATATATATATATATATATATTTCTTATTTTAAAAGTTCTTTGGGGTCCTCAATGATTTTAAGAGTGTAAAGCGACCAAAGACCAAAAAAATGTGAAAATCATTTTAACTTACTGGTCTAAGTGGGCTTTGTCCCTCTAATACAATTGGTTTTGCTATCTTTTGAAAAGCAGTCCTCCAGATCTTTTAGGTAATTCGGTTTTTAACCTAACATGCTCTCTTCACCTGGACTATGGTTTAATAGTAGATAATATTTTTTTCTTTGCAATAGCCGCCTTAACTCTGCAATTTGCCATTCAGGGAATCCATTCAAACACTGGGTTTGCTTTTTCTATTTAAATCTTTAGCTAATACTTTTCCCTTCCTTTACAATAAGAAATTCAGATCCTTTAAAAAGTGTTATATAAATAACAGATAATAGATAGAGCTTGGAGTATAAGAGGAATGAATTAAAATTATGATCTAACCAGTCTTCAATTGTTGATATAGATTAATTATTACCTTGTTTTATTTCCTAAGAATATTTCATTTTAATGGATCATTCTAGGCTTTACAATAATGTTTAACCAAAAAAGCATATCCAAGTAAAGGAATGTGTTTTACAAAAGATTTTAAACTTATAATACATATTTGTCACTCCATTACATTTAATTCTATTTCAAATGTTTAAGTAATAATTTTCCCCAAATAACCCAAACTTTAACTCTTTCACAAACTAAGTTCAACTACTCTACTACTAGCTATATAGCTCTATAACCAGCTACATATCCTGGGGTAAATCACTTACCTTTCCTGCTTTCAAAGGAGGGTATTGGACCAAATGATCTCTTCTAGTTCCAACTATTTCTGATGTTGCAAATCAGGCATGACCTTACTCTGAGCTAGGTCAGTGCCAGAATTCCTCCCCATGGCAAAGTGTGCACATATACAACTTAATGGCAGTATTTGACTCTCACAGATAATGTAGAATGGTAGTCATTCATATATATGTACCTGGTAGTACAGTGCATCTTTCTATGTTATTCTAATTATAATTGTTATTCACTTTCATCATCAATGTTTTCAATGACCTTTAACCATTAAAACCATCATATTATAAACTCTCTTGAAGTTTAGGCAGATTTAAATACAAAACTGCAATTAAAATAAATAGCAAATAACCATATGGGGGAAAAAGGACTTTGAGAAACGGTACACTTTTCAGGAGTACTGCATTTGAACACAATTTAAATAATTCTTATATAAAATAAGTGGTAAAGAGAATACTAAGCTTTACAAAAATTAATGTGAAGGCTTTTTGCAGGATTAACCAGATACTAGAGGTGGAGAACATGAAGGTGAAAATACAAGAACCAGTTGGGAACTGACAGGCCTGAGAAGTGCTTGCCTGTGGAGAGCACAGGGAGAGGAATGAGTATGGGGTAGCTCAGGTGGGGGTGGCAGGGCGAATGGTGATGTTACTAACAGTGACAGGGATCACAGAGAAAAAGCAGATGATGGGAGGCTAGAGTGCCTAATAAGGAAAAATGATGAAGTCTATATTAGATATAAAGTATAAGGTGCCAGTGGAATATTGCAATATAGTTTAAAGCAATCATCTTTAAGGGATAGCTAATATAACATGTTCTTATCTATTTATATAAAAGGCTAATATGCTAAGTGTCCATCCAGGTAATGATGTCACATAGCAACACCCGGCTTCCTCTCCCTAGCAACTAGCCTCTTTGCAATTTCTTCATCCCAGGAACACGACTTGCTTTATAACCAGGTGGAAACATTTTACACTTTAACCAAATGTCTGAGAATCGTTTGTTTTCCTGTACCTCATCTCATTTGATCCTCACAGAAGTCCTGGAGTAGGTAGATAGGAGACTCAGTGGAATCCTATTTTCTTTTCATTAACCAGAAAACAGAGATTTAGAAAGCTTAGAAACTTGACCCGACTGAAAAGAAGAAATGGTGGACCTTGAAAATGACTTCATGTTTTCTCACTGCACAGAATATAGTCAAACACTGCTGCAGTTAAATAATTTACCCTTTGTTCTCCCTGCGTAATCTACAATAACAATCTGCTTTGTGTTGATATTTATTGCTGTGTTGCTGACAATTACCTGAAAGAGAAGTTGGGGTGCTTCACTGGGCTGGAAAAAGTTTAGCTAAATCAGAAAGCAGGTCTAATTAAGCAAGTTTATTCTATATCTATAAGAGGCTAAGTTGACCCACACATGTGCAATACATATAAAGCTCTTGCTGACGCCAATCGCACACACCAATCACACGCATGTGTTTTGATCTGTCATTGTTGATCGTGAATTTGGTTGACACTTCTATTATAGAGAAAGGGCGAATAGCGATATTAAAATATTTCTTCTAATTAATTTCCTTTCAATGTACACAAATTCATGCACCGGGCCACTAATATAACAAGAAAACAAAATAATAAAATAAGTTTAATCTAAGAGAATATTGCAGCTATCTAGATTTCTGATGGACCTGCTTACATATCAAGAACTAGCTCTTATCTCTAGCTTTATGATTTAGTCTAATTTTCTATCCACATAAACAGGGCCCATCACAAATACACTTTAAAATTTCCATTACAATATACATCATACCAATTTATAACTGACAATATTCTTTAGCAAAATGGTAAATAAAATAAATGTAATAATTAAATAATTTACATCAAAATTTTAAAGTTCTTCAAAAAGTTTTTATCAGATTAGAAAATTATGTAATACTTGCGAGCGAGTTAAAAGATTATTTTAGCTGAAACCGGTTTGGCTCAGTGGATAGAGCATCGGCCTGCGGACTGAAAGGTCCCGGGTTCGATTCTGGTCAAGGGCATGTACCTTGGTTGTGGGCACATCCCCAGTGGAAGGTGTGCAGGAGGCAGCTGATCGATGTTTCTCTCTCATCGATGTTTCTAGCTCTCTATCCCTCTCCCTTCCTCTCTGTGAAATATCAATAAAATATATTAAAAAAAAAAAAGATTATTTTAGTTACATATAAGCAACCACTTACAAAAGGATTCAATGTTTCACCTGAACAGAAATACACAAGCAAAGCAATTGTTAATATGCTGCATAGGTTTGTGATATGTGTTGCATGTTCATTTTAAACCTTTACATAAGTAATTAAGGGAGAAAATCATATGGTCCATGGACCCAATTGTTTACATATGCAAATCAACTGACATTTTCTTAATAGCTCAGGAGATTGGTCTTTTGAGAACATCAAAAACACTTTGAGGGAAAAGCATCCTGATGAACATCTGTAGTATATTGTCCCTTACAACTATGCATGATGTTATCATCTCTTTCTGAATACATTATCTACAACTGAAATTGTGAAGCATTTATTTGTTTTTTAGGCTCCTGCTGCCATGAGCATGGACAGTGGGACTTCTACTTGTACTACAGAGAGCAGATGGGAAGATGTTATCAACTATAAGCCTTGTTTTTGTTTTACTCTTCACATCTGTACCAGAGCATTTCAGTTCCAATAAGTAGATAATTTAAGGACATACAATTTCCCCCATGTGTGCTCTTCAACTTTGAATGTCTGGTGCTCAGTTAAATTTCATCTGTTTGCAATTTTTTCCCTTACAAGGCATTATTTTTAGCTTCCCAGCCTATTAACAAAACACAAACCTGGCTATAAATCTACTTCTAAATGTTAACTCCCATTAAATCCATTATCATTATAATCTCCCCAAATATACCCTCCAAAATGGTCAAAATAATTTAGCAATACCCTGTCCTGTCAAAAGTTGAAATCCACATGTGACTAGGAGATCAGAGTGTGGAGGGAAAGGTGGACATGTTTATAAATCTATTTTCTTGTTTTCCCTTAGTCAAATCAATAGATATATAACATATTTATGTTTTTTAATATCTAAAAAAAAGTAGGTAAAAGAACTGCTGTGGATTTCTTCACCCTCTGCAGCATGGATGGACATGGAAACTATTATGCTAAGCAAAATAAGCTAGTCAAAGAAAGACAAAATCACATGATCTCACTTATATGTGGAACCTAATGAACAAAAGAAACTGATAAAATAGAAACAGAAGCATGGATACAGGGAACAGACTGACAGAGGTCAGAAGGGAGGGGATCAGGGGGATTGGATGAAAGAAGGTGAAAAGATTAGTGATGATGGCCTGAGGGGGAAGTGAATGAAGGGGGGATGGGAGACATCTGTAATAGTATCAACAATAAATAAATGGAAGGAAGGAAGGAAGGAAGAAAGGAAGGAAGGAAGGAAGGAAGGAAGGAAGGAAGGAAGGAAGGAAGGAAGGAAGGGCATACACATACATTTCTACCCTTTACAAACAAATGGAATTTTAAAATGTCCTCTTACTAAACTGAGAGTTAATAAACAAGGCATATATGGAGAGTTTATTAATTCTATCAATGAATGCCAGGCTGTGACCACTAAAAGGGAATAAAGATAATGTAATCAATTCAATCTCTCCTTCCTGATCGTTTTGTCCTTTTGTCTCATTCCAATACTAAGACAAACTCATTGTGGAAAATTTGGAAAATACAGTTAGTATAAAAGAATAAAATCACCGTAATTTCTCATTAAGCAAGACTACTGTTAATATTTTAGCACAGTCTTTTTTTCCCCCTGATGACAGTATATTCTTAAACAAAATTGTAGTCATAGTATATGTTGTATGTACATTCATATCCTGCTTAATATATCATGAACATCTTCCATATTATTAAACATAGATTAGTTTTAATATCATCTAATAATTACTTCACAAACAGTTATTATTGGGTATCTGTGCTCTTTCTAATTTTTCACTATTAGAAAAAAACACTGAAGTGAATATCTATGTACAGATTCCTTTTTTATACATTAGTTTCATTAGGAAATGTTTTTATAAATAGAATTACAGGATGTCTGTAATAAATTTTTAAAATATATTTTCATTGATTTCAGAGAGGAAGGGAGAGAGAGAGAGAGAGACAGAGCTAGAAACATCAATGATGAGAGAGAATCACTGATCGACTCCTACCCCACTGGAGGTCGAGCCCGCAACCTGGGCACGTGCCATGACCGGGAATTGAACCATGACCTACTGGTTCATAGGTCAACACTCAATCACTGAACCACACCATCTGGGCAGTATAAACATTTTTATTGCTTGTTTTTCATTCTGCTAAATTGACTTCCAGAAAGATTTTATAAATCAACCATCAAAAAATGAAAATACAGCCCTAGTTGGTTTGGCTCAGTGGATAGAGCGTCAGCCTGAGTACGAAAAGGTCACTGGTTTGATTTAGTCAAGGGCATGTACCTCGGTTGCAGGCTCTATTCCTGGCCCCGGCTAGGGTATGTGTAGTAGACAACCAATTGATGTGTCCCTCTCACATCAATGTTTCTCTCTCTCTGTCTCTCCCCCTCCTTTCCACTCTATCTAAAAATCAATAGAAAAATATCCTTGGGTGAGCATTAACAACAAAAAAGAAAATATATGCTTCTAAACAGATAATTATTTTAGATATTTTTTACCTATTAAATTGCACATTCATTTAATAGGCATTTCTTTTACTAGTAAGGCTAAACATATGCACCCCCAGGCACACCCATACATGTCCATACACATCCACATAAGCCCACCAATACATACCATACATACCATGTACATTATCTATATAATTTACACTATGTGAATATTATATTCATTACATTTGCTCTTATCTCTATGAAGATAATTATTTTTCCTGTTGCTGAATAAAATAATTATATATAAAAGTATTAATCCATTATAAATATTTTATAAAAATTGTTCTAAATTCATCATTTGCCTTTTAATAATGCATACTATGTTCTTCATTTACAAAACTTCCTAATTTGTGTAGAGTCAAAAATATATTTCCTTTTATGCCTTCTATATCATTATACCTACTCTTTAACTGTTCTGAAATTTATTCTGATGTACAGTGTGAGGTAGGGAATCAATTTATATTTTCTCTTCAATAATTAGTCAATTGCTTCAGCAACCCTTTTCCCAACTGATATGAAATATCTTTAATATAATTTCTAAAATTAAAAAACTCTCCTGTCATAATTCTTCCTCTATTTCACACATTTTATCCTCAGAAATACACCAGTAACAGTATTTGTGAATACTAGCCACCTATACAGTATACCTGATTAAATGTTTTACAATATGTGCTCAAGGGCATCAAAACCCACCCTTGAATTAAAATGATCCCTTTCATTCAAACAACACCAGGGCACATTTATGTATTCAAGTTCCCTTTAATTTCATGCACAATCTAACAGCAAGCCAGTGGGTACTGGGAAGGTAGGAAATAGAGTAATTATTCAGGAAACTAAATACAATAATCCTTTGTTTTAAAGTTATATTATTGCATAATGAATATTTTTATATTACTGAAATTAATACAAGGAAGTAGAGTTTAATGTGAATTTGATAGTTTCTTATGTTCAGAATGTCTAAAAGATCATTGTTCACGAATTTTAAATGCACTTTATAATCTATATGTAACCTAAGAAAGAGTAATGTATAAACTTTCAAAAGTCAAAAAGACAAAAAAACGCACAACATAGCAAATGTGTCTTTGATGTTTTAAAAGTAGCCAAAACAATGTATTCTACAGTAAGATCTGAAGCAGACATATAGAATTTTGCCTGTTGTGAGCCTTGTATGTGGGAGACTTATGCTACTATGTCTTATGTATACAAATGGATTATAGAGCTTTAGAAAAAGTTCAATGCATCTTTAAAGTGTTTCCAAAGTGAAAATAACCTTTTTAAGAGGTAAAAGTCAGATTCAATATCAGTATTTGTGACAGCAAACTATCAGAGTTCCATCCAGCAGCTCACTTTCAAAGGAGATAAAAACTATATAATAGAACCAAATAAATACTCCAGTCTTAAAAGCTATGGGAGGGTGACCAATGCCAGATTTAAGACTGAAAACTTGCACTTTAGCCAAAAAAGTTAAAAGAACAAAAAAAAAATCATTATTTTGAAAACTTTCAGTATATTCTTCAGAGAATCTACTTTAATTCATATTGTTCTTCATAATTTCAAAATGTTAAATATTTTGATTCAGTCACCTGGGAGACATGATGTGATCATCATTGGTCAAATACTCATGCAACAAATTCAAAAGCTCTTCTATACCCCTGGCCACCACCACCCTGGCTCAAGGACTGTCACAGCTTCCTTTGTGTGTTCATATGCAAGGAAGTCAGAGTTTGAAATCTAGAGCAGTGGTCGGCAAACTGCGGTTCGCGAACCACATGCGGCTCTTTGGACCCTTGAGTGTGGCTCTTCCACAAAATACCATGTGCGGGCGCGAGCGTACAGTGCGACTGAAACTTCATGGTCCATGCGCAGAAGTCGGTTTTCGGCTCTCAAAAGAAATTTCAATCGTTGTACTGTTGATATTTGGCTCTGTTGACTAATGAGTTTGCCGACCACTGATCTAGAGTAAAGCAAAAAGTCGATGGGTTCTACTGTTTAGCCAAAAAGAAAAAAGAACAAAGAATACAGAAGGCCACTTTATCCATAGGAGATACATTCCAAGACACCCGGTGGATGCCTAAAACCACAGATACTACTCCAAACCCTATATATACTAAGTTTTTCCTATACATACATACCTTTTCCCTGAAAGGAAACACTTTATGGCTTTTATTTGACATTAAAAATGGACAAAGACCTTGAATAGACATTTCTCCAAAAAAGACATCCTAATTGCCAGCAGGTACATGAAAAGATGCTTAGCATCACCTACCAGGGAAATGCAAATCAAAATCTCAGTAAGATCACCTCACACCTATTAGGATGACCATTATAAAAAATAATAAGTGTTGGCCAGGATTTGGAAAAATTGGGCCCCTTGAACACTTATGATGGGAATGTAAACTAGTGCAGCCACTGTAGAAAACAGTATGGAGATTCCTCTAATAATTAAAAATAGAACTACCATATGATCTAGCAAATCCCACTTCTGGGTATATATACAAATGAAATGAAATCAGGATAGCAAAGATATAACTACATTCTTATGTTCATTGCAGCATTATTCACAATAGCCGAGAGGTGAAAGCCTAAATGTCCACAAATGAATGGCTAAAAATGCGGTATGCGCATATAATGGAATATTAATCAGCCATAAAAACAAAGAAAATCCAAACATGCATGAACCTTAAAGACATTATACTAAGTAAAATAAGTCAGTAACAGAAGGATAAATACTGCATGATTCCACTTATATAAGGTATTTATAGTAGTCAAACTCACCAAAGCATGAGATGGAATGGTGGTTGCCAGGGGCTAAGGTCAGAGGCAAATGGATATAAAATTTCATTCATGCAAGATGAAAAGTTTTAGAGATTTGTTGTACAACATTGTGCTTGTAGTTAGCAATACTGTACTAAACACTTAAAATTTTAAGAGGATAGATCTCATGTTACGTGTTTCTTTTACCACAATAATTTTTTTAAGACAAGCATATAAAACAGGGTTGGTCTCTGCAAACATATTGATTCATTCCTACTTTGAAATAGGGAGATTACCTTTTTGGGAATAAGAAGTATTCTATTCCAGCTACTATTAGATTAGAGAAGAAGACTCCAGAAAAGGTGGAAAGCGGAGAGACACAGAGAGAGATCGTGTTCACATTAAAGAGCCAATGGAGCATAAAAATTTAATAACATCTTTGCTGAGAACATCTTAAAACACTTTTAAAATACATAAATACATGGCACTGTTCAAGGTAGTAAAAGAAGCCACTTTTGAGTTGGAGAATAAAGATAAAGATCTCTGGCAGCATATAATTTAAAACAATCATCAATAGAAAAAATTTAAGAGAAAATAATGAGATATCCTTAAATGTGGATAACCTTAAAAAGCTGTAAAATTGAACTCGAGATAAATCTTATAGTCCAATTGTAATGATTATTTCTTGATGTTATCTGAATTTCCATTAAAGGGTTTTTTCTTCAACATGGCATTTCAAAGGTGTCTCTACATACGTTCCTGACAGGATAGTAGTTGAAAAACATCTACACGATTACTTGCTGTGCCGATTTCCTTTGTTGAATAAATGGCTTAATAAAAATGTTTAGAGTAGGAAACCATTCATGTTGAAAATGTGAAATGTCTTCTTTAATAGACAATTAAGCATCAGCCCATCTATGTGAAGTGCATACATTTTTTAATGTAAATTTTCAAGCAAGACTTAAACCAGCTTTGCAGATATATTCAAAGTAAGAGTTGGGCTGGAGAAAGGAAGCCCATCATTTTTACTGACAGAAGACTTTCTTCTGCCAATAGAAAGTCTTCTGTCACTATCACTCCAGAATACTAACTAGGCTTTAGAGTGATACAGGTACTGGTGCAAGTGATAGCATTTTGTAAATTGTATCATTATCCTCTTTATTTACTCCACATCTATGCCTCATTTGAGTTAATAATCAATGCTATGTGGGATTTGGTCTACCTATTGAGTATCTGCTAAATCAGCCCCGTTATGAAGATATGACACAAAGGGAAGGATGACACCTTCTTCTGTTTTGTTTTGTTTCTTCTATAATTATAGTATATTTTAAAACTGGGGATTATTTAAAAATAATTTTAATTTTTTTTTTCAATTACAGTTTACATTCACTATTATTTTGTATTAAGTTTCAGGTGTACATCATAGTGGTCAGACAATCACATACTTTACAACGTGTTCCCTGGGACACCTTTCTTAAAGTATCTAGGAACTGGAGTTATCTATAATAATAAAAGCATAATATGCTAATTGGACCAGAAGTCCTTCCGGACATCCTTCCAGATGACCTTCTGGACAAAGCCAGGGCTGTGAGGGAAGCCCAGGTCCCGGGGCCTGCGGCAGCCAGAGGGAAGCCCAGCTCCCAGGTGCTGGAGGGAAGCCTGGGTCCTAGGTGCCAGAGGGAAGCTAGTGCTGGCAGCCGGGGGAAGGAAGGCTTACGCTTGCATGAATTTCCTGCATCGGGCCTCTAGTATGTAATAAAAAGGGCCATGGAACTAAATCTTCCCAATTAAAAGTGGGCCAAAAAAGACAAAATTTTTATACCAAATGAGATATAGTTATTTTATTTTATTTTTATTTTTTTTTAATATATTTTATTGATTTTTTACAGAGAGGAAGGAAGAGTGATAGATAGTCAGAAACATCGATGAGAGAGAAACATCGATCAGCTGCCTCCTGCACACCTCCCACTGGGGATGTGCCCGCAACCAAGTCACATGCCCTTGACCGGAATCGAACCTGGGACCCTTCAGTCCGCAGGCTGACGCTCTATCCACCGAGCCAAACCGGTTTTGGCAAGAGATATAGTTATTTTTTAATGTATCTTTATTGTTGCAAGTATTAGAGAGGTCCTGTATTTTCCCCCATTGACTCCCTCTACCCCACTCCCACCCCTTCCCCAGGCCTTCCCCCCATTATTCTCTGTCCAGGGGCTATGCATATATGCATGTGTTCTTTACTTAAACTCTTCCAGCCCCCCCTCCCTTCCCTCGGAAATACATTACACTGTTCCATGCTCCTATGTATCTGGATCTATTTCATTGGTCACTTAATTTTGTTCATTAGATTCCACATATAAGTGACATCATGTGATACTTGTCTTTCTCTGACTGGCTTACTAGTATTTCATTTAGCATAATACTCTCCAGGTCCCTATATGCTGTATCAAAGGGTAAGAGATACCTCTTTTTTTACAGCTGCGTAGTATTCCATGGTGTAAACATACCACAGCTTTTTTATCCACTCATCTACTGATGGGCACTTGGGATGTTTCCAAATCTTAGCAATTGTAATTAATGCTGCTATGAACATAGGAGTGCATATATTCTTTCTGATTGGTGTTTCAGGCTTCTTAGGATATATTCCTAGAAGTGGGGTCACTGGGTCAAATGGCAGTTCCATTTTTTATTTTTTGAGGAAACTCCACACTGTTTTTGTAGTAGTTTTACCAGTCTTCATTCCTACCAGCAGTGTACTAGGGTTCCCTTTTCTCCACATCCTCACCAGCACTTGTTGTTTCTTGATTTATTGGTGGTAGCCATTCTAGCAGGTGTGAGGTGGTACCTCATTGTCATTTTAATTTGCATCTCCTCTGATAATTAACTGATGCTAAGCATTTTTTCATTTCTTTTGGCTATTTGTATGTCCTCTTTGGAGATGTGTCTATTCAGGTCCTCTGCCCATTTTTTATTGGGTTGTTTGTCTTCCTTTTGTTGTGTTGTATGAATACTTCAAATATTTTGGAAGTTAATCCCTTACCAGATGTATCATTGGCAAATACGTCCTCCCATACAGTGGGTTCCCTTTTCATTTTGATGCTGGTTTCTTTAGCTGTGCAGAAGCTTTTTATTTTGATGTAGTCCCATTTGTTTTATTTTTTCCTTTGTTTCTCTTGATAGGCATTTTATCAATGAAAATTCTGCTCTATGAGATGTCTGATATTTTGTGGGCTATTTTTTCTTCCAGGGTTTTTATGGTTTCATGACTTACATTAAGTATTTTATCCATTTTGAGTTTATTCTTGTGTATGGTGTAAGTTGGTGGCCTAGTTTTTGTTTTGTTTTATGTACCTGTCCAATTATCCAAACACCAGTTTTTGAAGAGACGGTCTTTATTCCATGGTATGCTCTTGCCTCCTTTGTCAAATAGTAATTGAGCATAACGGCTTGGGTAGATTTCTGAGGTCTCTACTCTGTTCCATTGATCTAGATACCTGTTCTTGTACCAGCACCAAACTGTTTTGATTACAGTGGATTTGTACTATAACTTGATATCTGGTATTGTGAGCCCTCCAACTTTGTTCTTCTTTCTCAAGATTGCTGCAGCTATTCAGGGTCTTTTTTTGGTTCCATATAAATTTTTGAAGTACTGTTCTAGACCTTTGAAATATACCATCAGTATTTTGATAGAGATTGCACTGAATCTATAGATTGCTTCAGGTAGTATGGACATTTTAATTAAGTTCATTCTACAAATCTATGAAGATTGTATATTCTTCCACTTTTTTATTTCTTCATCTATCTCTTTTTTCAATGTTCTATAGGTTTTTGAGTACAGGTCTTTTACCTTCTGGGTTAAGTTTATGCCTAAGTATATTAACTTTTTTGTTACAATGGTAAATGGGATTTTGTTTTTGAATAAAAGTGGTGAAAGCGGACAATCCAATCTTGTTCCTGTTCTTAGGGGAAATGGTTTTAGTTTTTGCCCATTGAGCATGATGTTGGCTATATGTTTGTCATATATAACCTTTATTATATTGTGGTATGATCCTTCTACACTTTGCTGAGAGTTTTTATTGAAAATGGGTGTTGGATTTTGTCTAATGCTTTTTCTGCATCTATTGATATGATCATATAATTTTTGTTTTTCAATTTGTTTATGTGCTGTATCACATTTATTGATTTGCAAATATTGTACCAGCCTAGCATCCCTGGAATGAATCCCACTTGGTTCTGGTGTCTGATCATTTTAATATATTGTTGGATCCGATTTGCTAATATTTTGTTGAGGATCTTAGCATCTTTTTTCATCAGAGATATTGGCCTATGGTTCTCTTTATTTGTAGTGTCTTTATCTGGTTTTGGAATTAGGATAATGCTGGCTTCGTGGAAAGAGCTTGGAAGTATTCCTTCGTCTTGGATTTTTGGAATAGTCTGAGGAGAATAGGTGTTAGTTGTTCTTTGAAGGTTTAGTAAAACTCCCCTGTGAAGCCATCCAAACCAGGGCTTTAATTTGCTGGGAGGTTTTTGATTACTGCTTCTATTTCATCAGTTGTTATTGGCCTATTCAGGTTTTCTGATTCTTCCTGATTCAGTTTTGGGAGGTTGTATTTTTCTAGGAATTTGTCCATTTTTTCCACATTGTCGAGCTTGTTGGTATATAGTTGTTCATAGTATTTTCTTACATTCATTTGTATTTCTGTGGTGTCAGTTGTTACTTCAATACTTTCATTTCTGATTTTATTTATTTGGGTTCTCTCTCTTTGTTTCTTGATGAGACTGCCTAAATGTTCATCAATCCTGTTTATCTTTTCAAAGAATCAGCTCTTGGTTTCGTTGATCGTTTATATTGTTGGTTTTTTTTTTCATCTCTATGTCATTTATTTCTGCTCTGATCTTTATTTCCTTCCTTCTACTTACTCTGGGCTTAATTTGTAATTTTTAATTAATATGAAAAATGGACCTCAAAAGGGCTCACATATATTTTAAGATCCACAGATTTTATTGCTATTTTTATACAACACCAAATCTCATCTTTGGTGGATACTAGATGTAGGAGCACTCTCTTCCTCAATCAGAGCTTCATGGATCAGTGTCCTTTCTGCACTAATATGCTTTTCAACAGGAAAGCCCCTGGTCTATAAAATCTTTAGTTCCATATCAAGTTTTATGAATTCCTGGCACCTATTTTCTGCGCCTAGCATCTCTGTCCTCTATTGAGGACTTTTCTTTATCCCAGAACCTGTTCCTGGGTCCTGGACTCTGTTTCTCAATTTCTTAGACTATTAATGATTCCTCTTCAACACTGAAACCTACGTGTATGTACCCATGACATTATTTACCTATATTCCCTGCCCTACGTAAAGTTGTCCACTGGTGCACCTGGAATTTTATTGACCTGGTTCCTTCACCAATGAGTCCAGGATCTCTATACCTTTCCTTCCTTGTTGCCAGAGTAAAGCATATACAATAGGCTAAGCAAAAATACAAACGTATTTAATGTTAAAGTAGCATGTCCAGGTTAACAGAAACCAGAAGCCAGGAAACTAAGCAAAAGTTCATTGGACCATATATAGTTAGAACCTATAAAATGTAATTTCTAATCTCTAGTTTTGTAAATTACAAAACCTGTGTGTTCTCACTTGAGTATCAATGATACGTTGCTATATTGGAAAACTAAATATTTATCTTTAAAATTACATAAAATTACATTAAAAATCCCCCAGTGGATTATAGAATTCTAAACACTGAGGGAGAAATTCATGATACAACCATGTATTAGGTATCTGTGTGGAATAATCACCAAACATCCTATAAGACTACACTTGTATTTATTCCAATGATATGTAGCAGTAACAAAGCAAACAAAGAGTGCCCTAGGTTTTCCAGATTTCCCAATTATAGTGATGGTAAATTAATGGGAAAAGGCTGCCCCGTGGGGCAGATGCTACATAATTGGAATGGGTAATTTCCTCTACTGTGTGATTTGAGGACCACTCTAAAGTCTTATCTGCCTTTATATTTACCATCATATTACCTAGCCAGAAATACCCACCATTATTCCACTCAAAAGATAATAACATTAGAAGAATTTTTTTCAAAGAGAGAAACATCACTGTGAGAGAGAAACATCAATCGGTTGCCTCCTGCACATGCCCCAATTGGTGATAGAACCCACAACCCAGGTATGTGCCCTGACCAGGAATTGAACCTGTGACCCTTCGGTGCACAGGACAAGGCTCCAACCAACAGCCACACCAGCCAGGGCTATGATGGGGTATTTTTAATATAATTCAATTTCATTCAGTGTGGAAACATTACAGTGAAATAGTCAACCCTGAGTGACTGCAGGCAGCATGGAACCCCAAGGAGAGCACTGACAGTAAAACAAAAGCCAGGCAGAACTTCCGCAGAGTAGACTAAGTTTTCCCTACATGGTTTCTTTATGTTATCAAAGGCAGAAAAAGTCAATGCATCATGTTTTTCTTTAGTTTTGATCTACTAAATAGTCTAGGCACTGAATGACTCCTTTTAGGAATGAAGCAAGAACTAAATAAAAACCTATTAAATAAACACCAAGCCAGGTGTGATTTGCTCACTCCCTTACCTTGTTTCTATCTTTGCTGGAATATCACTACAAGGCCTATCTGGACCTCACCTCTGATACTGTCTACCCTACTCTATTTTCAGTGTTTTCCACCAGAATATTTACACCAGGAATATTATCTACCTACCTACTTATCTATATGTGTGTGTACACACATAAATGTGTATATACATGTGTATTTTTTTCCTCTGTGCTCACAATCATTTACTCATAAGCTGCTACAACAATGCCTGGAACACACTTGGTACCCAAATATATGTCATGTTACCTATATTAAACTCTAATAGGTTGCCAGGGTTATCATCAGGGAATTCGCCTCAGTGTTACCATACATCTTGGCGGTATGTCAGAGATATTAAGGAATCTCAGTGTTTCTCCTCATTCTCTATGAGATTGAGGGCTTCAACATTTGGAAATGACATTCTGATAAATTATATGCTTTCCTCAAAAGTTTGAAACTAACTCCATTTAGAATCGGAGGATATTAGTGCCTCACTGGAAAGACATGCTTTTTCTTACTACCCAGAAGCAATTCCTTTTTCAAAATGATAGTTATCACTTATGTATGCTGAATAAATTATTTTTAAATTTTAGCATATATTTATAACTATTTTTGGAATATTAGAAAGAATTGAACTATGCTCATTTTTCAACTAGAATGATGAAGCACTACTTTTGTACTATTTTCCTAATGAACATCCTAAACCATCCCAAATTATGCCTGTAAAATGATTTATATTTAGAGAACAAATATTAAAATCAACAATATTTCATATTATTTTGAATACAGCTACAAATTTCTCTCCTAATAAGAGTTTTATGAAATGTGCCATTCCTTCCCCTCCCTTTCATTTTCTCCACAACAGAAACGATTCTGTCCCTTGTTACTTAACAATATTTGATGAAACATTTCTTTCTAATATCTATCTTTGCTAAATGGGTAAGAGGAAGATTGGGACTTTGGGGAAAATAAAAAGAAGAGAGAATAAATGTGAATATTTTGAGTTTCATTTTAGATATTTAAATTTGAGAAAATATGATAAATAGTGATAAATGAGATAAAATAGTGGGACCAGGCCAGCAGAGGTATATGGAGATATAAGAAGAGAAAGTAGGTGAGAAGCCTGGGTCAAAATGTAAACTTAGGAGCATCTACACTACTGTCTAGTGCTCCAAGTCAAATGAGTGGTTCTCTCTGGAGAGGGAGGAGGCAACAGGAATTGGGGGGAACTGGTAATGTTCTATTTCACTTTGAGACAATTCATCTGAGTTATATGCTTATGATTTGTGCCTTTTTTTCTGTGTATTCCTTCAATAAATGAGTTTTTAAAATATATTTAAAAGGATCATATACCAAATTATTAATAGTAGTTGTCCCTAGAGTGTAGGATGGCAAGAATGAGAGGTTTTATTTTTAATGTGTATACTTTTGTATTTCTTTAACTTTTTGAAAATCGTATTATTTTAGAAATATAAAAACAAAGTAATAAAATTGTCCTATCTAATAAAAGGGTAATATGCAAACTGCCATCACTCCAACACACAAGATGGCTGCCCCATGTGGTCAAAGATGGCCGCCCCCATGTGGACACAAGATGGCCACCACAAGATGGCTGTCAGGGGAGGGCAGTTGTGGGCAATCAGGCCAGCAGGGAAGGGCAGTTGGGAGGGACCAGGCCTGCAAGGGAGGGCAGTTGGGGGCAATCAGGCCTGCAAGGGAGGGCAGTTAGGGGTAACCGGGCTGGCAGAGGAAGGCAGTTGGGGGTGACCAGGCCTGCAGGATAGGGCAGCTAGGGGTGACCGGGCTGGCAGAAGAGGGCAGTTGGGGGTGACCAGGCCTGCAGGGGAGGGCAGTTGGGGGCAATCAAGCCTGCAGGATAGGGCAGTTAGGGGTTACCAGGCTGGCAGAAGAGGGCAGTTGGGGGTGACCAGGCCTGCAGGGGAGGGCAGTTGGGGGCAATCAGGCCTGCAGGATAGGGCAGTTAGGGGTTACCAGGCTGGCAGAAGAGGGCAGTTGGGGGTGACTAGGCCTACAGGGGAGGACAGTTGGGGGGGACCAGGCCTGCAGGGGAGAGCAGCTGGGGGGGGGGACCAGGCATACAGGGGAGGGCAGTTGGGGGGGACCAGGCCAGCAGGGGAGGGCAGTTAGCGGGGTCCAGGCCTCCAGGGGAGGGCAGTTGGGAGTGACCATGACTTCAGGGGAGGGCAGTTGGGGGGGGACCAGGCCAGCAGGGGTGGGCAGTTGAGGGGAACCGGCCTGCAGGGGAAGGCAGTTGGAGGTGACCGCACTAGCAGGGGAGAGCAGTTAGGGGTGACCAGGGCAGCAGGGGAGGGCAGTTAGGGGTGACCAGGCTGGCAGGGGAGGGCAGCTGGGGGGGAACCAGGCATGCAGGGGAGGGCAGTTAGGAGCAACCATACTGGCAGGGGACGGCAGTTGGGAGGGACAAGGCCAGCATGGGAAGGCAGTTAGGGGTGACTGGGCCAGCCGTGGAGGGCAGTTGGGGGCAATCGGGCCGTCAGGGGAGCAGTTAGGTGTCAATCAAGCTGGCAGGGGAGTGGTTAGGGTGTGATCAGGCTGGCAGGCAGAAGCAGTTAGGGGCAATCAGGAAGGCAGGCAGGCGGGCGGTTGGGAGCCAGCAGTTCTGGATTGTGAGAGGGATGTCCAACTGCCCTTTTAGGGTAGGATCTGGCCTAAACAGGCAGTCAGTCAGGCATCCCTCAAGGGGTGCTAGATTGGAGACGTTGCAGGCTGGGCTGAGGGACACCCACCCCCCTGTGCATGAATTTCGTGCACCGGGCCTCTAGTATACATATAATATCTTTACCATGATATAGTGCTATGTTTTATTGACAGACATAATATATTGTAGGCACTCAAGTGGCAACAGGAGGTTGAAAACTAAGCACTTAAATCACTCACCATCTCTAAGTTTTATTAACCAACAATACAAAATACATTTTATACTATTACTCTTCATATTTTATCTAAAAGGGTCATATTTTGTGAAACCCTCTCACATGTTTTTAAAATAGGATCTTAATTGTCTTTGTCAGATTATAGCTATTATACATCCCCTATCATTAGTAATGCTGTACATTAACACGATGGTCTTAACTGGCCCCTTGAGCTAATTCTCCTCCTTTTCAAAAAGAGATAAAAGACTTCAGGAATTCAAAGTGACATTAAAAAAAATGGTGCTGGCATCTACCAATTGTTACTTAAAGATTTAAGAAAGAAACATTTCTGCATGATTTAATGATTGCTTGCTGGGAGACAGTTCTTTTGTCTGGTCTCTAATACAACTCCCTAGAGTGTCTTATTCAATACACAAAACAATGATGTAGAGGTTTTGACAGAGCCCATCCTCCTATTGGGGTGGCATTACAGGATAATAACTGCCTAAGCCCGTGGTCGGCAAACTGCGGCTCATGAGCCACATACAGCTCTTGGGCCCCTTGAGTGTGGCTCTTCCACAAAATACCACGGCCTGGGCGAGTCTATTTTGAAGAAGTGGCGTTAGAAGAAGTTTAAGTTTAAAAAATTTGGCTCTCAAAAGAAATTTCAATTGTTGTACTGTTGATATTTGGCTCTGTTGACTAATGAGTTTGCCGACCACTGGCCTAAGCTATATAATTCAATGAGATATATTTTAGTATTAAAATATCTGTTAATCAGTTTTTAAAGCTGCACTGTTCAAAACTCAGAACAATATGTAAAACATTCCTTTACCAAAGGGAATGACTAATCTACTGTACAGCTTTGATAAGTTACAAGAAATAGGTTTATCTCAGAAGACTGGTTATGATTAATATGCAGTTCGGAAAGCTCCTTCGCTCTGTATGGTCTCTCTCTAACTGAATCTAATAAAGATAGGTCACGCATTTTTCATATTCCTTTTTCACCCATGACAGATCTGTAATAGGATTTATATGCATTTTATATTAATTGTATCAGCGACTGCACCAACTGCAATAATCCTTTATTTCTTTGCCTTTTTAAGGCTATACATAAATTACAAAGTTTCCATTTTTGTTTGACTGCAGCTCTCACTGACGATCAACTGTGTTAATGACAGAGAGGTAGAGAAAGATTAAGAACCACCGCACCTAGTTCACTGCAATACCAAATGGTACCGAAGGCTATAAGCCCAGCGTTGAGAGCTGTTTTAGCTCTCCTCTCCTTGTGTCAGAGGAGCTCGAGTATATAACATCAGTGAAAACCCTGTGCTCTGAATTGGAGAGGAAAGGACATGCTTTTAATAACCATCTCACAGAGGGGTGCTGGCAGTAACCCATCGCTGTGATGAAGTATTGCTTTTCTAACCATCTACAGAGACAACACAGGAAATGTAAAAATGAGATAGTGCTACCTAGAATGAAAAACCATGTGTCCTGGGGATGCAATCTAAAATAGTCCTTAATTTTAGCTCTGAACTCAAAAAAGGCTTCACTTATGTCTTGGGAAAAAGAAATGTATGTTGAGAGACTATTCAAATTATAATTGCAGCTAAGAGAAGTGGACAATTATATTTTCATATTCTATATTCTGCACTATGACATAAATAGTGAAAAATTCCATTCTGCAAAAGAGCATAGCAAGGGATTTGAGAAACTAATAAATGTTGCTTTATCCTCTATAAAAACACTTGGCTATTAGTGAATAAAATGCAATGGAAAAAAAGTAGGTCACAATTGTAATGATTTTCATTAGTTGAAACAGACTACATACAAATTCAGCATGTGCATGTCTCTCATACATAAAGGAATTTAAAAAACAACCCACAAAGAAGTCTGTATGACTGACTAAACTTATAGGATTACTTCATGATTTTATATATATGTATATGGAATTTTTGTCCTTGATTTAAGAAAGGTTACTTTTAAAATGTAATACCCAAGAAAAATATAAATACACATTCAAAAGTCTATTAACTAAAGAAAGGCAACCAAACTCATTACTAATAATTTAACTCCTCCCTGGAGCCTATTTTAAAGTATCTTTCATTTCAAAATGCAATAATATTGAAATAAAAAAACATTACTGGCCTATACAAACAAACCTATTTTAAAATATCTAAAATTTAAATAAATTAACATTGAAATGAACAAACCAAATCTAAATTTCCAAAGTTACATTAAATTTACATACTATTGAAATTACACTTTTATAGCAACTGAGGTGTTAAATTAACTGCAGCATACACAATTTCATGGATATCATAGGACTTGAATTAACACAAATATTCAATCTAATCTGATAGAAAAAGTATCCCCAACTCTACATGTGTTATACAAGCAGCTCCAATTTACAAGAGGGTTGTACAATAGTCCCCCCTTATCCGCAGGGGTATGTTTCAAGATCCACAGTGGATGCCTGAAACCACAGATAATACCGAACCCTATATATACTATGGTTTTTCCTATACGTGCATACAATTTACAGCTTCTCTCTGGCATATTGAATGGCCAGCATCACTACTCTTGTGCTTTGTAGGCATCATTAAGTAAAATAAGGGTTCCTTGAACACAAGCACTAAGATATGCCACAGTCATCTGATAACCAAGAAGGCTACTAGGTGACTAGCAGAATGGGAGCATCTATACCTTGAATACACTGGTCTAAGAGATGATTCACCTCCTGGGCAGGATGGAGCAGGACAGCTCAAGGTTTCTTCAAGCTACTCAAGAGGTTCATAATTCAAAACGTAGGAACTGTTTATTTCTGGAATTTTTCACTTAATACTTTCGGACCATGGTTGACTGCGAATAACTGAAAACACAGGAAGTATAACTGCTACTAATGTGGGCACTACTGTATTCTAAAGTCTGTTTACTAGTATAAATTGGTTGGCAAACAATGCTGGGACATATTTAATTTAAAAATAAACAAGTTTAAATAAGAGGCTTATGTGCGAAGTTTATTCTGAACAATACAGTTAACCCATAAAATAATGTGCTATCATAATAATAGAAGTTCTAAGCTCTGAAATCCCTTACAACTGGTGGCAGGGAGGGATGGGGTCAAGAGGAAGCCCTGAAAAATGAGACGCTGGCTGGGGAGGAGAGGAGCACTACCCCAGCTTTGGCAGCAGCACGAGCCAAAAAGCACGAAGGAGAGTTCCAGCATTATGGGGTCCCAGCACCCAAGTTCAAAAGGTAAATAAATTATGTGCAAAATGAGTAATCAAGCACTTCTCATAAGAAAATATCAAAGCAATTATTGGAAACTAACTGTATAAAACCACAGAGAGCCTCTAAGTTTAAAGGAAACAAAGCAGTCCTTTAAACTTTTGAACTTAAAACTAAGGGATGATAGGTCTGCATTTCATTTACCATAAGTTAAATCTCCAATATTAGAAACTCCTAGAAGAATAAGGAACTATTTTCCACTTGCTGCATATTCTTGCATCTATAATTATCCCTGCTGTCCTATAGTGACTGAGGAAAATCTACTGGATGCCACATCATGGCACCAGGGAGAGCATTTGGGTAGGAAGCAACACAGCACAGCAGTTGAGAGATCAGAGTTTATCATCAGGCACAACTAACCTTGGGCAAGTTAGTTAACTTCTCTGAATTTCAGCCTCCTTCTAAACTGGAGGCAAAAATAACGAGGACCCCATAGGGTTATAATGAGGATTACATGTGGTCATCCATGAAAAACACTTGTCACAGTGCCTGTCACACATTGTAAGTGGTCAATAAATGTTATTGGACAGTTACCTAGAAAAGATTCTGGGAGAGGGCTAGGCCTTTTTATAACATAACTGGCTAATTCCTTCCTCAGTTGATAAGTAAAACTGCCAGCTTCCAAAGAAATGCATTCCTAAAATCTGAAAAAAGTTTTTTTTCCTCCCCATGAGATGGCAATGGAGTTCAAGTATTTTTTAATTGCCTTCCCTCTCCCCACAAAGTGTTAAGACTTAGTTGCCTCATCAAGAACCAGAAATATCTTTTAAAAACAATATATTTTATTTGTGACCAGTTATTTTCTTTGGAAATCAATCTCAAGAAATTTAATGTGAGGCAAGGGGGGAACATGCTAAATGCATTCCAAAATTTACCAAATGTTTCTGGAAACTTCCCTCTTTCATTTGGTACAGTTCTTCTGTAGTTACACCCATAAGATTTTTAATTATATTAAGTGTTGAATAAGTCATTTTTCCCCACGAGCTTTCATCAGGAAAGCTAAATATGAGTCCTTTGTGCAGCATAATCAGTGATCTATGAATGCTTGCTGGGTACTTGAAAGATACTTCTTTAAATATAACAACTAAAAAGGGGAGAAAAAAAGCTAACCATTAGTGATGGAAACTTTTCGAAAATATATTGTGCCTCGACTGCAGTGATGAAGAGTACAATGAATCTTCCCTTGATAACTCCTCATCAAAATCAATTTCTATTCTATGCAATAATACAATGATGCTCTCCAAAACCACTGAAGAGCATAGAGCTGTTTTTCTCTCTGTGGAATAACTGAAGACTACTATATTTTAATAGTTCCTCCTTCTGCTATTACCTGTCACATCTCACTGTCAATAGCACCTTTCTTTCTTTTTTTTCTTTTCAAAACATAAGATTAACTGGGTGAGAGCCTGAGTTGACACCCAAGATTCTCTAAGACACACAAAAGTCTTTTTTTTCACCTTAATTTGCAGAAATGTGGGCAATATAACAAATAGTTGAGATTAGTCAGAATACTGAGTTCCTGATATGGGGCCTCTGCTGAATACAAAACTGCCATAATTATATTTCAAAAAGCAAAATGGTAAAACCCAATTGATGGAAACCTTTAAAAGTGGAAAACATTTTATCACAGAAAACTCCATGAAGCAGTAATCAAAGTTGATTTTCTGTCAATCACCCTGGAGATGCCCAACAATCAGGAATTCATCTAAATATCTCAGAAATTAAGCTTTGAACATTTTAGGACATGTGATATTACAACAATATGTTCAGATTTTCTGGAATCCGCACTTCTTTGTTTTATTTTTTTCTTAACTCCTACCCTACAAATACCACAACCAACTAACCAAAATAAAGAAAATTAAGCACTCTGAATAAAAGCCAATATAATATTCTGTGGGTCTATAATAACTACCTGTAGACAGGAATCTACAGAGAGTATGGTCTAGTTGACCTTACTTGCAAGGGCACATGGAATGAAGCAACTGTGCTTGTAGCAAGCTTTTAAGATCTGTGTTGTGGGGGAGGACAAAAATGTTTGATACCTTCATACAAGTCAAGAAGGGAATTTAGCAAGAATACAAGTTGATGAACAGGCATTTAAACCACCAAGGCTTTAGAGACACCCTAATAAAGAACAGGAACCTTAATCTCCCTATCTAACAAATTAAGCATAAAACTAGTCTGAAGTACTAAAAGAAATGCCATCCAGTTTCCTCTCCCTACCAAAAGTGGCATTCATCCAAATCCATGCTGGGCAGAAAAGGGTTAACATAGCAGGTCTAAGACTAAGGCTCACTAGCAAGGATGAGCCTTGGCTGGGGCCTGAGAACTAGGTTTTAGAAGTGCTCCGACTGTTCCCTAACTGATAAGGATGGTCTTCTGTGTCTGCTTCTACAAATAACGAATTATACTGAACATGTGCTGGGTGTCTGGAGTTTGGGTACCTGCTAAATAAAGTGTCTAACATGACCAGCCCCCAAGAAAAACTCCAATAGGCTTCGCCGGGCAGGAACACTGCAGGTTGCAGATATACTGCTGCATTTTAAAGAGAGCACTGTCTTGTGACCCCTCCTGGGAGGGAGACAGCAGAAGGAAGCCTGCCCATGGATTCCTCTGGAATCTGCCTGTGCTTTTCCCCTGATGATCTGCTTCTGTACCCTTACTTTGTCACTGTGATAAATCTCAGCTATTATTACTATATTCTGAGTCCTATGAGTCCTTCGAGTAAATCTCTGAATGTGAATGGTCTTGGAAACCTGCAACTACACATGTAGAACTCTTTTGAATGTGGGAGAATTTTTAAATGACTAACACTTGGGTCCCACCCTCAAATTGTTTAACATCTATTAGGAGCTTCGGGAGGGTATGCTGGCAATAAACCAGTAAACACTGATCATTCAAAATTTTAACGAGCCCGACTGGTGTAGTTCAGTGGTTGAATACAGACATATGAACTAGGAGGTCAAGGTTCCATTCCCAGTCAGGGTACATGCTGGGGTTTCGGCCTTAATCCCTAGTAGGGGGCATAACAAGAGGCAGCTGATCAATGATTCTCATCATTGATGTTTCTATCTATCTCTACCTTCCTCTGTGAAATCAATAAAAAATATGTTTTTTTCTTTTTTAAAAAAGGATTTTAATGAGCATCTACTGTGTTCCTGCCAACATTAGATAATAGGCATAGCAGGAATATGCAAATGAAACAGTCTTTGTATTAAGGGGCTTACAGAACTAACATAACTAACAGGCAGTAACAAATGGCCCTCTTGGAAATGACATTGTCTAAAATATTTGAAACAGAAAGATGTTAATTATTCCATTATGGACATTCCTCTTTTCTCTGCCGTGTAATTTTACTTGCACAATTTCCATGATTCTTTGTGTTTTATTAGGAGTGGAAGTTAATTTTCTTCAAAATATTTCAAAAGCACAGGATGGCAGACCCAAAGTCTTGCCAGACCATTTAAACATTTGTTACAGGAGCCTTTCTAAAATAGATCAGCTATCAAGCATTATACTAGATTTGCTTGGAACAGAAATTGTTGTAAGCCGCCCATTGCCTTCACTAGCAGAGAGGTGTGGACAAGGAACCCGGAAGGCTGGTCAACCTTGAAGCTCTGAAAGGTCAGAGCCAACCACCCACTGTTTAGTTGAGACAATGGTAGCTAAGCAACTTCCACCTTTTAGTTTTATGTAAATCCTAGCTGATTGGCTATTATTGGAATTGCCTGCCTAAGGGCTATGGGTGTATCCCATCCTATCTAATAAAGAGGGAACATGCTAATTAACCATCACTCCATCACAAATATGGCTGCACCAACAGCTGAGGCCAAGTTTCCATAAGGAGCCTTAACAAGCAATGAGCAGGGACCTGAGGCTAAACCCTCCCCTGCCCCCATGGGGCTTGACAGGGGACCTCAGGCAGCCTTCCACACCCGGCAGGGCTTGACAGGGGACCTCAAGGTGCGCTTCCTGTCTTGGTGCTGGGCTAGGGGACCTGAGGCTGCACCCCCCGCCTCAGCGCCAGGCCGGGGGACCTCAGGCCCCGCCCCCTACCAGGTGGGGCTTGACAGGGGACTTCAGGCCACACCCCCCACCTGGCAGGGCTTGATGGGGGACCTCAAGGTGCGCTTCCCATCCTGGTGGTGGGCTAGGGGACCTCAGGCTGCTCCCCCTACCCCAGCACCAGGCCAGGGGACCTCAGGCCACGCCCCCCACCAGGTAGGGCATGACAGGGGACTTCAGGCCACGCCCCCTGCCCAGGGGGGACCTGAGGCTGCACCTCCCTGTAGATGGGGCTTGACAGGGGACCTGAGGCTGGACCCCCCCCACCTGGTGGAGCTTGACGGGGGACCTCAGGCCATGGCCCCCACCCAGCAGGGCTTGACAGGGGATCTCAGGCCATGTCCCACACCTGGCAGGGCTTGACGGTGGACCTCAAGGCACACCCCCCCACCCTGGTCTGGGCTGGGGGACCTCAGGCCACACCCCCTGGCCCCAGGCCAGGGGACCTGAGGCTACGTTCCCTGCCTGGCGGGGCTTGACAAGGGTGGGACTAGCCAGGTCTGAATCTATCCCAATGAGGGGGGGGCCTGCCGGGTCTGGGTCTCACACGATTTTGAGGCGCATGTGGTAGGCAAGGACTTGACTCTGGGTCCCGTGGTGAGCCCCAGACTCTGACAGGAGGAAGGTTTTCATATACATTTTACTAATTTTCTTTCATCTCTGACACTTCTAATATAGAGAAAGGGCAAATAGCAATATTAAATTATTTCCTCTAATTAATCCCCTTTTAATGTGCACGAATTTCATGCACCGGGCCACTAGTAGTCTTAATAAAAGTGATAGCAAGGCCAGAGTGGGGTGAAGTCCTTTCCCTTGAGTTGGGCTTCCGCCTGGCCTCCAATATTTCCAAATTAATATTTTCTAGTCTCTTTCATTTGCGTGCAGCCTCCTCCAGAGCCCAAACCCTGAACCTGAACCCTGAACCACATGGGTCATGAAAAGGGTTCATTATAAGAAATATAAAAACAGCCTTTAGGATCCCACAGTCTCCTGAAAGAGACAAAGAACTAAATAATTAAACTGTTAGAATTCCGAGTTACAAGTGTGCGAGGTTTGCAGAAAGTGATATGACAAATGCAGGTGTGAAGCATAACTAATTATCTCTACCATTAGACACCATTATTCTTAGAAAACAAATGTGTGAAGAGGAGCTAACAATGATAACACCTGAGTGGCAGAGTCTTAACATCCTATCTAATAAAGAGGGAATATGCTAAATGACCATCACTCCATCACAAAGATGGAAGCACCCACAGTTGAGGCCAAGTTCCCATAAGGAGCCTTAACTAGCAATCAGCAGGGACCTGAGGCTACACCCTCCCCACCCCAGTGGGGCTTGAATGGAGACCTCAGGCCATGTCCCCCACCTGGCAGGGCTTGACAGGGGACCTCAAGGTGCACTTCCTGTCCTGGTGCTGGGCTAGGGGACCTCAGGCTGCTCCCCCTGCCCCAGCACCAGGCCGGGGGACCTTAGGCCGCGCCCCCCACCAGGTGGGGCTTGACAGGGGACTTCAAGTTGCGCCCCCCACCCAGCAGGGCTTGACAGGGGACATCAAGGCATGCCCCCTGCCCTGGTCTGGGCTGGGGGACCTCAGGCCATGCCCCCCATCCTGGCACCAGGCCAGGGGACCTGAGGCTATGTCCCCTGCCCAGCGGGGCTTGACAAGGGTGGGACTGGCCGGGTCTGGATCTTGCCCAATGGGGGGGGGGGGGCCTGGGGCTGGGTCTCACTCAATTTTGAGGCACATATGGGTGAGCAGGGACTTGACTCTGGGTCCCGTGGTGAGCCCCAGACTGACAGGAGAAAGATTTTCATATACATCAGGGGTCCTCAAACTTTTTAAACAGGGGGCCAGTTCACTGTCCCTCAGACCGTTGGAGGGCCGAACTATAGTTTAAAAAAAAACTATGAACAAATTCCTATGCGCACTGTGGGCCCGGGATGAGTCGGCTGCTAAGCAGGACAGGCAGCGGCACCCAGCGGGCCGGATAAATGTCCTCGGCGGGCCGCATGTGGCCCACGGGCCATAGTTTGAGGACCCCTGATATACATTTTACTAATTTTCTTTCATCTCTGACACTTCTATTATAGAGAAAGGGCAAATAGCAATATTAAATTATTTCCTCTAATTAATCCTCTTTTAATGTGCATGAATTTCATGCACTGGGCCACTAGTTAATTATAAGATTACTACTACCTATACTTTAAAATAGTTACACATTTTCCTTCGAGTTCTAAAATTAGAAAAACATGTTATCAAGATATAATTTTTACCTGACACAAAAACTAGTAAAATATCCCTTAAGAATGATGTCTACAATGGTATTGGTGAATAAATTGTACAAGTACTCACAAACATACAATTTTCATTCCTTTCATCAGCAAAAGTTCCCAACATTGAAAGGTATATCTACTTCCATTAGGCATTATGTTGAAAAAGAACCTAAGTTTTTAAACAATTTCCTTTAAACCAATGAAAAACTATTTTTTTAAATATATTTTATTGATTTTTTACAGAGAGGAAGGGAGAGGGATAGAGAGTCAGAAACATTGATGAGAGAGAAACATCGATCAGCTGCCTCCTGCACACCTCCTACTGGGGATGTGCCCGCAACCAGGGTACGTGCCCCTGATCGGAATCGAACCCGGGACCTTTCAGTCCACAGGCTGACACTCTATCCACTGAGCCAAACCAGTTTCGGCAAAAAACTATTTTTATAAATGGGAAATAAATCTCAAAATTACTTTTAATCACTTCATTAAATTTAAACCTGTTTACCTTAAAAAAATAAGCAACTTTTTTCCTCTACACATATTACAATCTTCTACCTTTGAAGACTTGAAAAATATATTAGTTCAAAATCCATTTCTTGCTTCCCACTGAGATTTAAATTACCTGGAACTAATAGCCTCACTGCAAGAGTTCTATTCCATGGCTTGTAAGTTGAATTCACCAGCATGACATCTATGTTTTATATATGTAAATTCCACAGGTTTACTGCAAATTCATGACATTGACAACACTGGTTGCCTAAAAGATTGGTACTGCTACTGAAACAAATACACAAAATGAGACAGGAAGTAACCATAATTTTTCCTGCTTGCCTATTTTATTATGGTAATCATGGAAAAAATGGAGATAGTCTAGGGCACAAAAACTAAGATAGCAGCTGAAAGCAGTATAAACTATAAGAAAGAGAAATATTTGCATATAAATCAAAACAAGCAATAAGGTTTACATCATGGTACATAATATAAAATTATTTTATTACAGAAGGTACTACTTGCATTCCAGCTTCAATTATTACATTTTCTGAAATTTGGCACTGGCTATATTGAAAGAAAATTTACTAGCAATAACATATACAGTATTGATCAGGGACCTCCTTTACCTTTTGAATTCTTCCTAATATTCTAAAGAGTTTAGCCAACAAAACAAAACATTAAATTATTATTGGACTAAAGTAAAATAATTAGTATAATCATCACGGAAAGTAAAGCACTTGTTTTCTATAATTATTTCTTTCCTCTGTTAAACAGCTATGCAAGTAACATTGTCAATGCTCATCAAATTGGAATCAATAGTTTATGGGTTTTTTTAAACACAAACAGAAACTAATCTAAGTACATCTGTTATCTTTTCTGTAGTAGAAATTACATTTAGGATAACTAGATTATATTTGTTACCAGTCTGCTTGATACTCTCACAAAATCTGCTTACAATCTCAGCCATTCGCAATAGACAGGACTAATTCCAAATTCTAATTACCTGAAGCCCCATTCTCCACAGTCCCTTAATTACTCCCCGGTAATCAGGTGAGCACTTACAGTAGGATACTAACATCTTCACAGGTTATCAGGGAGCCATTTAGTTGATTTCAGCTGCCAAAATCTTGATTACTACTGCACTAAATAACTTTTTTACTATGCAATAGTGTAAAGTTTCACTGATGGCAACAAGGTACTTTTAGTACCTTTCTGTGGAAAAGGGCCTGCAGGTACAATCATATTTTGGATTAACTCCCTTGGTTTCTTCAAACACAAACAGGTTTCCTCAACCTTGTGGAAGTCTCACTTGACTTTGCTCACCTCCCTGCTCTCTCTATTCCTCAAGGACATTCTCCTTGACTTTCTTTTCTGCACCATTAGCTCCAGTTCATCCTTCCATTCTCTAAACATGAGTGTTCCCCTGTCTTTGTCCCTCTACTCTTTTCCAGGGGAGCCCCAAATTTTCTAAATTTGGATTATGGCTCCTATATGAGGACTCACAAAATAACAACTTTGCTCTCCACTTTCACCTAATTTCTATTGAGCTTTTCCCTTATAGTTGACTACTTCCACAAACCAAGTTGATTTTTTTGTGTACAAAACCAAATCTGATTCACTCCCTGAGGAACAATGATAGCAGTGGCTAACATTTAATCCTCATAGCCTAGCTTGGAAGTAGATGCTATATTTTGTCATCCCATTTTCCAGATGAGAAAATCAACATTACAGTCTGCCAGAATTTAAACTCAGACTGACTGACTCCAGAAGTTGTCTTCTTAACCACTGTTGTTCACCATATCTGAGATAATCTGACCATGATTTAGCCAACCTTACGAAAACGGCTATTCTCCAAAACGCACTCAACATGGCAAGGTCTCCATTCTGCATTGACAATTACCTACATGATAATCCAGTATCTAGACCCCACTGAAGTCCAACTTTACCATCCAGGCCCTGATGCTACTCACTACTCTTTACACTCATGAACCATAAACCATTACATCTTTCTCTCTCTAATTAAGCAAGTCCAACACAATGCAGGTTTATTAGGTAGGAGGGTAATGTTTAAGTTGTTTGGCTATGTGACCACCTCCATATTCATTTTTTGAAACTGCACACCTCTTTTTAAACCCTGACAGTCAAGTGGATGAGTTTAATTTAATTTCTGATGCTTATATTCACATTCTGGTTTTTACATATATTTGAGAAATGATGTTTTCTTTAGTATATGAAGGAGCCTCCTCCCAAAGTACCAGAATTAAAAGGACTGGATTATATTTCAGTCAATATTGCCAGTTGCATATATCTATAACTATAAGAAATCAAAGGCCAGAATTGGTTTCTTGATTCAAACCAATAGACAATGAACAAATAAATTAAATGAGGTATTAATATGTATCTTAGTATTTCAATAAAAATAAATGGCTTAGCCGAAACCGGTTTGGCTCAGTGGATAGAGCGTCGGCCTGCGGACTGAAGGGTCCCGGGTTCGATTCCGGTCAAGGGCATGTACCTTGGTTGCGGGCACATCCCCAGTCGGGGGTGTGCAGGAGGCAGCTGATCGATGTTTCTCTCTCATCGATGTTTCTAGCTCTCTATCCCTCTCCCTTCCTCTCTGTAAAAAATCAATAAAATATATTTTTAAAAATAAATAAATAAAAAATAAATGGCTTATTCATTAAGATTGTACAACCCTCATCCTGTCCCAGTATGATTTTTAACAACATGAGAGCATTCTATACCTGTAATTATGTAATCTGGCTGTGCCATTCACAAAGAAAAGTGGTGCACTTATGTGGTATATTAAAATCCCAAATAGCCAGAAAGCGGATCAATAAAGCAAAATAACTCCTGACCTAGTATCAGTAGGGAATGAGACATTCTAAGAAAAAATATTCCAGTGACAGGAAAGTTTCCACTCCAACGCATCTATTTTGTGTTTTGGTTGAAATGCGTCTCTGTCTATGACGACTATTATACTCCCCAGTGATATGAACATGTTACAATATGCCACAGATAAAACTGGGATAGTCAGATGCAGATGGATGGTACCTAAGGCCAAAAGATTGACTAGGGTTTGCCACAGGCTCCACATTCACACAATATCCTTAGAAGTTATTGTAGTACCAGCAGATTTTTTTTTTTGCACAGACAGAAAACACACAGAAAAGGGGAGTAACTCCCACTGGGGCAAGGGAGGGGACTTTTTCCAGTTGCAAGTGCCCATCCTCGAATCAAGGGTGGGCAGAGGAGAACCAGACTTCTCACATTGTTGACATTCCTCATCTGTTCTTGAGAAGTGCCACTGAGGGCTTGTGACTTTGCCTGCTGCTCTACAGAGCTCTTCTATTATGTGTCTTCATTACATTTCTCACCATCCAGCCACCTCTATCGCTATTTCTAAATTCCACTAGAAAATTGTTACCACCATCTCTGGTTTGCATCTGTCACTGATGGTTTTAATATATGCAAGCCAGTGTTGTGCATGCTGTCAGTGATCATCTCCACTCTCTCCTCCCTTATTAGTTTATTTTTTTTAAGCGTCTGTGCAAGAAGGTTAGGTTTTTCAAGACAGTTACCAGCCAGAACATGCCTTTCTCCCCTGTCATCAAACCAATGACTTAATGTGTAAAATGTAATCCCCAAGTCTTCTTTGGCTCCAGTTCTGACTAGAACGCTGCTCTTATGCTCTCTCTCTCTCTCTCTCTCTCTCTCTCTCTCTCTCTCTCTCTCTCTCTCCCCTACCCTCCCTCCCTCTTTTCCCTCCCTTCTTCCCATTTCAGTCATAACTCAGATATTCAGAGCATTTCTCACCACCACAGTTGATCCCCATTCCACCCACCCCTGACTTGCAGAATGCTATCTGTTCTGATTGTTTTATGAGTATCAAAAGATTTATCCTTGACTTACTACTAAGAAGTCACTGTAGTCTGATTTTATGCACTGGATACTTAATAAGCCCTTGCAGAGAAACAAAATAGTTTATGAGAGATTAATACAACTGAAATTTGATCAAATGAAATGATAAATTTACACCCTAGAAAATGTGATCCCCATTCCCCTTACAAAGAAGGAATCAAGGCTTACAAAACAAATATATTTATCAATGGTCTACTCTAATACTAGCCCAACTAGACTTTAAGCTCCATTGGGCTTTTCCCCCCTATTACTTTTTTCCCCATCAGCACCTAGAAAAATACCTGGCTTATTCAAGACATCTTCAATAAACATTTTAAAATAAATAAATAAGAAATATTGAGAATGAAGAGTGGGGCTTTCAAAACATTAAACAGCAGTAGAAAAGTAATTAATAGAGACTTTATGCCTTTAAAGCTGGGAAAATTTTTGTACATTAAAAAGCACAATAGTATCCTTTTCATACCTCCACTTTCAATAGTATTGGTTTTATTTCTTAAAATTGACATCTATAAGCAAGAGAAGATGCCTAGGTTTATATATGTACTAGTGACCAGGTGCACAAAATTTGTGCACATTAAAAGGAGATTAATTAGAGGAAATAATTTAATATTGCTATTTGCCCTTTCTCTATAATAGGTCAGAGATGAAAGAAAATTAGTAAAATGTATATGAAAACGTTCCTCCTGTCAGAGTCTGGGGCTCACCATGGGACCCAGAGTCAAGTCCCTGCCTACCACATGCACCTCAAAGTCGAGTGAGACCCAGACGTGGCTGCCTCCACCCCCATTGGGCTAGATCCAGACCAGGCCAGTCCCACCCTTGTCAAGCCCTGCTGGGTAGGGGGCGTAGCCTCAGGTCCCCTGGCCCAGCTCCAGGATGGGGGGCGTGGCCTGAGGTCCCCCAGCCCAGACCAGAGTGGGGGGCATGCCTTGATGTCCCCTGTCAAGCCCCGCCAGGTGGGGGACACGGCCTGAGGTCCCCTGTCCAGCCCTGGTGGGCGGAGGGCACGGCCTGAAGTTCCCTGTCAAGCCCCATCTGGTGGGAGGCGCGGCCTGAGGTCCCCTGGCCTGGCGCTGGGGCAGGGGGAGCAGCCTGAGGTCCCCTAGCCCAGCACCAGGATGGGAAGCACACCTTGAGGTCCCCTGTCAAGCCCGACGGGGGCGGGGGAGGGCGTAGCCTCAGGTCCCTTGCTGATTGCTTGTTAAGGCTCCTTATGGGAACTTGGTCTCAGCTGTGGGTGCAGCCATCTTTGTGATGGAGTGATGGTCAATTAGCATATTCCCTCTTTATTAGATAGGATGTGTTTTAACACATTTTAGTGTTAGTTGTCTCGCTCACAATTTCCACATAATAGTTTTCTAGGTATACTGTTTTACCTAAGCTATTCTCCTTGCATAAGAGAGCTATATAAACAGGATTATAAAGAATGAATTTATTAATAGTTATTCTTTACATAAGGAAATGATCTCATGCTCTACCTTCATCCATAAAATGGTCATCTATATTTAGGTGGTCTTTCTTGTTTAATTTATATGATATAATATTTCTAGAAAAGCAGTTTGAGTGTAGAACTAAAGATAATTTTGGCAATTAAGAAAATGTGACTGGAAAATTCTTTTTTTTCCTAAGAGGCACCAAGTAATGCTTATATAATGAAACTTCAGGACAGCTTCCTCCTAATTATTCAAGTAGACTACTTAGATGGGCAAAAATCAAGATACAGATATAAAATGGACAGCTGAATGTGGTAGAGGTAATAAGGAGAACCTTCTATCAGAAGGGAAATCTTTATGCTGGAAGGCTAATGTTCCATCAACATGGAGGAAATGGATTATGAAGGGCCATAAAACTTTTGGCTAAACTTTAGCTTGATATTATAGACTATACAAACTCTTATAGATCATGCAAAGTCAACTCTGCGATACCTTAATGCCATGATATTGCTGCCCACCTCGTGGCTCCTTGACCACTTTGCCACAATTTATTTTTCCGCTGCACAGATTTATAGCTAAATGTAGCTGCTGCTTTTCATGATACTTCAACCCAGATAACTAAAATTATTCTTGTTTTCACTTAAGCGCGACAAAAATTCCTAATTTCCATTCTTTATCTCATTATATTAAATGCAGAGAAAGCTAATTTTAAGGTCCTGATTCAATGTCCAATGAAAGGAAATACATTTAAAATTTATACATACACACACTTTAAATACAAATGGGCATATTAAATTTACATATTGAAATGGATATTTTCTCTAAGATTAGCAATTTAAGAACTTTTTTCCAAAGACTCACCATTTTTTCAAGTATATTAAAGAAGTACCCCGTTAGTGGGAATTGGTTTTATAAGTCAATCAAGAAGAACAATAAGACTATTTGGATAAACAGAAACATCTAACAGCAGGCATTTTATGAAAGAGCTACAGTCCTATTAAACAAAGCATACAGATGATTTACACATTCTATTTAGTTGCACTGTATGAAGAAAACCCAGATTTTCACAAATAGGTACCTATAAATGTTAAGGATTTTAAAATAACAACTCTTGCAATCTTATAATAGTTTACCAAAGACACCAAGCGAGGCTATATTCTGAGATGTGCAAAATAATGAATTTATCTGGTCTTATAAATTACTACTAACCTGGGTATCTCTGAATGAATTTATTAATAGTTATTATTTTCATAAGGAAATGATCTCATGATTTTGTAATCTTTTAAAATAAGTAAAGCACTCTATTTGAGCAGAATTGGGGGGGGGGTGGAAATTGCAGAACTCATGAAGCACCTCTACAAAAGGCTCAGTGAAGGGCATGCAAGGAAGACAAGCTCTGGATGATCAAACACTATGGCAACATGCATTTCTATATGCAAATGCCATATTTTTTTCAGAAAACACATTTGTGGCTGTTTATATATTCATGCTTGATAACAGTTAAAGATAAACTACCATGACTTTGTAAGAATAGTAGAACTCTGAAAATAAAAATGTCTAAAGGCTTCTATTTTAAATAGCAATCTGATATAAGATTTCTTATGTCTTGTAAGATACAAAAGTAGATTTTAATGTTTAGAATATTCAAAAGGGCTGTGAAGTAATGAATGTAAATAAGGCCCAAATATAACAACTGCAGTGAATAAATGTATCATGTCAGACATTTCATTACTTCAAATTCTACTATATCTCTTTAATTTTTTTTTCAGGGGTGGGAGAAAACTACTACTGGATGAGAGTTAATAAATTAATATGAGTGTAATTACCTCATTAAGTTCAAAGCTAACAGATGTTAATGGTTTAATTTCTTTATTTTATTTGTTATTTTCAGTAAGTAATTGAAAGGCTTTAACACAGTTTTTATCGATAAACTATGGCAGTGAACTAAATTTAAATAAAGAATCCATTAGTCTATATTAGTATTTTTTAAAATTTAAGAGAAAGGAGAAATAAAGTTCTACATTAGAGAAGAACACCAGATGATAAATGTTGAAAAATGATGAAATTAGAAATCACCATTTTATAAAACCCCGGTTATAATTGATTCTGGCAAGAATCAAGAGATGTTAAAACCATGTGAAATGTTGCTGGGGAACAAGTTATTTACATGATCTCAGAGTACAACCTCACATTTTACCTATTAATTACAAAGACAAATATGGAAGTAACCTTCTAGACCAAATGATCACACTTAACATCACCAATAATGGGGCAAACTGATACCCATACACCTCAAGATGAGATGCACTGAGGGCAAACATCACTTACATAGCATCCTTGACAAAAATGTTTACCCTAAAACTAATTAGGGGGAAACAAATCAGACAAATGCAGATTGAGGCACACTCTGTATAATAACTGGTTTGGTCTCATCAAAATGTTAAAGAAATAAAAAAATTTAAGTCTAGAGAGAGGGAAAAACATCTATGTGAGAGAGAAACATGGATTGGTTGCCTCCTGTATGCACCCCAACTGGGATCAAACCCACAACCGGGTATGTGCCCTAACTAGGAATTCAATCAGCAACCTTTTGGTGCACAGGATGATAGCCAATCAATTGAGCCACACTGTCCAGGGTTCATTGTAATATTCTTATAATGATTTTGTAGGTTTGAAATTTCTCAAAATAAGAAATTAGAGTAGCCCTAGCCGGTTTGGCTCAGTGGATAGAGCGTCGGCCTGCGGACTATAGGGTCACTGGTTCAATTCCAGTCAAGGGCATATGCCTGGGTTGCAGGCTGGATCCCCAGTAGGGGGAGGCAGCCGATCAATGATTCTCATCATTGATGTTTCCATCTCTCTCTCCCTCTCTCTTCCTCTCTGAAATCAATAAAAATATTTTTTTAAAAAGAAGAAATTAGAGTAAATAATAAAATGTGGTAATGAGTTCCTTATACCTTCAACAATAAAAAGGACAAAATGGTTAACTACAAAATAATTGATCACTTTCTTTAATAAAGGTATTTACTGCCAAAATTCCAATCTTGCTTTAACTCAATTTAAATGGTTAAATTGTTGTATAAGAAACCTTCCCCACCCTCCATAGGGGCACATGCAATCAATGTGTCTCTCTCACATTGATATTTCTCTGTCCCTCTACCCCTCCCTCCCTTCCTTCCACTGTCTCTGAAAAGCAATGGAAAAAAATATATCCTCAGGTAAGGATTCACAAACACAAACAAACAAAAATAGCGCTGATATTTTTGTGTGATTTTAATCAGCTTCTCTAAAATGTGAAAACTCAAATAAAACTAAAATTGTGCATTTGTATATTTACACACAACCTGATGTAATATTTTATAATTGGACTACATACAATAAAAACAAAAGCATGAAATTATTTAGCAGCTATTCCAACCTAGTCATCTGTTTAATACAAGTAATTTTTTCAATTGAAGGTCTTGCTTCATGCACAACAGTAATTCAACAGTGCACCCCAAAAGTAATGAAAATTGAGGCTTACAAATCACGAATTATTGACACATTTTTCTGTTAGTTTGTTTCCTTTCAACACCTCTGGATTTTTCTTCAAATTATTCATGTCTCATAAATATGAAAAATGAATCATCCTATATAATAAAAGCATAATACGCAAATCAACCGAACCGCAGAACAACCAGTTGGCGGGGGATGGGGCCGGCAAGCAGGCAGCGCCAGGCCAGCCAAGGTGCGTGCCAGCAGGCAGAGGGAGGGGATGGTGATGGGGGTGGGGGGAGGCAGCAGTGACCAACGGTAGCAGAGGGGCAATGGGGGAAGGGGCGGGGCAGCACCAGCCAGAGCCATCCCCTGATCAGCCATCCAGTGGCCTCCTACAGAGGGAGGCCAGTGGCGACAGCAATGGGGTGATGGGGCAGTGCCATCCCCTGATCCTCCAGCCTGGTCACTTCCCACAGAGGGAGGCCAGACTTTGGCTTAGGCTCGCTCCCCCATCTCCTGAGGGCTCCCGGACTGTGTGAGGGTGCAGGCCAGGCTGAGGGACCACACCCCCCCCCCCACCCCGCCGCCCAGTGCATGAGTTTTCGTGCACTGGGCCTCTAGTTATATATAAATACCTATGGATACAACAAGCATTTAGTGGTTTCATATCTTGATAGCAATTTGTGTATTATGTTCATCCAATAATGAAGTAGATCATGAACACTTTCCATTAGACTTTTTAAGCATAAAAATGGCCTATAACTGTTCACATACTCAAACATTACTAAAGATAAAATCATGCCAGAACTATTCAAGGCATCAAATGCTTCTAGATATTGAGTTTATAGTAACCAGACTGTACTTAAATGATGTAAGGGTGCCAGGATTGATTAAAATACTACTTTGCTATCAGAAGCTGTAATCTACCAAAAATTATGTGTATTAGTTTGCCTCATCATAAAATATGGATGCAATTCTGAGGGGGAAGTATAGCTACGAAGAGCAGTAGGAACCATGTTAAAAATATAACTATGCAGCAGAGAGGTAAGTGGATATCAGTACCAAATTCCTAACAGTGGCTTATGTCAGGGTTATAGGGGTAGAGGGTGTTTTTTGTTTTGGGGGGTTTTTTTGTGTGTGTTTTTTTTTTTAATTCTTTCCCCTTAGCTGCATTATCCAATTTTCTGAAATATACTGTATACTCTTAAAATGACAATAACAAATATGAAATGGGTTTGCTTTAAATTGTATATTTAATTTAAAACATATATTTCAAAGAAACATGGCCTTTTGACTTAAACATTTAGTACCAGTTCTAGTACTCCAGAAAAAAAGCCAAATTCCTACTATCACAAATCTTAAAATACTACTCCAGAAACTTTCCCATTCCTGAATGCGTGTGATCTTAGTTTGGAAGTAGTTACTGTATATAATTTGTAGATTATATACAATATTCAGATGGAGAAAAGAGTTCAAAAAAAATGAGAAAAGGATACCGTGGCTGTGCCGTTTAAAGTACAGATATTTTAATACCTAGATAGAGGATTAGGGCTAATCCTCATGGCTGCTTGTGTATTTCATAAAGAGGTAGCTTTAAATGCAGTCTGTGGCCTAGGGGTCTTCTTAGAAGACCTGAGTTTTTACAAAGGTTACAACTCTAAATGGCTTCTAAACTGACACTGAGTAATGAAGGAAGGAACACATGCGCACATGTGGCACTATAAGCTGGTGGTACTTGTGGTTCAGCATTGCCTTCCAAAAAAAATATATTAGGAACTACAATGACAATCATTTCAATGTATAGTGTGCTTTTCAGTTTACAAAGTGCTTCATAACTCTATTAGGATGGCAGGGTAGGAAAAAATAAAGAGACTTGGACTCACAAAATGTTGGGTGTTTTATCCCTAAATCACTCAACCATTAAGAAAGAAGAGTCATGAGCCAAACTCCAGGTCTTCTGAGGCCAAACACTGTAATTTTCACTATGTGATAATTTTTTCTATAAGCAACCATTTTATGGTGGCTCCCCTATGGGTATGATTCACTCTGTACACCAAGCTGTGAGCAAAAACAAGTGGAGAAAAACTCCAGGTGAACATCCAGAATGTGTCTAGCTTTTGGAGTTCCCTAGATAATGGAGGGAAATGAGAGGGGGAGGGGGCTTCTCAGTATTTTTCAGTAACATCTGTACAGAAAAATCACAATCACTATCTATAGCAGTGTCACCACTAAAACTAAGCAATTTGGAGTGCCCACACACGCGCATGCGCATGCACACACACACACTGAGTAAAATGAGAATAAGAGCATATCGATTGGGTATATCATTAAGTAGCACTTACAGATCTGAGCCCCCAAACTGTACAGTGCTCCACCAATTGAAAAGAATGCAGGACTATATGGAAAAGTTAAAACAAGTGGGAGAAGAAGCTGAAGGGCCACTTCAATCTAAGAGAGAGCGCATGGGTGATGATGGGCAATCATTCTCAGTGAAAGTAGGAAACGTCTCAAGAGGAAAGGGACCTGAACTGTCATGGGGGAAATTTAGTTTATTCTTGACAAAAATATGATTTTAAGATGCTGGATTGCATTGCCAACAGAAGAGGACTTCTGTCCTTGACAAACTGTATAAAAGCAGCTTTCAGTTTTCAGTTTATGTACGGTTCAGCATCAGAGGAACTGTGAATAGGTAGAGACTAAACAAAAAACGATGTTCAATTATTTTATTACTGTTATAGCCTAGTGTATTTTTATTTTTTTTAATATATTTTATTGATATCAGAGAGGAAGGGAGAGGGAGAAAGAGATAGAAACATCAATAATGAGAGAGAATCATCGATTGGCTGCCTCCTGCATGCCCCACTCTGGGGATCAAGCCTACAACCCAGGCATATGCCCTGACTGGGAATCAAACCATGACCTCCTGGTTCATAGGTCAATGCTCAACCACTGAGCCATGCAGCCAGGCACTGAGCCATGTCGGCCAGGCAAGCCCAGTGTATTTTTAAATGTCTAAGGCAGTGGTCAGCAAACTGCGGCTCTGTTGACTAATGAGTTTGCCGACCACTGACCTAGACTCTCGATTCCAATAATTACAGGCTGTTGTTGTTCCTTGTGATTAAGCCCCTATCCCAGTGGTCGGCAAACTCATTAGTTAACAGAGCCGCAGTTTGCCGACCACTGGTCTAAGGTATATGAAGACATAGTCCTTGACCTTTGGGAGCTTATATGCATTTTAATTACACAATAGTAATTAAACAAAACTAATATTTAACTGAAATTAATTATAAAAGGAAAGAGTGCACAAGAAAGGTGAACAGCAATGATATAAAACTTGAAGAGGCATAATGTTTAATCAATTTTAGAAACAGGGAAAATGGCTTAAAAGGAAGTAAAGGCCATTGCTAAAAATTAGATTATTTTTAATACTTATGTTTGGTTCATAAAGCAGCAATATCTCTTTCCTCACATTTACGTTGCTCAGTATGCTATCTGAGTTGATGTTACCTGTTTGGGATTGTCTACTATGAGAACACACAGACCATGTCTGCTCAGTCATTTTTGTCCCATAGAGCAACATGTGACAGAGTGGCTTTCCCACAGGCAGGGCTCTCTCTATGCTGAGGGTGTGACTATTAGCATCTCCATCTGGTGGAGAAGCAATCGGTGAAGGACAAAATAATAACAATGTTGGAAAAGATAAGCACCCATGGTGATGATCATTATCCACAACAGTCTGAAAGCCAACCAGTTCTCGGGTTTTGGTTAAGAGGCCAAGTTCTGAAGTCAGTCTGACTGGATTCAAGTTCTGGCTTCCCCACTTACTCACTATGCAACCCAGGACAATGCACTTGCTTTTCTAAGCCTCACTTTCCTCATCTTTAAAATGGGGGTGATAATTGTTTTGAAGATTAAGTTACTTTTTACATGGAATTTGCTTAGCACAGTTCTTGGCACTTACCGTGACACTAAGTTAACTATAGAAGTTAGATATTACGAAGTATCAATTACAATAGAATATTATATAGTGCATTAGTTTGCTAGGTCTGCCATAACAAAAACACACACAGGATGTGACTTCAACAACCAAGATTTCTTTCTTCACAGTTCTGGAGGCTAGAAGTCCAAGATCAAGGTATCGGCAGGGTTGTCTTCCTCTGAAGCCTCTCTCCTTAGCCTTCCCTCTGTGTCTTCAAATGGTCTATCTACCCCTGGTGTTTCTTTGTCCAAATTTCCTCTTATTAAAAGGACACAGTTAAATTGGATTAGAGCATACCCTAACAACATCATTTTAACTTTACCACTTTAAACGCCCTATCTTCACATACAGTTACATGCTGAGGTGTTGGGGGTTAGGGCTTCAACATATGAATTTTGGGGGACACAATTCAACCCATAACATGCCTTCTCTCATTCTAAGCAAAAGGTTTCCACATAATAAGAAAATTTTAATCTTGAGAAAAAGTCTCAGTTCTCTTAAGATTTCTCACTTTTCAAACATAGAGGAACCTACGTTAAGTTCATTTAACTTTGAAAGGATAGACAGATGAATAGATACACACACCAAAAAAAATCTAGGATACTGTTGCCAATCACACTTTGCAAAACAGCTTTTTGACTACAAAACCACCCTGCCAAAAAAGCATCATCATAAATGAAAATAAATGATTTATCTAAAGCATACGAGAATCTAGTAAGAGCACAAGAATCATACTGCACAGCAATGATTTTCTTCTTAGACCACAAGTGCATTGAAAAAAGGAAACATGACAGGTTAGTAAAAATTTACAAACAGATTAAGACAATAACTGAATTCAGAAAGCTTTTGGTGTCTTTGATTGATGCTCTGGAAATTCACTTATGTTTTCTTTATTGTTTCGATAGGTAATTGTGTTGCAACTATAACAGCATATGTAATTAATGTAGTACTCCTGGTATCTGAATTATGGAGACCACAGAAAAACAAACAAAAAAAGCTTAAATGTTACTTAGTCACATGCCCATTATTTAGAGATGCAAGCCCACAACACATTTCATACAAGCATATAAATTGGATACTAATTCATTATGAATATCTGTTGACCACTGGTGGGAAATACCGTGGCCAGTATATACCACTCAAAAAAAATTCCATGGGTCAAGGCCAGACCCCAGGAATATGTAAATGGAGGCAATGTCTTTCTGAACAATTGATGCACAAACCTACAGAAATACATGTAATATGTAGCTCAAATGAGAAAATACATGAAAGGACTATAAAAACTCTAAAGCACTTTATAAATCTAAGGTGGCATTTTAAAGATGATCCTACTCTGCCCTTATCCCATTCAATGGAGCTAACAGTCCTTTCCTAATCGATAAGCTGAGAAAAGAAATTTGATTAACTAAAATGGGAAATGGAATCAAATATGTAAGAAAGAGCTCAAAATCTGATACAGAATAAGGTAAGATAACTCTTTAATACTGATCCTAATTTTATTTTCACTTTTTCCAATGCTGACAAGACTACCTGGATCAAGAAAGCATTACCTCATAAAAAAATCTCCCTGTGGCATGTATGCCACTTAAGCTTTCTAATGGCAATAGCAAATTTTGCAAAGCTTTTAAAGGATACATAGCATAGAGCAGCCGTGGGCAAACTACGGCCCGCGGGCCGTATCCGGCTGTTCTATCCGGTTCTCTTGCTCTCCCCTCCGCTCCTTTACTTTGAATTTATATTAGTTCACACAAACACTCCATCCATGCTTTTGTTCCGGCCCTCTGGTCCAGTTTAAGAACCCATTGTGGCCCTCGAGTCAAAAAGTTTGCCCACCCCTGGCATAGAGACTATATTACTTAACAACAAAAGCAAACACACACACACAAAACCCCTTGTATATAATTATCTCGTGCTATATGGCCAATTAAAATTTTTGCCATAGTTGAAAAAATTTTAAAAATTGATGCAATACAAAATAATGGCTATATTCATTTTAAATGTCTTAAATCAAGCATCAGATTTTAAATGTATTCATTTACTTAATGATGCACACACAGAAATATCCTCAATAGAAATTTCTAACATGATCACAATCAAAGTACACAGAAAATAAATTTGCAGTACAGAATCCTACATGAAAAGTCTATTTTTTTGTTTCCAATATCAGGATATATTATAAAACATAACTACCCCATACCCATAAATATTAATGCAATCAATTTACAAATTATATGTCTAAACAGGAATTCAACATTCAGACTGTCTTTCAGACTTTCCAAATGCCCAAGGTAAGATGACTTGCTAATATTTTATAATCTGCACTATTTTAGCATTCCTTAAACAATGAATTTAATCTGGCATGATGAAATAATGTAATTTATGACAATGCACTGGTAAGAAAGAGAATGGTAAGAAATTGTTCCAAGAATGAATAGAGAGTTAAATAATAAAACCTTTCAAAACACAGGCAGATGCTCCTATCCAAATCAAATACAATATACGAGCTGTTTTGCAGTATTAAAACATAAGGAAATGGGAAGGTAGCTACTCCTTGCTCATAATGAATGTGAAATTAGAAAAGACTGAAATTGGAACTTTAATAGTGCTTGTGCTTTTTTTAAAAGATCACTTATAATATACCATCATTAGACAGTCTGAGGTCTTATTTTCATCTGATTACCAAATGAGTTTTTCTACTTTATATATACTAGTTAAAAACAATTGCCTTGATTATTTTATTTTGATTGAATTTATATTTTTAACAAAATTGTTACTGCTATAAAACTAAATATTTTACAATAGCAGCTATCCCACAATTTCTAAACCCGTAAGAAAAAAACAATCAAATTGGAGAGCAAGAAAGCCATGTTTTATCATGAAGCAGCATCTACTTCAAGCTTCAATAACCAGTGTTTTGTCTCCCCCTTCTGGAATATATATATATATATATATATATATATATATATATATATATATATATATATACACAATTTTTTTTAAGGCAAAGAAGATTTTCTCTTTTTTCATAGATTATCCAAATAATTGGCCTGACACAAACGTAACATTACATGAAGTAGTCATTATGACACTATTTGATCAATAAGCTAATAAAACTTCAATTTAATTATGTAATAGCAGCTTAACCCACAAATACATACTGTCCCACTTGGTGGTATTTTATGAATATTATGATTACTAGTGGCTTATAATAAGGAACACATCAGTAATATTTTTACTTTATTACTTTGAGCTTGGCCATAAACTGATACTTTTATCAGGAAATTTCTTTCAGTATGACCTTCACCAGCCTGGGGAAACAGATTCATTTGGCTCTGTTTTGAGGAAAAGGTTCTGTAATATTCATTCAATCAGTGCCCATGATTCCCACACCGGAATTAGGACCAAGAAACATACTCTGTATCTAACTTTCACCCATAATGTGGCTGTCCTCTTAATTGAGATTATTTAGAAACACAGCAAAAGGTACAAATGTGACATCTCAATTATGTAAAATGGCTTATGTGGTAAGCAAACAAAATAATTAGCTCTTTTCTATCAGGGTCTATTGAGCCAAGTGAAGTACACATGGCCTGCAATGTCTAGTAAAGATACTTAGGTTTCGGTTTATATACAGGTAAAGAGCATTAGGATGATAAACAACATTATGTTCAGCAGCAATGTGCAGAGAGCATATTTAAAATAGTAAATGTCAGCCGAAACCGGTTTGGCTCAGTGGATAGAGCGTCAGCCTGCGGACTGAAAGGTCCCGGGTTCGATTCCGGTCAAGGGCATGTACCTTGGTTGCGGGCACAACCCCAGTGGGAGGTGTGCAGGAGGCAGCTGATTGATGTTTCTCTCTCATCGATGTTTCTACCTCTCTGTCCCTCTCCTTTCCTCTCTGTAGAAAATCAATAAAATATATTTTAAAAAAATAAATAAATAAATAAATAAATAAAATAAAATAAAATAGTAAATGTCAGAGTCTGAAACAGAGAATCCTATCTAATAAAAGAGTAATATGCAAATTGACCATACCTCTGCTACACCCACAAGCCATGCCCACCAGCCAATCAGGAGCGAGTATGCAAATTAACCCAAACAAGATGGCTGCGGCCACAGAGCAAGCAGGAGGCTTGGGTTTCCCTGGCAATGGAGGAAGCCAAGCTTCACACACACCCTGGCCAGTCCTGGATTACACTCAAGGCTACAAAGTTTCAATTATAGAAGATAAATAAATCCCCCCAAAAATGGCTGCGGCCACAGAGCGAGCAGGAGGCTTGGGTTTCCCCAGCGATGGAGGAAGCAAAGCTTTCCGCCCTCCCTGGCCTGCTCTGGCCTCTGCTCAAAGCTACAAAGTTTCAATTATAGAAGATAAATAAATCCCAGATACCAGGGCCTCCACTTGGGTCACTGTGGGGTGTGGCCGGCCTGTAAACCACCACAGGCCCCTCACCCAGGCCACCCCACACCCCAAGGGAACCCCCACCCTGATCCGGGACACCCTTCAGGGCAAACCAGCCAGCCCCCACCCATGCACCAGGCCTCTATCCTATCTAATAATAGAGTAATATGCAAATTGACCATCACTCCAACACACAAGATGGCTGCCCCCATGTGGTCAAAGATGACTGCCCCCATGTGGACACAAGATGGCCGCCACAAGATGGCCAGCAGGGGAGGGCAGTTGGGAGGAACCAGACCTGCAAGGGAGGGCAGTTAGGGGTGACCAGGCCAGCAGGGGAGGGCAGTTGGGAAGGACCAGGCCTGCAAGGGAGGGCAGTTGGGGGCGATCAAGCCTGCAGGGGAGGGCAGTTGGGAGGGACCAGGCCTGCAGGGGAGGGCAATTGGGGGCGATAAAGCCTGCAGGGGAGGGCAGTTAGGGGTGACCAGGCCGGCAGAGGAGGGAAGTTGGGGGTGACCCAGGCCTGCAGGGGAGGGCAGTTGGGGGGGGACCAGGCCTGCAGGAGAGGGCAGTTAGGGATGACCAGGCCTGCAGGGGAGGGCAGTTAGGGATGACCAGGCCTGCAGGGGAGGGCAGTTAGGGATGACCAGGCCTGTAGGGGAGGGCAGTTAGGGGCAATCAGGCTGGCAGGGGAGCAATTAGGCATCAATCAGGCTGGCAGGGGAGTGGTTAGGGGGTGATCAGGCTGGCAGGCAGAAGCGGTTAGGGGCAATCAGGAAGGCAGGCAGGCGAGCAGTTGGGAGCCAGCAGTCCTGGATTGTGAGAGGGATGTCCGAGATTGGAGAGGGTGCAGGCTGGGCTGAGGGACACCCCCCCCCCCGTGCATGAATTTCATGCACCGGGCCTCTAGTCTAACTATATAATTCTACTCTTAATGCTATAAGTGCTAATGAAATGTTCTCGAGTGGTGATAACTTGATTCCTATTTTTTTTTATTTTACTAATTTCTCCCTGATTGACATGTCTAACTGAACTCATCAACTTTTCTTCCAAACTTAAGTGTTGTTCCTGATTTCTCTATGAATGCTCAAGTCACCATCATTCCAGTCACTCATGCTTGAAATTTCAGTCACTGCTTAATCACACATCTCTTCTGCCCTTCTTAATCATTTGCTGAGGCTGAAATATTCCACTTCCACAATCTCCTTCTCTCTCATCCATACCCTCCATTAAGTTCTTCCTAACCACTCTCCAGTTCAGGGTCTTATTATTTAAGTTACTTCTACAACCCCCGGCTTGAGCTCCCTGCCCTACTCTCTAACCTTTCCATTTTCCACTGCTCCATTAATCTTTCCCAAATACTGCTCAGAACCTTCTGGGATTCCTCACAATTCCTCACCATATCCCTTCTAATGACCTGAATCCACCTTCCAAAGTTTACTACTCATTACTACAATTAACTTGTGTTTTCAGTAACCTTCACTAACTCTCAGGTTGGTTATTGAATACCCCCATATTTCCCATGGCTCACCCCACTCCAGACATGGCCACCTCTTTCTGTTCTTCAACTACTCAAGGTACACTCCTGCCGCAAAGCTGTGGCGCTTAACGTTTTCTCGGCCTGTAAAGCTCTTCCTGAGATATTTGCATGGCTCTCTTCAATTTCTAAGAGAGCCCACCTACCTATATATATAAAACCCTAATATGCAACTAGATCGAACAGCAGAACAACCAAACAACCGAAAAACCGAACAACCGGTCGCTATGACGTGTGCTGACCACCATGGGGCATGCGTGGAACATGGCAGGCATCGGCAGCAAGCGGCAGAGCCAGAACAAGGAGGGCGTCAGCCACAGTGGGATGGTGGAACAGGTGAATGGGGGCGCCAGACCAAGCCAGTTGCTGTCATCAGAGCGAGCCTCTGGTGGTTACTGAAAATTCTTTGCTCCCACACACCACAGTCCCACCCGGCACTCGCACCCGCTGCTGGCGCCGGCCCCGCTTGCACCCACAGCCGGCGCCGGAGCTGCTGCTCACTCACGCTGCTGGTGCCCGACGCCAGTCCTGATCACTGGGCACCATTAGCGGGTGCGAGCGGGGCTGGCTTTGTCAGCACATGGAAGGGGCAGCTGCAGGAGTGGGGCTGATGGCAGACAGGACCTGACCAGGGCCCCGTGGTGGGAGAAGTCTGGCAGAGGCATGGAGGATGGGCAGAGACCCACCCCTGTGCCCACTGCAGCCTCAGGGCCCACAGTTCCTTTCAAGGTGCACAAATTCTTGTACTGGGCCCCTAGTCTAAAATAATAACACAGCTCTGATCACAGCTTTCTCACCTTGCTTCCCCCCCCCCCCCACCCACAAACACATTGTAGCACTTACCACTACCTGCCATGATATTTGATATGTGTCTTACTGTCCATCTCCCCAGTTAGAATGTAAACTCCATGAGCAATTTCACTTTCAATTCTGTTACTCACATTTGTCAAGATGTAAATTATGGCTGAATCCTTCACTACCTTCATGCTAATGGAGCCTCCATATATTTTATCTGCCTGTAGCTTCACGTAGGATAAGGGCTATACTATTGATCCTATACTTACTCAGAAACCTGAAATATTGGGATCATTTTATTATTTGCCTTTATGGTTCATCATTGAGCATCTAGAATAGTACCTGGCATATAATAGGTAACCAGTAACTCTTTGTTAAAGAAAAGAATGAAACTGTGGCCAGAGAGGTTAACAAGATCACAGGGAATGAATGAGTGCTGGCTGAATCAGGGATTCAAATTTAGGTCTTTCTGATGCCAAAACAAACACTATCCCAAAAACATCCTACTGCAGCATTAGGCACTCAATTATTTATGTTATTAAATTACCTTATATTTAACATTGTAAGGTCTGGTCACTAATTCTATTTTCCAATTACCGTGTGTAATCATGTCAATTCTTTATTTTTTTCCCCCAAACAGAGGAATAGTGATTTTTCAACCTGTGGATAAATTTTTCTTAGCTTGTAGTGAAATCAAATCAACCATTTTCACTGTTTTCTAAATCTGTTTTATGCAATGTGTTACTAAATAATAAAAACAATATATTTTGGTTCAAAAAGTTGTACAACAGTTATTTAGAATTAGAAGCTATTAAAAAAAGCCATTCAGTTCTTTCTATTCCAAATTCTCTTTTGCCACTTTAAGATATCTACAGGAAGATATTTTATCATTTCCCTGCATAGACAGTATCCATAACAAGTATTCAACTATTTTACTAAATGTTTAAAATAACTTTGTGAATATTGTCTTGAGACCACATATGATTTTTTTCTCAAAGCTCAACAATAATCTATGCCACATAACACATAGCTTCCAATAAGCAGGTGAAGCATTCTCCCTTATCCATCCAGCTAAACCTCTCCACCATTCTTGGCCCAGAATAAGTACTATCAAATAGCACATACCTTGAATACTTCACCAATAAAAGAGGCAGCTCATACACTTATCTAATATTACTGTGTCCTCTTCCTGTTTTTATGTTTTCCATACCAAGTTTTTTGAAGAATCAAATACATCTAACAAAAAATATAATTTAGACCTCCTATTTGCAAGCTTCTTTATGTGTTAAATATATTAAATATAAACAGTAAGCTCCAAAACCATCCTGAATTTAGTACTATTATCCTCACTTTATGGAGGGGACACTGAGATTCAGAGAGGTTAAGTAAATTATCTAGGGTCACACAGCTAGTATGTAATAGAATGGGAATCTGAACCCAAGTCTATTTGCCTGTAAACTCATGATCGCTACTAAAATTTGCATCCCTTCACAGAGTCTATACTACAGATATAAAAAGACAGACCCATAGAGGGACAGTATCATTCAAGGCATATATTACTATAAAGCAGTGATTTCAACCAGTGTGCCATGGCACACTGGTGTGCCTTGAGAATTTTTAAAACGTGCAATACCTGACTATTTAGTCAGGGACACTGATCTCTTTTCCCTTAGACTGTCAAATTTAAAAATGACAACATCCAACACAACAACAGCCATCTGATGTGAATGAATCAAAACTATACCTATTTTTTTTTTTTTGGTCAGATTGGCAAGAAATATATTTTTTGGTGTGAAACAGAATTTGAGTAATTAGTTTATGTGTGCCATAAGACATAAAATGTTGAAAATCACTGCTATAATGTAAAATGGGAGTATTATAAGAGAAGCCCTTAAGAAACATAAAATTTAATAGAAAGTATAAGATGAGGTAGAAAGTGATTCCATAAGAGATAGAAAAGAAAGTGCTACAAAAATTCAGAGAAATTATTAGGTAGAAATCGGGAGGCAGGGGGGATGAAGGTGGGAATCAGGCTAGGCTTCATGGAAGAGCCATAGAGGATGGGCAAAATGTGGACAAACAAAGGGAAACGTTCCATGAAACACACACACACACACACACACACACACACACACACACACACACAACAAAACAAAAACAAAAAAATCAGATGAGCAAATTCAGAAGCAAGACTGCATGAGGCTGAGAGGTTGGTTATGTTCAGGTAACAGGCAGTTTTGCAGTCTGATTTTTAAAATAAAATTGATAAAAGGGAAGAGTGAAAAGCACAAGTGGCAGTAGTTCAAGATCAGGAGGGCCTCAAATGCCTCCATTTCTGCTCCTGATCAACACTGAAGAGACAAAAGAAAGACAGGGTCAGGCAGACCCGTTCATTACATATTCCACCTTTCCAATTTCATTCTGTCTTCTCTATCACTCACTTTTTTGACCAAAGTATGTAATTTCTAGGTAACTATGATTCTTAAAGTGGTTATTCAGGAAATTCTTCTCTCTGCAACAGTTCTATGAAATTCTTACCTGCCCATTTTATCAACGAACAAATATTCCCCTCTTTTGAAAATTAATGAGATTGTGAAAAATAAGGCCTTTTGTATCTGACTTTCACCAGAGTGGCTGTAAATACTGTTTATCCACTCCTCTCTCTAGTCTTAAGACAACAAAAAACATCTCCCTTTAAGCAGGCCTCCCACCTAATCTTCTAGAACTAATCCCTCATCACTTCCTCTAGAAGCTGATTCCTATGGTTTCCTTTATCACAGGGTTTGCAAACTCCAGTGTGAGAAGCAGGTCACAGAATGGATATGAAATAGTTTATATTGCAGATCAATCACAGCACCTATCTCATACTGTCTTTCAAAACATTCTCAGACAAAATGAAACTTTTCCATGAACCATATACAGCCTACTGGCCTGCCACTTTGCAACTTTTATTACATTGCATCTTCAGCCCTGCCTTTATTGTGTTTACCTGTCTGTCTTCCCCATTAGACCTAGCGTTTTGAGAGCAGGAGCAATGTTCATTGGGGAAGACATATAAATGATTTATTAAAATAAAATGTGTTCAATATTATAATACATTTATATACACAGTGCTATGGGAAGGAAAGAGTTATCTAGGACAGCTTCTCTGAAGATTGACATGAAGCTTAATTTGAATAGATATTTAGGAGCTTGCTGGGCAAGTTAGAAAAGAAAAGGGCATTCCAGCTCAAAGAAATAGAATATGCTTGATTTAAAAATATTAAAGAATAGGATGTTAAGGAATTTCTAAATGCTGCTGTATAGCCGGATGGCAGGCACATGTAAGAATGCAGCTGGAGATGAAATTAGAAAGGATGCAGGGATAAGGCCACAAAGGCCAACAGGGAACCATCTGAAAGTTTTAAAAGGGAAACACGATCTCTGGTCACAGTGTAGAACATGCAAGAGCCCAATGAGACAACAAAGACTGGGAGACTACCTACTAGGCTAGGGCAATTACTGGTGCGGGAAATGATGACTCTGAACTAAGGGGTCTGTGGTGTAGGTTATTAGGGAAGAGAGTTAAGAGTTACTTAGAGAAAATAGTCATAGAAGTTGGTAATTGGATGTGGTGGAATCTGTAGTATTTCATTGGTTTCTGGCATAGGCCATTGGATTGTTTATGGTGCCAATATCAGAAATGTAGGCTGGCTCCTGCTCACATTCAAATAAGTTCAAGATTCCTTTATCACACAAAACCCACCCATGTATATCTACCCTCCAGTTCAATACAGGTCCTCACTGAATCACACACAAGTCCCCTGGGTAGCCCCCAAACAAATCTCTCTCCATCATAATCCAGTATTTCTCAAAGTGTGCTCCTCAGCCTACTTTAATAGAACCTCCTGTGGTGCTTGGTACAAAATGCAGAGTTCTTGTATCCCCATAAAGAACAAAAACTGCATTTTGATACACTTTCAAGTTTGAGAACCATTAGCCTAATCCAGCCTACCTACTATCAAATTTGTTTTTCTTAAGCCCTGCCTTACTTAGCTCAAACTAATTTCTAATATTCTGCCTGGACTTTGAGATCCTCTAGTCTTCTCTCCCTAGTCCAATCCCAGCCATCAGTTTAAGTTCAGAAATTTTCATGGAGTTTTCTCCAATTACTCTAACCCTACTTCTCTCTCCTGCATATGAATTCCCATTACAGTAAGTCCTCATTTAACATCACCCATAGGTACTTGGAAACTGTAATTTTAAGTGAGATGACATATAACGAAACCAATTTTACCACAGACTAATTGATATAAACAAGAGTTAAGTTCCTACAGCATCTCATCAATGTCATAATGAAACGATGCTGAACAAAACAATGTTAATCGAGGACATGCTGTACACCTACAATCAGCATGCACAATGGAAGGTTTAATTATTTCAACATATATTATTAAAACTAAAAGGTCTTATCTCATTCTTATTTTCTAATCATCAATGCACCTAGCACAGTTCTTGGCACATAACAAGCACTAATGAAATATGTGCTGATTTCTTCAATTATACTGAAAGAGTGATGGCTTTTTCCCCTAGATGTCACTTTGAATTACAAAAGAAAAAAGAAGAAAGCAAAATTTTAAAGCAAAACAAATATTAAACACATTCACTATTCTAGATACCATGGTACACGGTGATGTTAAAGATGTTTCCTCCTACAGACTGCTTAGTCATGAAGGCAAGATGATTACAGATGGCTCTCAATTACAATACAGGCCTTTTTGGTGTATTATGCAATAGTGTATCATGTAATTATAACAATGAAATACAGTGCTTTGAATATAATACTTTTAAAAGATAGCAACAGAGTCTTAAAAGATAATATGCCCTGTTCAGTGTGGCTCAGTTGGTTGGGCATCGTCCAGTGCACCAAAAGTTTGCTGGTTCCATTCCCGGTCAGGGCACATGCCTGATTTGCAGCTAGATCCCCTGCAGTAGGGAGCGTCCAAGAGGAAACTGATGGATGTTACGGTCTCACATTAATGTTTCTCTCTCTCTCACCCCTTTCTCTCTCTCTAAAAAATCAATAAATTCTTTTGTTAAAAGACAAGCCAATCACTTCAATTTATCTATTTAATACCTGAGCCACAGTGAAATTATATGACTTGCCCAAAGTCACAGAGCCCATTAATAGTATCCAACAAATGAAGGCACCCAGGCCTCCTGACTGAACATCAAGGATTGTTTTCATTACATTATGTGCTCAGTGATACTAAATCAAAGCAAGGCATTTTAATAAGAATTCCTGTTAGCATAAACCAACATTTTAGGAGTCCTTCCCCTGCCACCCTGAGAGACTGAGATACAACATGCAATTTTATCAGAATCATAAAGACTGACACAAGCACAATTCTAAAAAGAATAAAACTTTCTAAGACAAAATATACAAGAACATTTTCCAAGACCACAGGAAAAATATTTATCATAGCTAAATTTTAATCACCTGATCATAATATTCATCTCACTGCTTTGGTAAAATATACCTCAAAAGAAAAACCGAGCATATAAAACACAATAAGCAAAAGTCACTCAATTCCAAAAAGCACAAATTCACATCTAAGGGTAAAACACATCTTTTGTACTCACCGTAACTTTACTTCCAACTATCTGCATGCAGTGGTCGATGGAGAGTGGTTATGGTGTAAAACAAAAAACAAAAACAAACAGCAACAGTATTAGTAATTAGAAGCTTTTTACAAAAGTTAAGTGTTTAGTAAATTAGTAAATAGCTAACCCTATGTATGTTTTTAATACTTTAGTTCTACAAACTAAAAAAATATATATCAGTATTCATTTCTACCACATTTCAAAAATGTATAAAGTCTGTGGAAGAAGGTTTCCCCCCAAAAAATTATTACAATTTGAGGTGTATGTTTTTTAAATGTACTGTGATGGAATTCTCATATAGTGCAATCAAAACACCAAGTAATGCAAGATTAAGTGTAATTAGGCATCAGATATTTTACCAGCCCACAGCCCCTCCAAAACTTATCAATAGAAAATTACTTTTTCCCAAATATTGCTTGTTCTTTTCCTTTCCCTATTATAACAAGTATAACCTTAATAAGGTATTTTAGAATATAAATGTCGCATTCAACATCATGTACTAAGTTAAGAAATGAAAGTTAGGTTGAAAACTGGAATATTTTATATTATTATAAATTTAGTTTACAATATTTTGTATTATACTTGAAAATTACAAAGAAGAGAGATTGCTTATGATTTTAGTTTTCTAGGTCATCTTAGCATTTCTAAAATCAGATTTTTCCATATCATATGAAGACAAAGAAGCATTTTATATCTAAACTTGCAGATATTTATAAGGAAGGAACAGTTCAAAATTGTAACTTTGAGCTTTTCCTAATGGATAAGAGATAAGAGAATTTCAGAAAGGCAGAATTGTGTTTTAAAAAGAAGTAAAATCAAAGTCTTAAACATAATTTAATGCCAAAATCCAAACATAAATCAAATCATTGTTATCATATTTCTACACGTGAATGTCAAGCAATGTCCAAAAAAAAAAAAAAATGCTAATCCGCAATCTAAAACCATTAATCTGATAGAAGTTATCAATATGTGTTCTATTTTCCAGCCAGTACTTTAAAAAAATAAAATATAATTAAAATTCCAGTAAGAATCCTAAATTGAATAGGATACCACAAGATACAAAACGATGATGACAGTTTTCAAGTAAATAATTTTAGAGGAATCCATGAATCTCCAGAGAGAGAAGCAGCTTTCTTAAATATTCACTCAACAGACTATTTACAGGCAGTGATTATTTAGTTGAATAAAAGCCTCTTTGGTGCCATTAACAGTCTTCTGAATTGAAAGATATGCTATTGACCTAAATTATTTCCTCCCACCAAAAAGACAGAAGTCTTACGTATTTGTCCCTTGTTTATTTAGCACAGACATGAGACTGAAAAAAGAATGCCAGCCTGTCTTAACAATTAAGGTAGGTCTACACCCAGTGAAATGACCAGAGTATGGCCCATTTAATGATTCATTCAGATTGAAAAATGACTGCATTTAGCTGAAGCACATATAGCAAACAGATACGATTGGCAGAGGAAAGCTAAGAAAAACTGGTTTGGTAATGTTTGGTTCAGGTGTTTCACCAAATCCAGACCATGCCTGGAAAACAAGACCTGAGAAAGAAAATATCTATAATGGCAAAAGCAAAGCCATAAAACATGTATACAAACACACACACACATAGCTATACTGAAACTTTAACTGCTTATTATACAGGTCAATCTAAAAAATCTATAGATGTATTTGCTATCACTATTTGAAATTATTTCCTATTGAGACCTTTTTTTGTTCAATCAATGATACCTGTCAAGGGCTCATGTGTCTTCAAAAATAAAATTTTACATATCTTAAAATATCAACTTTAAAGATTGTGATTTAAGTTAGAAATAAACTCACTTCTTAATATTCTAATAAAGACATTGGCATGTGGCAAGCTACGGTTAGGATTTCAGTGACTAATTTTTACTCACAATTGTCGAAATAGGCTGTTCTGATATAACATGCAAGATGCCCTCCAAACCACTGATGTATTCTGCCCTGTTTCAGGATTATGAATTGATATGACAACATTTGCAATGTTCACAAAGCTTGGTTTCCTATTTCTGAAAACATATGTTGGTGTTTAAAATAGAGACTCTTCTAGTTTATTTGTGGCCAAATGACCTACATGTACCAACTATCTGAGGTCAGGTCCAGAAGCGCACAGGCTACAGTGAGCAAGCCAGCCGGGCTGGTGCAGAGGAAATGTTCCTCTCTGCTCCCTGATTTAAAGTTCATTCATCTCTAACAGTTACTCATGCTACTTTTGCCTTTAATATTCACACAACACAACATTCTCTATTGTGGGACTTGAAGAGGGAAAAACTAAGCAAAAGTTTTCATTATTATCTTTTAATTTCCTTTATATTCTGATTCCATGCTAATTTTAGCAAAGTTAAACAACAGTCTCTTGTTTGCTTTAGAAACAGGTTTTGAGCACATACCTGTGTATAGTTTCATTTTGCTTTACTGTCCTTACAGGCACCCAGGCGGATGATGGACATTTCCTATTGAGCTCACATGTTGTTTCTTTTCAATGCCATAGAAAATGACTAATGCAGGTGTTAGAGGGGGAAATGTACAATTTATGTCTCAATTTAATTGTAATTCTCACATGTTTTACATGTGACTATAAAACATTTTTCCACCAGGGACTTTAGCCCTTAACTTACTTTTACTTCAAGATGAAAGTTTTGACTACATATAAATAATTTCCATAAAGAAGTGGTTAGAATCCTGTTTACATGAGAAAACATTTTTAAGCAGTGTATCGATATAATGAAAACGTAAGCCATAACAATGTGTAAGATGTGCAAGCAGGATGGAAACCTTGGTTACACATAGGTAAACAGCCATAGGTTATAACTTATGCAAATTTTGTCATAATCATGAAGAGGTCAAAAGGTGAGAGAATTGTTTGTCACTGAATGACATTCCTCTCACCTTAATAAATAAATTACATAAGCAATTTTCTTTGTTTTAACAACAGAAAACACAGTACTAATTAATGGCTCCCCAAGGTGAGGGAGCTTTAAAACATGCTTATCAACAAGCTTTCTTTCACCATAATATTTGCGCCTTGAAAAATATTAGCAAATAAAACGTATAATCTTGGAACTCTAATGAAAGTGCTGGACACGTGTCAGGTGCTCATATGTATGTTGAATGAAACAAAGGTCATACAATAAAGAGTTACAGTACTGACTTTGAGGTGAACGCCTGGCTTAAACATAGAATGTTCAATGTCTTTTAAGAAATATTCAATTTCCATTTTTTGAATAAAGCAATTCAAGAGAACTCATTGCACATTTCCCCAAATTTTAGCATTTTAATCTGAAAAAATGAGTGTATGACTTAAATTGTGCATTTCTTTGGTCATTTGAAAAGGAAACAATATGAGAAAAAATGACAAGTTCTACATAGCGACAGAGTGAAAATCAAAAGGTGAAGAAGAGCTTCATATAATGTTCATTACATTCAGCCCCACTTACACAATCAAAACAACAATAAATGAACCAGAAACACTAACAAAATCATCTCATTAAAAAATATGGCATGATTATTCATATATCATTATCATCTGTACTTTGCACTCAGATTTGGTTATATAGATTCTCTCCTGTATTTGCCTTAAGGTATTTGAAAAATAACACTGAATGCACACCCTGCATTTTCCTAAAGCATTTTGCTGTGAACAATAACTTGAGTGCAAAATGAGAAGAGATTCATCAGAATTTCAAAGTAAAACCCTATGCATCACCTAATTCTATTGAAAACGACGCTCATGGCAAATTTCAACTTATCACTCGAAACATATTTCTGCCCTTGGATACCAGAAGCAAATTAAAAAACATGCTGTTGTTCTGCTCTGGCAGAGCTGCAATGCGTTATGTTTAAATAGTTCGGCATTCGGATTTAGCTTGCTTAAAGTATAATATGGAATCAATATGATCGTAGAATTCAGGGCAAAATGCATCAGCAATTGCCACTGCAATTACTGTACTGAAATAGCATTAATAGGAGAGGCAAATAATTTTAGAATATACTTTTCCAATGAAGAACTCTTTTCTTCTCCGGTCAGCTTTTTAAATTTAAAATATGCATGTAAATGCGTATATGTATATACATTATTTATATATATACACACACACACATATAGTATACATACCACACATAAAATCACTGTGTGTTTGTGTGTGTGCATACACACATATATGTAATATATACATACATAGTGATTTTATGATCTCAAAATGAGAAAAGGGTTTTTTTTATATGTATATAAACAATGCATTACCCCATTTCAAAAATACTTTTTTTTTACCAAAAAAACCCCTTACACTACCCTGGAGACTATTTTTGGAAGCTCCTTAAGATGTGAACAAAGCAACATATTCCATCAAAAAATTATGTTTTTCCTTCTGTTAAGTCTTTCCAAATGAACCCCACTTTCAAATCTTTTGAGACTCACACAGATCTGATTAAAGCTCCTATTAAGCAACCTTCTTTATATCAAATTAAGCTGTACAATAACAATTACAAGGTAGTTTACATAGTATCATGTAAAATAATGAAAAAACAAAACTGCATATTAAAATATTCATGCAAGCAGTCCCAGGCATGTAGCTTTAGTGTAAACTTAGTCAAAGCTTATGACTAGGTTATATTTGTGTCTTCACCCTCAAAATCTAAAATTTTCATGTAACAAACTGTATATTAAATGGAATACCTGCAAATTGTTGTCAGTTTTTAGTAAGCACACAAAACCTCCATCCCAAGACTCACTGGATTAACTCAGAATCTTCTCTCTTTAGTTTGTCCTGTTTATAATGGAATTCTCTCTAATTTTGAACACTTTTGAAATATATACTAAATGTGTAAAAATACTTGTATAATTTTTTCCCACATAGTCTATGAGTACAGTGAGGCAAGAACTTGAAGATCTGCAGCTTATTTTTAAGTAGATAATGCTAAGCTCATTATGTTAGTGCCAGGAAAGACTACTTACAGATTTGGCTGTAGCAGAAATATACTGGACAACCATCTCGTGCTTGGTGGTAAAATCTTTGTTTCGTAAAGGAGCTTTTCGTTCTTCATTGAGGTTCATGTCCTCCTGTTAGAAAGAACATTTTGGGGAGCATTAGCAAATTTCTGCTTAAGAGTTTCAAAAGTGATGAATAAATATTAATATTTATTACTTTTGTGGATCCTTTGCTATTATTTTCCACTCTAGATACTGTAATCTTATATAAAATATACCATATATTCATGATTCATATCTCTACCTAGTCAAATAATAAGCAGAAAGGAAAAAATTTAACTATTCCACAGAATAAATTGGAATTTTATAGCATAAACTAGAGGCCCGGTGCACAAAATTCGTGCACGGGGAGGGGGTGTCCCTCAGCCCAGCCTGCACCCTCTCCAATCTGGGACCCCTCTAGGGATGTCCGACTGCCCGTTTAGGCCCGATTCAACCGGGATCGGGCCTAAACAGGCAGTCGGACATCCCCCTCACAATCCAGGACTGCTGGCTCCCAACTGCTCGCCTGCCTGCCTTCCTGATTGCCCCTAACCACTTCTGCCTGCCAGCCTGATCACCCCCTAACAACTCCCCTGCCAGCCTGATTGATGCCTAACTGATCCCCTGCCAGCCTGTTTGCCCCTAACTGCCCTCCCCTGCAGGCCTGGGTCCCCCCCCAACTGCCCTCCCCTGCAGGCCTGGTCACCCCTAACTGCCCTCCCCTGCAGGCCTGTTCCCCCCACCCAACTGTTCTCCCCTGCAGGCCTAAGTCCCTCTCCACTGCCTTTCCCTGCAGGCCTGGTCGCCCCCAACTTCCCTCCTCTGCCGGCTTGGTCACCCCCAACTGCCCTTCCCTACAGGCCTGGTCGCCCCAATTTCCCTCCTCTGCCAGCTTGGTCACCCCTAACTGCCCTCCCCTGCTGGCCTGATTGCCCACAACTGCCCTCCCTTGCAGGCCTGGTCCCTCCCAACTGCCCTCCCTGCTGGACATCTTGTGGTGGCTATCTTGTGTCCACATGGGGGCAGGATCTTTGACCACATGGGGGCAGCCATCTTGTGTGTTGTAGTGATGGTCAATCTGCATATTACTCTTTTATTAGATAGGATAGAGGCCTGGTGCACGGGTGAGGGCCAGATGGTTTGCCCTGAATGGTGTCCCAGATCAGGGTGGGGGTTCCCTTGGGGCATGAGGCAGCCTGGCTAAGGGGCCTGTGGTGGTTTGCAGGCCATCCACGCCCCCTGGCGACCCAAGCGGAGGCCCTGGTATCTGGGGTTTATTTATCTTCTACAATTGAAACTTTGTAGCCTGGAGCGGAGCCAAGCCTTCTGCTTGCTCCGTGGCAGCAGCCATTTCTGTTGGGATATATGTATCTTCTATAATTGAAACTTTGTAGCCTTAAGCAAGGCCTGGGCCGGCCAGGGTGTGCAGAAAGCTTGGCTTCCTCCATCGCTGGGGGCAACCCTAGCCTCCTGCTCTTTCCAGCTTTATGGCTGCCACCATTTCCATTTGGGTTTATGTATCTTCTATCATTGAAACTTTGTAGCCTGGAGTGGAGGCCTGGGCCGGCAAGGGCAGGCGGAAAGCTTGGCTTCCTCCATTGCCGGGGAAACCCAAGCCTCCCTCCTGCTCTCTGTGGCTGTAGCCATCTTGGTTGGGTTTATTTCCATATTCGCTCCTGATTGGCTGGTGGGCGTGGCTTGTGGGTGTAGGGGAGTGGTGGTTAATTTGCATATTACTCTTTTATTAGATAGGATATACATCATACAGCCTTAGCAAAGCTATTTATTTGCCCTAATAGCAAAAATAAATATAATAACTAACAAACACATACTTTATTATTTGGTATATGCTCCCCTAGGATCACTATTATTTAGAGGATCAAATAATGGTTTAGAAATTATCAAGAAAATTTCATAAGAAGTTACTGGATTTGAAAAAGCAAAAAAAAAAAGGTAGAAATATAATTACCTATATTGGGATAACAAAAATCCCTCATTGGAGGGGAAAATGTTCAGTTACAAGAACACATTGTTTGAGGTTCAGTAAATGTTGGTTTGTATGTGGAAAAGTTGAGAATGTGATGTGATGCAGCTACTTTGGAAAACAGTCTAGTAGTTCCTCAAAAAGCTACACATAACCACATGACCCAGGTTATACCCAAAAGAAATAAAAACATATATTCACACCAAAAATGTGTACATGAATGTTCATAGCAGCATCACCAATGAGTGGAAACAATCCAAATGTCCATCAAGTAACAATGAATGGGTAAACAAATGTGGTATGTCCATACAAGTGAATGTTATCAAGCCATAAACAGGAATGAAATACTCTTACATGCATGAACCAAGAAATCACATTATGCTAAGTGAAAGAAGCCAGTCACATAAGACACATGTTATATGATTCCATTTATATTAAATGTCCAGATTAGGCAACTATATAGAGACAGAAAGTGGATTAGTGGTTGCCAAGGCCCGGGGAGGAGGGGATGGGCAGATTGGGGTATGAATGCTGACGGGTATGGCGTTTCTTTCTTGGGTGATAAAAATATTCTAAACTTACTGTTGTAATGGTTATACAAGTCTTTGAATATACTAAAAAACACATTGAACACTTTGAGGGTAGACTTAATGATATGTAAATTGTACCTCAATTTTTATCCCTTTATTCTCTTAGTAATTTTGGCCATTACTGTTTTTTTAATCAAGTAAACTAATGGGCAAAGTAAAATATTAAAGTTATTTAAAAGACTTATATGTGACAATGTGGGAGAATAAAAAAACACACAAAGGATCCATGAAAAGTAACCAAACTACACCTATCTCTTAAAATAGTAACTGCAGCCGAAACCGGTTTGGCTCAGTGGATAGAGCATCGGCCTGCGGACTGAAAGGTCCCGGGTTCGATTCCGGTCAAGGGCATGTACCTTGGTTGCGGGCACATCCCCAGTGTGGGGTGTGCAGGAGGCAGCTGATCGATGTTTCTCTCTCATCGATGTTTCTAGCTCTCTATCCCTCTCCCTTCCTCTCTGTGAAATATCAATAAAATATATTTTAAAAAAAAAATAGTAACTGCAGTGTCAGCCAGAATCTCACAACCTGTATTTGCACCCACTGCAGTGACTCCTATAACAATTCTTATAAATCTAGTGTATATATACATGATCACTCCTCCTATCACCTTTATCACAGCCTCTACCCCTACATTTCCTGTCTTATCATCTTATTTCTCACTTGTATGTCATACTTGTTAATGACTTACTTGAAGGCAGAAGACATTTTTCTTCTCTCTTTCTCTATCATAGGCTAGATTTAGCACAGTTGAATCGAAAATCACAAACACAAAGTAGGATAGCACTTTTGATGTAGTCCACAGATACTCATCTATGTTCTGTGTCAACTTCAACTAACAGGGAACTCACTACCTCAGCAGGCCACCCACCCTATCTTAGGGTAGTTTGATTTTTGCTAAGGTTTTCTTTGGACACCTGGATGTGAAATATGTACTTTCTAATTTGTGAATCACTTATTTACTGGACACATACTATGCACCAGGAGCTTTGCTAGGTGGTCTAGGGGAGTGCAAATTTGAAAGTCTCTTTGTACCCACAAATTAAATGAGTTATTTATTTATGAAGCATTTGGGACAATGCCTGTTACTTAGTAAATGCCATCTTTCTTAAATAAAGCTAATAACCCATGGTCAAGTATGGAAAATGGATATGTTAAGAAATAATTATAATAGAGGAATGTATATGATGCTTGGGAAACAGGACAAATGGAATAGTCAGAGAAGTCTTCACCAGAATTTGGGTCTTAAAGGATGAGAAAAAATATGAGAGAAGGCAAGGAGACCAGAGTGGTCTGCTGTCATGTGTGGCTGCCCAACATCATTTGCACATGCCCACTACCTTTATTATACCTCACAGTGTCAGTCCCACCTCGCCAAGGAAGAATCTATAGAAACTACTAGTACATTTTGCCAGTCTCCCTTATAACTAGGGTACAGTCATGTGGCTGAGTTTCCACCAATTAAAGGCATTTACAGGAGGTGTAGATTCAGAAGTGAGCTATGTAAGGAAGTAGGCCACTAGTAAGCCATCAATTTTGCTGACGTGGTTGGCAAGAGAGGGGATGTTGTTATGGAACTGACGGCAGCAGCCACATCTTTTTCATCATGACACTTTGATCATGTGCATTTGGGGTAGCAACAGCTCCTTATTTGGACTGTATTTCAGTTGAGTTCTGGAATTTATTCCTATAATGATATCTGGAGCCTGTTTCTGCAACCTATCTTATTCAAGAGAGCTAACTAATATATCTTAATAGCATTTTTTTTCTATTTAAACTAGCCAGAGTTCAGTGGATTCTCTTATATTCCATAATTTGGGCTATTAAAGTAATTAAAGTGACTAATGATAAAAGTCTGAACTAAGAGAGATGGTAGTCAGATTGGACAGAAGAAATAAACTCAACAACCATGTAAATCTGATTTGAAGGCAGCCTTCTCCCCTTCAGGATAAAGTATACCTACCAGCTTCAACTTTATGTGACATGGCTTAGCATCCATATTGCTCTCTCTCAAATATTCTGTGGTTTGATAAATACAAGCAAGTACTTCCACCTCCTTCATCTTGAAATACCATATCTCTATTAATTCAGCATCTGATATTATTACCTTATTGGCAAGCACATTATTCTACTGACTCACACTGTGTTTGTTTCCATCAAAACTTCTAAGTACTGCTCACATATGCTAGGCTATCTCTCTACGGCCTCAAAACATTCTGGCTAAATTAGCCTCCTGCAATAGGGTTAGCATAAGTCTGCATAGCCCAAGTAAGATCCACTCTGGACACTGACAAGATTGTGTGTCTAGATTTGTGAACTTTACCGGTAGTGCCACCGATGGCAGTCTCTAGGCTGAGAATTTGTTCCCCTCTTCCAGTGGCATTTCTACATTACAGTGTACCTCTATTCAATTTGTAATGGCATACACCGCTAAGATCACGCCATCAGGGTAGAAACATTTTGCATGGAGGTAGGCAGGGCAATAAGGGGAATATGAGATTACAGACCTCAGGGGAATGTTGTTAAGATGAAGCATGATCATGCTCCTCAAGCCCTGTGCACAGGGGTGGGCAAAAGTAGGTTTACAGTTGTGAGTACTAAAAACACAGAGTTTATTCTGATATCATTACTTATTAGTGTATTATTTTCCATATGAACAGCTGTAAACCTACTTTTGCCCCACCCTCTATATTAACTAGCTTTCAAAAATGCTAGCTATTAGTGTCAGTATTGCCTCCTCAGTCTCATTTTTTATACCACTTTTTATCTTATCTCTTACATTTTAATAATGCAAGGTTATTTGTAGTGTTCCTACGTATACTATGCTGGTACACCCTTCCATTACTTTACGCATGATGCTGTTCTCTCTGCCTGCAATGTTGCATCTTCATCACCTTCTCTATTAACCGCATCTCATCTCTTCTCACTCACCCCACCCAGATCCATCTGTGAATGACTTACACATATATTAATTCTTCATTATTTCCCCCAAGTTACCTCATTTAGAAATAACTATCTTCATTCTATTGTTCATATTAATTCTGATATTACAACACTTAAACTGAAACTATCTGATAAGTCTATGTCCCCCAACCTAAAAGGTAACTGAGGGCAGAAACTGGGTCTTTTATATCTTTGTATTCCAGCAAAGAGCAGAGCTTTTGGAATGCACTAAGCAGTTAATAAATATTTGTTGATTCAATATGATATTTAGGACCTTCTCTCTAAATACTTTAATTTGCTTTATAGCCATCAAGATTGCCCATACCTCTAAATCTGCTGCATAGGTTGACTGGGAATAGGTACAATTCAAACGAACAGAAAAGACCATAATAATGACTCATTTTACTTTTATAGAAATAAGAAATAAACTACTAATTAGGCAGCTAATACTTCCAACCCATTAACTCTAGCTTCATAATACAATCATAAAACTAAATAGAGCAACACTCATAATTCAATATTAGTTCTACACCATGAAATTGAATATCAAACTACTTCTGAACATACTGAGTTCTGATAGTACTCAAAACACAAAAGTAAACTTTTAGTATGTTTAAGATTTAGTTAATACTTCTATAATACATAAGAAGAAATTAGTATTTTGTAGTTTTTTTAAATGTTGTTTGAAGTCTAAATAATTGACCATTTATATTTTAAGCCATACTTATAAACATTAAACAATTTTTCTCCTTCCACATATGCCATGATGTAATTTTCCCATTATAAGCAAATTCTTTCACTTCTTCAGCAAATACTGTATTCTTCAAGTTATCACTAAGAAGCCATATTAGAGTCAACAGAGGTTAAAAGTTGAACCAGTTGCCTATTCATTAATTTGTATTCTCATTCATTCATTCTCATTCTCTCTCTCATTTTCCCTCTTTCACCCCATAAATTTTTAGATGTCAATATAATTTTTAAAACTTTCTCCTCGTCTTCTAATATCATATTCTAACTCTTCCACCGTTGTTCTGTTTTGCTTTATGAGAGATAAATTATGTTTTTGTAACTCTTCCTTCCCTATAAGAGAGAAGCAGTACTTGTTCCTTCTTTACATAAATTTCTATATTTTCTATAAATTTTTTGTTTCTGCAACATGCCTTGATCCCAGTTTAAGGCTGAATTTTCCACCTGTTTTAAAATCTGAAGTTGACTTCACCATCAAATGTTTGCCCGGTACCTTCTGTTTCTCAACAGTAATTTTTCAAGTATGTTTTTAACTTCAATGTTCAGGGGACCTGAATGAACCAATAATACCCTAGTACCTAAAAATTTGTCCTAGCATGAACAGTGATTATAGTTATGTTTAATTATTCTAAGTTTATAAATTAACGAACTTTTACACCACTTGTTTAATTTATTCTTTTCTAAAGGTAAGTTCCTTAATTCCTTTAGCTTCTGTGGACCAGAAAAGAATGTTTCTTTCTAAAATTCCAATAAAAATATTAGGGATTTTCTACATAATTAAATAATTGGCCAATTCTACCTGACATTAAGTAACTACCTGATGTGTTTTTAAAAAATCCAGTTAACTTTACCTATATAGACTGTAGCCACATAACATTTAAAAGCTCAGATGGAGAGAAAAACCAAGATGGTGGCATAGGTAAACACCTAAACTGCTGCCTCGCACAACAATTTCAAAACTACAATTAAAAGACAAAACGGACGGCCGAAACCGGTTTGGATCAGTGGATAGAGCGTCGGCCTGCGGACTGCAAGGTCCCGGGTTCGATTCCGGTCAAGGGCATGTACCTTGGTTGCGGGCACATCCCCAGTGGGAGGTGTGCGGGAGGCAGCTGATCGATGTTTCTCTCTCATCGATGTTTCTGGCTCTCTATCCCTCTCCCTTCCTCTTTGTAAAATATCAATAAAATATATTTAAAAAAAAAAAAAAAAAAAGACAAAACGACATCATCCAGAACCACAGGAAGGCTGGCTGAGTGGAAATTCTACAACTAGAAGAAAAGAGAAAAGCACACTGAGACTTACAGGAGCTCTGGAAGGCAAAGGTATGGAGGCACGCACGCGCAGAGAGGGCTGGCAACTGAGTATGCGGCAGGCTTTCTCAATCAGGAGGGAGACAAAAGCTCCCGACTGCTCTGAACTCCAGTTCCGGGGGAAAGTCTGGGGACCCAGACTCATATGGGGAGAAAATGGACTGTCTGACAGCGGGCGGAACTCGAGGGCAGCTTTCTCTCAGAGGTGCTTGCAGTGATTACTGCGGGACACTGAGAACCAGGGGCCTCTTAGGGCAGGGCTGATGGGAAGCCATCACTGTTTGCCCCGCCCTGTGATCCCTCCCCAGGAAGCCATAGCTGTTTGCTCTGCCCCATCCAAGAGACTCCACCCCATCCAAGCTGTGCGCAGAGGCTTTTGCATATGAATGGTCTGGTCCTTTGAATTTTAAACTTATCTACAGATGAGTCAGTGAGACCCAGAACATCCAAAAGAAGGCCCAAGGCCCCACAGCAGCTTGCATTGTTTCACAGCTGGGCCTCATCTGGGCACCTCCAAAACCCAAACAAAGAAGAGGAATCTGTAGATCTCTCCATAGCTCCTGCTGGGTGGCCTCAGGCAGAGGCTAAATTAGCACCTCCTTGGAGATCCAAGAGCCAGTGTACCCAGGGGTCAGAGTGGGACCATCCAGATTACAACTCCTCAAATCCATAAGGGACACACTCAGGGGGCAGACTCAGTGAGCACCAAAGCCCCACTGAAGCAAGTCTTGTCTCATAAGAGTGTCTCCAGCACAGAAGTTCTCCCATAGTAGACACAGCTGATCCTCACAGCCAATTAGCCTGGAGGTCAATTCCCCCCAGTGATACCAACAACAATCAAGGCTTAACTACAACAAGACTGTGCACACAGTCCACAAAGGGGTGCACCAAGAGTGTCCACCTCAGATAACTGGGGAGGCTGAGCCACTGGGCCCTATAGGACACCTAGCACACAAAGCCACTCTATCAACTCAGGGAAGCAACCAAAATGTGGAGACAAAGAATCAGGTCACAAATGAAAGAAATGGAGGAAAGCAAACGACTGGATATAGAGTTCAAAACCATGGCTATAAGGTTTTTCAAGAATTTTCTAGAAAAGGCCCATAAATTTAGCGAGACCCTTGAGGATATGAAAAAGGACAAACTGGAAATTAAGCATACACTGACTGAAATAAAAAAATATTATACAGAGACCTAACAGCAGACTAGAGGACCGCAAGAATCAAGTCAAAGATTTGAAATACAAAGAAGCAAAAAACACCCAACCGGAAAAGAAAAAAGAATCCAAAAGAATGAGGATGGTGTAAGGAGCTTCTGGGACAACTTCAAGCGTACCAACATCCAAATTATGGGGATGCCAGAAGAAGAGAGAGAGCAAGATACTGAAAACCTATTTGAAGAAGTAATGACTGAAAACTTCCCCCACCTGGTGAAAGAAATAGACTTACAAGTCCAGGAAGCGCACAGAACCCCAAACAAAAGGAATCCAAAGAGGACCACACCATGACACATCATAATTAAAATGCCAAGAGCAAAAGACAAAGAGAGAATATTAAAAGCAGCAAGAGAAAAACAGTTAGTTACCTACAAGGGAGCACCCATATGACTGTCAGCTGATTTCTCAACAGAAAGGATTCAGGCCAGAAGGGAGTGGCAAGAAATATTCAAAGTGATGAATAGCAAGAACCTACAACCAAGATAACTCTACCCAGCAAAGCTATCATTCACAATTGAAGGGCAGATAAAGAGCTTCACAGATAAGAAAAAGCTAAAGAAGTTCATCACCTCCAAACCAGTGTTATATGAAATGCTGAAAGGTATCCTTTTAAGAAGAGGAAGAAGAAGAAAAAGGTAAAGATAAAAATTATGAACAACAAATACATATCTATCAACAAGTGAATCTAAAAATCTAGTGAATAAAAAATCTGATGAACAGAATAAACTGGTGAATATAATAGAATCAGGGGCATAGAGAGAGAGTGGACTGAAAATACTCAGGGGGAAAGGGGTGTGGGGGTGCAGGAAGAGACTGGAGAAAAATCGTACACCTATGGATGAAGACAGTGCGGGGTGGGGGGTAAGGGCAGAGGGTGGGGTGGGAACCGGATGGAGGGGGAATATGAGGGGGAAAAAGAGGAACAATTGTAATAATCTGAACAATAAAGATTTATTTAAAAAAATAAAAGCTCAGATGGAAAACAAAGTTAAAGAAAAAAAATTGTCGAAATGCATTATGTCTAAAAATATTATGGAAACAAAAGCACAATCTTAAGTGAATGTTACCGAGTATGGCACAAAACTCTTCATCTAGGAGCTGGAGAGCATTACACTAAGTGAAATAAGTCAGTCAGAGAAAGATAAATATCACATGATCTCACTCATTTGCAGATTGTAATGAACAACATAAACTGATGAACAAAAACAGATCCAGAGACAGAGAAGCATCTATCAGATGCTCAAACCTCAGAGGGAAGGTAGGGGAGGGTGGGGGTAAGGGGGAGAGATCAACCAAAAGACTTGTATGCATGCATATAAGCCTAACCAATGGACACAGACACCAAGGGGGTGAGGGCATGTACGGGAATGGGGTGGGGGGGAATGGGGGGATATGGACACATATGTAATACCTTAATCAATAAAAAAATAAAAATAAATTTAAAAACTCTTTATCTATTTCTGCTTCCAGCTCCTGAGGGATCCAACTTGAAATACTTACATATACCTCTTTACCATCATGAGGGTAAATTCAGAACATATATTTAGATATTAGAAAGCAAAAACATTATTTTCACTTTCCCCAAATCCTTAATCCTGAGCTTAACATTCAACCAATGGTTTCCAGAGTCAAGAGATTACATAAAGGATCCATTGCAATTTGTGACATATTTATCTGTATTCAGAAACTATAAGAAAATAAGCTTTACTATTTAACATGAGTTTAACACTGGAGTCCTCACTGGATCCATAGGTCCAAATGGTACCTGAGGTATCTTAGAGGAAAGGTGGGGTATTAGCAATGCATATTTGTTCACTATCAGTGCACTACACATACTGCAGTTTACATGTACCTGGTTAAGTAGATTTGTAGTTTGTTTTATCTAATTTTAACCAAATTAGCCTAAAAAATGGAAAAGTGGTTTTGAAAGCTTCCTGCAAAGACAACAGATTGAGGATAATAGCATAATACCAAAATGAAAACACAAGAGAACAAGAAAATGCCTGACTGTTATTATCTCCTACTCTATGTTTGAGCCTTTCATCAGTCATGCAATATGGTAAAAATAATGAAAATCTAAGGCTTATAAGAAGTGGATCCCACAAGATTAAAATTTATTAAGGTAGTTTTGAAGTATGGGTGGATATCAATTATCAATGATGACTCCCACTTTTAGCCACCTCAACTTAGCAGGCCATTTAAAATCAATTGAATAGCAAAAGACGAAAGGTCTGTGACATTGGGTAAACACTTGATAGAAGCAGCTGAAATAATACAGTCAGAAACACATGACAGTAAACTAGAACAAATGCCTTTGTCAGCAAATACTATTAGAGACACTTAGAAATCACTGCTGAAAATTTGCTAAAACAAGTATTAGAAAAATTACTTAGTGTAAAAGGTTTATCATATAGTTAAATGAAAATACAGCTGTTTTTTAAACAACTCAGCTTATATTATTTGCTAGATTGCTTCAATAACAAAATATAGAACCTATTTTTCTTTGAGTCACTAATGGAGCAATCTAATAGAGAAAACATATTACAAAAATAAATGATTTACTCAATAAAAAGATGCTTTATAAAAAGAAAAACTACGTGGGAATGATTACTGAGTAAGGTTACCCCACATGCAAAATTCAAGCTATTGCAAGAAAGAAATTGAAACCAAAGGACACAGAGTGCCATGCCACACAGAGTCAAGAATGTAGCTATTTTTTTAATAAAAGTTCATTTTTTCAAATACAATAGAATAGTTACAATATTTTGAAATGAGAAAGGAAATAAGCATGAAAATACGTTGTACCTTACAGAGATAGCTCTGGTTATCTCAAGACAAAGCATTAAAAACTGCTGATATTTAACATGACTTAGGCATTTTTCTCTCACAAAAAGACAAGTGATCCCTTGATATTTAACAATTAGTAAAAAAAAAAAAAAAAGAAAGAAAAGAAAAAGAAAAAGAAAGAAATGGCATTGGAAAAAACACACATTAGCAGACCCAACTTCCAGGTCCGTTTTCCTGGCATTAGATGCAATGTTTGGAAGCAGACATGAGTAGACAAAAATGGGGATGAGGGTCTCCTCATTAAGAATAAAGAAGGAAATTTGCAAAGAGTCCAAGTCCCTGATGACATCTGTTAAAGCCATTTTTAAAGCCAATTTTGAACCCATTTATATAAAAATGTAACACTCCAGATTAGTTGCAAGAACAACTGACTGTCATCAAGGAAGATGGAAATTTACTAGCCACGGTTCAGCAGGAAATCTTTGCTTGATTCATAGACCGGACTGAGAAAAGTTAGTACCATGATTTAATAAGTGCTGCTAATGATGTTCTTGTTCCACATGGACCTACATATCTTTGTCAGATTTATGTTTCAACTACAACAGACATCAAACCAAATATCAAAATAAAATGATCTTGGAACTAAACCTTCTAATTACTGTCTTTTTTTAACAGGACATAAAAAATGGCATTGTCATTGTTCTCACTAAAAAGTTATTAACCATGACAGAAAATGCTTTTGTGCCATTAATAAATAAAATAAGCTCATTTTAAATCATGGAAAGATCATGTTCATGTCATGCTTTTCTCATTTTTTACTATGTATTTTTATAATGTACATAATATTAGTACATGCATATATGTATATAATTATTAAGTAAAATATATTGGGTTACTTGCTCAAACATGGGTGAAAGTAGTTTTACGGTTGTGAGTACACAAAACCCAGTTTATTCTTATATTATTATTATTTATTTATTATTGTATTATGTATTATCATTATTACTAGAGGCCTGGTGCATGAAATTCGTGCATGGTGGGGGGGTTCCCCCCAGCCCAGCCTGCACCCTCTCGCAATCCCAGACCACTGGCTCCTAACTGCTCACCTGCCTGCCTGCCTGATCGCCCCTAACCACTCTATCTGCCAGCTTCATTGCCCCTAACCACTCATCTGCCTGCCTGATCACCCCTAACTGCGTGCCTGCCTGCCTGATTGCCCCTAACTACTTGCCTGCCTGCCTGCCTGCCTGCCTGCCTGATCACCCCTAACCACTCTGCCTGCCTGCCTGATTGCCACCAACCGCCTCTGCCTCGGCCCCCACCACTGCAGCTTCATCCGGAAGGATGTCCGGAATGATGTCCAGAAGGTCGTTCAGCTGTCCAGTCTAATAAGCACATTATGCTTTTATTATTATAGATTATTATTGACCTACTTTTGCCCCCTTCCCCACAGGATATGAAGTCTAGAGACTACTACACTAGTCCAGAAGTTGACAAAGTTTTTTTCTGTAAAGAATCAGACAATAAATGTTTAGGCTTTGAAGGTCAGAGGGTCTTTGTCACAGCTACTCAACTCTGCAGCTGTAGCACAAAGGGAGCCATGGACAATATGTAAACAAATGGCCGTAACTGGGTTCAACAAAATTTTATTTATGAACACTGAATTTTATATAATTTTCATCTGCCCTGAAAACATCTTCTTTTGATTTTTCCCCCAACCATTTAAAAATATAAAAACAAGCCCTGGCTGGCATGGCTCAGTTGTTTGGGTGTCATTACATACATTGAAAGGTTGCCAGGTCAGGGCACATGCCTGGGTTGTAGGCTCAATCCTTAGTAGGGGTGTGCAGGAGGCAGCTGATCAATGTTTCTATCTCTCCCTGCCTCTCTCTCTAAAATCAATAAAAACCTACTTCAAAAATTGTTAAATATATAAAAACAATTCTTACCCTGTGAGTCATACAAAATGAAATCCTAGAGGCAAGGCTGGCATCTTTGTCATCTTTCTATTCCCTGTACTTAATAAAATATCTGGCTTTCAGTAGAGAGTTGTCAAAGTTCTCCATGACACAACATTTGTCTTTGCTTTTTCTTCCTCACAAGTACACCGTGTGTTCTGCTATGTCACCTCTATTAGAACATAAGCTGACTGGAGGGATTTTATGTTATTCTCTGCTCTCTCTCCCCAGAACTTAGAGCACTGCCTGGCATATAAAAGGCACTGGGCTTCAATGAACTAAATTGTTCAAACTTGAGAATGCTTTAAGAAATGAAGACTGATAATTCAGAAGTGGCACTGGGTTTCATAGCATATTCAGGTCTTGAATGTTTCCTCCCTGAGCCCCTGGCACTGGGTTAAGTATCCACAGTAGCCTATTCCCAGCTGTTCCAATACCATGGAAATCAGTTGTTTACTTGCTTGTCTCCCTGACTAAACCCTGAGCTCTGTGGGGGAAAGGGAGGTGTTGCATTCATCTTTGTACCCCCAGCATGTAGCATAGGACCTGGCATATTGCCCATATAAATAAATGGTTGTGAAAATGCATTGGCAATCGATACTAGTAGAACCTTTCAAACAGTAAAAATATTTTGGAAAACATTTCTATGAACAAACCAAGAAGAGAAGCGGTGAACTCTGAAGTTTACCAATTACAATCAGAACAAATTTACAAACCTAGTTCCTTTAACTTCTCTTCATAGGACTCCTAGCCTACTATTCTCTCAGTTGTGAGACCTTTGGTGAGAATTATACTTGGAAAGGGAATTAAAAAGTGAGCCACATTAGTTATCTTTTAGACCTGTTTATTGGGTAAATTTTGCTCCTCCTTCCTAAGCTTTTCTTAAGAGTCTGTGTTGACTAGAAATGATGCTGGAGTTTTCTCAGTCTAATGACATGGAGTAAGGATACTGAAATGAAAATGTAGCCAATGGAAATTATGCTATCTAGACAATTTCTAGGGATCTAGTCACTTCTGAAAACTATTTCCATGGCTTATTATAGATTTTAAGATCTACTTTACCAATAATTTGTTTTAATCTATCTTAACCATTAATTAATATTATTTATATTGAGAGCACTAAAAGGGTCTCATCCAATCTAACCAATTCCTACAAAACAGGTGTTGAGTGAGAAAGAAGCCCATGATAGTAGTCAGGGGTAAATAAGCACACTTGGGCTAAAGTACACCACCTACGGTTCAGCTATTCTCTTAACTAATGAAAGGCAAAAGTGAGAGAACAAAATTAAAAGCTGTAGTATTATTTATTAGAGTTCTATCAGATGGAATATGGGACAGATAGCTTAGCATTTGTTGCATATAACTATATTCTTATTAAATTACTAGAGGCCCGGTGCACAAAATTCGTGCACATGGGATTGTGTCCCTCAGCCCAGCCTGCACCCTCTCCAATCTGAGACCCCTCAAGGGATGTCTGACTGTCGGACATCCCTCTCACAATCCAGGAATGCTGGCTCCCAACTGCTCGCCTGCCTGCCTTCCTGATTGCCCCTAACCGCTTCTGCCTGCCAGCCTGATCACCCCCTAACCACTCCCCTGCCAGCCTGATTGATGCCCAACTGCTCCCTGCCAGCCCGATTGCCCCTAACTGCCCTCCCCTGCTGGCCTGGCCACCCCTAACTGCCCTCCCCTGCTGGCCTGGTCGCCCCTATCTTCCCCTGCAGGCCTGTCACCCCCAACTGCCCTCCCCTGCTGGCCTGATCACCTCCAACTTCGTTCCTCTGCCAGCCCGGTCACCCCTAACTGCCCTCCCCTGCATGCCTGATCGCCCCCAACTGCCCTCCCTTGCAGGCCTGGTCCCTCCCAACTGCCCTCCCCTGCTGGCCTGATCGCCCACAACTGCCCTCCCCTGCTGGCCATCTTGTGGCAGCCATCTTGTGTCCACATGGGGGCAGCCATCTTTGATCACATGGGTATGGCCATCTTGTGTGTTGGAGTGATGGTCAATCTGCATATTACTCTTTTATTAGATAGAATGCCAAAATGCAAAATACATTAATATAAATTGCTGAATAGCAACAAAGTATAAAACATCAAATTTTCACATGGAATCATATGTTAAACATTGCTTTTAATAAACGAAATTGAAATGAACTGTGCCTAGAAATTAATAATAAATCATCATAGTCTTATCTTTTGCATATAATCAAACTACTTAATTACCTGTATTAGAATACAGTCCTTATTACCATATTTATATGTAATGTCACCAGTGCAAGCTGGATCTCCATTCAGTAGATCCTTGTGCTAGCTAATAGAAATTAAACTCTAACTTGAAGACTCTATGTTTATTTTTAAGCTTAAAATGGAAATCCCCTACCATCTCCCCTAGCCCCCCCCAAAAAAGAACAACTGCATACAAAAGAGCAACAATATTCAAAAGCAAATGCGAGTGTTACGACATATTTATCTCCTTGCTCTAACTGCATTAATTCAATTTGGATAAAAATAAATTATCACTATAAATATTTAACAGTCATTAACCAGTATACTCAATGTACAAAAACCAGTTTAGTCTCAGTAAGCTTAAAATGTTGAGTAGTTACTCAAGTATAGCATTTTTAATTTCCTTACATTTAAAGTGGCAGGGAGGAGATATTTCACCAATACTACTTAAAGGAAATTCAAAATGCCTCTGATTAATGTGAGAAACGCTACTAATATGAACCTTATTCAAATTTGAATTTGGGTTAAAGATTATATGTACTACTACTATATAGTTCAGTCATCCTTTAAAGTTATCCCCCCAAAATGTGGAAGCAGTATTGTTGTTTTGGTCCCATTACTTTTACCCATTTATGTAAGATTTAAAAACATGACTATGGGTGAGCAGGGGAACAGGAATCTTAAAGAGCAATTATAATTTACCCCATACAGGTAATGATAAAAATCATATAAAAACAAGTGGCTGTTTTTATTATCAAAATTTTTAATCAAAGAAACACCTCCTTGGAAGAGGTCAATGGGGAAAAAGGGGAACATCTGTAATACTTTCAACAATAAAGATAAATTTAAAACAAATAAAAAATAAATACTTCCTAATTTTCAATTAATAGTCAGTGACCATACTCTAAGAACAAAATTCACTTTTATAAACTATTGAAGACACACAGCTAATAAATTGTTTGTGCTCTATACAATAAGCAATCACCTAAAAGTTTCAAATTTGGAGCTTTAAATCTATCAGCAATAGCCACTGATACCATTACTCAGAAGATATGTCCATTATTGTTTCGTTGAGTATCCACAATATGAAAGATGACATACAATGCATAGATGACACTCAATGAAACATTCGTAATCTTCTAATACACTAGTAAAACCTAACCACTCAGATCTTTTAGTTAATGAGACTCCTTCCACGATTTTACTTAGCTCTAAAGAGCCAAGTAATTTTTAAATGAATTATTAGTAACTAACTAAGACTTCTTATAATCAAATAAAAGTTAATACCTAAAAAAAAAAACACATGTCCTGCAGTAATTAAAGTTTTAGCTGAATATCCCCTGTTATCTACATCTACAAGCCTGGACAATGAGAAGTACTGTTATAGACAAGACATGATCCTCAGGCATAACAAGTTTCAATGATCAGAGTAAGATAGGATTATATTTGAATATTGCCTTTCATTATTTAAGCTTTTACCAAGTTTCACCAAGTATATCATTACCCAGAAATTCCAAATAATAATTGTATCGGCAATGTTAAAATAACATTTCTTGTCAAGCATCTCAAAGACACAAGAGGAAATAAAATCAATGTTGGGGAGTGGAGAGGGGAGCATTTCAAATCGAAGAGAATGATCAACTGCATCAAATGCTGCTGATAAGTCAATCAAAATGAGACGGAGAACTGACCATGGGATTCAGCAGCATGAAGATCTTTGGTGACCTTGATAACGGTTTTGATATAATGGTGAGGTGGAAGCCTGGCTGGAATGAATTTAGGAGAGAAAGTGAGAGGTGAGAAATCAGAAGCAATCAATATAAACAAAATTAAGCGAAGTGTTTTGCTTCAAGGGAGAGTAAAAATAAAGCAGTAGCTGGCAAGGGAGATAAGGTCAAGAAAAGGTTTTGTAAAATTAGACAGGTTGTATGCTGCTTGGAATGACAGAAGACAGAAGAGAAAAATTATTGGATCAATGTCCCTGAGTAGTTGAAAAGGAATGGAACCTTGTACACAAATGGAAGGATTTGGAACATAAAAAGTTCACGTATGGTGACAGGTAGCAAGACAAACTATGTGAGTACAGGTACTAAAAGTTAGGTAGATATATATGGTGGTGGAAGTTTTCTTCTGATTGCTTCAGTAAATTAAGCAGCAAGGTCATCAGCAGAGTATAAAGATAAGTAAGAGTTCTGAGGATTGAACATCAAAGTACAGGTGTGAAATAGTCATCTAGTAGCACAGTTGAGGGACTGGAGTTGAAATGTATAAAATAATTGTCTGAAAACATCAGGGCCTACTTGGGGCTTTGGAAAAGCAATGTTTCTGATCATTAATAGGGCATTATTGGATTAGAACAGGCAAAACCTGAAGGACAGGAGGAAGACCAGTTAGCAGGCTATTTTAGTACCCTACAAGAAACAACTAGAGAGGGATATTGTCAAAACTAGCGTAAGAGCACCTAGAGGACATTTGAGGAAACAGATGTAAAAGTCATTGCAAAAGCAGAGTCAATGGGATTTGGCAAGCAACTGGAAGTGACTGAGAACGCCAATGGAGTGGAAGATCGCCCGGAAGTGTCAAGTTTAAGTAAACTAGAGTAGGGCAATGCCACTGATAAACTCAAAGAACTATTTCAATACTGTAAAAATTAGTAACCAATTGGCAGATTAAAGCAGTAAGTATAATTTGAGTGAGGCTTGAGTGAAGAGAAGTAAAAAAAAACTATTTAAAAAAACTAAGTGTTAATCAAGGAATGTTTCTGCTTCTGTTGTTATCATCACTGCTTTGGAGTGACTAAGATAAGGCAACCAAGTGGTAAACTGAGGGGCAATCTAGGTGATCTAGAAATATTGGCAACTAAAGAAAGAATAGAACTTTATTTGATAAAGAAAGATAATGTAACACACATTTATGAAATTACTTACACAGAGAGCTTATATGCCAGGCACTATTCCAGGAATGTCATCTCCTTTAATCTTTAGATAAGCATATGAGGTAGATCCTTTTATATCTTTGTTTCAGTTAAGGAAAATAAAGTATACAGAGGTTTATATAACCTTTGCAAGTTAATGCGATTAATGGCAAAGCCAGAATTCAAATCCAAGTCAGAATGACCCCAAAGGCCTTGTTCATAACCACTACACAATACAAACTTTGTAAAATTAGGAGCCTGGGAGAGGTAGCATAGATTATTTAGCTTCTGAGGAGAATTTCAGAGTTAAAGATCTTACACAGGTGGAATCATTCCAAAGAATGACACAGTCCAACCAAGGTATACTCGTGCCAATAATTAGCTAAATGTATAGGTGCAGAAGTCAGAGTTTAGGAAATCAAGGAACTAAGAGCACAAAAGCATGGGGTTGTCAACATAATAGTTGAAATCACCAAAATCAAGGGAAAAGTCAAAAGGATAGCCAGGTGCTTTTATCATTAAGGAAGGTCAGCAGATAACAGGCTTCACAAGAGAAAGGGCTGCTGAACGATGGTTCACAGATGGCATGGAAGGAGCAGGAACAAAAAAAGCACACAAGGGTGTGCTGCAGGATGAGGAGGATGGGCTGAAGGGGGCACAAATGTCAGGATTTGTGTCAGGGGACAAGCCAGATAGAAGGAATAGTGGCTAGATAGAAGAAATAGTCAAGGAAAAGTTTAAAGATAAAGGGAATTAAGTTTGTCTTCATTCAATAACTTTCAACTGATATTTATTGAAGGCCTATTACCTCCTATTCTAGGCACAGGAGGGAAACAGTGGGGGTGGGGATGGTGGTGACAAGCTGTTCCATGAGCAGGGTAGAAGGGTCTGGATTTGCAGTGATTAGTAACCTTTTATTTTGGTGTGGGTGAAGGGACCTTGGAAACTCCTGTGAACTCTAACTCTAGATAAATAGACATCCACCTGAAAATATTACAATGCTAAGTGGGAGAGAATAAAGAAACCATGAGTCAGGATCTCCACTTCTTTTCTGGTCAAGCAAGCCAACGTAATATGGCCCAAATCCTCATCTCTCCCCTCTCTTACCATAAATTACTGAATACTCAAAATAGGTTATTTATTATCTAATATAAGAAACTAGAGGCCCGGTGCACGAAAATTCATGCACTCGGGGGGGGGGGGGGGTTTCCCAGCCCAGCCTGCACCCTCTCACAATCCGGGACCCCTCAGGTAGGGTCCCTAGGCCTGGCCTGAGATCAGGGCCTATAGGGGCTTTCCTTTCCCCAGTTGCCACTGCTTGCCATTTGTGCAGTGCTAACCGCCCTCCCCTGCCACCAGTGACCTCCCTCTACAGGCAACAGGCTGGGGTGCGATGGCTTGGCTGACCTGGGCCACCCTCTTTCTTTGCTGGGGGGTGGGGCCAGCCCTGCAAGGGGCCATCTGCCTACCTGATGGCCCCTAACTGCTCGCCTGCCTACCTGATCACCCCTAACTGCTTGCTGGGGGGCGGGGCCAGCACTGAGAAGGGCCATCTGCCTACCTGATTGCCCCTAACTGCTTGTTTGGGGGTGGGGCCAGCCAGCGAGGGGCCCTAGTGGTGTGGTCTCTGGTCGTTCTGGTTGTGACGCCTCTGGCCTTTTATTATATCAGATAACATAGACCACAAGCTATAAAATGCAAGCAACATGCTAGAAAATGTTGGTTGTGTGACTATTGCTATAGAACAAACTTGGAGGAATTAATTCCTCTGCCCCCACTACTGGTTTTATCACTTCTTCCCTCCCAATTCTGTTTCATATACCCAACAAGATACCTTGTGCAGCAAAGAGGGCTTAGAACTGTTTCACTTTATAGAAACAGGAACACAAATTAGTTACCTGAAAATTTGATTTGATGTGCCAGAGACTACAAAATGCTACAGATCAAAAGTAAGTAAGACAGCCTCTGCTTTTAGGAGCTCAAACTGGAAGAGATAAGTAAGAATGTTTAACTCAAAAAACAGATACTTTTGAAAAATAGTTCTGCTGTATCAGCCAAGTTTCTGGTCCGTCCTTTACATGACATAAACACAGTCCATAAAAACATACCTACTTAAAACCCAGAGTTATTCAGGGCACACGTGGTTTTAAATTACAACAAAAGTAGGGGTCCACCTTACCATCATTTTTTCAAAGAGATCCAGTACTTCCTTTTCTGACAAATTCAAAGATCGTTCATCGTATAATGGCTGAGGTGCTGGAAATTCACTCATCGCAACTTGAGAATCAATAGGATGTTGAATAAGATGTTTTTCTTTTTTGACAGTAGATTTTCTAAAACTGGTAATTCGGTCACGCTGCAAAGAGAAAACAACAACAAATAAGCCCTAAAAAAGAGATTGGAAATCATGAAAAAAAGGAACTGAAACATCAACATGGCACTTAGTATGACATACAACATTATTGCCTTTTGACAAAATGTTATTTTAAGCAGCAAGCTCCAGTTAGAGATTGTACTGTTTTGAAACCCTGAAGTAGCTCGCCAGCCTCAGTGGTCTGGGGGCTGAAAAGTATTCCTTAAAAAGTAAAACTCAGTTCTCTGTCATTTCTGTTTTGCACAGGAAGTAGGTAAACAAAAAGTCCTGCATCAAAGTCCTGTGGGTTGTTTCAGGGAGAATGTGTCTTTGTTGGCAACTTTCAAATCATGAGAAAAAGAGAAAGAAAATAAAAAGAGCTTCCAATATCCAGTTCTAAGGGGAAATTATAGTAATGCTTCTCTTCTTCAAGGTGCCAGAAATTGTGACAAGTATCTGTGAGTACTTGCTCAGTGTAGCAGTAGAGTATCATGGTTAAGAGCACAGACTCTGAAGGCAGACTACCCGAGTATGAATCTGCCTTTTACTAGCTCAGTTCGCCCGTGCAAATTAGTCAGTCTCTGTTTCCTCATCTCCAAAACAGCACAATGAGCCTTAGCTGGTTTGGCTCAGTGGATTGAGTATCAGCCTGCAGACTGAAGGGTCCCAGGTTCGATTTTGGCCAAGGGCACATGCCTGGGTTGCGGGCTCAATCCCCAGTGGGGGGTGTGCAGGAGGCAGCAGATCAGTGATTCTCTCTCATCACTGATGTTTCTATATCTCCCTCTCTCTCCCTTCCTCTCTGAAATGAATAAAATAAAAATAAAAAGTAATATAGCACAATGACTTAACATATGTCACATAAGTAAATAATGATATTACTTACACCATAGGGTTATTGTGAGGTAAAATAAATTGATATGCCTATTTACTATTGTTGTTCTTACTATTACTATTACTATTATTTCCCCTACCGTTTTTTCTGCCCTATAAAGTAGAACCAACAAGACATCACCTTTTCCATTTACTGGAAACACGACATAAACAGAAATATCTTAATCCTACAAACACTATTATGAAGAACTTGCTATTTAATGCATATTGACTCTGAACCATTGATTCCATGTACAATCTCTAATAATTAGCTTTCTATTTCACATAAAGTGGGTTAACGACTCCAGTTACACGTAAACAGGCCATTCTGTTTTAAACCACAAAACATTAGACATCAAAAATTAGTAAGGACCATAAAACTGAATGCAGCTCAGTTTTATTCTGGTTTCTGTTAGGAAGCACATGCACACTGTCAGCTCACATTAAACAAGCAGACACATTGCAGATGCAAGGATTGCGCATCTTCACTGCCAGGTTACTGCGTCCTTATACATTACTTTAACAATACAAAAAGTGTCAAGAATCCATTACTGCAACTTATGTAAGTTTCTGTTGACCCTCAGTAAAAAAAAAAACAGACTTTTCATATTGATTCAAAGAACACTTTTTTTTAATTAAAAGGTGTGCTTTGAAATAAATATGAATAGTTTTAAGCAGCTTATTTAGGATTACAAAAATGATTTTAGAACATGGTTGCTTACAAAGGGATTATATAAATCATAATATTCTAGAGCTGGAAGAAACTTGAAAAATTATCCAGACCAACTCTCTCATTTCACAGAAAAGTGACTCACTAAATTCATGAGTCTCTGGTTCCTATCCCAGTGTTCACATTAAGGTTCTTTTTTTTTTTTTTTTTTTTTAATCATCTTGAATGATATTTTCAAATTTTCTTTAAATTCTTTGAGAAAAATTAGGTTGATTTAGATACGTAGTATATCTTTGAACAATTGAAGAAAAAAATATTAAGCTATCCCAAATAAGCTGAGTACATATCCAACAGTCAAATTTCACTAAAAGATATGGTGGACATAAAAGCATTTAAATATGCAATCAACCGTTAAATCAACATATCTCTGTTCCTGTCCCTTCATATCATTTAATATTTACTTTTGCAGAGCTGGCTTTTCTACTGAGTAGCATTATTTACATATATATTTGATCTTCCACTATGCCCTTCATTTCTATCTAGAAAACTGGCTTTTGCTTTCAGCTATATCTTGATAAGAAAATGAAGTTAATCTGCATACTTTCACCTACTTAAATTACTAACAGTATTTTACATTATTTGTAGATAGGTAATTTCACCAAGTAAAAAATTGGCATTGCTTGCAATACTGTTTCTTTAAAGTTTAGCTATAAAAGGGCACATTTAAATTTTAAAGCTCATAACTTTTAATAAGGTTTACTGTGATATACTCAACTCAAAAATATTTAAGGATTTTAAATATCTGACTAACATAATGAACTTAACCTCCTTTCTATGTTACATTAATTTCTTCCAATATTCATATTACTAGTTAATGTAATCACAGTCAATTTACTTAGCTATCAAAAAAGGAAATATCTGGATTTTCCAGAGTGATATTTACATAGAGATTTTTTAAAATTTGGTTAAGTATATATCAAGATGATAATATCAAAATTTTGTTGAGATTTCATATAATTATTTTATGTTAAAATTCAAACAAAGAAGTCACTCTATTGAAAATTCTTCCATTCTACTGCACTTTGTAAACATCCAAACATTCTATATCTTACATATATCAATGCTGTAATGTCCACTCACTTTAATATAAAAGCAACATGCATAAGTAATGTAATAACATGGTACTAAAGACCACCTTACCACATCATCTGCCAAAGTTTTTATTTGAATGTTCTATTAAAACCAAAAGAAAAAAAGAAACATCTGTCAATAAGAGAAACTTGTGGATAAAACAATAATTGAATAATTCTCATTTTTATTTTATCAAGTATAACTAGTCAAAATAATCAGACAGTTTAAATATATTAACAAGAACATTTTTTACAAAAGGAAAATAAACAACTTTTTAAAAATTAAAAATGAAGGGTGGGGTGGGGATGTCTATTTGTTTTTAAAGTTGGTGCCCAAGGTCCCGAAGTCACATTTGGATCAGACATCACGGCCACAGTGCTCAAACATAAGAAAAGATACAGCAAAGTCATAAGCCCCTTTCAAGTTTTTTTCAAAGTTTTAGAACGAATGATCATGTTTTTACAATAGATAAATTTAAAAATATATAAATAAGAAAAATGTCACATTTAATAGTAATGAAATATAACACAACAGCTCAGTCTAGAACTCTGTTATATCTGATGGGTATTTAAAGGACACCTTTATAAATAGTCTAGATAAAACTGAACTTAGTGATTTTTTTAATATATGCCCATTTCTCAAAAACTCCAACACTTTTTTTGGATGTGGCTTTCTACTTCTAATGCTGAGAATCATCGGAAATGGTGTATTCTAGTTAATAAAATACAGTGGTTAATAAAAACTACCACATAACATACATGGGCACCATGATTTGAAGAATCAGAATACAGTAATACTAAAGTAATAAAGCAATACTAAAGTAAGCAAAGTAACTAATAATTTAGTAATCTTCATGATTCAGAAGATACTTCAAGATCTTATAATAACACTAGTGACCTGGTGCAAAAAATTCATGCACATTAAAAGGGAATTAATTAGAGGAAATATTTTAATATTGCTATTTGCCCTTTCTCTATAATAGAAGTGTCAGAGATGAAATTAGTAAAATGTATATAAAAATCTTCCTCCTGTCAGAGTGGGGGGCGTGACACAGGAACCAGAGTCAAGTCTCTGCCCACCCACGTGTGCCTCAAAATTGCGAGAGACACAGACCTGGCTGCCCCCACCCCCATTGGGCAAGATCCAGACCCAGATGGCCCCACCCCCCCACCCCCCCACCCCACCCCCGTCAAGACCCACCAGGTGGGGGAGCACAGCCTCGGGTCCCTGCTGATTGCTCATTAAGGCTTGTTAAGGGAACTCGGCCTCAGCTGTGGGCACAGCCATCTTGTGTTACAGAATCCCTGCCTCCCCTGTGGGTGTAGCCATTTTGTTATGGTGTGATGGTCAATTTGCATATTCCCTCTTTATTAGATAGGATACAATTAGCATGAAGGGCAGTTATTATATTATAAATATTTTGAACTGCCAACCAAGTGACAAGATTAGGGAAGAACAGGTTTTGTTTAAATTGCCTGTTAGGAATTCAAATTAACCCTTCTGCTACATCATGTATATTTATTTCCTACAACATAAACTAATGATACACATCAACTTGGTCATGCATGCTCACATCCCTTTTTACTGAGCAAAATATGGTCTTTTTACTGATGGGGAGAAGTCCATTATGAGTTTAAGGAAGTGAGAATTATTTGGTCTCAGGATCTCATGAAATTGTCTTCAAATAGCACCAACCAAATGCTGTCAAGATCACCCTCCTCTCGATCAGCTGGGACAAATACACTATTATTTGCACATTTCATTTTCTACTCTCAATCCATTGATTCCCTCAGGGATCTACACTTCTACATCTTTATACAATGCCTTCACCTGCTGACACAAACCCCAATCAATCTTTATTGCCTGAGGAAAATAAAAGAGGGGGGATTCGTTATATCAGAAAGGAATCTATTTTAAGAGAGATCTCCCTAGGACTATCTCCAGCTGGTATTTTCTCTTTAATTTTCCCTGTGGATTACCGGAAACTGTTTTATGCACAATGACAAGCTTCATGATCTCCTGTAATGTAAAATCAGAGTGCAAAATGTCAAAGCCTCAAAAGTGCCTCAAATACCCTGTTACCATCTGGATATGTACCTGTCCACCTGTGTTATTATTAGACAGATTATACAGTTCTTCAAGCAATGCCTGCTTTTCTTCTCTTCCCATCCTGTGGGGTTATAAGCTCAAGACTAGAAACAGATCTATATCTTCAAAGTTAGAATGTAAATTAGGGGAAAATATAATTTTATTTTGTCAAATTCTCTATGGAAAGATACACATATGTGTGGACTGCTTTAAATCTATATCTCAGTTTTGAATATAATGTTGACAGTTTAATAGGAGGACAGAAACAAGAAAAAAAGTAATGCTAGCAACATTATCACCTTGTCTATGGGAAGAAACTTGAGTGTTTTTCTATTTTTTAAGTAAACATATTTTTGTCCATATTAAATCACACATTATAGAGTTAGAGACTATTAAAGTTAGATGGAATTTGAGAGCATCTAGTCAAAACCTCTCATTTTGCAAATGACGAAACTGAAGCTTAAAGACGATGAGTAAATTCCCAAAGGACCACGGATCTGGTTATTACTTGATACTAAATCTTAGTCAACATGTGATCTTTTCAGTGAGTATAATTAAGCTCTAGGGCATTAGGAATGAATTACTGAATTGAAACAGTTCATGGTAATCTCAAATTCAGAGACACCACTTTGTGGGTAACTGCCCTTTTGCCACCATTACCCAGGGGTCAAGCATCATTTCCAAGAGCATTCCCCTGGCACCCACAGTCCTTCCCCAACACATTTTACATGTCATCTACTAAACTCAATGCGACCAATATACTTTATGCTCTTCGGGTGCTAATCAGTTAGTTATTCTCCATATACAAGCTATATGCTAATTTAGATTATTCAGAATTCTTAAATTTTACATTCCTAATTATTCCTTAATATTGCCACAATTCTAAAAGTCAGACCACTTCTAGGTGGGTGCAGGCGGGAAAAATGGGTATACAATGAGCACTACATGAGCAGGAAGTGGGCAAAATGTCTCAGAGTGTCAGACAGACTTTCACAAAGTGGGGTAACATTTATTAATGGTTAGATCTGCATTCCATTTATCCAGGCTTAAGATTCCCATGCCACCTTTGTCTCCTCCCTTTCCTTCATTCCTTATAGCCAAGCAGCTGTCAAATTCCATGGTAATCTTCCTGCAGTTCCCTCTTCATCCTCACTCAAAACATCCTAGTTTAGATTCTAATCATCAGCAGGCAACAGCCTCCTAATAATTACCTCTGCTTCAACTCTTTTCTCATTGCCAAAGTCCTCTTCTTAAAGCAGAGATCTCGTTCCAACCACCATCACCTCTTACCTAGATTTCTGGAATAGCCTCCTAATCTGTCTCCCTACTTTCGTTTTCACCCTCCTACAGTTAATTTTTGAAGAGACTGAAGTGATACTATTAACATCAAAATCAGATCAGGTCACTCTTCTGCTCAATGCTTTCCAATGATGCTCTATTTTCACTGCATGTGAAAGTCAAAATCCTTATAATAGTCTACATAGAAGGCCCTATTGATCTGCACACTCACTATATCCCTCTGACCTCACCTCCTGCTACTGTCCCTTTCATCCACCCTGCTTCAGTCTCGCTGACCACCTCACTGTTCCTCAGTAAGGCAATAAGCCACATGCACTAGCTCTTCCCTCTGCCTGGACTGCTCTTTTCCATTATCCATATAGCTCAATCCATCACCACCATTATCCCCTCCCAAGTTTTTGCTCAGTGAGCCCTACTCTATCCATCCTGTTTAAATGGAAACACCTCCTCTGGGTACGCCTGACTTGCCTTACTGTGCTCTACATTTCCTTGCTTCAGTAGGACTTATCACATTTTAACATAGTCTATAATTTACTTTTTTTTTTTGTCTATGAGCTCCATGAGAATAGAAATATTAGTCTGTTTGATTCAGGGATGCACCCCTAATGCCTAGAGCAGTGGTCGGCAAACTGCGGCTCGTGAGGCACATGCAGCTCGTGAGCCGCAGTTTGACGCTCTGTTGACTAATGAGTTTGCCTACCACTGCCTTAGGGAAAACCACTTAAAAAACATTTTGAAGGTACAAAAGGAATTAAGAATAATAAGACAACTCAAACAAGTCTTGTTGCAGCGAGAGGGCAGCTGCTGTCGGCCAAGTCTCTGTCTGTTACCTGGGTCCCGATTTGAGCTGGGCATGGGAAGCGAAGCAGCCATGGGGGCAGGAGACCTCCCTCAGAAGGGGTGAGGGTTCAGGCCCCTGCAAAGTTGGGGGGGGTGAGGGTCTGTGCCCCACCTCTGTTGACTCCCAAGTTCTCTCCTGATGGCCCCTCTGCGACTGTGCCTGTCTTAGGTTGTTCCTTCCCTGAGGAATCTTACCCGTCTCTGGCTAACCAGCCATCCTCTGGGGCCAAGCAGGGTGATGTGAGGTTCAGTTCTGTCTCCTTGGTAGCCTAGGCCCCGTGGCCTCCACGCCCAGCACCTGCCTTGGAATCCCCTCGCCTGCTGGCGGGGCCCCGGCACTGATCACATATCTTGGGGAACCCAGGTTTCTTCTCCAGGGAGGGCCCAGCTCACCCCACTGGGCGAGTTGAAATAAGCAAATATTCTAGAAAAATTAATGGTACTGGACAAAAAGCTGTTCCTAAAGTGTTAACTAAAATTTTTATGGGTAGTTCATCTCATGGTAAAATTGCATAACATGTAATGAACCTAAAGCAGTCATATTTTAGTGCAAAAAATTAAAATTTAAAAGCTAACAAGACTACATTATAAAATTTCCAAAAGCCTCCTAATATTTAAATCAAAAAAGGGGGGATAGTAGAAGAATATCATATAAGGAAAAACATCCTGTAAGTAAATTACATCTAGAAAATTTTTACTTTAGAAAATTAACTTTCATTTGTAATGCTAATAGCAAGACACCCATGAAAAACACACGTGGTGTCAAAACAAGCCTAAGGAAAATCATTTGGGCAAAAAATGAAAAAGGATCCCAAGTCAAATTTATAGAAAAGATTTCTTTATTAACTTTTGGTCGAGAATATGTTTGTATATTTTCAGAAAACACCTCCAAGACCATGTGGATTCCTGCAACAGAGAGGAATTGATAGGTCTGCTCCAGCCATGAAGACAGAGGAGAAACAGTCCAGAGATGGAAGACGCTGAAGACGCCTTGCCACACTAGCAGTCAGTAGCTGTGCGTCACTGCAGGTTGCCCAGGACCAAACCAGAGAGGGTCAGACCTGCATTACCACCATTTGTCCACCATCCAGAACTGAAATATCATCACTGACATGCACACATAAGGAACTGTTTGACATTGAAATTGGGACTCAAAAGGACTGTTGGCCCAGAAAGAAACTCACTACAGACTGATTCATTTGCCTCTCAGCATAACCATTATTGCTTGTCTCATTTTCGGTTCTTATAAGTGTATTTCTAGTATCACATGATCTCACTCATCTAGGGGAAATAATGAACAACATAAACTGATGAACAAAAGCAGACCCGGAGACAGGGAAGCATCGATCAGACTGTCAAGCCTCAGAGGGAAGGTAGGGGAGGGTGGGGGTTAGGGGGAGAAATCAACCAGAGGACTTGTATGCATGCATATAAGCCTAACCAGTGGTCACGGACAAAAGGGGGGTGGGGGCATGCCTGGGGAGGGGTTTGGGATGGTAATGGGGGGATGAGGACAAATATGTGATACCTTAATCAATAAAGAAATTTTAAAAAATAAAGTATTACATATAGTAGTAAAAAAAAAAGAATAACAAAAACCAACACCAAAAAGACAAAGTTTAGAGAACTGTAAAGAGCTGTTTCTTTGACAAGAATCAATCAGTCATTTTTATGTAAAGTGACCTTTAAAATATATTTTTACATGGTTGTAATAAAATACAGTCTCATTTATAATGATGTTCTACAGGGATAAGCTCTCAAATTTTATCTGAAGGAAATTTATACTTGTATGTGCATCTGTCTCTCACATCACATGCAAGCAGACATTATGGATTTTATCCCTATGTACAAGCTATAGATTTACAACAGAGTTCTAAAAAATGACCAAAAAAACTTGAGTCACACCCCTGATTTAAAAACACTGATTAAAGTCATTTTAGTAAGTTTTTATTGCACAAATCTAACGATAATGGTCATTAAGATGAGGGCATATTCCACCAATAAGTATAGTGACCATATATTTTCATTAAAATTAACTCTGGAAAAGCAGTAAGCTTGTGCATTAGTAAAGCAATCAGAGTTTATTAAACTTCATTTATAACCAGTTATATTAAATATAACTTAGTACAGTATTATATGAGTATTGCATAATTATGAAAGCATCACTCCAAAGTCTCAACCCCTTAAGAATAGGAGAAATGGCTTATTTACTTATAAACTCTAATGCTGAAGTTCTGATTGAAATACAAGAGTCATTATTGCAAGAAAATTACATTTTAATTTTCTCAATCAGGCAGAAATTAACAAAAACAGCAAGATGTAAAGATGCAACTCTCTTATGGCTAATGTTACATGGTAATACAATGTTTTATAAACATCACACAATTACTCTAGTAACACAGAAATTAGACAACTAAATTGCATATAATTCAAAAGTGTCACCACCAACTTTTAGAGAAAATAAATGTTAGCCAACACAATAAAGAAGAAGGGTCAATTATTTACCCAGCTTTAAGTTTCTTACTCTCTAAGAAGGACAGGGTAATATGACAGAAAACCATGTTCAAGAACAAATATCTGAGCATCTACTATGCATCTGAGCAGTACTGGGCCCTAAGAATACAATCATAAACAAAATAAATATGTGCTCTTCCTTCATGGAGGTTGCAGTTTACTTGAACATAAGATGAATGAAAGAACAAATCACAATAGAGAAATTCTGAGAGCTCTGATAGGATAATACCCACAGTGGTCGGCAAACAGCGGCTTGCGAGCCACATGCAGCTCTTTGGCCCCTTGAGTGTGGCGCTTCCACAAAATACCACAAAAGGCCTGCTTCCACAAAAGGCCTGGGCGAGTCTATTTTGAAGAAGTGGTGTTAGAAGAAGTTTAAGTTTAAAAAATTTGGCTCTCAAAAGAAGTTTCAATCGTTGTACTGTTGATATTTGGCTCTGTTGACTAATGAGTTTGCCGACCACTGCCCTAACACAACCTTCATGTAATTCCCATGTTAGAAGGGCCCTTAAGTAAGGCCATCCACATCAACCACTGATCCAGGGTTTGATTTCTAGACAACATGCCTGGCCCAATACCTATTCAGACCAGCAACAGTAACAGAAGGAAGTAGTTACTCTTCAGTGGCCTGCCTTCCAACTTTCCAGATCCTGTATGAACCCTGAACTTTATAAGCCCGTAAAACCAATCAAGCCGTTTAATCCCCTGGTAACCAAGCCGAACATTCTGTTCAGGCATTCAAATACTTTATTATAAGGATTTTTTTTTTTTACTTGAGTTCCTGTCAGTTGTGTTTATTTTACCAAGAGAGTTATATATATTCTGATTTTTAGAAATAAGATCAATATAGAAGTTTGATTCTAAGAAGACAAGAGGAAAACAAATTTTGACTTACAAAATCATTGAACTATTACCGCCTGTATTTAAAATTACTCCAAAACATTTTTTCATCTCCTTTATAACAGTGAAGATCATTTTTAGGCACCCACATTAGTCTTAGGTATTGTTGTCTTCCATCATCATAGCACAGATGATAGAAGATAGATCAATGAGCAGTGTGCTAGGCACTGGATTTAAAGAGACATGGTCCCACCCCCAGAAGGCAAAACCTAATAGTTGAGAAGATGATGTTACAGGCATTATGCTCCTATTCTCCACTTTACTATGCTGCTATTAGTATTTAAACCTGTTCATTTTATCACTTTAACAAAGCAATATTTTTATATTTTTGTAACTATAAAGACATCATTTCAAAAGTACTGTCAAGTCAAAACCTCAAATTTTAACCCACCACAGATTTTAGCTATTAGAAATCAAAATTCTTTCCACCATTTTTATGACAAGAAAAAAAAATTCCTTTTAGGATTTTCTTCTCAAGATGCTCTTTCAACTTATAACACACAAAATCTGTATCTATCAGAAATCAAATATGACATCACCGTATAGGGCTTCAGTTTTCTTCCTGACCCAAAGGACCATGTCACTGCACTGGATAAATTTCATAAATCTTTCATAACAAGATATGCTCAATCTTAAATTAATTGTCTCGACATGAACTTCAATCTTGAACTTCCAAGACAGGTGACTATAATATAGGACTCCAGCAGTCTCTCCTGAGTAACACGCATGCTCAGTTTCAGGGCTAAGGGCCGAGCAATCAGGAAATGTATGTTTGCCGCTCAGGTCTTAAAAAAAGTTAACACTAATGAATTGGAGGAAGTCACTTAATACTGAATTAATCAGAAACAACTGCAAGAATCATCCAGGTTTTTAAGAGTAGTAACTTCTTCTGCACGTATAGAAATCATGTTTATTTGCTTTGTAATAAACCATTTCAAATGGGAAAATTGTTTGGACATGAAAGTTCTTTCTTAGTCTATAAAAACAACAGGAATGGAAACAAAGCTAGCTTTATACAAATACAAATGTTTTCAAAACCCGGCCAAGTACCTTGTACACAACAGATGCTCTTAGATCAGTAAGTTAGCCAAGTGGGGCTCAATATTTAATAAATAAATGTGTACCTTCTGTTTTAATAAAAGACAAATGTCTCAACTAAACATTAATATGTTTGAGTATCCATTATATGCCCAGCACTTTATGGCACATAGATGCTTAAGAAAGGATTCTGCAATATAACTGCAATAACGTAAAAGGAATATGCAATATAACTGGGGAATGAAAACTAACCACATAAAAAGAAATAATTAAATGCTCAACTATGAGATTCTGAGGTATGTAGGTATGTAGCTCCTCCCTAGGCCCTGTCACATGACCTGTCTTACTATTTTCACAACACTGACCACTATCTGAAGTTATCTTGTTCACTTATTTACTTGTGTTATAGTTTCAAAAAAACAAGTTCCCTAACAGCAAAGACCTTAATTTCCCTGTCTTAGTCATTTTTGGATTTCTAACACTTAGAACAGTAGCTGGCACTTAATAGCTGCTCAAATATTTAGTGAAGAAATTAATTTAAGTATCAGAGAAGAAACAGATAAATGTAGCTTCATTAAGAAAATATAATAAAGAATTGTACCTCAATTGTTGGGTGGAATTTGAATAGAGAGGAAGAGAAGGAAATCGGACAGAAGGAGCAGCATTAATATTTTACTTTAGGGAAATAGCCTTATGAAACAAAGGGTTCAAGTTGAAGGGTATTCAATTTTGAATATGTAGGTTAGAGGCGGCTTAGGGACAGTCTTGAAAAGCAGGAGTAGGGTAGACTCAGTCTGACAACCATTGGTGGTCCTTCTGATTTCCTGATCCAGAGACAAACATGGAGAAGGTGGTATTTTCGAAAGATGACTTCAGGTGGCACAGGTCCAAATCTCTTCCCTGAAACCTTTGAAGCCGGATGTGTTTTGGAATTCAGAGAGTTCCATATTTTGGAAAGGAATATGGTACAGATACTATGTATTACAAAATATACACAGCAGGATCTAGGGTAGCACACTAAATCAAATGTATTCAAGGTTAGTAGTGAAACATGAATATTCCACAAAACAGGATAAATAAATACTAAATTCAGCCTCAAGACAGGTCAGGTTTTGTGGCAAAATGATGAAAGTCTGTATTCAGAGCTTTCAGATTTTAGAATTTCAGAGAAGGGTTGTAGGCCGTAATATTCAGGATAGATGGCAGAAGGAATCTAAGGATTAAAAGGCAGCTTGTAGAGATCAGCAATGTGGTCAATTCTACCTAAATACTAGCTACCATTTTCTGAGCATTTATTATGTGCAGGCACTATGCTAAGAGTTTTAACATGCAGTGCCTCAGTTAAATCCTCACAGCAATCTTGTGATATAGGAATTTGCTGTCATTAAGTCATTTGCCTCAAGTCACAAAGTTAATAAATTGCACAGTTGGGATTAACATTTACATTAGGATTAGCATTTTAATCTGAGTAGAATCCAGACTCTATAACCTCCATCCACACTCTGAACTCTGCAAAAGAGTCTTCATCAGTATAACAATATTGATTAGAGCTCAAGATCTTTTTCAACCTTGGCCTTTCCATTCTGTATACTAAAACGCTGCTCTGCTTACAGCTCTCAGCCCACGGCCCCCTCCCTCTTCACCAGGCCATTTCCTACTCAGCCTTTCTGATATCAGCTGAGGTTACAATTGGTCCTGTTATCACCTTATGGTTCCTGACTTTCCCTTTTGTAACACATCCTGGTTATCAAAGTACAATTCCCTATCAGTATCGTCTTCCTTGCTACACTGCCAGCTCAGTGTAGTTAAGTACTAGGTCTCTCTTGGTCCCAACTGTGTCCTTAGTTTCTCACAGTTTCTAGAACATGTTTAGCATTCAAAGTTTTCATGACTTGCTAAATTGAGAGGGGGTTTGGGTGAGAGGAGAGAGAGATCCAGTTGTAAACTGATAAGAGCTTAGACTAGGATGGTAGCAATAGGAATAGAGAAGGCAGTTACTATATATAATTTTGTTTAAAATTACACTTGTTATTGAAGCAATGTACCCAGACATATGATTGTTGTTTGTATTAAATAGAGTAATTTAATATCTGTGGTTGTGATTACCATCTTTATAACACACAAATAACCTCTAAATGGCTATGATTATCACTCTGGAGATACATGGCAAATCATTGTGAGGTGATGTATCTACTTCAAGTAGCTTTTATAAATAACCACATCATTTAGTTTTCTGATGTAGCTGCAAAATTAATCTGACAAAACAAAATGATTCACTCCTTTAAAGATTCAAGAGTATGAATCGCCTAAACCAGAAAATTATACCTGAGTTGTGAATAAGGTGTTATTATAACATACTTTTGGTGGGAAAAGATACATAAGCCAACCAATAATTTAAGTTAATTTCACTATTAGTACTTTTGATAACTATTCTTGAATTTGCAGATAATTTCCAATTCAGGAACAGGTTGTGGTCTAAAAGTTCATTTGTATGGCAATCATTTAGCTGCTGGAACACGTTTTCAAACATACAACTAATAAAAGTGGTTTCCAAAGTGAAAGTAGATAACCCTCTCCCCATGGAAAACAAACAGTTTATTTAGACTCATAACAAGAACTTTTTAAATATTGTAGCAAATATTTAACACTTAAAAATTTAAGCAAAACATGACTGTGATGTAAAATTTCAGAAAACTTAAAAAGGATCTTTCATAGAATTTAGGACTAAGAAAAAAAAATTAAATTTTGTAACCTTCATTTTTCCTATCACTGGCTTAAAAGCCTATGCTGAGCAGTGATAACACCATTTAAAGCTTTTGTCCCATAGTGTTCCTAAAATAGTTATTTAGTTAGCTTTAAATTGGATAAGAGATTTTATCTAAATATAGTGACAAATTCTGTCAAAGTAAAATAAAGAACACATTGCAAAAACGTTTCATTTATGTCACTGTGTTTTACAAACACTATCATAATAAATTAACAAATAGTTTTAAATTTTTGATATTTTTATTTTAGACAAAGCAAATATTGTACTAGTATTTTTTGTGACAGAACTAGAATTTCTTAGACTCTAACACTGCTTTGTCCACAATGGACTTTTCATGTATTTGAATTAGCTGAGATGGAGGAAGAATCACAAATAAGTCAGCAACTATACTTAGCCCTTGAGGCCTTCTATATAGTGTGTGATCACTATACCATTTACAACATAAAAATGATAACTGTATGTCCCTTTGACTGAAAATTTACAGGCAACTCAAGATGATTCTTTTTTTTCTTAATATTGCAAAATCACAGAAATAGTTCAGATTTTGATGTAGAAAACATATTTTTTGCCTTTCCAACCAGACTTTAAGACAACATGTCTCCTATACATAAATATATAGATCATACTTCGCATAAAGGCAAAAAATATGAAGGGGCTAGCAACCTCTTCTGTAATTCTTTGACTTTGCTGACACCAATAAAGGTGGCTGACCAGCAAAATCAAGTCCTATCATGGAGTTTCCCCAAAACCAATGAGAGATACACACATATCTCTGCACATCATAAACTGGCCACTGACATTCAGACTATGTATGGCAGGTGCTCTTTGATAAAACAAGTCAAAGTTATGTGGGCTACATTTGAGAAGTTCTGAGCTTATTTTAATAGCAATTTGGCCAAATTTCTATTTTCCTCACTGCTGAGTAATTTGGTTTTATAACAGTTTAGCCAATTAAGGATTAGAAAGTTTGAAAAACGTTACTATGCAACTGACAGAAAAATGTATAATCAGTAGATCACTGAAATACAAATATAGATGTGCTTAAACATTTATAGAATTTCTCTTACTGTGCTGTCATGAGTTCTAGCTCCAAATTAATGAGCCAGCACCAGAATCATAGCCAGGTTTTTCACAATATTCCTAAATTGAGTTCTCTTCAAGCACCATTCTATTTGCTAATAATATTCTACTTATTTCAAACAAAATTACTTATTTAATAGCCATAATCAATATTATTGAAGCTTGGACGTACATAGGGCCTTTATAGCCCTGATCAACTCATGGACTCAGTACTGTTACTATACTTTGCTACAGAGACTATGTTCTCAACGATGGTTGAATTCCCAAATCAGCTTACAAACTCTAATCTATATCGCACCTTCAGAACAGCACTAGCAGTAGTATTTCAACTGCATCCTCCTTTGAAACACTTTCTGTAGAAAATACACATTCGAACTTAGGAGGTCAAAAACCCGGTATTTTCCTTTCTGTAGGGAAGGCTGGTGACACTAGCAGTGGTACATAAGGAGACAGAAGAGAAACAACAGGCCTCATATTTCAGTATAAGGGTTCAAAACTAACACAGGAGGAGATCAAGTTCCTGCGGTGTCTTAACTGGGGGAACTGAAAATAACTTACCTCTTCCATGAAAAACAAAAATTTGTCGTGGGATCTAAATCTCTTCATAAATACTGCCTCTAGTACTTATGTTATCAGGGAACTTGGGGTATCCCTTGCCCCACTGGGTGCTGGGGATGAAGACCTTACAATATCTTGAGAAAAAGAATTTTCTGAGACTCACACGAGAGGATGAGTGGTTTTTATTTGCATGGTATTACATCCCTGGGTTTCCAAGCCCCATTTCCTACAGTGAATTTGTTCAAGAGTTTTAGTACAATAAAGAGCAAAAATTTTTTAAATAATAAATATTTTTAAAAAGGAGTTTTAGTACAAGCTTGATCTACCAAATTGAAAAATCTTTCCATTTTCAGATATCTATTGAGTTCTAAATATTTCAAATTTCACCAACTATACACAAGCACCTTTCTATTTGAGTTTTTAAACAGTGACCATTTATTTTAGGAATGTACTAGAATGACCTCTTCCTCTCTAGTAATACCATAATAAAATATGCTAAGAGAGGCATTTTCTTTCACATGAAATGCAGAAATGAAACTTTATGTAGGCCCAAAGCTGCAGACAGTGACTAAACATGAACATGTAACCAATGGGGTGACAAAGTTTTTTAAAACTTAAAATGTAATGACACCTGAAACTAATGCAAAATAATATTAAATGCAAAGTGTAAAAAAAAAAAAGTGCCCATGACAGGGGACAAATCCATGAAATTAATTTTCTTCTTACCTTTTGTTAATTGCAAAATAAAGATATTTCCAAGAGTTTAAAAAAAAAGTAATGAAGCATGGTGTCAGTCAGCAGTAGCCAACAAGGTTGAATGTTTTCCTCAGCTAGAGTATGCTTTACAGAACCTGGGAACACCACAAAAGTAGCTTTTTTAAAAAAAAAATTCCCAGCGGGTATCTTTCTTGATGTCCCTCTTAGTTCAAACTTTGATTATACCATTTATCATCATATATAATTTCCCACTGGAGAGTATGAATTTCCTGAGGTAGGGACTGGTCTTAAATAGTTTTGGATATGGTTATAAATGCATAAACGATAGCCTCTGTGTATTGGCCCTATGTTATTTATTTCTTCATAATAGCTAAGACGCAATAAAAGCCTACAGATGCCAAACTCTAGTTTTTACACATTCAATGGCTTAAAATATAGCTCAAGTAAGCACATTTCCAGCCATTGAGAACCAACCTACTTTGCATACAATGTAAAACTCCACCTAACGTCTACCAGCCAAACAAAAAATAAATGCAACAGCTACAAAAGACCCCAATAGCTACTGCCCTTTGGAGCTCTCTGACCCAAAGACTCTCCATTGTGCTGCTGGGTGACATCTAGACATATACAGGGTGGGGCAAAAATAAGTTTACAGTTATAAGTACACAAAAGTTTACTCTTGTATTATTTATTAATTATTGTATTATTTTCCATATGAACAATTGTAAACCTATGTTTGCTCCACCCTGTATGTCCCTCAGGAGTTCCACTGGCCTCCTCCCCTCTGGGTAGTGCCCACCCTCCCCGCCTCCACACACGCTACTGTTGTCTCTGGAAGGACTCAGGCTATGAGGGGCTTCCCCCACATGCAATCTGTTAAAGCATCACTCGAATAAAGCTCATTGCATACTACTGTCATCTCCTGGTCATCTTTTTCCTTTGATCAGCCCCAAAGTCCCTCAAACTCACTCACTATACAATACCTTGATAATGGCCCTTGGAGCAACCATACATTTATTGAATGAATTACTGAAGCTGGTAATTTCTGAATTTAAACAGGATCTCTATCAGGTGTGATATGAGCCCTTCCTACCACTAGAGCTGTGCATCACAAAGAACCTGCAACACAGAACATCAGTGGACACAAAGTTGAAATGGTAAGAGAGGAAAAGGAATAGGTAGCCATAATATGGATGCCAACAATGACAGTATAATTTATTGAAGGTTTGCTACATTCTTGGTACCATACAAAGCCCTTTTAAATATAGTTTAAGTTTTAATTTATGCAACAACCCTTGAAGTATATTCCATTACTTATCTCCAGTCTACAAATAAGGAACCTGAGGCTCATAGATATAATGTAACTTAATCATGGCCCATAGTTGTTAAAAGATGGAAGCAAGATGCCCTGGTCGGTGTGCTTAGTGGTTAGTGTTGGTTCATACACCAAAGGGTCTCAGGTTCCATTCCCGGTTAAGGGCACATACCTGGCCTGCAAGCTTGATGCCTGGCCCCAGTCGGGGTGAGTGCAGGAGGCAACCAATCAATGTGTCTCTCTCATATGGATCTTGATATCCCTCCCTCTCTCTTTCTCTCTCTCTTTCTCTCTTGTGAGAGCATTCTCACTCTCTAGCTCTCGCTCCTCCCCCCACCATCTCCCTCCCTTCCACTCTTTCTAAAAGTCAATGGCAAAATAGCCTCTGGTGAGGATTAACAACAACAAAAAGATTGAAGCAAAATAATCCAGGTTTGTTATTCTCCAAAGCCAACAATACACATAAACAATATTCTGTGTCAAAGAAGTAAGAGTAACCAAGAACTCAATGACATTTCAAGAAATATCAGCAGCTCAAAAACAAACAAACAACAACAACAAAAAAAACCCAGGGCTGATCTTGGAAAAGAGCTTATAATAGGCATTTAGAAATACCACAGCTAATTCAGCTATAGGGAAAGGGGGTGAAGTTAGAAAGTCGGTAATAAACAAGAATAATATAGGAGAACTTTAAAACCAAGAAAATAATTCTACAGAAAAATCCAGATTAGCAAAGAATTAACATCACCCTAAAAAAGTGAAATTAACAGTTAACCTTCCAAACACAGTCATAACATTTACCTAAATATATTATAAAAAATATCTGAAAAGGGGGATATCTGTAATACTTTCAACAAGATAAATTAAAAATAAATAAATATCTGTAATCTCTATGGCTTCCATTAACCATCCAGACAAGCTGATCAGATTTACCCGTATCCCTACCTATGAGGCTGATATAAGGCCTGTGTCTTAGGAGGTGGTGGTGGGGGGGAATCTTTAAGGAAGAAATTATTGGGGGGGAAAAATGGCGGCGGAATAGACAGACGTGTCCCAAGCCTTGTCCCAGAGCAGATAGAAAGAACAGCTGAGGGTCGCATGGGGAGTGTCTGTTGGTGAGTTAAGGGACAGCTATACTCAAGCAGAAGGTGGGGGACTGCTGGACGGGGCTCCCCTGACCGGGCAGCCCCCACTGCTACTGGGATCCCTCCCAGAGGCACCAGCTCGGACAGATGCGGAGACCGCGCCATCTTGAAAGGGAAAGTGGATGTTATCAGAGGCCTGAAAATCTACAACTGCGGCACCCACCGAAGAGATGTGAACCCCGGAGCACCGGTCCCCAATTGGCGCAAACACGCGGATTCAGAGGAGCTCTACACTCCCACCACAGAAAGGTCAGATTTCGCCTGGGATAAGGAGAGAGACAACTACATAACCAGACACCCAGAGAAGGGAGACCATGGGGAGACAAAGAAACAGCCCACATATGAAAGAAAAGCAGGCATCCCCAGAAAAGGAAGTAAACGAAATGGAGGCAAGCAACCTGTCAGAGAAAGAATTCAGAGAAATGGTCATGAGGTGGCTGAAAAGAATGGAAGACAAATTCGACAATATGTGTAAGAACCAAGAGGAAATGAAGAAGAACCAAGAAGAAATGAAAAATGACATCGCTGCTGTAAAGAACTCAATAGAAAGCATCAAGAGTAGACTAGAAGAAGCAGAGGACCGCTTCAGTGAGCTAGAAGACAAGGTAGGAAAAAATACCAAAGTAGAGCAGCTTCTAGAAAAAAAAAATTAAAAAGCAGGAGGAGAGCCTAAGGGAACTTTGGGACAACATGAAACAAAACAACATCCACATTATAAGGATTCCAGAAGGAGAGGAAACTGAGAAAGGAATAGAAAACCTTTTTGAAGACATAAAGACAGAAAACTTCCCTGATATAGGGAAGAAAAAACCCACACAAATCCAAGAAGCTCACAGAGTCCCAAGCAAAATGAACCCCAAAAGACCAACACCAAGGCACATTATAATTAAATTGGGAAACACCAATGACAAAGTAAGAATCTTAAAAGTAGCCAGAGAAAGACAGAAAGTTACCTACAAAGGAACCCCCATCAGACTAGCAACTGATTTCTCAACAGAAACTCATCAGGCCAGAAGGGAATGGAATGAAATATACAAAGTCATGCAAAGGAAGGGTCTGAATCCAAGAATACTGTACCCAGCAAGGCTATCAATCAAAATTGAAGGTGAAATCAGGAGCTTCACAGACACAAAAGGACTAAGGGAATTTATTAACACCAAACCAGCAATGCAAGAAATGCTAAAGGGTCTGCTGTAAAAAAAAAAAAAAAAAAGAAAAGAAAAGAAATAAAGAGCAAAGAAGGAACACAGGGGTAAAGAATAAAAATGGCGACAAATAAGTACCTATCAATAATAACTTTAAATGTAAATGGATTAAATGCCCCAATCAAAAGACATAGGGTAATGGATTGGATAAGAAAACACGACGCATATATCTGCTGTCTACAAGAAACCCACCTCAGAAAAAAAGATGCACACAGACTGAGGGTGAAGGGGTGGAAAAAGGTTTTTCAGGCGAATGGAAATGAAAAAAAAAAAAAGCTGGGGTAGCAATACATATATCTGACAAATTAGATCTCAAAGTGAAGGACATAACAAGAGATAAGGAAGGCCACCTCATAATTCTAAAAGGAGAAATCCAACAAGAAGAAATAACTCTGGTAAACATATATGCACCCAATACAGAAGCACCCAAATATATAAATAAACTCCTGGAGGATATCAAGGGAGAGATTGACAGCAATACAATCATAGCAGGAGACTTTAATACCCCCCTACCACCATTGGACAAATCCTCTAGAAAAAAAATCAGCAAAGAAACATCAATCCTAAATGACTCACTAGACCAGATGGAATTAATTGACATCTTTAGAACATTTCACCACAAAGCCACAGAATATACATTCTTCTCAAGTGCACAGGGTCATTTTCAAAGATAGACCATAGATTGGGTCATAGGCAAAGTCTCTTAAAATTCAAGAAGATAGAAATCATATCAAGCATCTTCTCAGATCACAGTGGCATAAAACTGGAAATCATCTACAATAAAAACAATCCAAAAAAATCAAACACATGGAGACTAAACGGCATGCTATTAAACAATGACTGGGTTACCTACCAGAGAGATCAAGGAAGAAATAAAAAAGATCATGGCAACAAATGACAATGAAAACACAACAATCCAAAATCTATGGGACACAGCAAAAGCAGTCTTGAGAGGGAAGTTCATAGCTCTACAAGCCTACTACAAAAAACAAGAAACAATGGTAAAAAATTACTTAACCCTACAACTCAAAGAGTTAGAAAGAGAGCAACAAAAGAAGCCCAGTGTAAGCAGAATGAAGGAAATAATAAAGATCAGAGCGGAGATAAACAACATAGAGACAAAAAAAAACAATACAAAAGATCAACAAAACCAAGAGCTGGTTCTTTGAAAGGATAAACAAGATTGATGAACCTCTAGCCAGGCTCACCAAGAAGCAAAGAGAGAGGACCCAAATAAACAAAATCAGAAATGAAAGAGGTGAAATAACCACAGACCCCACCTAAATACAAAGGATTGTTAAAAAAAATTACTATGAACAACTCTATTCCAACAAACTGGACAACCTGGAGGAAATGGACATATTCCTAGAAAAATATAACCTTCCAAAACTCAATCAGGAAGAATCTAAACATCTCAATAGGCCAATAACTATGGAAGAAATTGAAGCAGTTATCAAAAAGCTTCCAGCAAACAAAAGCCCGGGGCCAGACGGCTTCACAGGGGAGTTTTAACAAACATTCAAGGAAGAATTAAAACCTATCCTCCTTAGACTATTCCAAAAAATTCAAGAGGAAGGAACACTTCCAAGCTCATTCTATGAAGCTAGCATCACCCTAATACCAAAACCAGATAAAGATAACACAATGAAAGAGAATTACAGGCCAATATCCCTCATGAACATAGATGCCAAAATCCTCAACAAAATTCTAGCAAATCAGATCCAGCAGTACATCAGAAAGATCATACACCATGACCAAGTAGGGTTTATCACAGGAATGCAAGGATGGTACAATACCCACAAATCAATAAACGTGATACATCACATAAGCAAATTGAGAGATAAAAATCACATAGTCATATCAATTGATGCAGAAAAAGCATTTGACTAAATCCAACACCCTTTCTGGATAAAAACTCTCAACAAGGTGGGAATACAAGGATCATACCTCAACATAATAAAAGCTATATATGATAAACCCACAGCTAACAGCATACTCAATGGGCAAAAACTAAAACCATTTCCCCTAAGAACAGGAACAAGACAGGGATGCCCATTCTCACCACTCCTGTTCAACATAGTACTGGAAGTATTAGCCATTGCAATTAGACAAGAAGAAGAAATAAAAGGCATCCAAATTGGAAAAGAAGAAGTAAAGCTATCCTTATTTGCGGATGACATGATATTGTACATAAAAAACCCAAAAGACTCCATCAAAAAACTAATAGACTTAATAAATGAATTCGGCAATGTAGCAGGATACAAAATTAATGCCAAGAAATCTACGGCATTTCTATACACCAATAGTGAACTTACAGAAAGAGAGACTAAAAAAGCAATCCCATTTACCATCGCACCAAAAAAATTAAGATACCTAGGAATAAACTTAACTAAGGAGGTAAAAGACCTATACACGGAAAACTACAGGACACTGCAAAAAGAGATAGAGGAAGACGTAAACAGATGGAAGAACATACCATGTTCATGGATTGGGAGAATCAACATCATTAAAATGTCCATACTACCCAAAGCAATCTATAGATTCGATGCACTCCCCATTAAAATACCAATGGCATATTTCACAGACCTAGAAAGAACTCTCCAAAAATTCATCTGGAATAAAAAAAGACCCCGAATAGCCACAGTAATCCTGAGTAAGAAGAACGAAGTAGGTGGGATCTCAATACCAAATTTCAAGCTGTATTACAAAGCCACTGTTCTCAAAACTGCCTGGTACTGGCATAAGAACAGACATATAGATCAATGGAATAGAACAGAAAACCCAGAAATCGACCCAAATCACTATGCTCAATTAATATTTGACAAAGGAGGCATGAACATACAATGGAGTCAAGACAGTCTCTTCAATAAATGGTGTTGAGAAAATTGGACAGGTACATGCAAAAAAATGAAACCAGACCATCAATTTACACCATACACAAAAATAAACTCAAAATGGATCAAGGACTTAAACATATGAGGAGAAACCATAAAAATACTAGAGGAATCCACAGCCAGAAAATTCTCTGACATATGCCAACGCAATTTCTTCACTGATACTGCTCCTAGGGCAATGGAAACTAAAGAGAAAATAAACAAATGGGACTACATCAAAATAAAAAGCTTTTGCACAGCAAAGGAGACCATCAATAAAACAACAAGAAAGCCCACTGCATGTGAGAACATATTTGACAATGATATCAACGATAAGGGTTTAATCTCCAACATTTACAGGGAACTCATGCAGCTTAACAAAAAGAAGATAAACAACCCAATCAAAAAATGGGCAACTAATCTAAATAGACACTTTTAGAAAGAAGACAAAAGGAATGCCAAGAGACATATGAAAACATGCTCAAAGTCACTAATCATCAGAGAGATGCAAATAAAAACAACAAGAGGTACCATCTCACACCTATCAGAATGGCTATTATCAATAAATCAACAAATGACAAGTGCTGGCGTGGATGTGGAGAAAAAGGATCCCTCTTGCACTGCTGGTGGGAATGCAGACTGGTGCAGCCACTGTGGAGAACAGTATGGAGTTTCCTCAAAAAACTAAAAATGGAACTCCCATTTGACCCAGAGAGCCCACTTCTAGGAATATATCCCAAGAAACTAGAAACACCAATCAGAAAGGACATATGCACCCCTATGTTCATAGCAGCACAATTCACCATAGCTAAGATTTAAAAACAGCCTAAGTGCCCATCAGCAGATGAGTGGATTAAAAAACTGTGGTACATCTACACAATGGAATACTATGCTGCGGTAAAAAAGGAGTTCTTACCATTTGCAACAACATGGATGGAGATGGAGAGCATTATGCTAAGTGAAATAAGCCAGGCAGAGAAAGATAAATATCACATGATCTCACTCATTTGTGGAATATAATGAACAACATAAACTGATGAACAAAAATGGATCCAGAGACAGAGAAACATCAATCAGAATGTCAAACCTCAGGGAAGGTAGGGCAGGGTGGGGGTAAGGAGGAGAGATCAACCAAAGGACTTATATGCATGCATATAAGCCTAATCAATGGACACAGACAACAGGGAGGTGGGGTCATGAGTGGGAGGTCGGGGGGTGGGGGAATGGGGACACATATGTAGTACCTTAATCAATGAAGAAATTTAAAAAGAAAAAGAAATTATTATACATACACACCCGGAACCTAAATATTCAGCAGCTGTGGGAGTTTGTTTGGAAAGTAACCTCCCACCACCCCCCTCACCCCAGTTGATGGGTTACTAATTAGGCAGAATAATAAAATAAAAGGAAACAAATAGAAAGTTTATTTTATTTTATTTTTAATTTAAATTCTTTATCGTTTAAAGTATTACGTAAGTCTCCTTTTTCCCCCATTGACCACTCCCCGGCTGCCCCCACACCCCACACCCCATCTGTGTCTGTCCAACCTATGAGGGAAGGCAGGGGGTAAGGGAGTAAGAGATCAACCAAAGTACGTATATGCATGCATATGAGAAAGTTTATTTTAAAATCAATGTTTAAATACATTTGAACTATAAAATTTAATCTGAATTAAAACACACACACACACACACACACACAAATTAGAAACGAAAGAGATGTCTGTGTCTCTTTTCCTCTTCTGGGATATATAGCTTCAAATTCTATCGCCTAATCAAATCACCACAATTCATAGAGCAACATTTATATCCTGAGCCTATTACTACTCCAGAGAGACAGCAACAAGTCCAAGAAATACCATGAAGAGAGGAAGGGAGGACTGGAGGGAGGAAGAGAGGGAGAAAGGAAGACAGAGGGAGAAAAGAAGAGAGAAGGAAAGGGGCAATGAGGTAGAGGAAGGAAATAAATTGAATAATAATCTCTCAACTTGCCAAATTGTAGAGGTGGATACCTAATAAGGAATGGTGTTAAATAATGGTTTGTATACTAAAAAAAGAGGGGGGGGGGAAACAACAACAACAAAGCTAGACCTAAAGAGAGAATCATCACTACTATTAGTCTACTAATTAAGCGTCACTAAGCATCTACTATATGCCAGGAACTGTTCTTAGTGCTTTGGTTTAATTAATTAAACCACACAACAAACCTGTCATGTAGTTATTATTATCCCCATGTTACTGATTAGAAAACTGAGGCCCACAGAGGTTAAACAGAACTATTTTATAGTATTTTCTGATCTGTATGCAGTATCACCATGCCTACTAATACTACATCTTCACAAAGTAATTAGCAAACATAGATAGGACTGTGGTATGGTGTGATTCATCATAGTGCAGATGGAGGCATCTCAACATATTCAATAGTTCCCCTGGGTGAAACCCAAAGAAAGTTTTCAGCTGACATCTCAGATCATTTGCATAGTTTACTTTCAGAATTCAAGCAAGAGCACAAAGGTCATGTGCCTCCCAGATCACTCACAAGACCTTAGCTTGTATGACTTAGCTTGTGTATAAAAGCTATTATTTTCTGACACCAATAACACAGACCTTTTCAGGCGTTCATTAGTCAGCACTTGACTGACCAACTGTAAAATACAAAATACTCAGTAAGCATCAAAATGCACTCTCATGAACATATACTGGAAGATTCCCTGTGGTATTTGCATTTTAAAAATATAAAAGGAAAACATCATGCAATAAATGTTTATGACCTCTGTAAGATGAATCCTATTTGGATTTGAATTAAAAATGTTTATTCTCTTTATTTACATGAAAAACTGAGGTATTCCCATCTTACATAATAAATCCTACAACAAAGATTAAAAACCTTCCCAGTTTCTGCTTTCACCTACCTAAGTTTATCTCTAGTAACATACACAAGTGAGTATATTAACTTAATTCCTCAAAGACTTGATGACTTAAACTTAAGCTTTGGCGACAGCCAGCAATGAATTCATTCTTTCTGACCTAGCTTTGTCAAACAGAAGCTTCCCTTGAATTCCAGAAAGAAGGTAGAACCACAGACTTAACATTCCTACTAAATGGGAGTCAGGAGGGGGGAAACCAGTATAAACTAAGGGTCATGTGTATAATATGCTACTAGTCTCTGCATCCAATACATTTTAACTAAATCATAGGGTACAGTTTCAAAAGGTAAGGTTAGGGGAGCCTGTAACTGAAAAGAAATCAGAAAAGATTACTTCAGAAATATCCATTTATAGCTGAGTGGTTTGTTTCAAGCCCTCTAGAAGTACATTTATCACGAATAAAATCTGACAAATTGATGGGAAGTTTTCTGCCAAAAGCGGTGTTGATGTGACCATACAGCACAAACGTTAACATTTGTTCTTAGTGAACAGTGACTTGGGTTTTCTTCTGCCTTCCCCTCTCCCTGCCAGTATGACCAATGAGAATGTTCCAGCTTGAAGAATATGTGAGGTTATACCAGTGGTCGGCAAACTCATTAGTCAACAGAGCCAAATATCAACAGTACAACGATTGAAATTTCTTTTGAGAGCCAAATTTTTTAAACTTAAACTTCTAATGCCACTTCTTCAAAATAGACTCTCCCAGGCCATGGTATTTTGTGGAAGAGCCACACTCAAGGGGCCAAAGAGCTGCATGTGGCTCACGAGCTGCAATTTGTCGACCACGGGGTTATACTAATTGAATAATCCCTAAATTATATTATGTATTTAAAATATTCTAAAACGGCTTTATCTGAATTTTTACAATAATCAAGGATGAAGATAAATATCTTAAATATTGTATGACAAGGCAAAACCTAGATGGGTGCTTACTGAAGAGAGCCTAACAGAAAAGTATGCTCTAAAACTTTTAAAGTGTAAGTGATAAACAGTAAGGTTCTCTTTAGCACTAAAATTCTGTTTCTGTGCTATATTTGTAGTAAAAATATATGTGCTTGAGCTGGAGACTTTGATAGATGAAGTCAAAAGGATTGGCCCAGCTGGTGTGGCTCAGAGGTTGAGCTTCCACCCAGGAACCAAGAGGTTGCCAGTTTGATTCCCAGTCAGGGCACTGCCCAGGTTTCTGGCTTGATCCATGGTGGGCGCCTTGCAGGAAGCAGCTGATCGATGATGTTCCTCCTTCATCGATGTTTCTATCTCTCTACCCCTCTCCCTTCCTCTCTTTCTAAAAAAAAAAAAAAAAAAAAAAAAAAATCAATAAAATCATCTTTTTAAAAAAAAAATAAAGAATCTCACTTTAAAAAAAAAAAAGGATTAAATTTTGACCAAGGATGGAAAGGGCATTATAATAAACAAATAGAAAGAAATAGATGTATCACATGACCAGGAGGAGAAGAGTTAGGATAAAAAATGTTTGGAAACTGGGAGGAGCCATATGTACACAATATTCATGAGCTAACCAAGTTCAGGAAAGGAAGGAATTGCCAAAAAATTATTAACTAAAATAAAGGGAGACTGGCAGATTGAGGTTAAGATAATTGTTAAGTGGGCAATTTTTACCTAAATCCAAGAGATTATACCTGGAAACTAAATTTAAAAGTTGCAAGGTGTTGGTTAACATTCAGCCAACATTGACCAGGTGCTGGGGTGGAGGAGGGGGGGAAGAGTTAGCAAATGAGAACCATGAAAATCTCACTTCAATTAGCTATGTCACACCAGGTATGTGCATTTTTTAAATGTGTCTAAGCCTCCCACTTGTTCCCAGATTTACCATACAGCCCAAACCAAACAGAAAAAAAAAAAAATACTTGAAAGAATGGTTTTCAAGACACTGGACAGCAGGCTACAAAGTCCAGTGATCACTGAAACATGGTAAACAGACGAGGCAAGCTCTCTGGTTGCCCTCACACTGCCTTGAAAGAGTGTCCAGGTGGCTGCTCAGGGAGAGGACCTAGGGCAGGGGTGGGCAAACTTTTTGACTCGAGAGCCACAATGGGTTCTTAAACTGGACCGGAGGGCCGGAACAAAAGCATGGATGGAGTGTTTGTGTGAACTAATATAAATTCAAAGTAAATGAGCGGAGGGGAGAGCAAGAGAACCGGATAGAATAGCCGGATCTGGCCCGCGGGCCGTAGTTTGCCCAAGGCTGACCTAGGCAGAGCTCTGCAGCCTACTGGAGTTGAGGAGTTGAAGATCCGAGACCAGGCTGCGAGAGTTCACAAGGCACAGTGCCAGAAAGGAGAAAGCTACCCATAGAGAGAACTCAGGAGACTTGTGGAGGTCCAAACTGTAAATTCAGCAGAGTGCTCATTGGGACATGTCTGTAAAGAAACTATCTGAGGATGGGGAAGAAAGAACCATCCAAGAGGCTTAGAGAGAGGACACTGCCTGGTGCCCATACAGAGCTGGGAATATAACCTGTTTCTACCAGCTAAACTGGAAAACCTTATAATGAATGAGGCTTTTGGTAGAGCTCTCAGAAGGTTCTTGCCTCAGTGGTAAGGAGATGATAAGCCTTAGACTAAACCTTGCTCTGATCTTGCCAAACAAATCTAAAAAGCAAGACCCAAAAGGATCAACCTGTTTCCAAGTAATGGAACTGCATCCCAGAACAATGCTCAACACTAATTACAGCACTACAAAAAATACCTGCCACCCAACAAGGTCAAATTCACAAAATCTGGCATCCAATCAAAGATAGTCAGGCATTTAAAAAAGCAGGAATATATGACACTTAATGAAAAGAAAAAGAAAACCAATCAATCAAAACTGATTCAGAACTGACCCAGATTGTTAAAATTATCAGACAAAGGCATTAAAGTCATTTTTTACTTGTATTCCATATAATTAAAAAGTTAAGTAGAGATATGCCAGATACAAAAAGGCCCAATTTGAACTTCTGGAGATGAAAATTGTAATATACTAGAGGCCCGGTGCATGACATTAGTGCACGAGGGCGTCCCCTCAGCCCATCCTGTACCCTCTTCAATCTGGGACCCACAGATATCAGACCTAAACTGGCAGTCGGACATCCCTCTCACAATCCAGGACCACTGGCTCCTAACTGCTCACCTGCCTGCTTGCCTGATTGCCCCTAACTGCCATCCCTGCTGGCCTGGTCGCCCCCAACTGCGCCTCCCCCCCCCCCCCGCTGCTGCTCTAGTAAGCCCTCACTGCCCCCGTCTTCCAGGCTGGTCGCCCCTCACTGCCCCCCCTGCCAGCCTGGTCGCCCCTGCAGCCTGCTGCTTGGTCATTTGGTCACCCCTCACTAATGCCCCTGCCGGCCTGGTCACCCCACGCAGCCTGTTCAGTCGTCCTTTCAGTTGCGATGGTTGCTTAGGCTTTTATATATATAGACTAGTGTCCTGGTGCACGAATTCGTGTACATTGAAAGGAAATTAATTAGAAGAAATATTTTAATATCGCTATTCACCCTTTCTCTATAATAGAAGTGTCAACCAAATTCATGATCGACAATGACAGATCGAAACACACGTGTGCTATTGGCGCCACTGAGAGCTTTATATGTATCGTGCATGCATGAGTCAAAATAGCCTTTTATAGATAAAGAATAAACTTGCTTAATTAGACCTGCCTTCTGATATAAACTTTTTCCAGCCCAGTGAAGCACCCCAACTTCTCTTTCAGGTAATTGTCAGCAGCACAGCAGTAAATATCAACACAAAGCAGATTATTATTGTAGATCACACAGGGAGAACAAAGGGTAAAATATTTAACTGCAGCAGTGTTTGACTATATTTTTCACAGTGAGAAAATCTGAAGTAATTTTCAAGGTCCACCATTTCTTACTTCTTTTCAGTTGGGTCAGTTTCTAAGCTTTCTAAATCTCCGTTTTCCAGCTAATGGAAAGAAAATAGGATTCCACCGAGTCTCCTCTCTACCTACTCCAGGACTTCTGTGAGGATCAAATGAGATGAGGCATGGGAAAACACTCCACAGACATTTGGTTAAAGTGTAAAATGTTTCCACCTGACTATAAAGCAAGTCATGTTCCTGTGCTGAAGAAACTGCAAGGAGGCTAGTCGCTAGGGAGAGGAAGCCGGGTGTTGCTACGTGACATCATTAACCAGTGCCCACAGCAACCCTTTCTGGGCTGGGCTGGGCTATGGGCCGCATTTTGTGCCATGGGGTCTCAGCTGTCACTCCAGGGTGGTGGTGGGGCCTATTTCCCACTTGGGGGAAGCCGAGTGTTGTTTTGTGGGTGCCAGGTCCGCAGTGCCGTTTCTCTGTAAAAGGCCAGTGTACATCATGGCAGCTCCAGCATTGTCTGCCCCCTGGTGGTCAGTGCACGTCATAGCAAATGGTCAGATGGATACTTAGCATATTAGCTTTTTATGTACACTGAGTGGCCAGATTATTATGACCACCTCATCAGTACTTCATTGGGCCATCTTTTGCCTTCAATACTGTGGCGATTCTTCTTGGCATTGACTCCACGAGATGTTGAAAGGTGATGCTAGGAATCTGACACCATGCCTGATGAATAGCACTGTCCAGTTCTGTGAGATTTGATGGTTATGGAACCAACTGCCTGATGGCTCTTTTAACTTCGTCCCACAAATGCTCAATTGGATTGAGATCTGGTGATTGTGGGGGCCACCTAAGCAAGGTAAAGTCTCCCTCATGTTCTTGAAACCACTCCTGCACAATAGGAGCACCGTGGCATGGCGCATTGTCTTGTTGGAAGAAGCTATCTCCATTGGGATATGCCATCAACATGATAGGATGAACTTGATCAGGAACACTACTTAGGTATGTTGTGCTATTCAGATGCTGTTCCACACGAATTAAAGGGCCCAAATCATGCCAGGAAAACATGCCCCAAACCATAACACTGCCCCCACCAGCTGGAAGGGTTGTACTCATGCATGTGGGGTGCATGCTTTCATGCTGTTTCTGCCAAATTCTCACTCTGCCACCTGCATGATGCAACTGGAAACGTGATTCATCAGACCATATGACTTTTTTCCAATGCTCAACTGTCCAATCCTTGTGTTCCTGTGCGAATTGGAGACGTTTTATCTTGGTAACTGCAGACAGCAAAGGTGTTCGAACAGGCCTTCGGCTTCCATATCCCATACGATACAGTGTATGGCTAATTTGCCTACAAACGTCAGGTGGTCATAATAATCTGGCCACTCAGTGTATATAGACTAGTGGCTCGGTACACGAAATTCGTCCACGGGGGGGGGGGGGGGAGGGGGTGGTCCTCAGCCCAGCCTGCACCCTCTCCAATTGGGGACCCCCTGTGGGATCAGGCCTAAGCCAGCAGTCAGACATCCCTCTCGTAATCTGGGACCGCTGGCTCCTAACCGCTCACCTGCTGCCTGCCTGCCTGCCTAATCTCCCCTAACTGCCTCTGCCTGCCTAATCACCCCTAACTGCCCTCCCTTGCCAGCCTGTTCTCGCCCCCAACTGCCCTCCCCTGCCAGCCTCATCTCGCCCCCAACTTCCCTCCCCTGCCGACCTGATCTCTCCCCCAACTGCCCTCCCCTGCCGGACTGATCTCGCCCCCAAGGCCCTCCCCTGCTGGCCTGATCTCACACCCAACTGCCCTCCCCTGCCAGCCTTGTTTCCCCAAAATTCCCTCCCAAGCTGGCCTGATCTTGCACCCAACAGCCCTCCCCTGCTGGCCTGATTACCCCTAACTGTCTCTGCCTACCTGATTGCCCCTAACTGCCCTCCCCTGCCGGCCTGATCTTGCCCCCAACTTCCCTCCCCTACCGGCCTAATCTCGCCCCCAACTGCCCTTCCTTGCCAGCCTAATCACCCCTAACGGCCTCTGCCTCGGCCCCCACCACCATGGCTTTGTCCGGAAGGAAGTTGGACCTCCAGAAGATGGCCAGTTGACCTGGTCTAATTAGCACATTACCCTTTTAGTAGTATAGATAAGCAGAAAAACTCACTCGATAAAATTAATGGCAAATTAGATATTACAGTAGGAAAGATTAGTGCACTTGAAGACATATGCTGTAGAAACTAATCCAAAAGGAAACAGAGAAAAAACAAACGAAAATAGCCTCAATAATATGGAGGAAATTTTCAATTGACCAAATATATGTGTAATTGATGTCCCCAAGAAAAAGAGAGTGGGGAATAACAAATAAAGGTATAATGGCCAAATATATTACAAATGTGTAAAGAAAATGGAACCCTAGGGCACTGTTGGTGGGAATATACTAAGTGGCCAGATTATTATGATCTCTGAACACATAATAATCTGGCCACTCAGTGTATATCCTATATAATAAAAGGCTGATATGCAAATTGTCTCCTTGACCAGGAGTTCGACCAGCAGTCAGGCCGGCCAACCGCCCATGTCCCCTCCCCCTGGCCAGGTTGGCTGGACCCCACCCATGCATGAATTCATGCACCGGGCCTCTAATACACACACGCGCACACACACACACGCACACACATACACTGAGTGGCCAGATTATTATGTGTTCAGAGATCATAATAATGTGGCCATTCAGTGTATATCAGTATAACCACTATGGAAAACAGTGTGGAGTTAAAAATGGAACTGCCTTATGACCCAGTGATTCAACTTCTGGGTATATATCCAAAGAAACCCAAAACACTAACTCAAAAGAATATATGCACTCCAATGTTCACTGCAGCATTATTTAAAATAGCTAAGATTTGGAAGCAGTCCAAGTGCCCATCTGTACTTGAGTGGATAAAAAAGCTGTGGTACATTTACACAATGGAATACTACTCAGCTATAAAAAGAAGGAAGTCTTACCTTTTACAACAGCATGGATGAGCTAGCTAGAGGGTATTATGCTAAGTAAAATAAGCCAGTCAAAGACAGACAAGTGCCATATGATTTTAGTTATATGTGGAATCCCCCCCCCCAAAAAAAAAATCAAATAAAAAAATAGAAACACACTTATAAATACAGAGAACTGATGGAGGCCAGAGTGGAGAGGTATTGGGAGGATGGATAAAAAAAAGGTGAAGAGATTAAGAAGTACTAATTGGTAATTGCAAAATAGGCATGGGGATGTAATGTACAGCATAGGAAATATATTTAATAATATTGTAATAACTGTGTCTGGTGTAAGTTGGGTACTTGAATTATTGGAGGGAACACTTTATAACCTACATGAATGTCTCTATCTGCTGTGCTGTCCACTGAAATTAACACAAAAACGTAGAATGCAAACTGTAATGAAAAACAAATTTTAAAAATAAACTATAAACCTATTGATCCAAATACCCCAATGAACCCCAGCACAAGAAACATGAAGAGAGCGACACCAAAGCACATCTTAATCAAATTATTGAAAACTAGTGATTAAGAGAAAATGTTAAAAGCAGCCGGGGGTGGTGGAGAGGGAGATATGTAATGTAAAAGGAGATAAACCATACTAGCACGAGTAAAGAGAAGGCTATAGCGGCTATATTAATCCTATATAATAAAAGGATAATATGTAAATTGACTGAACGGGTAATGACAGGTTGCTATGACGTACACTGACCACCAGGGGGCAGACACTCAACGAAGGAGCTTCCCCCTGGTGGTCAGTGTGCTTCCACAGGGGAAGCGCCGCTCAACCAGAAGCCCTCCCCCACAATGCACGAATGTCGTGCAACAGGCCTCTAGTATCAGATTAAGTATATTTCACAGCAAAAAATATTATCAGGGATTAAAAAAGATCATTTCATAACGATAAAGGGATCAATTAATCAGGAGGATATAATAATTCAAAATGTTTATGCCTGTAATAACAGAGCTACAAAAATACATGAAGCAGAAACTGACAGAACTGCAAGAAGAAACAGACAAATCCACAATTATAGTCAGAGTTTTCACTGTCCCTCTCTCAATAATTGATGGAACAAGCAGACAGAAAATCAGCAGGAATATGGAAGACTTGAACAACACTATCAATCAACCTGATTGGATTGACATTTTTAGAACATTCTACCCAACAGCAGAATATACATTCTTCTCAAGTGCTTGTGGTACATTTACCACAAAACAAAATCTCAATAAATTTAAAAGTGTTCCAGTCATACAAAGTATATTCCCTAACCCAAATTACCTTAGAAATCAAAACCAAAAGATTTGTGGAAATTCTCAAAATATTTAGAAACAAATACACTTCTAAATAACAGATGAGTCAAAGAAGAAAGCAAAAGAGAAATTAGAAAGTATTGTGAACCAAATGAAAATAAGATTCCAACATATCAGAATTTAAGCCACAAAAGCAGTAATTAGGGGAAATTTTAGAACAGACTGTCAAATTAGAAAATAAGAGAGTTCTCAAATTAGTGACCTTAGATGCCACCTTAAGTAAAAAAGAGAAAATTAAATCCAAAGCAAGCAAAAGGAAATCATAAAAGTAAAAATGGAAATCAATGAAATAGAAAAATAGTATAGAAAAATCAATAAAACCTAAAATTGTTTCCTTAAGTAAGAGGTGGGAGACAGAGAGGGAGAGAAGAAGGAGAAGGGGGAGGAAGGAGGAGAAAAGGAGGGAAAGAGTGGGGGAACCCAACACTATGGCTTCACTTGTGTATTCTACCAAAATCAACTCTACAGAAATATTTTCAGAAAACTGAAGAAAATGCAAACTGATTCTTGGTTTGGGGTTGGGATGAGGAGGGTAGAGAGAAAGTCCCAAGGGGCATAACCCCTTTGAAGGTGTGTGGATATGTTCACTGCCTTGACCGTGGTGATGGTTTCATAAGTGTGCTCATGTGCAAAACTTAAGAAGCTGTACAATTTAAATATGCATGGTTTCTGGTACCTCAACTATACTTCAATAAAGCTGTTTAAATAGACTGATAGAATAAACAGATAGATAAATGGCTACATACCAACAACCAACTTATCTCCACTTACAAGGTATGAAACGAAAATAATACCTAAATTTGTTCTTGAATATACTATAAAGTGCATATTCAAAATTACTTATTTACCTTCAACATTAAACTTTGATTATCACTGCAGACACTCAAATGTATGCTAGACTCAAAGCAAAATGTGACTTTGAAAGTGGCTTTCTCATGTCTCTTAGAAACTAGTTCTGAATAGAATTCCCAAACATTCCAAAAGGCATTTTGAGAAATCATAGCAGCATCATTACAAAGTAAAAACAAAACCCCTATCACCCAGGGTGACTATAGTAAGGGACAACAATTGAACATATATACAAGGATTTCTGGGCTTAGTTAGTTTATCACCTGTTATCTGGGATTATTTTAACACTGTGCAAAATAGGCTTTACACCCTAACCAGATAACTGAGTTGTACAGGTGACCCACATCAGAGGAAAGTTACCCAAAATACCTAAAAGGGTCTAGGAGGTTATGCCTTTTGTTTTGGAGACATAGCACAAGACCGACAAAATATATATATATTAATCCAAAAGTAAAGAAGACAATGGAGGCATCTTATTCTCATCCTATTATGTTTATGAAAGAATTTTCTAATACAACTCCTACTTTCGACTATATGTTTAAATACACCTGAGTAGCAGCCACTCTTTCAAACCTAATCCTTTCTCACCAATAACCAAACATGAAGACACTCATTCTTAATTACGTGTACAATTTCTTGCAAAATACTCTAGTTTAGGTCAGTGAAGCTTAAAAGAAATAAACATGAGGCAAAGCATCGTTTTACAGCTTGTGTGTACCTCACTTCCTCTTAATTATGACTACTTAACTCTAATGATGACAGAATAAATCTTCACTTTTTAATCAATATTGCCATGTGAAAACATATATAATCCAGCCATAACAAGGAAAGTATTGCAGTAAGTGTCCCTAGAGTGTGACTTTCATTGAGATTTGGCTCCATTAATAGCTTGCATCATTAGTCAATAATTGTTGCCCTGAGTTTAAAATCTTGTTCTGAAATTCACTTTCAAGTTCAAGGCTATTGTGTTGCACAAAAATGAATGATCTGAATGAATGCTTTGATCCCTAGATCTTTTTTCTTCAGATTAATGAGTAATCGAATGATATTCAGAAATAAACTACATACAAGACTTAAAATTTAAATTACATATGTATTTTTATTGTGCAGTACACATTAATGCTTTAAGAATGCAAGCAAAGTTTTAATGTAATTTTTTATAAAACACACAGAACTTTACACTTCATGATTAAACCATTCCCTTTAAGAGAAGTCAGTAATTATGTTACTTTATTTTTTAAAAAATATATACTTTTATTGATTTCAGAG